>NC_136064.1:105028267-105628267 GCF_964261635.1 Lissotriton helveticus
ACCAGGCCTTTCACCCGCTCATACATCCATCCTACTCATCCATCCTACTCATACTTTCATCCATCAGGCCTTTCACCCGCTCATACATCCATCCTACTCATCCATCCTACTCATACTTTCATCCATCAGTCCTTTCACCCACTCATACATCCATCCTACTCATCCATCCTACTCATACTTTCATCCACCAGTCCCTTCACCCACTCATACATCCATCCTACTCATCCATCCTACTCATACTTTCATCCATCAGTCCTTTCACCCACTCATACATCCATCCTACTCATCCATCCTACTCATACTTTCATCCACCAGGCCTTTCACCCGCTCATACATCCATCCTACTCATCCATCCTACTCATACTTTCATCCATCAGGCCTTTCACCCGCTCATACATCCATCCTACTCATCCATCCTACTCATACTTTCATCCATCAGTCCTTTCACCCACTCATACATCCATCCTACTCATCCATCCTACTCATACTTTCATCCACCAGTCCCTTCACCCACTCATACATCCATCCTACTCATCCATCCTACTCATACTTTCATCCACCAGTCCCTTCACCCACTCATACATCCATCCTACTCATCCATCCTACTCATACTTTCATCCATCAGTCCTTTCACCCACTCATACATCCATCCTACTCATCCATCCTACTCATACTTTCATCCATCAGGCCTTTCACCCACTCATACATCCATCCTACTCATACTTTCATCCATCAGTCCTTTCACCCACTCATACATCCATCCTACTCATACTTTCATCCACCAGGCCTTTCACCCATTCATACATCCATCCTACTCATACTTTCATCCACCAGGCCTTTCACCCGCTCATACATCCATCCTACTCATCCATCCTACTCATACTTTCATCCATCAGGCCTTTCACCCACTCATACATCCATCCTACTCATACTTTCATCCATCAGTCCTTTCACCCACTCATACATCCATCCTACTCATACTTTCATCCACCAGGCCTTTCACCCATTCATACATCCATCCTACTCATCCATCCTACTCATACTTTCATCCACCAGGCCTTTCACCCATTCATACATCCATCCTACTCATCCATCCTACTCATACTTTCATCCACCAGTCCCTTCACCCACTCATACATCCATCCTACTCATCCATCCTACTCATACTTTCATCCACCTGTCTTTTCACCCGCTCATACATCCATCCTACTCATCCATCCTACTCATACTTTCATCCACCAGGCCTTTCACCCGCTCATACATCCATCCTACTCATCCATCCTACTCATACTTTCATCCATCAGGCCTTTCACCCGCTCATACATCCATCCTACTCATCCATCCTACTCATACTTTCATCCATCAGTCCTTTCACCCACTCATACATCCATCCTACTCATCCATCCTACTCATACTTTCATCCATCAGTCCTTTCACCCACTGATACATCCATCCTACTCATCCATCCTACTCATACTTTCATCCATCAGTCCTTTCACCCACTCATACATCCATCCTACTCATCCATCCTACTCATACTTTCATCCATCAGGCCTTTCACCCGCTCATACATCCATCCTACTCATCCATCCTACTCATACTTTCATCCACCAGGCCTTTCACCCACTCATACATCCATCCTACTCATCCATCCTACTCATACTTTCATCCACCAGTCCCTTCACCCGCTCATACATCCATCCTACTCATCCATCCTACTCATACTTTCATCCACCAGGCCTTTCACCCACTCATACATCCATCCTACTCATCCATCCTACTCATACTTTCATCCACCAGTCCCTTCACCCGCTCATACATACATCCTACTCATCCATCCTACTCATACTTTCATCCACCAGGCCTTTCACCCGCTCATACATCCATCCTACTCATCCATCCTACTCATACTTTCATCCATCAGGCCTTTCACCCGCTCATACATCCATCCTACTCATCCATCCTACTCATACTTTCATCCATCAGTCCTTTCACCCACTCATACATCCATCCTACTCATCCATCCTACTCATACTTTCATCCATCAGTCCTTTCACCCACTCATACATCCATCCTACTCATCCATCCTACTCATACTTTCATCCACCAGTCCCTTCACCCGCTCATACATCCATCCTACTCATCCATCCTACTCATACTTTCATCCATCAGGCCTTTCACCCGCTCATACATCCATCCTACTCATCCATCCTACTCATACTTTCATCCATCAGTCCTTTCACCCACTCATACATCCATCCTACTCATCCATCCTACTCATACTTTCATCCACCTGTCTTTTCACCCGCTCATACATCCATCCTACTCATCCATCCTACTCATACTTTCATCCACCAGGCCTTTCACCCGCTCATACATCCATCCTACTCATCCATCCTACTCATACTTTCATCCACCAGGCCTTTCACCCGCTCATACATCCATCCTACTCATCCATCCTACTCATACTTTCATCCATCAGGCCTTTCACCCGCTCATACATCCATCCTACTCATCCATCCTACTCATACTTTCATCCACCAGTCCTTTCACCCACTCATACATCCATCCTACTCATCCATCCTACTCATACTTTCATCCATCAGTCCTTTCACCCACTCATACATCCATCCTACTCATCCATCCTACTCATACTTTCATCCACCAGTCCCTTCACCCACTCATACATCCATCCTACTCATCCATCCTACTCATACTTTCATCCATCAGTCCTTTCACCCACTCATACATCCATCCTACTCATCCATCCTACTCATACTTTCATCCATCAGTCCTTTCACCCACTCATACATCCATCCTACTCATCCATCCTACTCATACTTTCATCCATCAGTCCTTTCACCCACTCATACATCCATCCTACTCATCCATCCTACTCATACTTTCATCCATCAGTCCTTTCACCCGCTCATACATCCATCCTACTCATCCATCCTACTCATACTTTCATCCACCAGGCCTTTCACCCACTCATACATCCATCCTACTCATCCATCCTACTCATACTTTCATCCACCAGGCCTTTCACCCACTTATACATCCATCCTACTCATACTTTCATCCACCAGGCCTTTCACCCACTCATACATCCATCCTACTCATCCATCCTACTCATACTTTCATCCATCAGTCCTTTCACCCGCTCATACATCCATCCTACTCATCCACCCTACTCATACTTTCATCCACCAGGCCTTTCACCCGCTCATACATCCATCCTACTCATCCATCCTACTCATACTTTCATCCACCAGGCCTTTCACCCACTCATACATCCATCCTACTCATACTTTCATCCACCAGTCCCTTCACCCACTTATACAGCCATCCTACTCATCCATCCTACTCATACTTTCATCCACCAGGCCTTTCACCCACTCATACATCCATCCTACTCATCCATCCTACTCATACTTTCATCCACCAGGCCTTTCACCCGCTCATACATCCATCCTACTCATCCATCCTACTCATACTTTCATCCACCAGGCCTTTCACCCGCTCATACATCCATCCTACTCATCCATCCTACTCATACTTTCATCCATCAGGCCTTTCACCCGCTCATACATCCATCCTACTCATCCATCCTACTCATACTTTCATCCACCAGGCCTTTCACCCGCTCATACATCCATCCTACTCATCCATCCTACTCATACTTTCATCCATCAGGCCTTTCACCCGCTCATACATCCATCCTACTCATCCATCCTACTCATACTTTCATCCACCTGTCTTTTCACCCGCTCATACATCCATCCTACTCATCCATCCTACTCATACTTTCATCCACCAGGCCTTTCACCCGCTCATACATCCATCCTACTCATCCATCCTACTCATACTTTCATCCATCAGGCCTTTCACCCGCTCATACATCCATCCTACTCATCCATCCTACTCATACTTTCATCCATCAGTCCTTTCACCCACTCATACATCCATCCTACTCATCCATCCTACTCATACTTTCATCCACCAGTCCCTTCACCCACTCATACATCCATCCTACTCATCCATCCTACTCATACTTTCATCCATCAGTCCTTTCACCCACTCATACATCCATCCTACTCATCCATCCTACTCATACTTTCATCCACCAGGCCTTTCACCCGCTCATACATCCATCCTACTCATCCATCCTACTCATACTTTCATCCATCAGGCCTTTCACCCGCTCATACATCCATCCTACTCATCCATCCTACTCATACTTTCATCCATCAGTCCTTTCACCCACTCATACATCCATCCTACTCATCCATCCTACTCATACTTTCATCCACCAGTCCCTTCACCCACTCATACATCCATCCTACTCATCCATCCTACTCATACTTTCATCCACCAGTCCCTTCACCCACTCATACATCCATCCTACTCATCCATCCTACTCATACTTTCATCCATCAGTCCTTTCACCCACTCATACATCCATCCTACTCATCCATCCTACTCATACTTTCATCCATCAGGCCTTTCACCCACTCATACATCCATCCTACTCATACTTTCATCCATCAGTCCTTTCACCCACTCATACATCCATCCTACTCATACTTTCATCCACCAGGCCTTTCACCCATTCATACATCCATCCTACTCATACTTTCATCCACCAGGCCTTTCACCCGCTCATACATCCATCCTACTCATCCATCCTACTCATACTTTCATCCATCAGGCCTTTCACCCACTCATACATCCATCCTACTCATACTTTCATCCATCAGTCCTTTCACCCACTCATACATCCATCCTACTCATACTTTCATCCACCAGGCCTTTCACCCATTCATACATCCATCCTACTCATCCATCCTACTCATACTTTCATCCACCAGGCCTTTCACCCATTCATACATCCATCCTACTCATCCATCCTACTCATACTTTCATCCACCAGTCCCTTCACCCACTCATACATCCATCCTACTCATCCATCCTACTCATACTTTCATCCACCTGTCTTTTCACCCGCTCATACATCCATCCTACTCATCCATCCTACTCATACTTTCATCCACCAGGCCTTTCACCCGCTCATACATCCATCCTACTCATCCATCCTACTCATACTTTCATCCATCAGGCCTTTCACCCGCTCATACATCCATCCTACTCATCCATCCTACTCATACTTTCATCCATCAGTCCTTTCACCCACTCATACATCCATCCTACTCATCCATCCTACTCATACTTTCATCCATCAGTCCTTTCACCCACTGATACATCCATCCTACTCATCCATCCTACTCATACTTTCATCCATCAGTCCTTTCACCCACTCATACATCCATCCTACTCATCCATCCTACTCATACTTTCATCCATCAGGCCTTTCACCCGCTCATACATCCATCCTACTCATCCATCCTACTCATACTTTCATCCACCAGGCCTTTCACCCACTCATACATCCATCCTACTCATCCATCCTACTCATACTTTCATCCACCAGTCCCTTCACCCGCTCATACATCCATCCTACTCATCCATCCTACTCATACTTTCATCCACCAGGCCTTTCACCCACTCATACATCCATCCTACTCATCCATCCTACTCATACTTTCATCCACCAGTCCCTTCACCCGCTCATACATACATCCTACTCATCCATCCTACTCATACTTTCATCCACCAGGCCTTTCACCCGCTCATACATCCATCCTACTCATCCATCCTACTCATACTTTCATCCATCAGGCCTTTCACCCGCTCATACATCCATCCTACTCATCCATCCTACTCATACTTTCATCCATCAGTCCTTTCACCCACTCATACATCCATCCTACTCATCCATCCTACTCATACTTTCATCCATCAGTCCTTTCACCCACTCATACATCCATCCTACTCATCCATCCTACTCATACTTTCATCCACCAGTCCCTTCACCCGCTCATACATCCATCCTACTCATCCATCCTACTCATACTTTCATCCATCAGGCCTTTCACCCGCTCATACATCCATCCTACTCATCCATCCTACTCATACTTTCATCCATCAGTCCTTTCACCCACTCATACATCCATCCTACTCATCCATCCTACTCATACTTTCATCCACCTGTCTTTTCACCCGCTCATACATCCATCCTACTCATCCATCCTACTCATACTTTCATCCACCAGGCCTTTCACCCGCTCATACATCCATCCTACTCATCCATCCTACTCATACTTTCATCCACCAGGCCTTTCACCCGCTCATACATCCATCCTACTCATCCATCCTACTCATACTTTCATCCATCAGGCCTTTCACCCGCTCATACATCCATCCTACTCATCCATCCTACTCATACTTTCATCCACCAGTCCTTTCACCCACTCATACATCCATCCTACTCATCCATCCTACTCATACTTTCATCCATCAGTCCTTTCACCCACTCATACATCCATCCTACTCATCCATCCTACTCATACTTTCATCCACCAGTCCCTTCACCCACTCATACATCCATCCTACTCATCCATCCTACTCATACTTTCATCCATCAGTCCTTTCACCCACTCATACATCCATCCTACTCATCCATCCTACTCATACTTTCATCCATCAGTCCTTTCACCCACTCATACATCCATCCTACTCATCCATCCTACTCATACTTTCATCCATCAGTCCTTTCACCCACTCATACATCCATCCTACTCATCCATCCTACTCATACTTTCATCCATCAGTCCTTTCACCCGCTCATACATCCATCCTACTCATCCATCCTACTCATACTTTCATCCACCAGGCCTTTCACCCACTCATACATCCATCCTACTCATCCATCCTACTCATACTTTCATCCACCAGGCCTTTCACCCACTTATACATCCATCCTACTCATACTTTCATCCACCAGGCCTTTCACCCACTCATACATCCATCCTACTCATCCATCCTACTCATACTTTCATCCATCAGTCCTTTCACCCGCTCATACATCCATCCTACTCATCCACCCTACTCATACTTTCATCCACCAGGCCTTTCACCCGCTCATACATCCATCCTACTCATCCATCCTACTCATACTTTCATCCACCAGGCCTTTCACCCACTCATACATCCATCCTACTCATACTTTCATCCACCAGTCCCTTCACCCACTTATACAGCCATCCTACTCATCCATCCTACTCATACTTTCATCCACCAGGCCTTTCACCCACTCATACATCCATCCTACTCATCCATCCTACTCATACTTTCATCCACCAGGCCTTTCACCCGCTCATACATCCATCCTACTCATCCATCCTACTCATACTTTCATCCACCAGTCCTTTCACCCACTCATACATCCATCCTACTCATCCATCCTACTCATACTTTCATCCACCAGGCCTTTCACCCGCTCATACATCCATCCTACTCATCCATCCTACTCATACTTCCATCCACCAGGCCTTTCACCCGCTCATACATCCATCCTACTCATCCATCCTACTCATACTTTCATCCACCAGTCCTTTCACCCACTCATACATCCATCCTACTCATCCATCCTACTCATACTTTCATCCACCAGGCCTTTCACCCACTCATACATCCATCCTACTCATCCATCCTACTCATACTTTCATCCATCAGTCCTTTCACCCGCTCATACATCCATCCTACTCATACTTTCATCCACCAGGCCTTTCACCCGCTCATACATCCATCCTACTCATCCATCCTACTCATACTTTCATCCACCAGGCCTTTCACCCGCTCATACATCCATCCTACTCATCCATCCTACTCATACTTTCATCCACCAGGCCTTTCACCCACTCATACATCCCACATTCACTTTTCTATCAACACACCTTTCTCTATTTGTTTTGGCATTAATTATTAGCTTTTATCTAAGTGGCAGATAAACAAGGTCCCTGTGGCTGTTCAACGTATAGGGGCAGCTCGCGCCACCCCTGCTGCTTTCTGAAGTCTGCGCCTATACAACATCTGTACCCAATGAACGGCTCTGACGCCTGAGTTTAAAAAATGTCTGTAAATTGTCCGGGAAATTACTAGCAGAGCCTGTAATGCAAGTTTAATGTAAAGGACAGCTCTGCAGAGGCTGATCTGCCACACAACTGGGTCCCAGCTGAATTTTGAATTATGTCTCGTAATTCATATCATTTCAGGAATTTCACATAAAAACTGTATCTCGAAATCCCGCCCATTTGCCACGCCGCATAATTACGCTGCTGAGTGCGCCACAATCAAAGCACAGGAACCACCAGGATGGAAGTTGGTGTTCTTCGGGATGTATTTAATTTGCCATTTTTATCACGAAATGAGTCCTTGCATAACAAATTAACCCGAGGATGCCATTTCAGACTACATCCTTAACCCCCAGATTCATCAAAGTCCTGTTTTGCGATTCCTTAATAGCGAAAAATACCGAATCGCTATTAAGGAATAGCGAAATGCTATTCATCAAGAAATCACTTACAAAATAGCGATTTCTAATAATTCCTTAATTGCGACTCGCAAATCACGAGTCGCAATTAAGGAATATCTCCCCATTCATTCCTATTGGCCGAGAGACCCATAGGAATGAATGGGAAGACAATCTCAATTTGCTAATCGCAATTAGCGATTCGCAAATTGAGATTGCGATTTCAAGGGTGCAGGGGTGTCCAAAGGACACCCTGTTGCACCCCTGAAATTGATGTGTGCACATATGTTGTGCACACACATGTGCTTAGCGCATGTGTGTGCGCAACATGAAACGTTGAAAAATGCACTTTAGTGCATTTTTCAAAGTTTTTGCTATTTACCACGTAGTTAGACTTCACGGTAAATAGCGGCCATAGATAGCAAATTCGCAATTTTAATATGGTTGCTGAATTGCATTTAAGGAATCTCAAATTGAGATTCCTTTAATGCAATTTATTGCAATTTAGCGATTTCTAGAATTGCGATTTTTGCATTTCAAATGATGAATCCCAAATGCAAAAATAGCGCTCGCAAAGGGACAGATTCTCAGAATCTGGCCCTTTGCGAGCCGATTTTAGTTTGATGAATCTGGCCGTAAGTGATAGATTTGCATTTCGCAAATTTAGGTGCAATTTCAAATAATTTTGCAGACATTTCTCATAGTTATGCGAAAGCAAATTATGTGAATTTCACCTACCCCTAATTAAAAATTGCTTTTCGTTAAAAGCTGTTCTGATCTTTCAAGCCTAAATATGCATATTGTGTGGGGAACAGAGAAGTGGGGTGGGGCTGGGAGGGGAGGGGAGAAGAGAGAGGTCACAGGCTTGATGTGAGCAGTAACTGAACATCCATGGAAATGACAAATAGATTTTCTTAATTTTGATTATTTTCTATAATTATGTATATTGGACATTGTTGCATCCACTCTGGATGCTATTAACACTGCCTAAGCTATTTTGCTTTGTAATTTGAACCTGAATAAACCTGTTTCAGAGAAGGCTTCTGGCCCAGACAGTCTGACCTGTGAAGGTGACCTGTTCCAGGCAAGGAAGAAGCCAGAAAATTAAAGAATCGCCCACTTTAAAATAAAAGCTCTTATGGCACAAAGTACGTGAGGCAACCCCTCTCAAGAAAAGCTCCCCTGTCTTTTCCATCCAGGCATCTATCCATTCATCCTTTCACCCTTCCGTCCACCCACTTATATCCATTTATTTCATCTTTACATTCTTACATCCGTTCATTTTTACATGCATCATTGAATCTTATCTCATTCCATCAAACCACACAGTCTGCCATCCATCCATCCACTCTGCCATCCATCCACCCGTCCACTCTGCCATCCATCCACTCTGCCATCCATCCATCCATCCACTCTGCCATCCATCCACTCTGCCATCCATCCATCCATCCACTCTGCCGTCCATCCATCCGTCCACTCTGCCATCCATCCACTCTGCCATCCATCCATCCACCCACTCTGCAGTCCATCCATCCGTCCACTCTGCCATCCATCCATCCACCCACTCTGCTGTCCATTCATCCATTCATCCTGCCATCAGTTAATCATCCTTCCATCCATCCTGCCATCCTTTCACTCTTTCACCAACGCTGCCATCCAGTCGCTCATCCTTTCACTAGCCACGGTCCGTGCAGGTAAGAGCGGTAGGGCGGTGGGGGTGCGTTGGGGGGATTTCGAGGAACGATGCAGAGGGAAAATTAATTATTTATTTAATTTCCCCTCCGCATCGTCCCTTGAAATCCCCCCCACGCGGCCTCAATGCCGTTACCTGCACGGACGGCGGCTACCTTTCACCCACTCATCCATCCATCCACTTGTCTCCACCTATCCATCCCTTTACTGTCCTTTCACATGTCCATTCATTCTCTCACCCACCTATCCCGTCATCCATCGGGCCATCCCTTCACCTGTCTATCCACCTATCCTTTCACTCATTTTTTCATCTAGGCACACATTCATCCACCCAGTCATTCATTTACTCATCCCTCCCCCTTACTTTCAATATTTCTTCTTCCTTCCTCTTTTCTGTTTACCCAACGTTTGTTTTTCCTCGGCCCTGCTTGTTGTTCTATTGCTGTCGTTTTCCCTCGTACTGCTAATTATGAGATTTTTCTGCCAAGTTGGGAAGCGGCCACCCAAGCCCCATCCCCCTGCGCTCACTTGTCCGTGTTGCTCTGAACCCGCTCCCCTCCCGTGTTATTTTGTCCGTCTCTTTTGCTTTTTAGCCCCACTTGTCCTTTTCCCCTTGTCTGTGTTTTTTTTACAGAGTTTTATATAGCGGAAACTTGAATCGGGTATCAGAGCGCTTTACATAGCACCAGTTTCGTTACATGAGGACACATTCATTTTTAGTTAGGCACTGGGAGATTAAGGGCCAGATGTAGGTAGTGAATTACAGATCGCAAACGCCGAAATTCACAGAATTTCCACGTTTGCGATCGCTAAAACCCCATGCGTAATGTAGAGGCAGAAACACCGAATCGCAAAATAAAGAATTGCTAAAACCAATGGAATGAACCTAGCGATTCCTTATTTAGTGAATATGCCACACGACTCACTATTTAGCGAATCGCAAAATAAGGAATTGCTAAATAACATCGCAGAACAATGTACCTAAAATCGCTAATACCGATTCCATTAAAAATCGCTAAATAAGAGTCGCAAATTACCACTAACTCTAAGCAGGTGGTAACCAGGTGCACAGCACATAAACAGCCCCAGAATGCATCTGCGTGAACACAATGGCGACCCTCTGTCATTGAAAGGTGGATACGGATACAAGCTGCAGCTCAAAGGATCTGGAGACGACAGGAACGCATATACAGACTGCGCATCTCACTATTCTAACTCACAGAGGCAGAAATCCATGAGAGGGAAAGGCTTCACCCAACCACCATCCTGGACCTGATACGTGACCGGCACCCACTCCTGGAGCACCAGACACCAAGGGCGCACGCAATACCCACTCATGTGCAGGTACTCTGTTGCCTGCACCTCCAAGCATCCGGCAGTTACCAGGGGGTAATAGCTGTGACTGGTGGTGTCTCACAGTGTTGCCTGTCGCGCTTTTTCAACAAATTCCTTGATGCCATGATGCAAAGAATGCACCACTACATCCGGTTCCCCAGCAGACAGGCGGAACAGCATAAGAGAAAGATGGACTTTTATCGGAAGGCCCAGTTCCCACATGTAATAGGGTGCATTGACGGGACACACATACCAATCTGCCCCCCGCTGCCGCTGAGTACATCTACCTTAACCGTAACACATACAATCAACGTACAGGTCATATGTGATGCGTCTCACATCATTACCAACATCGCTGTGAAATTTCCAGGGAGCACGCATGATTCCTACATCGTCAGGAACATTGGGCTCGATACCCGTCTAGCTGGGGGTGAATTTGGAGAAGGATATCTGCTAGGTAAATAAATGTGACACACCCTGATGTCTACCTTTGATGCATCTATTGTTAACTGCAAATAATCTTTCTTCCTTTAACACCTAGGTGATAGCGCATATGCGGTGCGAGCATTCATCCTGACACCATACCTCAACCCATCTACCCCAAGTGAAAGGCGATTCAATGTTGCACATAAATCAACGCGAAATGTGGTGGAGCGTACATTCGGACTCCTCAAAAGCAGGTTCTGTTGCCTCCAGAAAAGTGGAGGTGCACGGCAGTACCGCCCTCTGATCTCCTGCAAAATAATAGCAACATGTGCCGTGCTGCATAACCAGGCTACAAGGAACGGAACACCCGTGGAACTCACTGAATCAGAGGATGAGGAAGAGGATTGTCCCCATCCACCGCACAGCGCAGCAGGTGTCGCAGCAGTGTTGGGCTCCCTGGGTGCCTCTTCTGTCTCTCCTCCTGCAGCCGGTCGCGATGGCTCGCCTGTGGATACAGAATGTCCATTTAATCTCTTGTCTAGCAGCATTTGCCTTACATCAAATTTAATGACTGCCAATCTAACTGTCTGCCCCCCGCTTGCTTATCTACTGATGTGTGTGACATGCATTTGGGTTCAGAGGACTGCCTGCTATGCTAGTAGTTGCTTGGGACTACATCTCCCATAATGCATTGCTGATTTTTGACAAAGCATGGACTTGAGTGGGATTCTTGCAGGGTAATTGGGGATTGGGGTTAGGGAGAGGGGCACAGCATGCTGTGCATGCATCCTACCTTGTCTGTTGGCTCCTGTGGCTGAACTGTCCACGTCTCCAAAGCCACTGACGCTCTCCGGCTGGAGGGTGGACTCCACCATTTGTTCCAAGGCAGTCGGTGCAGGCGCTGTTGATGTCCCCCCATCTGTCTTTCTGGCTTGTTTGAGCCTGTCAGCCACCCTCTCCTTGGCACGCTTGCGGAGATCGTACCAGCGCTTCTTAAGTTTCTCTATCGAGCGCTGGGTGACGCATATGGCATTTATTTTCTGCTGGATCACAAGCCATATTTTCCTTATTTGCGATTCAGGGAACGTGCAGTGATTTTTTCCCAAACAGCTGGTCGTGATCCTTCACCTCCTCCTCAATAAGTACCTCCAACTCCCTCTCGCTGAACTTATGTTTTCTCTTCCTCTCTCTGGCATCCTTTCCCTTCTCCTGTGTGTCCATGGTATTTTTGGTGTGTCAGCACGGTGGTTGCTGTGCAGCCCCTGGGGTTTTGCTTCTGCTCACTGCCTCTCCCACAGCTTCAGGATTAGTGTAACTGCATGGGTGTGGCCACTTCCTGGTTGTGAGGTCATCATGGGGCACAGGATTGGCTGATTCACAGATTTAAGATTTTTTGAAATACCGGATTCGCTAAATACCGAATCGGTAATGTCAAATCGGTAATAAGGATTCGGTATTTATTTTAGCGGATATTACCGAATCGCTATCTTTTAGCAATTTTTTTGCTACATCGGGAATTGCACGTTCTTAATAGCGATTCGGTAAAATCGCTATTAAGAACTCGCAATTTGGGTTTTACCTACATCTGGCCCTTAGTGATTTACCCAGAATCACAGGATGTTCAGCGTCAATGCTGAGACTCATACCCAGTTCCCCAGATTCGAGGTCGACCCCTAGCCGTAAGGCCAACTCCTCTCCCATGTCCTTGTTGCTTTTAACCCCCTCCGTTATCTGTTTTGCTTTTACCCCTTTCCCCTCCCTTGTCCATGATGCTTTTAACTCCCCTCCCTGGTCCGTGTTGCTTTTTAATTCTCCCACCCCTACCTGTCATAGCCAAAACAAAAAATCACGATGACGCGACAAGCGCCGGCCTTGTCATAGTGTGTTTTTTTATTGGCCCATTCAGGGGCGTGGCTTAGTCAGTGAGATTCAAGGGGTGTGAATCGTAAATTCGCCATTTCCGCTGTGTGAAGCGCCTCTTGAACAGTGAGCGTTTCACAAGGCACATCTGGTGCAGCTTAGCCAGGTGCCCACAAACCCAGCAAGCGCTAGGTGAACTGCATCGGCGCAGCACGCCTGAAGCAGAGTTCACATTAGTTCATAATATGCAAATGACTCAATGTTTACATATTCATGCATTAATATGTAAATGTTGGTTTCTATACTGTCAAAAACAATATCCGCTTTCTATTTACAGCAGATGGCCAGGTCTGTGCGCTTCAGATATAAATACGTGCCTCGTGTACATATATTAGCATTCAACTACCCGACATAGCAAATGCATCTCAACTCGTAAAATCGACCCATTTCCTGAAAGGGGAGGGAAGTGACAAGACTCTGGCATCACTTCCTGTGACGTCACACAGTCAATAGGTGACATTGTGAGCCTCGCTAGTTCAGAGATGGGACCGAGGACCATCTCACCTTCAGGAAACACCTCAAGACCTGGCTCTTCGAGCACTAGCAACACCCTCCCCCCTCTCCCTCCAGCGCCTTGAGACCCTCACGGGTGAGTAACGCGCTCTATAAATGTATTGATTGATTGATTGACTGTAGGTTTATGTGCTCATTACCCCTGCGTCCCTGGTCCTTGTCCTAGTCATTTCAAGTGCGGTGATGTTACCTCACAACAGGAACAGGGCAGGGGGATCCATTAAGGGTGTTGGCACTTTGCAGTGCCTAATTTGAGCTGGTGTTTTGGCACTTATTACAGGCTGCCACATGGTGGCGCTGTTTGTCTAACTCAGAGACAAATACAACAACAGTTGTTTCTCAATTCAACATACATAAAAAATGTGGAGGAAACTCCTGTAGGGATCATAGATGAAAACAGGCAAGGTGAGGAGGACTATGAGATAAGGAATGAGAATGTGTGTCATCACTCATGGGGCGGTGGATGAAGAACGATGGAAGGAGGATATGAATGCGGATGTGCTTCTCCAAAAAGTGTGTGAAGAGACCAAGGGTGGCTGGTCTGATCTAGACAAGAGGGAAGAGTCTCTCAGGACATACTGGATGATCAGAGATGGGCTCACTGTCATGGACAATTGCCTTTTCCGTGGTACAAAGTTAGTTCCTCCCGGTTCTGGTTAACTTGGCTCATGAGGGACACCTGGACATTACCAAAACGAAGCAGAGGTTACGCCTGGACTATTGGTGGCCAAATATGGATTTGGAGATAGAGAGGAAATTAAGAGAGCGTGTACCATGCTCCGCCAGTGATAAGATACTTAGACATACGCCTCCCATGCACTGCAGGTCACCATCAGAAGGTCTGTGGGCTGATTAGCTTTAGATATAGTAGGGCCATTAACAGGAGAAAACCGCACTCCATACATACTAGTACCTATTGTGAGAAGTTAACCTGGCATATGATGTCCACTATTCTAGTGGGCACCTTCCACCAGTCTAATCGACCCTTATTGATGGTGGTTGCAAAGTCAACCTTATAGACAAGCTATCCTAGTGGTAGCATGGACCAGCAGTCTTAGGCTAAAACCTCAGAGAGCATGTGAAGCCAGCTGTTTTACCGTATATAATCCCTTGAATACCAAATGAAAGGACACCACACAAGGTAAATATCAAATATATGTGTATTTATTACTAACACAACCCCTCTGCACTCTTTATGAGGTCAGAGTTCGAGATACGTTACAAGTTACTCATTAAGCATACTATAAGTTGCACAAATACAATTCTGCGCTAGGGGCCTCACGAACCATATACTAAGTAATTGGTATAAGGACCACTTAACTTGAATAGTCCTAGTGCCTAGGGAATCACTGGGGCTACACTACAGAACCAAAGGTTAGGAAGTAGGAGACCCACGGGAGACGCGTGCAGTGTGGGAAAACAGTCGCGAGTTACCATAGAGTTATAATGTGAACGTAAAAGTTACAAAGTAGTTGATTAAGGGCACTTCCGATGGACTATGGTAAAACACTTTTAAACTAGGACACTTTGAGAGTCAACACCCATGGGAGCACCGGAGTACTCGAGTTACCTCCCCCAGGGAAGCCGGGTGCGTAGGTGTCTTTTCGTGTCGGGTTTCGTCGCTGTTTCCTATGGAGAGCTGCAAAGAAGTGCTGCAGGCGACCAGGAAAAAACTGACCGGGTGGATCCAAGGGTGGATCGAAGATGTGAAGAATTTGAAAGCAGAGGGGACAGAGTCTGGGTCACTAGCCAGTGACCAGGAAGGAACCAGGCAATGTCGAGTATTTCAAGAAGTTGAAGCTTGTCTCTGCAGCCACGAGGACCAGGAGGCGTCGATGATGACCAGGAGCTGGATTCGAGTTGTCCCACAAAGGGTCTAGTTGACTGCGGTATCGGTATTCAGATTGGACTCAACAAGCCTTGGCAAACACAATCCACGCAGGTAAAGAAGATGGGCTTCAGTTCAGACCAGCAAGGTCTGGGGAGCTTCTCCTTCACAGGGAAGCTGGAGCAAGCCTGGAGCAACCAGGAAAGTGGTGTAGTTTTAAAAGGAAGTCTTTGGAGGGCTAACTAGCCAACAGGCTAGCAACCGGGAAGACGCGTCGAGCTGAAATGTAAGAGCAGGCCCCACGCGGCACTCATGGATTGTGGAGGGCTGAGGTTCGGTGCAAATGGAGCTTCGGTCTGGAGCTTCTCAAACTCCAATGCACAACATCGAGGGTGTCTCAGTCATTATGCTGTTAGCAAAGTGCAGGTAGTCCAGGCTGTCCAGTCCCACGTCTCTCGTGTACGCCAGGGGTCTCAACTTTACTGTGGATGTGGATCGGAGTCGGAGAAGTCTGGAAGTCCAGTTCCTGAGTCACTGAGTCTTCGGATTCCTGCAGGAGCGTCGACAAAGCAAACCAGCAAGTTACTAGTGGTGCCTGTTTGCACAGGGTGGTCACTCCTTGACCACAAGGGAGATATCTTCAGTCTTCTAGTTGGTATAGAACGTTGAAGGTCCAACAGTTTAATTTCAGAGTTTCAGTCCAGTATAATCTAATGTCTCTAGGCACAGCTCCTATCTTTATACTGATTTTAGGGACTGGATTACCTGCTAGGTCCCTCCTATGGGTGGACCCTGAGAAGGGGGTGGTTACACCCTTTCCCTTTGTCCAGTTTCGTGCCAGAGTGGGGCTGGAGTGCCCCAGCAACTGGTTTGAACCAGGCGATGCATGGAGCACCTTGTGTGCCCCAGGCAGTGTCTGGAAAAGCATCTTTCCATTCAACCCACCCTACCCCAATACACTACAGGCTGTCTCAGGAGGAGCTAGCACCTCCCTCAACAGGAAACCATTTGTCCAGGCCTCTCTTGCCGGAGTTTTGTCCAGCTGCAGGAGGTCAGGCTTGTGTCTGTGGCAGCAGCATCCATTTTGTGATGCTGAGGCTCTGTTTAACTTTAACCGGGTAAAGCAGTAACCACATGTCTTCTCCCTCTAGAAGAGTGGAATACTACCCTCGCCGCCAGAACGGGAGGGGGAGGGGTAGTATTCCAAGGTGTTTGACACCTTACACTACATGTTTTGATAAAGCCAAACCAAACTTAGCATTAACTACTACGAGGATTATAATGCACTTAAGAGTACATGGTATGGCTATATCATAGAACAGCTATAAGGACATGGTTCAGAAAGCTGCAGAGGGGCTCAGCTCATGCTAGGGCACCCTCTCACATAAAACCAAGCACTCTGCCTCCAGGATTATCAAGGCCTGCCATAAGAGTGACTTATAGGTTACTATGTGTCTATATATAAGGTAGATATAGATATACTATATCTAAGTAAGGGGTGATTACACCACCTTACCCAAGCTGAGTGATCAGCCTGCGGTGTCAGTTTGGATGGCCAGCCAGGGTGGCATAATACATGCTGCTGACCCAATTCCCAATTAGGTATGTACCTAAAGTACACAGACACCTTTTTATAGGGAGAGCAGATAGCCTTGGGGGCCCTGAATTGCAGGATCCCAGGCCAACTAAGTAAAAAACCAGCTAAAAACTAGGCAAAAAGTTGGGGTAACTATATAGTCAGATATCCACCTTCCTACACAACCCCCCCCCCCCCAAAACGAAAGGAGATAAGGCTATCCTTGACCAGGTAAGCCTATATTGGCTAAGTCGCCATATAAGGAAAAACCTGCACTGGCATGGTTACCCCCTGTCTCATGGTCCACTAAGCAATCCCTCACCCTAAGGGTATCTGAGGGTCTCCACCATAGGGAATCTCTACCTGTGGTGTGTTTTGGCAAAGTAAAAGGCTGGTGCTGGGATGGAGTACTGAAGTGAGGATCCACTAATGTTGGGCTCAACTTCCTCCAATCACTATCCACCATACATGCCTTTCTTTCCAGGACTGAGTTGCACTGTGCTCTCAGAGTCTACCTCTGGCTACCTACTGCTGGAGGCTGGGTCCCTTTTGTTGGACCCCTGGAGGGACAGGTCAGGTTTGGGGCCACTAGATCCCAGGTTTGCCTGTGCCCAACAGAGTCCATCTGGGGGAGGTTCCTACCAAAGGATAAGGGGGATCCCTCAGAAGTTTTTGGAATTTTCACCTGGCTAGGGCTGCTAGCCTGGGTGCCCCTAATCTGCTGATGGGGCGGGGGGGTTCCTTTGGACGCGGGGCCCTTTGGGGCTCACTGACCTCCTTGACCTCTGCAGCCCTGGGCTGACTGAGGCAGGGTAGAGAGGGGCAGGTTACCTGCTCCAGACTGAGTCTCACCTTGGAAGGGTCCACTGACATCAGGGCCTCTGCCATGCCAGGCCTGACTACCTCTGGAGCAGTTTCTTCACAAGGGGTTGTCCTTGCGTAATAACTTCGCGTTACAACTTGCGATCCCTCAGACGCAGAATAAGGAGTGAATGCAGTGTGTGTGAAATAGTTTGTTTCAAGGATTTTGCAAGATTTGATTAGGTTGTTTTTTTCTCTGCATGGTATGTGTATGTCTTTTATTGCTCTAATGAAGTACTACATGTTTTATCAAATGATTGTAATAACTTTAAAGTAATAGGAGAAAAAGATGAAATATATTTCTCACATAAAAAATAATAAAAACTATATATGTAAAAAAAGTTAATGTTGTCACCCTGTGTTAAATAATAATCTTCAAAGTATAAAAATTGTTAATCTCAGAATTGTGTAGGTCGTGAGGGAATATTTCTGTATGATGTTCACAAGGGGTTGGGTCCGTTCCCTGAGGAGGCTGACCCTCACCTAATGTCTGGTGGGAGGGTGACTTTTCTTCCTCCCCAATCCTCTCTGTCTGAGTGGAGTGATCCATAGTTTCAGGCTTCACAACACAAAAATCTGTTTGAGTTTGGGCTGTGACCATCACAGCCCTACCAACCTTTTCAGGAAGGCCTACCATCTTGAAATGGATTTTTTTTTCTGTCTCAGCCCAGGCTGAGATCTCTAGATCATTGCCCAGTAAGCAATCTACAGGCAAGTTTGTAGACACTGCCACTCTATTTGGGCCAGTGACACCTCCCCAGCTGAGATTTAGTACCGCCATGGCATGATCTTTCTGTACTCCATCAATATTGATCACCTGGTATGTGAACCCAGGTAAAAGCAGTTTTGAGGGGACTAGTCTCTCAGTCACCATAGTGATGCTATCCCCTGTGTCCCTATAGGCCTCAGCTTTCTGACCATTGATGAGGGGCTCCTGTCTGTACTTGCCCAAGGTATTGGGACAAGCAGTGTAGTTGGCAAACCCCATGCCATTCTCACAGACTAGAGTTTCTGTAGTAGGGGACCTGGTTAGGCCAGAGTCCACCTGAGTTCCGCAAGTATACACAGTCACAGTTTGGGGGCACTCCCACCACCTGGGGGATTACTACTAGTAGTAACAGGAGGTTTTGGAGAACTGCTGTCAGTTTTCCAATGGCCAGGTTCCTTACATATATGACAATAAGGTTTCTTAACATTAGAGGAAGGAGTTTGGGACCCACCCGCCCCCTCAGCCCCCCCCCCTCAGAGGAGTTTAGGGGCCCTGTAGTGGATTTGTCCTTAGATGTATCCGCACCTTTCTCTTGAGGCTTGGTAGAATCTTTCTTCTGGACACCACCCTGATTTTTAGGCCTAATCCTGGTTCTGACCCATTTATCTGTCTTCTTACCCAATTCTTGGGGAGAGGTCAGATCAGAGTCCACCAGGTGCTGTTGTAGAAGCTGGTTTTGACAATTATTAAGGATCTGCTCCCTCATAATCAAATTATACAATCCTGTATAGTCATGTACTTTGCTGCCCAGTAACCAGCCTTCCAGAGCCTTAGTGGCACAATCTACAAAATCAGTCCAGTCCTGAGTCTGTGTCTTCTGGGTGTCTCTGAACAGCAACCTGTACTGCTCAGTGGTTAAGCCAAACCCATCTATCAGAGCACTCTTCAGGACAGTGTAGTTATCAGCATCCTTATCACTAACTGTGAGGAGCTTATCTCTGCCTTTATCTGAAAAGGAGAGCCATAGTATAGCTGCCCACTGACTCTGGGGTACCTGTTGTACTTTACAGGCCCTATTCAAAGCGGTTATCCATTTGTGGATGTCATCCCCACTTTTGTAGGGAGGGACAATCTTACTTAGGTTTCTATGGTCATATGACCTTTCCCTATCTCTAGGAATATTGCTGCCACCAGTGGACTCTAGTCGACACAATATCCTTTCTCTTTCAAGAGCCAGGGTCTCTTTCTCAAGGGCAATTTCTTACCTCCTGTTGGACTTTGGCCCTTAGGGCAGGTTCACCCCTAGACTTTTTGCTTGAAATGGTGACCTGGAGATGGTGATTTTTGGATTCTGCGCACTTTCACTGTGTCCCAGTGGAAAGTGCGTGCGCACTCTGAGTGCATGTGCTGAGCTAGGCCTGCCCGCCCATAGGAATGCATGGGGAATGTATGTGTCCCTGGTAGTTCCTGATGCGTGGGGTGTACAGGCTTGAGTCTGGTATGTGTGAACTCGTGTGAGTGAATGCTGCGCAACGGTGTATGCAGCATGTATGTGTCTAGTAGCGAAGCGCCATTTCTAGACATGGCTGTACGTGTGCTGTGAGGGTGCTGGCGTGTGATTGGCTGGAGCTGGCTGGCATGCCAGGCTCCAGGAAGTCTGGATGGGTCTGCCCGGTGGTGAGTGGGAGATTAGCATGAGTGATGTGTGGGAGGAGTGTACCTGTGTCCTGGATGGGCTGGGTTTTCCCCACACAATGCTGGCTCCGCCCCCCTGTGGTGTGTCTAATGACCCAAGCCCTGCCAGTGAATAGAGAGGGTGGTTGAGGTAAACAGAGTACTCAAGAACCAGCTGCGACTGGTTCCGCCCCCACTCTGCACCTTCAGACAAAGGAATGCACTGTATAAAAATGGGGCTGTGTCCCCACTGAAGTTGTTCTCTTCCAGGATCCTGAGGGGGCTGTTGCTGCTGCTGCTGGGCCAGAGGACCGCCACTTGGGGTGTCTCCCTGCCTGGAGACCCAGTGTGCTGGCTCTGGGCCCAGCTTTGCCCCCTTGCCTGCCCAAGGACCTCTGCTGGGCTTGTTGGCCCCTAGCGCCTGGGAGCGCTTTGGATTGCCTTTTTGGGCGCTGGAGAGCGCTTTATTGAGACCCAGCGCTTAATAGCGCTTTATTTGCCACTTTAGCGCTAGAAGCGCTTTATTTATCAGCTGAGCGCTGGGAGCGCTGTCACTGCCCCTCCGCGGCTGCCCACGCCGCTTTTGCTGATTTTGGAGTCCCCTGGCAGGTGCCCACCCTGCCCGGGACATTGCCGCTGTTTCGAATTTATAATTTACCTCGAGGGAGGCCACCCCTCGGTAAATTCATCCCCCGCCTAGAAGTGCCTGAAACGGGCCGCCGCGCTGCCCGCGACGACCCGGAAGTGCAAGGGCCCGTCGGCCAATCACAGCGCGGCCCCGGGGGAAGCGACCGGAAGTCCCGCCCCGCAGCCGCGACCTGGAAGTCAGGCAGGCCGGGGGCAGGAGAGAGGCAGGCGGAAGCTGCTGCCTGCCGGGGCTCCCGAGGACGAGGGAGAGCCCTGGAGAGAGGGAGAAGTGTGAGAAGGGAGCCCCCGAGGAGCGGGAGCTCCTGTGAAGAGCCGCCGGCCAGAGGAGACGGCGCGAGACCGGTGAGTGCCCGCCCCTCCCCTCCAGAGCGAGTCACTTGTGCCGAGAGGCCTGTGGGGCCTCAAGTGATCCCCGAGTCCACTGAGGACTCCAACGACCGGCTGAACCTTTGCTTGATGAGCCCAGAGAGGCTCGAGAGCGCGCCCTTGTGTTTAGAGCCTGCGAGGCTCAGGGGCATAGCCTGGTGTTTTGAGCCCAGAGAGGCTCTGAGGGTGCCATTCGTTTTGTGAGCCCAGGGAGGCTCAAAAGCGCCACAATTGTTTTAAGAGCCCAGCGAGGCTCTTAGGGGGCATTTCTGGGCAATTCGAGTCCCCAAGAGGGGGACTCCAACTAGAGCCAGAGAGGCTCGAGGCGCTATTTGTTTACCGAGCCCAGAGAGGCTCTAGGGGGCCTGCTGGTTTTGTGAGAGCCCTGAGAAAGGCTCATTGCCCATTTTCGTTTTGAGAGCCCTGAGAGGCTCTGGGGCCCAGTGGTCCTGGAAAGAAGGGCCTGAGAGAGGCTCAGCAGCCCCCTTACTTGTCCAGGAGCCCAGCGAGGCTCCGCAGTGCCACAGTGGTGGTTCTTGAGCCCAGAGAGGCTCCAACGTTGCCCTAACTTTCCCTGCACCAGTTGCCCAGCACTTTGTGGGCAACTGCGACGTTTAGGCCCTGACATTGGGACACAGGGACAGTCACAGGTGGTGACTGATCTAAGTTTTGCGCAATGTTATTTCCTTACACCTCTGAATGTATTGTGATGCAGCATGTGTTTTCCTCTTTACACCTCTGAATGAATGTTATGCATTGCATCATGTGTTTTCCTCTTACACCCCTACAGGTATTGTAATACATAGGTGGTTGTTTTCTCCCTAGTACAGGTGGTGCTAGTGAGATCCTGGTTACCAGTGATTACTGGTTGTGTGCTATTTTGTGCTATATTCTATGTACTAAGTGCTATTTCTGAAAGTGCTACTTCTGATTCCTGACAGTGGTCCAGGTGGCCCTGTCTTGTAAATATCCCCCTGTAAATTCTGCCCGTGCCTCTGGCACATTGTAAAGTGTGTGTTTTATCTAATGTGTTTTGGTGTAATACAAAGGCTATTTTTTATATAACCTTGTGTGGAGTTTCCTTTGTGGTGGGCCTTTGGTTGTTGTTGCTGGGGTGCGTGCGCAAATACTTAACCTACATCGCCTCCAAGTTTAGCCTTGCTGCTCGCGCCACGTTACCTAGAGGGTGAGTAGGGGTTATCTTGGCGTGTAACTCCCTTGCCCTGACTTGGGTGTGGTGGTCTCTGACTGACTTTGGCGAAAGCCCTGGCCAGCCGGGGATCCCATTTCCAACACCTCCTAATTCTAAGCTTGGTTTCCCTCATCCTAGCCTTATGTTCTCTTCTCTGAGGGGAAGTCATTCTCCCCATTGCTGAGGTGTCTGACCCTATTGAGTCACCAGAGTGATTGGATTCACTGGAAAGTGGTCTCCTCCTTCTGTGCTCAGTGTTAAGCCTACTTGGGGTCTGGTTTGGATTCTCTCCCCCCCAGCCCCATGTAGCCTTAGGTTGACCTGGTTCAGTTCTCCAACTTAGACCTGATCATCATCCTCTTCATCATCAGCACCCCCTTGATGGTCATCATGGGAATCTTCTGTTGATGGATGCCCCCCTCCTCCACTACCTGTCTGATCTGGGGTTGCTGCCTTTTCTATCAGGTGTCTCAAAGTTGAACTCTGTCTTTGTCTCAGTTTCCTGAGTGAACATAAACTTCTAAGTTCATTAAAATTAAATGTATCATAGTGAGAAGGTGCCCTGGGAGTGTCAACTTCTGTGGGGAGAGACACACTAGGCTCTCCTCTTAAGGACATTTTCTAGTGAGGTGTGGTGTGTGCACCTACCTACACTAAGTGTTATCTACTAGAACCTCTCTAGTAGTTGTAGTCAGGGTGTGCTAAGCCCTTTGCTCTACAACAACTAAGTTCAGTAGAACTTAAGTATTATAAGAACTTGATTTATATGTACCTTCAGGTACCTTAATATGATCTTTCAAATGATATCTTAAGATTATATGGTAAAACAACAGCAAGCTCTTATCGCATCCGCTGTACACCAATGTGAGAAGTTAGCCTAGCATATGATATCCACTATTCTAGTGGGCACCTTGCACCAGTCTAAACGACCCTTATTGATGGTGGTTGTAAAGTCAACCTTATAGACAAGCTGTCCTAGTGGTAGCATGGACCAGCAGTCTTAGGCTAAAACTTCAGAGAGCATGTGAAGCCAGCTGTTTTACCATATATAATCCCTTGAATACCAAATGAAAGGACACCACAAAAGGTATATATAAAATATATATGTATTAATTACTAACACAACCCCTCTGCACTCTTTGTGAGGTCAGATTTTGAGATACGTGACAAGTTACTCATTAAGCATACTTTAAGATGCACAAATACAATTCTGCCCTATGGGCCTCACGAACCATATACTAAGTAAGTGGTATAAGGACCACTTCAGGAATAGTGAATAGGCCTAGGCCCTAGAGAATCGCTGGGGCTACACTGCAGAACCAAAGGTTAGGAAGTAGGAGACCCACGGGAGACGCGTGCAGTGTGGGAACACTGTCGCAAGTTACCATAGAGTTATGATGGGAACGTAAAAGTTACAAAGTAGTTGATTAGGGACACTTCCGGATGGACTACGGTAAAACCCTTTTAAACTAGGACACTTTGAGAGTCAACACCCATGGAGTACTCGAGTTACCTCACCCAGGGAAGCCGGGTGCATAGGTGTCTTTTCGTGTCGGGTTTTGTTGCTGTTTCCTATGAAGAGCTGCAAAGAAGTGCTGCAGACGACCAGGAGAAAAGTGTCCGGGTGGATCCAAGGGTGGGTCGAAGATGTGAAGAACCTGAAAGCAGAGGGGACAGAGTCTGGATCACTAGCCAGTGACCAGGAAGGAACCAGGCGATGTCGAGTATTTCAGGTGAAGAAGGTGAAGCTTGTCTCTGCAGCCACGAGGACAAGGAGGTGTTGACGACAACCAGGAGTTGGATTCGAGCTGTCCCACAAAGGATCTAGTTGACTGCAGTGTCAGTATCCGGATTGGACCCAACAAGCCTTGGCAAACACAATCCACACAGGATTGGAAGATGGGCTTCAGTTCAGACCAGCAAAATCTGGGGAGCTTCTCCTTCACAGGGAAGCTGTAGCAAGCCTGGAGCAACTAGGAAAGTGGTGTAGTTTCAAAAGGAAGTCTTCAGAGGGCTAACTAGCCAACGGGCAAGCAACCAGGAAGATGCACCAAGCTGAAATGCAAGAGCAGGCCCCACGCGACACTCGTGGAGTGTGGAGGACTAAGCTTCAGTACAAATGGCGCTTGTGTGTGAGAATTCTCAAACCCCAATGCACAACTTCGAGGGTGCCTCGGTTGTTGTACTGTTAGCAAAGTGCAGGTAGTCCAGGGTGTCCGGTCCCATGTCTCTCACGTCTGCCACGTATCTAAGCTTTGCTGTGGATTTGGATCGGAGTTGGAGAAGTCTGGAAGTCCAATTCCTGAGTCACTGAGTCTTCGGGTTCCAGCTGGAGCATCGACAAAGCAAACCGGCAAGTTACTAGTGGTGCCTGTTTGCACAGGGTGGTCAATCCTTGACCACAAGGGAGATGTCTTCAGTCTTCTCGTCGGTATAGAACGTCGATGGTCCAAGAGTTTCATTACAGAGTTTCAGTCCAGGATAATCTAATGTCTCTAGACTCAGCTCCTATCTTTATACTGATTTTAGGGGCTGGATTACCTGCTAGGTCCCTCCTATGTGTGGACCCTGAGAAGGGGGTGGTTACACCCCTTTTCTTTTGTCCAGTTTCACACCAGAGCGGGGCTGGAGTGCCCCAGCAACTGGTTTGAACCAGGCTTTGCATGGAGCACCTTGTGTGCCCCAGGCAGTGTCTGGAAAAGCATCTTTCCCTTCAACCCACCCTGCCCCAATACACTACAGGCTGTCTGGGGAGGTGGACAGGAAACCTATTGTCCAGACCTCCCTTGCCGGAGTTTCGTCCAGCTGCAGGAGGTCAGGCTCGTGTCTGTGGCAGCAGCATCCATTTTGTGATGCTGAGGCTCTGTTTAACTTTAACCGGGTAAATCAGTAACCACATGTCTTCTCCCACTAGAAGGGTGGAATGCTACCCCCGCCGCCAGAACTGTCGGGGGGTAGTATTCCAAAGTGTTTGACACCTTGCACAACATGTTTTGATAAAGCCAAACCAAAGTTAGCATTAACCGCGAGGATTATAATGCATTTAAGAGTATATGGTATGGCTATATCATAGAACAGCTATAAGGACATGGTTCCGAAAGCTGCAGAGGGGGTCAGCTCATGCTAGGGCACCCTCTTACATAAAACCAAGCACTTTGCCTTCAGGATTGTCAAGGCCTGCCATAGGAGTGACTTATAGGTTACTATGTGTCTATATATAAGGTAGATATAGATATACTATATCTAAGTAAGGGGTGATTACACCAACTTACCTAAGCTGAGTTATCAGCCTGCAGTGTCAGTTTGGATGGCCAGCCAGGGGTGGCATAATACATGCTGCAGCCCTTGGTAGGCCTTGGATGCACCTATGCCCTGGGTACCTATGGTACACTATACAGGGGCTCCCAGAGGTGACCCAATTCCCAATTAGGTATGTACCTAAAGTACATGGAGTCCATTGTGTAGGGAGAGCAGATAGCCTGGGGCCCTGAATAGCAGGATCCCAGGCCAACTAAGTAAAAAAAAAGCTAAACACTAGGCAAAAAGTTGGGGTAACCATATAGTCAGATATCCACCTTTCTACACCCATGGATTCATACTCCAAGTGGCCTGAGGTAAAGTTTGTATCAGAAATCACAACTAAGTCTGTCATCGAGTTTCTACTGGAGGTGTTCCTTCGTGAAGGCTTACCCAGCCGCATTCTGACAGATAATGGGGTACAACTTTGCTCTAAAGAAATGAGGGAATTCCTAGAGTGCAATGGGATCGAACACAAGGTGTGTGCTCTCTACCATCCTGAGAGCAACAGGATATTTGAAAGATTTAAGAAGACCATCAAAGAAAGCATCCAGTTAGCAAAGGCCAGTGGGATGGGCTGGAAAGACGAGGTTGTCAAACGTCTAGAGGCTTACAGGTTAACCCCCCATCAAACCACGGGCATGACGTCTTTTTTAGCTATTGAGAGCAAGAAACCCCAACTCTAGGTTGGTACCAGGTTGGATGAAATGGCACAAAGGGTGGATGGCTCTAACCAAAGAGACACCATGGAGAGACAGAGAGAGGAAGGCCATGGCTGATAGAAAGAGGAGGTTTGACAAAACACACACAGTAAAAAAGGTTCTATTCAAAGTAGGTGACCTAGGTAAGATCAGGGCTCCGACATGGAGACCTAGATGATCAGAATTCACGGAACCCACAAGGATAGTTAAACTGTTCAGAAATGCTGTCAAGACTCAGGATGGGTGAATCTGGCTAGAGTGGTGAGATGCACTACCCCCACAGCGCATGTGGACACACCTAAAGGTGTGGAGTCAGGCAAGCCAGGTTCCGCCATGTCTTGTGAGTCAGCAGATGCTGGGAAGACCAACACTCACCATAGGTTGAGTGGTAGGGCTGCCTGTCGTCCCAAATATTTGGAACATTATGTTGAGAAGTATTCCTGAGTTTTCCTGTTCTATGTCTTGCTAATTCTCTTCCGTTTCAATTGTAGAGGAGGGGGATGTGTGGTATCTTACGTTTGGGTGGAATGACTGTTGTCATTGCCAGCACCCCTCCCCTCCTGCTGATATTGTTCTCCCCCTCTTTGAGATGCTGTGGAATGTTGCCACAATGAAGGTTCGAAGTAGAGTTCCCTTTGAGAAGAAGGTGGACACCGGCGGTGCGAGCTGCCGCTGAGGTAATTTGTTGTCAAGAACAATAAAGCTCTCATCTGAGATAATCAACGTTTCCCTGTGATGTTTCTTGCCCGCATGGATTCCTCTTGAATTTCACACTGCTGCCGAAGCCATTCTTATACCTTTGGGGTCTGGAACAGTCAGAATTGTCGCACTTTTAGTGATGTAAGGGTTAGTAGTTGTGTTGAAACTGTAATTGGCAGCGCTGACAGCGGCAATGGGCACTGCAAGCGGAAGTGGACTCCTGACAGGGGCCTTGCACTAATGTTTTTTTACAAATTAAGCACTGCACTCCTGCCTTCTCCTGGAGCGAAAGTGTTCTTCTTTTCCGTGTCAGTCCGCTAGAGGTTTCAATTTCTCAAAATCAAAAAATTCCTTTCATCAACCTTCAAGGAGACAAAAAGGCCAGGATCAGCCCTGTAGAGTTCAGGCAAAGCCTTTCTTTATATTCTTCAGGAAGCAGAAACAGCATGAAAACGACCACCTCTGACTATGCCAGAGCGATGGGTTCTCTCCCAGAGCTTGATGGACGGATTCAACAAGTAATTTTACAGTGGCAAGAAATCCCATTGGACTGGTAGGTTCTTCAGGTGGCTCCAAGGACTACAGAATTGAATCCCTTTCAGATCCAGTACCGACGGGGACCATTCGACTCCTTTGCCCCGAAATCCAACCAAGAGAGAAGCCTTGTGGATGGGCGCTCTGGCTCTTCAGAAGAAGGGAGCTATCGTTCTGAGGGAGGGGGCAGGGAATTTACTCCATTGTGTTCCTAGTCACAGGTTCAACAAGTGGCTGTCATCTGGTGATAGATCTGGAGATACTCATCATTGTCATCTAGAACATCAGACTCTCGGGAGGATCCTTCGATTGATTCCTGCAGATCACGTTCTCATAACAATGGCTTTTAGGGGGTCTATATCTTCATCTCCAAATCACCAAATCCCATCGTACGTTCTTGAGCTTTGCAACGGAGGATCATCATTGGAAGTTTGTTAGACCTGTCATCATTGGCTGGCAGTCCCCCAACGTTTTTGCCTTCACCCCTCCTGTTTTGCTGAATTTGTTTTTGTTGGCTTTAGGACTCTGTGAACTTTACCATTGCCAAGTGTTTATGCTTTCTCCTCCAAACATGGTCAAATTGCACATTTCATTTACTTGTAAGACTGTAGTAAAGTGGTACAACATGTACCCAGGGCCTGTGAATTAAATAATACCAGTGGGTCTGCAGCACTCATTGTGACACTCACTAAAGTAGCCTTGTCAACATGCCTCTGGCCTGCCACTGCAGCCAGCAGTGTAGTGTTAAACTGCCATTTTGATCTGACAAGTTTAACCTTTTGTCAGGCCAAAACCCTCATCTTTAATACATATAAGTTACTCCTACGGAAGACACTAAAGTCTCATAGCGCAGGGTGCAAAGTATTTAAAAGGTAAGACATGTGTACTTACGTTTTACATGCCCCGGGAATGAAAACACCCTAAAGCCATTTTTTACTGTTGTAGTGGTGGGCAGTAAACTCCTCTTCGCCTGTGGAGTTCACAGAAATGTGCCCACTTCGGCTCTCCACTTGGAGTCCAGAGTTTGGCAAAAACTCTGCAAACCTCCGCATGGCGGAGTTTACCACCCACCGATTCATTCATTATTACCAGTATTATTTGTTGGAATTCCAAACTGGGTCTATTGTTGTTAGGTAGTAAACTAAGTGAATATTGGGTGATGTTGCTCAGGGGAAAGACACTACTCACTGTGGCATATGACATGCGCAGTCCGAAGCACACATATGCAGTTTCTGGTTGTGTGTGTCCTGCTTTCGTCTCGCACCAGTCCCTTTTCCTCGACGAATGCGCGAAAGAGACAGCATCCTTGGCCATGTCTTGAAGACCAGTGTTTTGATTTCTTGGTATGCAATTTTTCGTTGTTTCTATGGCTCTCGCAAACACATGCAGCCTTATTCATCAACGGGCCGTTTTGCGAGCCCCTAATAGCGATTCATAGCGAATCGCTATTAAGGACTTGCAAAACGGTATTCATGTAGGAATTGCTAAATAAATAGCGATTCCTACACATTCCTTATTTGCGAGTAGCAAATTGCTAATCGCAAATAAGGAAAAACTCCCCATTCATTCCTATGGGCCAAAAGGCCCATAGGAATGAATGGGGAGTATTCCTTATTTGCGATTAGCAATTAGCTACTCGCAAATAAGATAGCGATTTAAAGGGTGCCAGGGGTGTCCAAAGGACACCCTGTAGCACCCCTTAAATGCAAATTGAAACAGGTGTTGCACACACACATGTCCAAAGGACATGTGTGTGTGCAACATGCAACTTAGAAAAATGCTTTTAAAAGCATTTTTCTAAGTATTTGCTATTTACCGAGAGGTCTGACTTCTCGGTAAATAGCGGCCCAAAATTGCATTTTCGCAATTTAAAAATGGTTGATGAATTGCATTTAAGGAATCTCAAATAGAGATTCCTTAAATGTAATTCTCGCAATTTAGCGAATTAGCAATTACCGATTTTTGCATTTGGGATGATGAATCCCAAATGCAAATATTGCGCTTGCAAAGGGCCAGATTCTCAGATTCTGGCCCTTTGCGAGCGCAATTCGGCTTGATGAATCAGGCGGCAAGTGTCTTGAAATAGGGAGTGGACCCGTACGCTTGCAGGGCAGAACACAAAGCAGATCTGAGGTCACTTTCTTCAAGCGCAGCACGTTGAATGACTCTCTTTAGGGTGACCATGAATCGCTCGATAACCCCGTTTGCCTGAGGCCAGAGAGGTGTACTCTTCTGATGCTTGACACTCATGTTTGTCGAAAAATCTTTAAATTCTCTTCTTGTTGGAAGGTAGGCCATTGTTAGACTTAAGAACAGACAGAAAACCTCATGTTCCAAAAACATAATTCAATGCCCCAATGACTCTCTCATTTGTAGTTGATGACATGTCTTGAACGAGGGGAAACCATGAGTATTCATCTATGATCACCATGAGATGATGTCCGTTGTTGAGGAGTCCAAAGAAATAAACTGCAATCCTCTTCGATGCTTGTTTCGGGACATCAGATATGATCCGTGGGTGCGGCGCTGTTTTGGAAGACAGAGAGTTGCACAAATGACAGGCCTTTAATTCTCTTTCTTCTCTTTGCTCACGGCCGGGAAACCGCACTCGATCTCGGAGAGCTCTCTTGGTGGCGTCAATGCCACGATAACCCTCGTGAGCCCGTTCAATAACTTGTCGTCTCAAGCTCTCTGGAATGACAATCCTCGTACCTTGTAATATGATGCCTTCTTGCGTAACAGACAACTCTTCCCTTACATTTCTGAACTTTTGGGTCTCACACTCTTCAGTTAGGAGTTGAGTATTCTTCCTCTAGGATTGCTGCGAAATAATCTTTTTGACAGTAATCATATCTCGCTCTGTGTCGCAGCAACAATTTGGTCAGCAGATTTAGCTGCAGGTGTGCTTGACTGGACTATGAAGTTAACGTAGGCCTCAGCCGCATTGGACACTTTATCATGACATTGCACGGGCGCTCATGAAAAGTTGTCTGCGGGATTTTTATCCTTCTTTGCCCGGTGCACAATAGTGTTATCATACTCTTGCAGCCTCAACCCCCACCTCTCAATTCAAGAGGGTATCCTGGCCATCGGATTTCCAAAAATGTTGAGCAGCGCCTGGTGGTCAGTCACAAAGGTGAAATGTTTCCCGTATACGAGCTCACAGATATGTTCACAAGCCCACACCACAGCAAGACTTTCTTTTTCAGGTTGGGAATAAGCATGTTCGGTCTGCGACAGACTCCTGCTCGAATAGGCCGTGATGTGTCAATTATCCATTTGTATTTTTGCGTTAAAATATATAAAACAAGTAAATGGGACCCTGACTTATAATGCTGGCAGCACCCGGGCCCAGTGGTCATCCAGTCCATATTACTGGCATGGGTGCAGGGAAACGTCGCTTCACGCCACGCGTGTGTCCATTCGTGGTAAGTTCTGATGCCGCGGGGCCCGGAGCGCCAAAAACTTCCATTTCATTAGCTGCTTTATTAAAAGCTGCTGTTTTTTTTCTATTTTTCTCCGAATTTGTACTTTTATTGTGTCTGTCGTATGCCGAAAGCGATCAGAGAGAAATGAAAAGGAAGAAAGGCCTGCATTGGAATGCTTTTGATGTACGCAGAAATCCCATTGGAGCTTCCCCTAAGGATGCTTTGCATATTCATCGCTGGTAATTTCCCCGATAGCTAATTTGCATTATCGCACCTCGGGTAATCATTTATTTAATATCGTAGCCAGGCCCCATTATTTATTAATTCTATTTAATGCAAATGTAAATAGTTAATTCCCTAATTTGCACATGAAGTTGATAGTTGGGGATGGGGTCGAAAGAAAGCTGAATTTACTGGGGAAAGGGGCATCTGTGGGGCGACCTGACATCACATGAACCCAGCGTCATGGGGTGGCTCACCCCCCAAACTTGGGGAGCATTTTCTCCTTTCTAAGGTTCTTACATCCAGATTCATCAAGCTAAATTGCGCTCGCAAAGGGCCAGATTCTGAGAATCTGGCCCTTTGCGAGCGCAATTTTTGCATTTGGGATTCATCATCCCAAATGCAAAAATTGCTATACTAGAAATCGCTATATTGCGAAGAATCGCATTTAAGGAATCTCAATTAGAGATTCTTTAAATGCTATTCATGAACCTTTTTGAAATTGCGAATTCGCAATATGGGGTCGCTATTTACCGCGAAGTGTAAATAGCGAAAACTTAGAAAAATGCACTTTAGTGCATTTTTCTAAGTTGTATGTTACACACACATGTCCTTTGGACATGTGTGTGCGCAACATCAGTCTACATTTTCATTTCAGGGGTGCTACAGGGTGTCCTTTGGACACCCCTGGCACCCTTAAAATCTCTTCCTTATTTGCGATTAGCAAATTGCTAATCGCAAATAAGGAATGACTCCCCATTCATTACTATAGGCCTTTAGGCCCATAGGAATGAATGGGGAGTCATTCCTTATTTGCGATTGGCAAATTGCTAATCGCAAATAAGGAAGCAGTAGAAATCGCAAATAATATTACGATTTCTACATGAATCCCGTTTTGCGAGTCTTTAATAGCGATTCCTTAATAATTGCTACTAAGGACTCGCAAAACGGGACATTGATGAATCTGGGGGTTAATTCCAGAGGACACTTGAACAGCGGCTCTCTTGGGGGGCGTCAGAAATGTGGGGGGTGTATCCCCTCCGATTTTAGGGTGGACGAGACACGGGGGACAAGTGTCGGGGGACAAAAAAAAAACACTCCCGCGCACTTCCACCGTTCGCAGTGCCATTGGAGCATGAAAGCGCCACCTATGACTGTCCTGCTTTCGACCCGCTAACTCACCTTCAGTCAGGGTTGGGTTTAGAAGGCGGGACACATTCCTGAGGCAGGTTAGGGCAGGCTCCCCCTTACCTCGAGCTCTTGGCCGGCCATTGTCACTCTCCATGGATGGACAGTGACCAGCCGAGCAGGCACAGCACGTGCTGCATCTCCTTGGGGCCAGCTCCAGGGCGGTGCGACCGGTGCCACCGCACCGGGCGCTGACTTCGGGTGGGGCGCCATATATTATGGGTTTAAAAGCAACTGCTGCTGCGTTCTTTACCTCCAGCAATTTTCAGGCAACAATAAAAATGTCACGAGAACTCCGGTGATTAATGTTCTTCCTCCAAAGATCTGAGGTTTGTCTGGTGGTGTCATGGTAAGGTAGCGCACAGGGTTAATATGCCTGCTGCAAAGAACGTGTACCATGCAGATCACAAAGTGCATATAATGGTAATAGGTCAGTGGGTTACTGCTTTTGTCTGATAGATCCTTTGTTACTTGCGGTTTATAAGTTATAATCCTAAAATACAACAGTGAGAAATTGAGGGGCAGATTTATGAAGGCCTTGCGCCGCCGGTGCGTCACTTTTTCCCATGTTAAAAATGACGCACCGGCGGCGCAAGGCCTTCATAAATCTGCCCCTAACTGTTGTCAAAGAGCTACATGCAAACTGTAAGGTATAGATTAGAGAGCTATGGATTTTCCCCAGTCTTTGATTATCCTAATATTGCAAAATGGTTTCATTTGGGTAGAAATCAATTCTTATTTTTAAAGAGAATCCTCAACCATGATGTTACGTTTTAAACCCTGAGTTTGTGCTTCTCCAGACCAAGCTCTCTTAAACAACACAGCCTACCAGTATGGATGACATGTGACTCCTACACCTTGTAGCCCTCTGGCTGATGTAACATTTCCTATGTATAACCAGAGGGAAAAGGAGGTACTTAAGAACAGGTCGCCCTCCTACAGCGTCATATGAAAAAAGTGAGCCCAAAATCTGGGTTCGGAGACCTGTCTTGCATTGTGGCTAGACACAAAATAATATTCAGTGTGGCCAAAAAAGAAAGAAAAAATGTCTTTCTTGAGTCCCCTCACTCACCGGAGTTTTCTCACGGTGACATTTTTCATCATTGGGGCCAATTCCTATACACTGATTTACACACCTATGGTTGATTATCTCTGTATATTATTCCTGTGATATAAAGTGCTCTGACGCACTAGACTGTTATAAATGGTGCTATAAAACTGATTAAATGCATCTGAGAGAGTGTGGTGATGGAGCCTTGAGGGGCAGAGTTAAAGGGTGGTGGTGAGGGAATCCGTGGCAGAGGTGGTCATTGGGGGGCGCCAACAGACATTGTTGCATCGGGCGCCACCAGCGCTGAAGCCGGCCCTGCCTCTCCTTCTAGCCTGGGCTAAGGGCACAGCAGGGAGGACTCGGCCACTGCTTGAAATGAAATTAGGATTTCTAAAGCGCACTGTTACCCGTAGGTGTCTAGGCTCTGACTTGCAGGGGGTAGATCAACATAAAAAGAACACCAGACAACGGAGTGTATGGCACGGGTAAGTGGTAGTACTGCGCTAGTTGTTAAAGAGCCATGGTTTGAGGGCCTTGTGAAAGGTAAGCACATTATTTGTGGTTTTTAGCGTCATTGAATTCCAGAGCTTGGCAGTTGCTACTGCAAAGCTCTTACCTCCCCAGGTGGTTCTCCTGAATTTAGGTGCCACCAAACTAGCCTGGGAGGAGGATCGGAACATCCTAGAGGGATGTATTATTGAAAGAGTTGTTTGATCGATTCAGGGCCCACAAGATGAAGGGCCTCAAAGGCTATGAATGTAAATGTATGTAAATGTATTTATATAGCGCAAATCACCGACACGGTATCTAAGCGCTTGCTTAGGGAACCCGTCCTGGTATTCCCCTGTGAGAAACCCCAGCAGGGTGTCCACAAGGTGAAAGCCAGGCATCCCGCCACGAGGGGCCGTAGTGGAGATTAAGCAAGCTATTGCCCAGAGTCGCAGAGTGTGACCCCGTGAGTCGAGTAGGCACCGGAGCGAGAATTGTCGAGTCCGTGGATTTTTTTTTAAGCCCGAGACCCGCCAAGGTGGGGAATCGAACCCTGGTCCACGGTCGATCTCAGCTTCCGGGTCTGCCGCCTCTAACCACTGAGCCACGCTTCTCCACTTGGAGAATGGAGATTTGAAGATCACCCGCTTTCTAACCGGTAGCCAGAGAAGTGAGGGGAGGGCCTTGGAGACCGAGTGATATTTCGGTATTCCTAGAAGCAGTCTGGCCGCTGCGTTTTGGACCATTTGGAGCTTGTCTAGGGCTTTCCTATGGGGGGGAAACGCTGAAAGAGTGGTATTCCTGGATGGAGGGGGCACTAAGAATTTGGGGGCATATTACCAACAAGTAGCGATATTTATCGCTAAATAGGCTTAGCGACAAATTTTTTATCGCTGAGCATCACCGGAATATATACCGGAATATATCGCTGAGATAACGTGCTATTAGCAACGTTTATCTCCAAAGCGATAAATTTTCCGGTGATAGCGGCGAAATGCGTGAATATCGCTGAGAATACAGCGATATTCACGCATTTGCGACGAAATGCTCTTAGCCATGTTATCCACCTCCGATTGGATAACATGGCTAAGAACTGGTCTGAGCAGGCGTTTGTTTTTTGAGATATTCGCGCTTAGCGCGAATATTTCCAACGCTATGCCTGCCTTGTTAATAGGCGATAGCGACGTTATCGACTGCTTTCAGTCGCTAACGGGTTAGGTATGCCCACTTTGCATGTCATTAGCGATAAATATCGCTGACATGCAAAGCGGGCCCCAAACCGCTCGCTATCGCCTACAAGCTGTCACTAACTGCTGTTAGCGACAGCTTGCTAATAGGGCGATAGTATTTTCGCCGCTTAGCGGCTGAAAACGGCCGCTAAACCGGCAAAAATTGCCTATCGCCCCCGTTGATAATATGCCCCTTGGTTTCCAAAGGGTTGGCTTCACTGATAGCAGCTTCCAATGGGCCCAAAGTAGGAAGTGCTAACTGTGGATTATTGTTCACGCAGGTTCCTACTGGGTTCGGGCTAGAAGTTAGAGCACTGAAGATAAACTCTACCTTATTTTTTAAAGAATGTAGTAAGTCTGTTACAGAAAGTGGCATCTGCATTGAGATTCCTGGCTGGTGGGGGGTTGCTAAGCTTGAGCACTGTAGAAAATAACTCTTTGGGAGTGTTCAATGCTGAGTTAATTTGTTTATAAAAAAGTTGGATTTGGTGAGAAGTTTTTTATAGCGTAATAGTTCTGCCATATAAGAATCCTTGTCCTCAGCAATGTGATTCAGCCTCCACTTTCTCTCTAGTCTTATACATGATTGATGGCCAGTCTGAGCTCTTCATTGAAACATGGTTCAGATGCTACTGTTCGGTTATTATTTCCGTGTTTGGTAGGAGCTATACTGCTAATGGACTCACTTATCCATTGATGATAATCATCAGTAGCTTGATCAGGAGATACTGGTTTATCAGATTCAGTGAGTGTCCTCATGAGTTAGCCTTCTGAAATTAGGTGGCAAGGTCGGTAGCTGGAAGTAAGTGGAATCATAGGTTCCTTCAAACTGTGGCCCATTAAGTTCAGTTTTTTTTTCTTTTTTCAGAGTTTAATATAGCGCGTACTAGACCCGAACCGAATCGGGTATCAGAGCGCTTTACATAGCACCAGTTACGTTACATGAGGACACGCATTCATTTTAGGCACGGGGAGATTAAGTGATTTGCCCAGAATCACAGGAGGTTTTGGCGTCGTTACCGGTTTTGGCGTCGTTACCGAGACTCGAACCCAGATCCCCAGGTCCGAGGTCGAGCGCCCTAGCCGTTAGGCCAACTCCTCTCCCCTAGGCAGTTGGAACATTACTGCCTTATGGTCTGACCATGTTAGCGGTAGAGTGAAAGAAACATGAAACATGAATCAAAGGACAGTCTGAGAAAATGCCATCAAGGGTATGGCCCCCAGAATGCGTGGGCTCGTAAACTAGTTGTGCAAACCTAACAAATCCAAAGAGGCAATAAGATCCTGAGTATCTAAGTCTTCCTTATTTTCCAGATGAAAGTTAAAGTCGCCAAGGATGGTGAAATCAGAGGCGTTACCCTTAATGTCCCACGGTGACTTATTCAGATTTAGGAATGTATTTCTGGGGCCGAGGGGTCTATAGATCAAGGCACCAATAAAGGAATATTTATTTGGAAGAGCAATTTTGAAAAAAGGAGCACTAAAGCAAGGGTGTGGTAGGGGGTCAAACCTAACCATGAATTTGTCTTGATCGATAAGGCCTCCGCCTCTACTCCCTAAGTGATCTAGCCTGATTGACGAGTAGCCAGGAGGGGTGGCAGCCAGCGTCAGCCCATGTCTCCGTTACAAAAGCTATATCAATTTTGGCTCTGTCGAAAAAGTCAGCCTTTTCCAAAGCATGTTTAATGAGGGACCGAGCATTCAACAGAGTGCATTTTATTGTTTCTGCCCTGCATTTCCAAGTACTAGCCACAGAAAGGCTTTTCAAGCATGTCTTAACCCCTTGCATGCGTTGGACAGCCCGCCATCTTCCAACGCCGCGGTGCTCGTGTGCGTCGGACGGCCAGGGGCCGTCCAATCTGTGCACGCATGGAATTTTGCGGCACCGCAGCAAAATTCTTGCCACGCCCAAGGGGTTAAGCTCTTGAGTCTGAGAGAGCAGACCGGGCAAGTTTGACATCCTTGTGCATCTCCAGGGGACAGCGTGGGGCATGTGCAGCGCCGGGCTTTGGAATTGAGAGTGAGCAGCTCTTCCCTACTGTACCTCAAGCCAACATGGTGCTGGGGCGCAAAACCGACAGGGCGGCTGGCACTGAGCGCGACCGGTGCGTGGACGGGCGCAGACCGGCTTGCCTTTGGCGGGCCTTCGGCGCATCTGCACTGCAGCTCCCATTAAATATTGTAGAATGGTGAGCCGGTCTCAAGACTAGACCGCTGACCCTTCCAAGATGGTGGCTGTGCGTGTGCAAATGGAAGTGATGTACACCCAAGCACCGTTGATGGCCGCTAGTCAGCCCGGCAGATTAGGTAAGCCAACGCTTGTTTAAAATACTGTTTGTTTCCTCGTTTGTTTAAGCATTCGTTAAAAATGTGCCCCAGTTAAAATAAATGACTCCTGCACCCTGCAACACGCAGCAGTGCAGGAGAACACAACACAGTGCAAACAGTGCAAGAATAAAAGTTAAATGAGTCTTACTAGACTGTCGTAGACTAGGTATCCCCCCGGGAGTGTGTAGCCGTCCGCGCTGCGGTTCCCATTAAACAATGTGGAAGGGCGAGATGTGCTTCTGGGTAGGGACAGGCTGGGGGCGATAGAAGGAGCTCTTCTTTGATCAGGTGATGCTGATGCATCTTTTTATGCAGCCCACCTCCAATACAGAAATACACGGGAAAGCAAACCTGTCCTTACCTGTATATTGCAGGATTGACACTTAATGGAAGTACGTTGCCCGCTGATGCCCTAAACAATGTGTTTGCTGTACCTTAGGGCGACTGCAGTCAGGCCTTTGAAATACTTTAGTGCAGCAAGAGGCCCCCAAGAAAGCCTTTCGGATTTGTCAAACAGATGATCATGTACTCCTATTTGGGGGGAAAAGGTGCTTTCCGACCAAACAAGTGAAACTGAAAGTGTTTATGGCCTGCCGTTTAATAGCTAAGAAATCAGTCTTATTTAAGGGCTTTCTGCTGTGGTGTTGGCAGGGTTGGACTGGCTTGAAGGGCAATCTGGCAGAGCCAGAAGGCCTGGGCCCACGGGTCAGTGTTTAGCTGTTTTTGGGCCAGTTCTATGGTCTGGTGGGCTGGTTTTTACTGTTGATTTCCCTGATATTACCACAAACATTGCTTGTAACAAGCGCACAATCATGCGGCCTGCGATCCCCAGACCCACTGGAATTATGAGATAGTGAAGCCGCAACGTTTTTAAAAAAAAAATGCATTTTCCACATGTCCATTATCTGCTCCACAATCTGCAGATTTTAATGGAAAGGAATTGTATTGGACAGGTATTATGCGTTGTAATGGAATGCGTAGAATATGTAGTTTTTAAAATTTCGTTGTAATGGCATGCGTTGTAATGGAATGTGTTGTAATGGATGTTGCGTTGTAAAAAATGTGTTGTAAAGGTATGCGTTGTAAAAGTGTGCGTTGTAACGTCATACATTCGTATAATATTGTATATGCTGCAATATTCTTGGCATACCTGTTTCAAGCGCACATCGAAGAATGTGCCGCTTTCTTGGAGGTACCAATGTGATCTTGAATGAACTCAGCCGGTTCCACTAGAGGGGATACCTAAATAGGTTTAAGTATAAAAAGTTATTCCTTCCTTGGTGACTAAGTACCCCATGGAACTAAATATGTACATAAAAAAGGATCCTGGTCTATGCACTTAGTAATATTCATAAGTGGTGATATGTAGAGCGCCTTTTGAGTGTTCTGCCAGCCAAACCGGCAAATTTGGTGTATTTTTGCTTCTTGAACATGGAACAGTCTTTTGGGCTGTTTTTGTGCAGTCTTTTGGGCTACGTTTGTGAGTTATTCTTGTAAATATGACTTACAATTAGTATTTACAAGGTTTGGTTTAAGTACAGTCTATTGGCTGTCTTGTGTTTCTGTGCAAAGTGTTGATTTGTGGGTTGATTGCATGTTTGAATGTCTATATGGTTTATGGTTTGATACCGGTGGTACTTGTGTGAGTAAGTAGCGATTGCGCTCTTTGTGTAAGAATGGCTAGCCATAAGCGCGCTGTATTATGTGTTCTGAGTGTATGACCCCCTTCTGAAAATGTCTGAAATGAGCTCAATGTGTTTTGTTTGTTTGTCATCATTCTGTTATGCAAAATATCATTGAATAAAATACATTTTAAAATAATCCAGAAATGAATTATGTTACATATGCTAAATAGCTGCACGCTACCATTAAATTGACAAAGTAAGATACTATACATGTCTGCAAATTGCCACAATACTTAAGATAAAATTAGAATTCACGTTCAATAGGAATAAAATAGGCCTCATAGAAAGGAAGGGAAAAAACGAAATTGTGTGCTTTGCAATAACTAGGACTAAACTACAAAATGTTACATTATTCTCCTTATACCCATTGTATTAGATATTTAAAGGCATTCACATCATCTGAGTAAATTGGTTGTTGCTGAACTAAACACGTCATTACAGAACAATAGATTTTGACTGCATTGAAATACCTGACTTTTAAATAGACTGTGACTGTGCTTACATTTCAATGCTAGAAAAAAAGCTTTCAAACAGCTGTGTTTAAGCTGTCTCACTGAGAAGAAGCTGTCTGACACAACAAATGGAGATGAAACATTTTCAGGACATTACAATGCGGCAAAAGGTTTAGGCATTAAAGAATGCTGATTTTAAAAGTTACAAAAGACAGTTTAATTATTTTGGATAAAGGAGAAAAGATTGAAAGTAGCGATTTCCTTTCTTAATGCCCTTTTACATAAGTACATCCGTGGTTCTCATGTTAAATAATAACTGTCCTTTAAAAAGTGGAGCAGACATTTCATATTTCATGTAAGACTTCTGTGCTTATATTTATAAATGAATGCATTTAAAGGTGATAGGAAAGGAATGAGGGTTGCTTTTCATAAGTGGAACCTTCAAAACGGTTGGTGATAAACATTTTTTTTTAAAAAGGGAATTTTGATTATATGAAAAAAATGTTTATTGAAAATAAGTGCACTAAAATTATTTTTTGATCTCTATAATGTCTAATAATCATACTGTAAACTCCTAGCATCAAAGTTGAATTTAAGTGACGCTTTACCACAATGGGGGGGAGGGACTAAAATGTGAAATGTCACTTTACCCAAGCGTACAAAACTTATTTTATAGGGGTGTACCTTAAACATTTCTGATCCCTCATCTCTGGGATATCTAGAGGACACCCTGGGGATCCCTAAAATGCCAAAACATTGTAGGTTATTTATTTTTAAGTGCCCCTATTACCAACGTCGAATTTGGGCAAAATGTACCCTTTAAAAGCAGTTCTGCCACACAGAGCAGTTTACAAACTGATCTCAGACTTCAGTAATGCACACATGTAAGTATAGAACAAATAGCTGAACTCTATAATGCTAGGCAGCACACCACACACAGCACACAATTGAAAATATGTATGAAAAACCTGCAGAAGTTATTATCCTACCTCTAAATTACTGGCAAACAGGAACGGAATATGACTGCTTTTCACCTGTTAGTCTCCATAATTTACTTTGAATTGGAAAAGCCGCATGGAAAGCCTTGCACAAAATAGGACAGCTGGTAAGGGTTAAAGGTCGTGTTTCGCATTTAGAAGCCTAGCAGGGCTAAAGGCAAGGTTTGCTTTGACACTTTGACCTCTGAAAATGTTTGAAAGACAAGATGACAGCGCATGGGGAGAAAAAAGAAGCTTTGCGTACTATTTTTGGCAAAAGCAAGTTTTTGCGCAGTCATATGATCAGACGGAAAGATAGTGGTATATGTGGGCCCTGATTAGAGCATAGCTCTGCCATGTATATAAAAATAATGGTGTTAGCTTAAAGATTACTGTGCAAGGGCTGAGATAAGGAGGCAATGGGATTTAGTTTGAATTTATGGACCCTCATGTTACACTACTACAATTGCTAAAGGAATTGGTGGTTGGTTATTAATGTTTTGTAACTAGCTAAATGTTCTATTTACCTCCTACAAGTTTGTGTGTGCCCAGTTGCCACAAATAGGGGTTGATAGTGTCAACAGAAGTGAACCCTGTTTCAGGTTTCCTACTGTCGAAATGGGGGAAGGAGGTTAGCTCCTCTGCAAATTAAGGATAGGCACATTTATGTTTTCTCTCTCTCCTTTTCTCACTCTCTTTTGAGCCTGTCTAAATTGTCTAGGAAATAGCCATGACATGTATAATTGGCTATTCAGTAATACTGTTTTAAAAATCGTTAGCATTAATAAAATGAATAAATAAATATGCTATGTTACTGCCCACCCTTGATGATGAAATTGTGAAAGGATGAGTAGTCTAGATTGCTGCTCCCTTATTTGACCTTTAAGGGGAACTAGATGTGGGTAGTTTTTGTTCTAAAATTCTCAGGTGATAACATCATTATTGTTTGTTATTCTCATTCTACATACAGTTTCGTAAGGGCATTGCTAGTTGTTTAATAGTTAGTCTGTGTAAATAAGCTGACAGCCCTTATTAGAGCTGATGTTGCATAGTCTGGATAGGGAAAAGTAGAATGCAGGAAAAACGCCCAAGTGATCCTCAGCAAACACTTTGAAAAGAAAATATTGTTTTATAGGAGTTTGTTTGTCACAACATGTTCTGCTGGAGAAATGTATGTACCCACTATGTTGAAGTTTTTTTTAGATCTTTCTGTAATCCCTGTTAAATTGGCAGTTTTAGATTTTTCTGCTGCACCTATAACTTGAGAGCATGGTCCTAAGCGTACAATGTAGGTGTCTTTATGAAAGAAAAATCTTTTTAGAAGTGTTTGTAGTCCTGTATAAGTAATGCAAGGTTTATGAGTAAAAGTGTAGAGCATTTCCTTTCTTTCTTGAGGGTTCTTCAGATGGATAATATAGGAAAACACAAATGTAAGGATTTAGAGTATGTCTGTATTGTTTTTCTTATTTCCTCAGAATATAGTAAACAAACACAGGCTTCCTTAGCTGCTTCAAATAGTGTAGTAGGTCCAGGTTTTTTTTTACTCTCAAATAGATGACAGTGGTTCTTGGGTGCCTTGCTAATATATGGGGCGTCCCAAGACTAAGATGTATTCTGAGACTATCCTCTCTGTAGATAGATTGTTTCTGTGCCTTGTCTAAAGACCTTTTGTTCTGTCCACCAATAGATATTTGCTGCCTTACAACCATTGCCAGAGGGGCCCGGACATCAGATTCAGCTTGGGGAGTCAGCGTCAGCACCAGTCCAGCTTGAAGCCAAGGTGAAGGTAACCAGCACAGGCATTGCTGGCAACTACGACCTCAGTGAAGGCGGAAGCCCTGCGATGTAGTGGGTACCCCTGCCACTGTCTTGGGTGAAAGACGGGGTCACAAATCAGAAAGGAGAAATTGTGGATCAAGTTTTTGATGCCCAGCTGAGAGTCATAGACCGACCAGAACGGCAAGGAGGCTTTGCTTGAGGTGACCCCTTTTGAAACAAGGGTTGCTTCAGAGATCCCAGCATCAGACCTCTGAATCCTGATCCCAAAGTGAATGCAAGTTTGCTCCTTTGTTTGTTGGTCAAGAGATACCTGAGCACACTGGATGCAATGTGTGGCCCCAACAAAAGAGCAGTGCGCCAGCAGAGCAATACAGGAGTTAGGGAAGGAGTAGAGTTTAGGGTACGGGTGCTGTGTCTCTGGTGCCTGCTAGATCAAATTGAAGGAAACTGGTGCACTGCCTGAGACACTGGACAGGATCGTTGAAAGACTTTTTCTTCTCAAACTGGGCCGTGATTCCTGAATTGCGAGTTGTGCAGCTCCACTGTGGGAACAACAAGAGCATGCCTGTGAGGCTCAAACGGACACAGGGAGAAGACTCCCCTCTGGCTGGACTTCTTTTTGTAAGTAATGTACCTCTTCAGTCGTCCCATTTTTTAAAAGGAGCCGCCCTTTGCGGGTCCTCGTCCTACTTCACATGGCCCTGTGTGGTCCTCCTGGTCCCCTGGAGCCAGGATTGTTTTTGACTATAATGATTGATGTTCTAGCCCTCTTAAAAGGAACACTGGAAAAGTCTATTGAAAATGTTTTTGTTAGATTTATTTTTTTTCCTTCTGCCCTACTACCCTCCTTGCATGCCAGCCGCCACTGATACACACACCTGACTGCCCGAGTCCATTTGAGCAGGCTTGTGAGCAACATGAGGTTCTGCCTTGTCTTTTTAACCTGGTCTGGTGGAGAAAAAAAGACCAAAGAAAGGAGCAGATATATCTGTTACAAGCCTCCCGGCTAAGGGTACGGCTCAGACACATTTTCTGAGGGTCCTCTCTCTACCTCTGTTGCCTCTCTGCTTAGAGTCATATTTAGTTCATGTTTTGTCTTTTGCACCTCGTCAGAGCACTTTAACACAATAAATTTGGATTATCACCGTGAAGTCCAGTTAAGAGGTAACTGCTTCTCAAAATACATTTTGTTGTGTTTTATCTAAGGGAGAGGATGTGGCATAATAGCGAGAGCTGCCTGCTTTGGAACCGGGGGCCCAGGTTCAAGTCTTGGCATCTGCTCAACAACCTGTGATTCTTGGCAGATCTCTTAATCTTCCTGTGCCCAAAAAATTAAAAATGAATGTGACCTTGTGTAATGTAACTGGGGCTCATATATAGGTCTCCAATTCCTTTGGGTCGAGTTCCTGCTATAAAACTGAAACAAAGAGTCCTGTCCCGGCTTATAAATCACTTCTAGCCATGCTCTGGCAGCCGAGTAGAAGAGAACGTTGGATTGGCTAATATTACACCATCCCAGAAGCACTCATGTTAAGAACCTTTGAAGGATGAAAAGCAGACCCTGCAGAGATTGCAGGTTGCGTTTCGCCTTTGGCAGCAAACGCTTTGACCCCCTGAGCTACCGTACATTAGGCTGTGTTTGATAAACCCGCACCTTGAACTTTGAATAAGTATTAGTTTATTCTAATATCACTGTTTGGCGCCAAAAGTCTGTGATTTTACAGGTTTATCGGAGCCAGCGGTGTGAAGACCACAGGCGGTTTGTGTTGGGTCCCCGTGGCTGACCTATCCCTGTCCCCCCCCCCCCCCCAGAAATATAGTTTCTCCTACTCCCTGGGGGTTTCCTGGTGCCCATTGGCACCTTTTACCCCAAGCCACAGGGTCACTGTGAATCCTTCTTTGGGACTGGTGGCTTAGTGGACTAATGTGTCCAATGCAGGGACCTGTGCTTGACCTCATGGTCACAGGTTCAACAGGATTTGAACCTGTGACCAGGAGATCAACCCACCCTTTCATCCTTCTGAGGTCGATAAAATGAGTACCACTGAGCTGCGTAACAACAAACATCTGTTATTCAGCGCCAAGATACCCTTCTGGGTGAACTCGTGCGTCTAGACACATTGGCATGTGGCGCTCAAAGCCCCCCAAATCCACTGGAAAATGGCGCGAACTCCCCCTCATACACATGAGCATGTGGCACGTGAGGCCAGTGATACAAGCTGCCTCCTGATATCTTGTCATGCAGGTTCAAACTAGTTACCTTTCAAACTATAACTCCAGTCACATGGTCAGACCACCACTTGCTTGCTTTCCAACATAAAGCAACACTAAGCGACTCACCGAAAACTACCTTACATCCATCCACCTATCGGCCGTGGAACAAACTCAATTTGGAACACTTGGAAACACAACTAACGTGCAGTATAAACCTGGAAACCATAAATTCTGTTCAGAATCTATATGAGTGGCTACAGGAAGCTTTTGACATCCTGATACCACTCAAAACTACACAACAGAACAAAAGAATAAAAGCGCCTTGGAGAAACATAGAAATAAAAGACATAAAACAACAAATTAGAAAGCTGCAACGTACCTGGCTCAACAAACGCCAAACAAAACAAACTTCACCTACAGAAAATTAACAGATTATATAAGTCGGCTATCAAAAAAGCTAAAAAAAGGTACTATTCAGACAGAATTCAAAACGCTAAATGTGCAAATAAAGAATTCTATAAAATACTCAATGAATTTCGAAAACCAAATTGCCTAGAAGGAACGCATCCTGTTACTCAAGATGTCACAGACAAACTGGCAAATCATTACACGGACAAAGCAGACACGTTGGACTCGTACTTAACCCCTTCGCTGCTGGCAGGATTCCCCCGCTATGCTGGGGGGCGGGGGACGCGTACTGCGCTCCGGTGCTCATGACGAGGTCAGCTCGTCATGAGCTACGGTGCTCCGGTGCTCATGACGAGCTGAGCTCATCATGACCGCGCCCGTTTCAATGGAACGCTCAGCACAGCAGGGGAATCAGCCCAGCATGCGAGCGTTCCATCGTTCCATCGAACGGGCGCGGTCATGACGAGCTCAGCTCGTCATGAGCACCAGAACGCCGTAGCTCATGACGAGCTGACCTCGTCATGAGCACCCAAGGGGTTAAAACAGAAACAAAGCACCAGCACTAACCCTTGTACAAAACAACTATCCAAGAATGCTCTAATCAAGCCACTCCGTTCCTTCCAACACATCTCACACGATGAATTTATGGACCTGGTCAAAGCAAGCAGGCCTGCTGGCAGTCCATCTGACCACTGTCCGCCCCAAACTTTCAAGACAATTCTTTTAACAACCTCTGCTGCCATCCCAGTAAGAAGAATCATCAAGGATTCCTTAAATACGGGAATATTTCCAGAAGAACTAAAAAAATCATACATACGCCCTTTACTGAAGAAAACAAACTTGGACCCGCTGAACCCTGACAACTACAGACCCATTACAAATGGACCTTTCCTGGGCAAACTGATAGAAAGAGCAGCGTCCGCCCAGATGTCACAATTCATTGAAGAGAATGACATACTTTCAGATTTCCAAACAGGATTCCATCCGGGAAGAGGCACTGAATCTGCCCTCCTTGCCATCTGGGATGACCTAAAGAATACAGTTGACCGCAACGGGGTTGCTGCGCTACTCCTCTTGGACCCCTCAGCTGCCTTTGACATGGTTGACCATGACACTCTGAAACAAAGACTTTATGAAGCCGGCATAGAGGGAATTGCTCTAGACTGGATTGCTTCCTACCTTTGGACACAGAACTAATGTCATCAATACCCAACCTTTCTCTTCCAAACTGTACTCAACAAAAGCAGGGGTCCCTCAAGGGTCTATCATCTATTTGAAGTCATTACCGGTACTGATCAATAAATTTCACCTTACGTGCTATAACTATGCAGATGACACGCAAATTCTCCTTCAACTGGAATGCCCCAAAGACATTGGAAAATCACCAATTTTCAGCTGTCTCAGAGCCGTGGATCAATGGATGACTTGGAGCCATCTCAAATTGAATGCTTCAAAAACTGAAATACTCACGTGTGGCGATTGGAAACATTACAACCCGCTTGCCGCATGGCCTGATGAACTGGGATCACTGCCTAAAGTATTGAAGGAAGTAAGAAACCTCGGAATGACCATGGACTCCAAGCTGTCGATGAATGTCCAAGTGAATAAACTATCAAGATCAATCTTTGTCACTATAAAAATGTTGCAACAAATTTTCCCTTATTTGGGATTTCCACACAAGGTCCAAACTACCATCTCCCTTGTTTTATCCAAACTCGATTACACCAATAGCCTCTACCACAGATCACCTTTAACGACCATGATAAGAGAACAACGGATTCAGAACTCGGCTGCCAGACTTCTCTTGCTTATCAAACCGCGAGACCACATCTCACCTGTGTGGAAAATTATATTTTGCCTTGTTATATGTGCCTACGTGTTCCCCATCCTATGTTATATGTGCATGATCGATATGCATATATCCCCCTATGATCGATTAAAGACGCAATTATGGTTGTGTCCAACTCTAGTATGTCAGTATCCAGTTCTCATGAAAGCAACGAGTATTAGGCCTATGTTGCCACGTTTTACAGTGTACACGTTAATTCACCGCATTGTCCCCGTTTTCTAGGCCTCGAAAGGGCCCGGACACCAGATTCAAGCTCCAGTCTCCTGAACCCACTCCGAGGAGCGATACAGCCCCCACCTGCATCCCTGACCCTTCACTTACTTCCTGCCAAGCAGCGCGGTGCCCGGCCTGGCTCTGCCTGCCTGTCTGCCAAGAATATGTTATGCTTCTAGTTATCAGTCCAGCCTCTCGTCTTCGCATTCCTAAGCTACTGAACCGCATAAACATCTCCAGCTATAGTCTAGTCTTTCTGTCTCCATGTCAGAGAAATACTGTATTAATATTCAAGAAGATTCATAGCACACGCAATACATGTAGAATATATGCATGCACCAGCCCTAGTGTCAAGTAGCCTTTGCCCTGATAACTTTTAGATTCTATCAACATGTACTCCAAACACGAGATACCAGATATGCTATAGGTACATGTCGTCCTGACATCGCAGACTTTCGTCTCCTCTTCTAGTGTAGAAGTCATAGCCCCCAGTTCTCCCTGGTAACACTCCCTGGTAACACGTCATTGCCCGTTTGCGCGCACCACTAGGTTAAAGGTCCCAGCTGCTATCAGGTAGCCCCCTCTATGTTTCCGCCCATTCATGACACTTCTATGACGTTTCACATCACATGTCTACGTGCACGCCCTGTGCACGCCTTCTTCTTCCGCCCATGTCTTCTTATCTTACGCTTGTCACTAGTTACGCCTACTGTATGTAATGTAATTGAAATGTCTTACTATATATATGTATGTTAAACTGTAATGAGGCGCGCTGCAGCTGCCTTCCTTCCTTCCTACTTTATTTCAGGCTGTCCCGTTCCAGTCCCTTCCCTTTTGCCTGAATAAAGCCTGTTCAACTCGGACACATCGGATCCTGCCTCTTATTTATTGAGCTATCTGTTATTGTTAATATATTAAAAAATAGTACTGGTAATTAATTATTTATTTACCACATAATGGCGCCCGAATAGGGACGAGCCCCTTCCTCACGCCCTGGCGATGCTACGCAGGCCCCCTGACCCTCTGCAGCCGTGACGGAACCATACCGTGCACGTGCAGATATTTCTGCTTCAAGTCTCCCTCAGGCCCACGGAGGAGACGGAGACTACGGTCCGACATCCAGACGAAGCGGTGTGGAATGCGGTTCGTCCCGACCAGAGCCCAAGCCGAGAGTGCAAGGTCCGAGGTATCCGGAGGCCCACCTGTTTCTGAAGTCCGAAGTTCGTAGTCCGACGTCGTAGCAGTCCAGTCCAGTCCGAGGCCTTCCAGTTTCTGCTTCCCGGTGAGTACCGTCGCGGGGGAAGTATCTAGACAGGATCATTAGTTTGTTCCTGGTCCGTTGGGTTTGGGTACACAGATCCATTACGAAGTATTCACCTAGGTGGGTACGGTCTGACGTGTCTCTTTATGGGACCGGTATGTTCTGTACTGTTTTAGCAGTGCATCCAGTAATTCTAGTAAGTTTCGTTCTCGAGAAATTCATGTGTTCTGTTTTCAGAGTATCAGGTAGTATTCTGTTCGAACTGTTATCAATGTATTTTTATGTTGTGGTATGAATGTTTTGTTTGCCATTTAATTACTGTGATTATTGTGTATTGTGTTCCAAGTGTATTACCGAAATGCCTCTGTTCTCGAAATTACGTCAGTTAAAGACCAGAAAAGGGTTACTCGAAGAAGCAGTTCCTGTCCCTCCTAGGGACAGTCCAGGACATTTTATGTATCACAAGCATGTCTTAGATGCCATAATATATCTAGACTTATGGGCGGACTATACTAAGGAACTAGAAGAGAAATATAGATGGCCCGTATCAGGTACATGGGATGCCGAGTGCATCATGCGAGTAGAAGAAGCATTATGGAAAAAGAAAGCCAGACAGTCCCAGAAAGATGCCATCGAGTTATGGCGCAAAGAATCTCATAAAAGAACCGAAAAAGAATTCAGAAAAACAGAATTAAGTAGGGAATCCTTAGAAAGAGCCCAAGAAAGGGAATTAATCGAAGAAGGTGAACGAGTTAGAGCGGAACAGTCAGACAGACAGAGAAATGCCCTTATTAAAGGCATGTATCCTCTTCTTGCCGAGGGCTTGCCAAAAGCAACCCCGGAAGCACCCTGTAATTTACCGCCACCATTGGTCCCGATTAAGCTACGTCATAAACCGACCGCAGCTGACATATTTCTTTCGTCCTATTTGGACGACACAGTCCCAGCCTATGCAAATCCTGTTCCGCCTGCTCCCGTTAATAATGTAATTCCTGTCCCGCCAACTACTGTTCCCGGGGGCCAAGTTCATGTTCCAGCACCCCCGGCCCAGCCCACAGTACATGCACCCGTTATGCCAGTCACTCTACCAGCCCGTACAGTATTCACCGACGATTCTAGTTTAGGAGCCGCGGGGGGAGGTTCTCCTCGTACCCCGCCTCAACCAAGACGTCTGACGCTACATGAACTAGCGTTACAGCGTACGCCAAAAGTGTCTACATATGTAGATATCATGCGAGGTCTTACTGACTGTCGTTATGATCCAGTTCCAGGCGAGGATCACATGGTCATATATTCATTACGTTTAAGACGGGTTGCCAGCTATCTGGTCACCCTGCCCGATATGGGAGAACATCTAGACAGAATATATCGTTTTATCCGTACAGGAGAGAATCCAGGAAGTATTCACGAAGCCATGGTTCAAAGAAAAGTCGAGACTCAGCTCATGATTTTAAAGTTCCTGATTAACTGTTTAGTAAGAGAGCAAGATTATCCAGAAAAAGATCGAGAAGAACTGAAAGTCCTGACTAGGTGGAGTGACAATATAGCCGATGGAAAACACAAGACACAAGGTTGTATAGAGAGTATGTACAAGAAAATTCGTAAGGAAATAATACGTATACACCAGAAAGAGGAAGAAAAACGAGCAACCGAGAAAGAGAATGACTCTTCTAGTGAAGAGGTAGACAACGAGAATCCCGACAGAATAGCGTATGTAGGTAGAACTAGACTTTCCGACCGACATTCACGCCTAGATTACAAGAAAGCTTTTCCTCCTCCAGCACCAGAACAGTGTTCTCTTGAGCAAGTATTCCAAGCTACCGATCACATTCTGAAATCACGAATAGGTTATAGCGAGCTTAGTACCATGCATGAACAAGAACTAGCCCGATCAGCAGTCCGATGGACTAGTGATTCTACCACTTTTCCAGATGAAATAGTGGCACAAGTGTTTCTGAAACTGCCCCCAGCCGAGCAACGTCTGGTGGGCACATATATGATCCAGCACCTCATTACACTGTATGAGGAACAACATTCTGATCCAGGTCCGCTACATGATATATTGAACGAGTTACTCCAATACAGATGGAAAGGTCTAGGTACCGATTTAATTAGTGTCATTCTAGAACAGCGCCACAAATACCGAACGTTTCTGAATCCACATTTTGTTCACGTCTCACCCCCAGAAAGTAAATCATTCTACATAGACAGACAGAATCCCTTACGAGAAGTACATCCAGTCAAGAAAGAGGGTGGTGGTCTAGAACGAGTATTTGTTTACACCCCTATCACGAAAATAGAACTCTTGGAAATGAAAAAGTTAATTCCCTGTCATGATAAAGATCCAGCAGGGTTTCACCGTGAATTAAAGGACATGCTCCGTATGGGGGAATACACGTATCCTGATATCATTAAAATGTTAAAAGTCCTGTTGCCTGCGGGCATATATGAAAAACTCAAAGAAAAAGAATGGGAGGTGGGAGAGAAAAAGATAGATTGGACAGCATTAGAAACTGAAGATAATACACGAGTACCAGGTACCGGTCTTGGGGATAAAGCTAAAGCTTTGCCCGAATTGTTAATACAAGTTTTGCCAAGATTACTAGCCACGAAAAAGGAAGATTGGGATGCCATCTCAGCCTGTAAACAGAAACAAGACAAAGATACTAGTGATTTTTATTCTAGATTTGAGAAATGTTTCATTATTAATAGTGGTCTGAAAACAAGTAGTGAGTCGTATCCCCATCTTTTTGTTACCAAACTAGTCGAGAATTCAAGTCCACAAGTTAAAAATCGAGTACTGAAAGTCGAAAGTACCTGGCAAGCTAATACTCCGTCACAGATGCTCCAGATGCTCCAGTATCACCAGAACAGAATCAGGGAAGAGCAGGAACACGAAAAGAGACGTATGAAAGACACGAAAATGAAAGTACTAGTTGCACAATCTGTTCCGCAAGACAGTCAGAAGAGAAGTCCGAATCAAGCCAGTCATCCTGCAGCTCCCGTTAAAGGGACATGCAATTACTGTAAACAGCCAGGTCATTTTATAAATGAATGTGCAGTTCTGAAACACAACATAGCTACTGGTAAAACGAAAGAGAGACCACGTCCGCCTAGACAAGAACAAGTTTCACAGACTTCCCAGCCACCACAGAATGCACAACAGACAGTTACAGCACCGCAGCCTATAGCTGCAACACAGCACGTTACACAGCAGATGTACCAGTATGCACAGTCCGAGTATCCAGATTATCAGCCGTATTCATGAAACAGCCTAGAGAGGGAGGTAGGCTTGCCTCTCATCGAGATACCTGTAGATCAAGAGGGTCCCTATGTACACAGTCAAGTATTAGGGAAAGACAGAAAGTTTTTGATTGATACAGGGGCAAGTAGGACTACCATCAGTCATGACGAGGTTCCAGGGTGTGGAAAAGTAAATTTTGCCATGTTGTATGTGCCTACGTGTTCCCCATGTTATGTTATATGTGCATGATCGATATGCATGTATTCCCCTCTGATCGATTAAAGACGCAATTACAGTTGTGTCCATCTCTAGTATGCCAGTTTCCAGTCTTCGTGAAAGCAACGAATATCAGGCCTATGTAAACCTACGTTGCCACATTTTACAGTGTGCACGTTAATTCATTGAATTGTCCCCGTTTCTAGGCCTCAAAAGGGCCCGGAGTCAGATTCGGCTCCTGTCTCCTGAACCCTCTCCGAGGAGCGATACAGCCCCCACCTGCATCCCTGACCCTTAGCTTACTTCTTGCCACGCAGTGCCCGGCCCGGCCTGGCTCTGCCTCCCAGTCTGCCAAGAATATGTTATGCTTCTAGTTATCAGTCTAGCCCTCCTTCTCTGCATTCCTAAGCTACTGGATCGCATCAATAGTTTCCGTCATGGTCTAGCCTTTATGTCTCCATGAAAGAGAAATACTGTATTAATGTTCATAGAATATTCCTAGCACACGCACTACATGTAGAAATATGCATGCACCAGTCTTAATGTCTGTTAGCCTTTGCCCTGATAACTTTTGGATTCTATCAACATGTACTCTAAACATCAGATACTAGATATGCCTGGGTACATGTCGCTCTGACACTCCAGACTTCAGTCTCCTCTTCTAGCGCAGAAGTCATAGCCCCCAGTTCTCCCTGGTAACACGTCATTGCCCATTTGCGCGCACCACTAGGTTAGAGGTCCCAGCTGCTCAGGTAGCCCCCTCCATGTCTCCGCCCCTTTTATGACATATTCTGTTACGTTTACATCACATGTCTATGTATACGCCCTGTACACGCCTTCTTATTACATCATTTTGCCCTTATCTTTCGCGACTGTTACGAACCACGCCTACTGCCACGCCTACTGTATTGAATGTAAGGCATTTGTTTTGATATATATACTGTGCACTGTTATTAAAAGTCAGCCTGTCCCAGCCTAGCCTATTCCTGCCCCCGGCAGCTGCCATCCTATTCCCGTACAGGCTGTCCTGTTCCTGTCCTTTATGCCTGATTAAAGCCTGTAAACTCCAGCTACATCGAATCTTGACTCTTATTTATTGAGCTACCTGTTTATTGATTATTTCTGAAAAATAGATCCGGTAATAAATTATTTATTTACCACAGAATGGCGCCCGAATAGGGACTTGCCCTTTCCCCACGCGCCGGAGAAGCCACGCAGGCCCCCTGATCCTCTGCAGCCGTGACGGAACCATACCGTGCACGTGCAGATATTTCTGCTTCAAGTATCACTCAGGCCCACGGAGGAGACGGAGGTTGCGGTCCAGCGTCCAGACGAGGCGGTGAGGAACGCGGCGAGTCCCGACCAGAGCCCAAGCCGAGAGTCCAAGGTCCGAGGTATCCGGAGGCCCACCTGTAACTGAAGTCCGAAGTTCGTCAGTCCATCGTCGTAGCAGTCCAGTCCAGTCCGAGGCCTTCCGTTCTTGCTGCCCGGTGAGTACCGTTGCTGGGGTAGTATCTAGACAGGGTCAAGTAATTTGTCTCTGGTCCGTGGGTTTGGGTACACAGATCCAACACGAAGTGTTCATCTAGGTGGACGCGGGTCCTGACGTGTCTCTTAATGGGACCGGTAAGTTTCGTACTGTTTTAGCAGTGCATCTAGTCATTCTAGTAAGTTTCTGTTCCAGTAAGTTCTGTTTCTCGAGAAAATTCAGTATTCTGTCCGAACTGTTATTATAAATGTTATTCCATGTGTTTTCAATGTCGTGGTATGAGTGATTCGTTTTTCAGTTATTACTGTGTTTATCGTGTATTGTATTGTGTCCAGACTCCAGCCCAAGTTATGCCTCTGTTCTCGAAATTACGTCAGTTAAAAACTAGAAAAGGTCTGCTCGAGGAAGCAGTTCCTGTCCCGCCTAGGGACAGTCCAGGTCATTTTATGTATCATAAGCATGGCATAAGTGCCATATTATATCTAGACTTATGGGTGAAGTACACCAAGGAATTAGAAGAGAAATATAGATGACCCATGTCAGGTACATGGGATGCCGAGTGCATCATGCGAGTAGAAGAAGCATTATGGAAAAAGAAATCCAGACAGTCCCAGAAAGATGCCATCGAGTTATGGTGCAAAGAATCTCATAAAAGAACAGAAAAAGAAATCAGAAAGACAGAATTAAGTAGGGAATCCTCAGAAAGAGCCCAAGAAAGGGAATTAATCGAAATAGGTGAACGAGTTAAAGCTGAACAGTCCGACAGACAGAGAAATGCCCTTATTAAGGGTATGTATCCTCTTCTTGCCGAGGGCTTGCCAAAAGCAACCCCGGAAGCACCATGTAATTTTCCGCCGTCATTAGTTCCGATTAAGCTACGTCATAAACCGACCGCAGCTGATATTTTTCTCTCGTCCTATTTGGACGACACAGTCCCAGAATATGCAAATACTGTTCCGCCAGCCCCTGTAAATAATGTAATTCCAGTTCCTCCAGCCACCGGGGCACCCGTTGCAGCACCTGTTACGGCACCCCCGGTCCAGCCTACAGTACATGTACCCGCTACATCAGTCACTCTGCCAGCACGTACAATACCCGTCGACGATTCCAGTTTAGGAGCCGCGGGGGGGGGAAGTCCTCCTGGAACCCCGCCTCAACACAAACGTGTGACATTACTCGAGCTACATGCCCGAGCGTTACAGCGTTCACCCAAAAATCAGTCAGTTGCAGATATCAAACGAGCTCTTACAGAATGCCGTTATGATCCAGTCCCAGGCGATGATGGTATGGTCCTGTATTCATTGCGTGTAAGACGGGTGACCGAATATTTGGACACCCTACCGAATATGAAAGAATATCTAGACAGAATATATCGTTTCATCCGTACAGGAGTAGATCCAGAAAGTATTGGCGAGGCCATGTCTCAAAGAAAAGTCGAGATTCAGCTCATGCTTTTAAAGTTTCTAATTAATTGTTTGATAAGAGAACAAGATTATCCGGATAAAGATCCGGAAGAAATGAAAGTCCTGACCAGGTGGAGTGACCACATAGCCGAGGGAAGACACAAGACACTAGGTAGTATAGAGAGTATGTACAAGAAAATTCGTAAGGAAATAATAAAGTTACACGAGAAACGCAAAGCAGCACAAGTAAGCGAGAAAGAAGACAACTCTTCTACGGAAGAGGTAGACGACGAGAATCCCACCAGAATAGCGTATGTAGGTAGAACTAGACTTCCCGACCGACATTTACGCCTAGAACACAAGAAAGTTTTTCCTTCTCCAGCACCAGAACAAGGTTCTCTTGAACAAGTATTTCAAGCCACCGATCACATTCTGAAATCACGAATCGGTTATAGTGAACTTAGTATCATGCATGAACAAGAACTATCCCGCTCAGCAGTCCGATGGACTACTGATTCTACCACTTTTCCAGACGAAATAGTGGCACAAATGTTTCTGAAACTGCCCCCAGCCGAACAGCGACTGGTGGGTATGTATATGATCCAGCACCTCATTACACTGTATGAGGGTCAGCATTCTGATCCAGGTCCGTTACATGATGTTCTGAACGAGTTACTCCAATATAGATGGAGAGGTCTAGGTACCGATTTAATTAGTATCATTCTAGAACAGCGCCATAAATATAGAACGTTTCTGAATCCGCATTTTGTTCATGTCTCACCTCCAGAAAGTAAATCATTTTACATAGATAGACAGCATCCGTTACGAGAAGTACACCCAGTTAGGACAGCGGGTGGCGAAATGCAACGAGTATTTGTTTACACCCCCATTACTAAGATGGAACTCTTAGAGATGAAAAAGTTAATTCCCTGTCACGACAAAGATCCAGCAGGGTTCCATCGAGAATTAAAAGACATGCTCCGTATGGGAGAATACACGTATCCTGATATCATTAAAATGTTAAAGGTTCTGTTGCCCGCAGGGGTATATGAGAAACTCAAGGAAAAGGAATGGGAGGTGGGAGAGAAAAAGATAGATTGGACAGCTCTAGAAGCTGAAGATAAAATACGAGTACCAGGTACCGGTCTTGGGGACAAATGTAAAGAATTGCCCGAATTATTGATTCAGGTTTTGCCAAGGTTACTAGCCACGAAAAAGGAAGATTGGGATGCCATCTCATCATGTAAACAGAAACAGGATGAAGATACTAGTGATTTTTATTCTAGATTTGAAAAATGTTTTATTATTAACAGTGGTTTGAAGACAAGTAGCGAGTCGTACCCTCATCTTTTTGTAACTAAACTAGTCGAGAATTCAAGTCCACAAGTTAAAAATCGAGTTTTGAAGGTCGAAAGTAGTTGGCAAGCTAATACTCCGTCCCAAATGCTCCAGATGCTCCAGTATCACCAGAACAGAATCAGGGAAGAGCAGGAACACGAGAGAAGACGTATGAAAGACACGAAAATGAAAGTATTAGTTGCCTAATCTGTTCCACAAGACAGTCAGAAGAGGGGTCCAAATCAAGCTAGTCATCCTGCAGCTCCCGTTAAAGGGACTTGCAATTATTGTAAACAGCCAGGTCATTTTATAAACGAGTGTGCAGTTCTGAAACACAACATAGCTACTGGTAAGACTAAAGAAAGACCACGTCCGCCTAGACAAGAACAAGTTTCACAGACTTCTCAGTCACCACAGAATGCACAACAGACAGTTCCAGCACCGCAGCCCATCGCTGCAACACAGCATGTTACACAGCAAATGTACCAGTATGCTCAGTCAGAGTATCCAGAGTATCAACAGTATTCATGAAACAGCCTAGAGAGGGAGGTAGGCTTGCCTCTCATCGAGATACCTGTAGATCAAGAGGGTCCCTATGTACACAGTCAAGTATTAGGGAAAGACAGAAAGTTTCTGATTGATACAGGGGCAAGTAGGACTACTATCAGTCATGACGAGGTTCCAGGGGCTCCGCTCTCAGGCTCTAAAAATGTTACCCTTGGATTTTCAGGAAAGCCAATTGTTAATGAAATTTCAAAACCAGTTACTCTAGAAGTTGGTCCATTGTCCCGAACTACTGATTTGTTACTTACGAAATCATGTCCAGAAAATTTATTAGGCATCAGAACGTTAAAAGAATTAGGTGCAGTAATTTGCTGCTCCCCAGAAGGAGTCCGATTGTTTTTGCGTGACTTTAAAGGTCACTATGTATTACGTGATTTTGATCCAAGATTACTGAATGTTCCACAGCATTTATGGGCGCAAGGTCCAACTGATGTAGGATGTATGCACATCACACCCCATCGTGTGACTCTCAAACAAGGTATAGTCTTGCCACGAATCAGACAGTACAGATTGCCGCCTGAGGCTGTAGCAGCCTTATCCAAAATTATTGACGAGCTTATTGCTCAAGGAGTGGTTGTAGAAACTGACTCCAATGTATGTAATTCTCCTATCATTCCAGTCCTGAAACGTACTGATCCAAATGCACCTCCAGTATATCGATTAGTAATTGACCTTCGAGAACTTAATAAATGTATCATACCCCAGTATCCAGTAGTCCCAGATATTTCTTCCCTATTAACAGCCATTGATTCTGAAGCTACATTTTTTACTGTTATCGACCTCAAGAATGCATTTTTCAGTGTCCCCATTCATCCAGACAGCCAGTACCTTTTTGGTTTTTGTTTAAATGGAAGGAGCTATAAATTCACACGAGCTCCTCAAGGTTTCACAGAAAGTCCTAGTATTTACAGTCAAGCACTTAAGAGACAACTAGACAATGTTCACATGCCAACTGACACTGCCCTGCTCCAGTATGTCGATGATCTACTGATCACAGCCCGTTCTGAACGTGACTGCGAGCGTGCGTCACTTACGGTTCTGTATTTTCTGGCCGAACAGGGGCACAAGGTGTCCCCTTCCAAATTACAATTCTGTGTCCAGCAAGTGATCTACTTAGGCCACTTACTGTCCAAGTGGGGTAGGCAGTTGACACCAGACCGTATCCAGTTAATAGCGAGTCTTCCACAGCCCAAGACACAGAAGGAGGTACGAGCTTTTATTGGCCTCACTTCTTATTGCAGACAATGGATTCCTCAGTATGCATTTCTAGCCAAGCCACTGATACAGTTAACGACACAGGAGGCAGCCGTATCGACTGTCCTCCCTTGGACCCAGGAACATACATCCGTTTTCAATGAATTAAAGAAAGCCTTATGTCAAGCACCTGTTCTAGCAACACCGAACTACAGTAAGCCTTTTACACTTTTTGTCACAGAACGCGATGGTACTGCATTATCTGTTCTCACACAAGATCAAGCAGGACAATACAAGCCCTGTGCTTATTTTTCAAGCACATTAGATCCAGTAGCCCAGGCGCTGCCTGCGTGCCTCAAGTCAGTTGCAGCCACAGCTCTAGCAATCAGACAAAGTGATTCCATAGTGTTAGGACACTCCCTGACAGTACAAGTTCCACACTCCGTGGAAGTTCTTTTAAACCGAACACAGACTCAGCATTTGACAATTGCACGTTTAACAGGTTATGAACTGACACTGTTCCAGCCACACATAGAAATCAGACGCTGCAACATTCTAAATCCTGCTACACTGTTACCGTCAGTTACTTCAAATCCTGCCACACATGACTGTGTGGAAGTTGTTAACACTATGACAAAGCCAAGACAAGACCTGACAGATATTGCATTACCTAATCCCGACCTGACACTTTATGTGGATGGTTCATGTATGAGAACAAGTACAGGAGAACTAGTAGCCGCGTATGCAGTGACTACTGAAACTGAAGTTATAGAAACACATTGTATTGACACCCTGTCTGCTCAAGCAGCAGAGCTAGTCGCTCTGACCCAAGCCTGCATATGTGCCAAGAACCTGAAAGTAAATATATATACAGATTCACGTTATGCATTCGGAGTCGTACATGACTTTGGAGTGCTCTGGCAGGAGAGAGGTTTCATGACTTCTCATGGAACCAAGATTCAGCATGGTCTCCTCATTCAAGCTCTGTTAGATGCAATACATTTACCGACAGCTATCGCTATCATGAAGTGCAAGGCACATACGAAAGTTATTGACATCATTTCCCAAGGTAACGATCTAGCAGATCGAACAGCTAAGCTTACAGCTCAGACTCTAGACATTCCAGTTAACACAACACAGACATTCAATCCAGATCAGACTACTTGTATGACAGTTAAGGACCCTACACAAGATGTCATAGACATACAGTTACATGCTACTCCCGAGGAAATCAAGAAATGGTCCGAACAAGGAGGGGTCCAGACAGATCAAGGATGGTTGACGAAGGGAAAAGCCACATGGTTTCTCCCCGACTCTATGGTTCAAGTCATTATTAATACCGCACATAGTCCAGCACATTTAGGAGAAAAAGCTATGTTAGACAGTATTCAGAACCTATGGTTCAACAAGCATTTACGAGCTGCAGCCAAGCAGAAAGTCCGTACATGTATGATATGTTGTCAGTTCAATCCAGGTAAAAGTGTCCCGGTGGAACAAGGTGGATTCCAACCTCCTGACCACCCTTTTGAAGTCCTCCAGATGGATTATATTCAGATGGAGCGATGTCGAGGTTTCAAGTATGTCCTCGTAGTTGTATGCGCTTTGTCCAGGTGGACAGAAGCATATCCAGTTCCAGATTACACAGCCGCGACCACTGCCAGGCAGTTGGTTCGTGAATTCTTTCCCCGCTATGGACTCCCTAGGGTCGTGTATTCTGATAACGGCCAGCCATTCTCATCTGAGCTTCTGAAACATGTTTCCCTTCTGTTAGGGTACCAATGGAAGTTCCATTGTGTGCGCCATCCTGAAGCAGCCGGTCTCGTAGAGAGACATAATCAGACCCTGAAAATTCGCATTGCCAAAGTATGTAAAGAAAAAAGGTGTGGACTGGCTAGTTGCCCTGCCAGTAGCCTTATTCTATATGCGGATGGTTGCACATTCCAGATCAGGTCTGTCCCCGTATGAGGTCGTATTCGGCCGCCCCCCAAACATGTGGGGTACACCTAGACCCCGCAGTATTACAGATGTTTCCAGTAATATGCTGACAGATTACCTAGCTTCCTTGATGTCTGCCCTATACTCTTGTCGTTCACAGGTTGCCGCCGCATTTCCAGACAACACCGAGGTGAAACCGCATGAGGTCATTCCAGGCGACCTTGTCCTCGTCAGGAATTTTGATCGTTCAAGTCCGCTGGAACCCCGTTGGAAGGAGCCTCGCCTAGTTTTATTAACTACAAGGACCGCCGTGAAGTTGGAGGGCAGGAAGGGATGGGTCCACCTGTCCCACGTCAAAAAATTCCATGGACTTCGTGAAAAATCTTTTTCAAAGGACTGTTCCATTTCTAAGGACTGCCTAAAAACAGACTCTGAACTCAAGCCTCCCCTGTTAGAGGAAACTCCGCAACAGGAGTATAAAAAGAAATTAAGGTCTAGTAAATTAAGTCAGCCAGTTTAATTGTCTAAGTCCCTCTCGGGTGAAACGGTTAGACAGGTTTCTGACATGTATGAGATAGACCCCCATAGTGAGAGAGTTAGTCAAAACTCTATAAGATGTATCGTTTTTCTAAGTTTTATATTGTTTCTAAGTCTTATGGTTACCTGCACAAGTTATGCATTACATTTATGTTTTCCAAGTTCACATGTAAACAAGTTTTCTAATGCTACAGTAGAGCACATATTTAGTGATCTGCCTCCTCACGAGCTATCCTATCGTCTTGCTATGCGCAATAACACATTTATCAGAATGTTACACTATTCACACCAGACCAGCAATGCCACTAATTGTTGGGTGTGTGGTCGACTCCCCCCTTTCCAGACGCCGAAGGGAATTCTGCCACTCTTTCCTTATCCGTTTTCACATAATGGTTCGTGTGGAGCATGGTCCACGTTAACATCATCCTCAAATGATATGTCCCTTCTGAATAGAACATGTTTTCCAGACAAGCAAGGTCTCTCCCATAGAACAGGGTTAGATCTAGAAAATGAAGTATATGATTTAGGTAATTATTCTTCGAATGTTATGGTCCTGAATGTTCAGTCTGATACTACTCCAGATTTACCTGCTATTTCAGTACTACCAGTCAAAGGCGAATTATGTGTCAGAAAGAATGGTTCCGCACATGTAGGACATAGTGATTGTACTACTATTGTCGAGTATAGTGACAGTGGGAAATCTATTTTCAAAGCCTCACGTCATTCTTATTTTGTTTGTGGTCAGACCGCATATGTTCGTCTGCCCCTCGATTGGGATGGAACATGTTACATTGCCTTCCTACTGCCACCAGTTTTTCTGGCCCCATCTGATTATCACAGAAACACACATCTAGTACACGTCAGACATAGGAGGGAGATTGAGTCCCCAATTGTCGATCAAACTGAAACTACTCTAGAACAGTATCAAGACTTCAATAAAGGTTTCTTCTTCTTTATAGGCCCTATCCAGAATAGTAAGTTAATACGTAGGTTAACCAGAACCCTTGAAGCAGTAGTGAATGAGACTACTTCTGCTCTAGGTAACTTAACCGAAGAGCAATCTGCTATGAGATTTGTCGTGCTCCAAAATCGTCTCGTTCTTGACGTCATACTGGCCGATAGAGGAGGAGCATGTAGAGTCATCGGATCTAGTTGTTGCATTTTCATTCCTAATAACGCGCCGTCTGTTTATTCAGCTATAACCAGACTTCATAAAATTGCTCATCAGTTACACCAGAATCCAGGCACCTGGACATGGTCCGGTTGGCTCTGGAGTATCATATCTGCCTGGGGATGGAAAGTATTATCATTCCTAGGTATTGCAGTAATGATCATATTCAGTTGCTGCCTCTGTATACAATGTGGCCCTGCGATTTGCGGCATTTGTGCTACATCTTGTATTCCTAGTCCTAAGTCCCGTTCCAAGACAATTCGAGACGAGCAAATGATGCTATATGAAATGATAGATGGTATCATGAATATTGATGTTTCCTGATGGAAACGTAGGGCACAAGGAGGGAATGTGGAAAAGTAAATTTTGCCATGTTGTATGTGCCTACGTGTTCCCCATGTTATGTTATATGTGCATGATCGATATGCATGTATTCCCCTCTGATCGATTAAAGACGCAATTACAGTTGTGTCCATCTCTAGTATGCCAGTTTCCAGTCTTCGTGAAAGCAACGAATATCAGGCCTATGTAAACCTACGTTGCCACATTTTACAGTGTGCACGTTAATTCATTGAATTGTCCCCGTTTCTAGGCCTCAAAAGGGCCCGGACTCAGATTCGGCTCCTGTCTCCTGAACCCTCTCCGAGGAGCGATACAGCCCCCACCTGCATCCCTGACCCTTAGCTTACTTCTTGCCACGCAGTGCCCGGCCCGGCCTGGCTCTGCCTCCCAGTCTGCCAAGAATATGTTATGCTTCTAGTTATCAGTCTAGCCCTCCTTCTCTGCATTCCTAAGCTACTGGATCGCATCAATAGTTTCCGTCATGGTCTAGCCTTTATGTCTCCATGAAAGAGAAATACTGTATTAATGTTCATAGAATATTCCTAGCACACGCACTACATGTAGAATTATGCATGCACCAGTCTTAATGTCTGTTAGCCTTTGCCCTGATAACTTTTGGATTCTATCAACATGTACTCTAAACATCAGATACTAGATATGCCTGGGTACATGTCGCTCTGACACTCCAGACTTCAGTCTCCTCTTCTAGCGCAGAAGTCATAGCCCCCAGTTCTCCCTGGTAACACGTCATTGCCCATTTGCGCGCACCACTAGGTTAGAGGTCCCAGCTGCTCAGGTAGCCCCCTCCATGTCTCCGCCCCTTTTATGACATATTCTGTTACGTTTACATCACATGTCTATGTATACGCCCTGTACACGCCTTCTTATTACATCATTTTGCCCTTATCTTTCGCGACTGTTACGAACCACGCCTACTGCCACGCCTACTGTATTGAATGTAAGGCATTTGTTTTGATATATATACTGTGCACTGTTATTAAAAGTCAGCCTGTCCCAGCCTATCGTATTCCTGCCCCCGGCAGCTGCCATCCTATTCCCGTACAGGCTGTCCTGTTCCTGTCCTTTATGCCTGATTAAAGCCTGTAAACTCCAGCTACCTCGAATCTTGACTCTTATTTATTGAGCTACCTGTTTATTGATTATTTCTGAAAAATAGATCCGGTAATAAATTATTTATTTACCACAAGGGGCTCCACTCTCAGGCTCTAGAAATGTTTCCCTTGGATTTTCAGGAAAGCCTATTGTTAATGAAATATCGAAACCAGTTACTCTAGAAGTTGGTCCATTGTCCCGAATTACAGACTTGTTACTCACGAAATCTTGCCCAGAGAATCTGTTAGGCATTAAAACTCTGAAAGAATTAGGAGCAGTCATATGCTGCTCCCCAGAAGGGGTCCGTTTGTTTTTGCGTGATTTTAAAGGTCATTATGTACTACGTGATTTTGATCCAAGATTATTGAATGTACCACAGCATTTATGGGCGCAAGGTCCAACTGATGTAGGTTGTATGCATATCACACCCCATCGTGTCACTCTGAAGAAAGGTGTTGTATTACCACGAATCAGACAGTACAAATTGCCACCTGAGGCTGTAGCAGCCTTATCCAAAATTATTGACGAGCTTATTGTTCAAGGAGTGGTTGTAGAAACTGACTCCAATGTATGTAATTCTCCTATCATTCCAGTCCTGAAACGTACTGATCTAAATGCACCTCCAGTTTATCGATTAGTGATTGACCTTCGAGAACTTAATAAGTGTATCATACCCCAGTACCCAGTGGTCCCAGATATTTCCTCACTCTTGACAGCCATTGATTCTGAAGCCACGTTCTTTACAGTTATCGATCTCAAGAACGCATTCTTTAGTGTCCCCATTCATCCAGACAGCCAGTTTCTTTTCGGATTCTGTTTAAATGGAAGAAGCTATAAATTCACACGAGCACCTCAAGGTTTTACAGAAAGTCCTAGCATTTACAGTCAAGCACTTAAAAGACAACTAGACAATATTCACATGCCAACTGACACTGCCCTGCTCCAGTATGTCGATGATCTACTGATCACAGCCCGTTCTGAACGTGACTGCGAGCGTGCGTCACTTACAGTCCTGTATTTTCTGGCCGAGATGGGGCACAAGGTGTCCCCTTCCAAATTGCAATTCTGTGTCCAGCAAGTGGTCTACTTAGGACACTTACTGTCCAAGAGGGGTAGGCAGTTGACACCTGACCGTATCCAGTTAATAGCACGTCTTCCACAACCCAAGACACAGAAGGAGGTACGAGCTTTTATCGGCCTCACTTCTTACTGCAGACAATGGATTCCCCAGTATGCATTTCTAGCCAAGCCACTGATACAGTTAACGACACAGGAGGCAGCCGTATCGACTGTCCTCCCTTGGACCCAAGAACATACACTTGTTTTTAATGAATTAAAGAAAGCTTTATGCCAAGCACCTGTTCTAGCAACACCGAACTACAGTAAGCCTTTTACACTTTTTGTCACAGAACGTGATGGTACTGCATTATCTGTTCTCACACAAGATCAAGCAGGTCAATACAAGCCCTGTGCTTATTTTTCTAGCACATTAGATCCGGTGGCCCAGGCTCTGCCTGCGTGCCTCAAGTCAGTTGCAGCCACAGCTCTAGCTATCAGACAAAGTGATTCCATAGTGTTAGGACACTCCCTGACAGTACAAGTTCCACACTCCGTGGAAGTTCTTTTAAACCGAACACAGACTCAGCACTTGACAATTGCACGTTTAACAGGTTATGAACTGACACTGTTTCAGCCACACATAGAAATCAGACGCTGCAACATTTTAAATCCAGCTACACTGTTACCCTCAGTTACTTCAAATCCTGCCACACATGACTGTGTGGAAGTTGTTAACACCATGACAAAGCCAAGACAAGACTTGACAGACATTGCATTACCTGATCCCGACCTGACACTTTATGTGGATGGTTCATGTATGAGAACAAGTACAGGAGAACTAGTAGCCGCGTATGCAGTGACTACTGAAACCGAAGTTATAGAAACACATCGTATTGACACCCTGTCTGCTCAAGCAGCAGAGCTTGTCGCTCTGACCCAAGCCTGCATACGTGCCAAGAACCTGAAAGTTAACATATACACAGATTCACGTTATGCATTCGGAGTCGTACACGACTTTGGAGTGCTCTGGCAAGAAAGAGGTTTTATGACTTCTCATGGAACCAAGATTCAGCATGGCCCCCTCATTCAAGCTCTGTTAGATGCAATACATTTACCAACAGCTATAGCCATTATGAAGTGCAAAGCACATACGAAAGCCACTGACATCATTTCCCAAGGTAACGATCTAGCAGATCGAACAGCCAAGCTCACAGCTCAGACTCAAGACATTCCAGTTAACACGACACCGACACTCATTCCAGATCAGACTACTTGTATGACAGTTAAGGACCCCACACAAGATGTAATAGATCTACAGTTACATGCTACTCCCGATGAAATCAAGAAATGGTCCGAACAAGGAGGGGTCCAGACAGATCAAGGATGGTTGACGAAGGGAAAAGCCACATGGTTTCTCCCCGACTCTATGGTTCAAGTCATTATTAACACCGCACATAGCCCAGCACATTTAGGAGAAAAAGCCATGTTAGACAGTATCCAGAACATCTGGTTCAACAAGCATTTACGAGCAGCAGCCAAGCAGAAAGTGCGTACCTGCATGATCTGTTGTCAGTTTAATCCAGGTAAAGGTGTCCCGGTGGAACAAGGTGGATTCCATCCTCCTGACCACCCTTTTGAAGTCCTCCAGATGGATTATATTCAAATGGAGCGATGTCGAGGTTTCAAGTATGTCCTCGTAGTTGTATGCGCTTTGTCCAGGTGGACAGAAGCATATCCAGTTCCAGATTACACAGCTGCGACCACTGCTAGGCAGTTGGTTCGTGAGTATTTTCCCCGCTATGGATTACCTAGGGTCGTGTATTCAGATAACGGCCAGCCATTCTCGTCCGAGCTCATGAAACAAGTTTCCCTTCTGTTAGGGTACCAGTGGAAGTTCCATTGCGTACGCCACCCTGAAGCAGCCGGTCTCGTAGAGAGACATAACCAGACCCTGAAAATCCGCATCGCTAAAGTTTGTGCAGAGAAAGGTGTAGATTGGATAGTAGCACTGCCAGTCGCCCTTTTTTATATGAGAATGGTCGCTCATTCCCGTTCAGGTCTGTCTCCATATGAGATAGTGTTTGGTCGTCCCCCCAACATGTGGGGTACACCTAGACCCCGTACCATTACCGATGTTGACAGTAATATGCTGACAGATTACCTTGCCTCCTTGATGTCTGCACTACAATCTTGTCGTTCACAGGTTGCCGCTGCATTTCCAGACAACACCGAAGTGAAACAGCATGAGGTCGTCCCGGGTGATTTTGTACTTATAAGAAATTTTGATCGTTCAAGTCCGCTGGAGCCCCGCTGGAAGGAACCCCGCCTCGTTCTTCTCACCACCCGGACTGCAGTGAAGGTCGAGAACCGAAAAGGGTGGCTACACGCGAGCCACGTAAAGAAATTCCATGGACTCAAAGCAAAAACTTTTCTCAAGGACTGCCCCGTTCTCAAGGACTGCCCAGAAACTGAAATTAAACTTCCCCTGTTAGAGAAAACTCCGCAGCAGGAGTACAAATCCAAGTTGAGGTCTAGTAAGTCAGCCAGTTTAATTGTCTAAGTCCCTCTCGGGTGAAACGGTTAGACAGGTTCCTGACATGTATAAGACAGACCCATACAGTGAGAGAGTTAGTCAAAACTCTAAGAGAATACGCTATCGAAAGAATCTTTGCAGCCGATGTATAGTTACTCTGTTCTTTCTATTGTTCCTGAGCCTTATGGTTACATGCATAAGTTATGCGTTGCATTTATGTTTTCCTGTTTCACATGTACATATGTTTTCTAATACTACAGTAGAGCACACATTTAGTGACCTGCCTCCTCACGAGTTATCCTATCGTCTTGCTATGCGTAATAATACTTTTATCCGAATGCTGCACTATTCACACCAGACCAGCAATGCCACTAATTGTTGGGTGTGTGGTCGACTCCCCCCTTTTCAGACACCGAAGGGAGTTCTGCCACTCTTTCCTTATCCGTTTTCACATAATGGTTCGTGTGGAGCATGGTCCACGTTAACGTCATCCTCAACTGATATGTCCCTTCTGAATCGAACATGTTTCCCAGACAAGGAAGGACTTTCCCATAGAACAGGATTAGATCTAGAAAATGAAGTATATGATCTAGGTAATTATTCATCGAATTTCATGGTTCTGAATGTTCAGTCCGATACTACTCCAGATTTGCCTGCTATTTCAGTTCTACCAGTTAAAGGCGAATTATGTGTCAGAAAGAATGGTTCCGCACATGTAGGTCATAGTGATTGTACTACTATGGTCGAGTATAGTGACAGTGGGAAATCTATTTTCAAAGCCTCACGTCATTCTTATTTTGTTTGTGGTCAGACCGCATATGTTCGTCTGCCCCTCGATTGGGATGGAACATGTTATATTGCCTTCCTACTGCCACCAGTTTTTCTAGCCCCGTCCGATTATCACAGAAACACGCATCTAGTACACGTTAGACATAGAAGGGAGACTGAGTCCCCAATTGTCGATCAAACTGAAACTGCTCTAGAACAATATCAAGACTTCAATAAAGGTTTCTTTTTCTTTATAGGTCCTGTCCAGAATAGTAAGTTAATACGTAGGCTAACCAGAACCCTTGAAGCAGTAGTGAATGAGACTACTTCCGCTCTAGGTAACTTAACCGAAGAGCAATCTGCTATGAGATTTGTCGTGCTCCAAAATCGTCTCGTTCTTGACGTCATACTGGCCGATAGAGGAGGAGCATGTAGAGTCATCGGATCTAGTTGCTGCATTTTCATTCCTAATAACGCGCCGTCTGTTTATTCAGCTATAACCAGACTTCATAAAATTGCCCATCAGTTACACCAGAATCCAGGCACCTGGACATGGTCCGGTTGGCTCTGGAATATAATATCTGCCTTGGGATGGAAAGTATTGTCATTCCTAGGTATAGCAGTAATGATTATATTCAGTTGCTGCCTCTGTTTACAATGTGGCCCTGCGATTTGCGGCATGTGTGCTACCTCTTGTATTCCTAGTCCTAAGTCCCGTTCCAAGACAATTCGAGACGAGCAAATGATGCTATATGAACAGATAGATGGTCTCATGAATATTGATGTTTCCTGATGGAAACGTAGGGCACAAGGAGGGAATGTGGAAAATTATATTTTGCCTTGTTATATGTGCCTACGTGTTCCCCATCCTATGTTATATCTGCATGATCGATATTCATATATCCCCCTATGATCGATTAAAGACGCAATTATGGTTGTGTCCAACTCTAGTATGTCAGTATCCAGTTCTCGTGAAAGCAACGAGTATTAGGCCTATGTTGCCACGTTTTACAGTGTACACGTTAATTCACCGCATTGTCCCCGTTTTCTAGGCCTCAAAAGGGCCCGGACACCAGATTCAAGCTCCAGTCTCCTGAACCCACTCCGAGGAGCGATACAGCCCCCACCTGCATCCCTGACCCTTCACTTACTTCCTGCCAAGCAGCGCGGTGCCCGGCCTGGCTCTGCCTGCCTGTCTGCCAAGAATATGTTATGCTTCTAGTTATCAGTCCAGCCTCTCGTCTTCGCATTCCTAAGCTACTGAACCGCATAAACATCTCCAGCTATAGTCTAGTCTTTCTGTCTCCATGTCAGAGAAATACTGTATTAATATTCAAGAAGATTCATAGCACACGCAATACATGTAGAATATATGCATGCACCAGCCCTAGTGTCAAGTAGCCTTTGCCCTGATAACTTTTAGATTCTATCAACATGTACTCCAAACACGAGATACCAGATATGCTATAGGTACATGTCGTCCTGACATCGCAGACTTTCGTCTCCTCTTCTAGTGTAGAAGTCATAGCCCCCAGTTCTCCCTGGTAACACTCCCTGGTAACACGTCATTGCCCGTTTGCGCGCACCACTAGGTTAAAGGTCCCAGCTGCTCTCAGGTAGCCCCCTCTATGTTTCCGCCCATTCATGACACTTCTATGACGTTTCACATCACATGTCTACGTGCACGCCCTGTGCACGCCTTCTTCTTCCGCCCATGTCTTCTTATCTTACGCTTGTCACTAGTTACGCCTACTGTATGTAATGTAATTGAAATGTCTTACTATATATATGTATGTTAAACTGTAATGAGGCGCGCTGCAGCTGCCTTCCTTCCTTCCTACTTTATTTCAGGCTGTCCCGTTCCAGTCCCTTCCCTTTTGCCTGAATAAAGCCTGTTCAACTCGGACACATCGGATCCTGCCTCTTATTTATTGAGCTATCTGTTATTGTTAATATATTCAAAAATAGTACCTGTAATTAATTATTTATTTACCACACCTGCCTTGAAAGCCCTGCTTTGGTTACCGGTTGCCAGAAGATCCACGTTCAAGCTGCTTTTTGTCACCCACAAAGCAATACATGGAATAGGACCACTTTCATCGGGAATAAAATCACCAAACAGATTCAACAAAGGAACATCCGCTCTAAAGAAGCATCTCGCCTCAAAATCCCAACATACAAGAAAAAAAAACATGGGTGGCACATCCTTCTCTGTTCAAGCAGCCAAACAAGGGAACTCTTTATCCCCCAACATAAGATCCACCGACAACCACCTTATCTTCAGAAAACTACTCAAGATTTGGCTCTTCCCCACATAAGCACCATACGGAAACTGAAATTTACAGCATATCCCTCTGTATATAAGCATTGGTTTTCACTGTAGATATGTGCCTATTTTTGTGTATTACATTATCAAACATGTGAAATAATTATGTTGTTAAGAGAAAATAAAAATAAAAAATTAAATAATATCAATCAATAAATAAAAATCATCTTTGGTCTTTGGTCTACATGTACATACTTCCATTGTGCATCTATGTACCTTCCATGTACTTGGATCTGTGTGTCTGTTACTGTTCTCCTGAAAAAGCATATCCAATGCACTACCCTATCTCTCATCCTGTGCCTCTATCAATATATCTAATCTAAATATACTTACTTCCTTTATGTATCTATATACTTTCAATGTACTTAAGGATCTATGGGCCAGATGTAGGTAAAACTTATTTACCGATTCTTAATTACCGAATTTTACCGATTCGGTAATTAAGAATCGGTAAATAAGAAGTGGGGGTATGTAGGAACATCCAGATGTTCCATTTACCGAATCGTTAAGAATCGGTATTTACCGATTCGGTAAATACCGACCGGTAATGCTCCATTCATTCCTATGGGCTTTGAAGCCCATAGGAATGAATGGGGCATTACTGGTCGGTATTTACCGATCGGTAAATACCGATTTTTGGCAAGGGTGCAGGGGGTGTCACTTTGACACCCTCTAGCACCCCCAAAAAAGGTTCGGGGGCCATATGGCAGGCATACCTGCCCTAAGGGCAGGTCTGCCTGTCATATGGCACAGGTGTGCATGCACACATGTGCATGCACACCTGAATCGGTATTTCACCATCAAATTGAATTTGATGGTAAAATACCGATTTCTTAGGCCTTGTGGGACTCAGAAGAGTCCCACCTACATATCAATTTTACCGATTCTGTAAAAATACCGGTCGGTAAATTTACCGACCGGTATATTTACAGATTCGGTAAAATTACCGATTTGCCCAGTTTACCTGCCCCTACATCTCGGTAGCCAAATACCGGTCGGTAACGGCCGAATTCGGCCGTTACCGACCGGTATTTGGCTACCTACATCTGGCCCTATATATTTATCACTTTCTTCTAATTTAGCATTTCCAATGCACTAGCCTATTTCTCAGCCTATACTTGGCTCAATATATCTTCTAACCCAACCTTCTGACTCATCTCAAACTTCTTTCTACTACTCCTTCCAATGCACTACCCTATCTCTCATTCTATACATATATCAATATATCCTCTACATCAACTCTCTTATTTATCCCAAACCCCATACCACTACTATGATCGCCAAAATAGCCCTTTCTAGACTCTCTCCTGCTCTACCCCTCCTTGCATCATCTGACACCCTTATACTACACCGATCCCCCAAAACAAACCTTTCTAAACTCTCCCCTCTGACTCCTCCCATCCAAAACTCCTTTTTACTCATCCAAAAGCCTCTTCCTACTGCTAAGACCTAAAAAGAAAAAAAGAAAAATCCTTCACTCTTTTATCCCTCCACTATCAGGGCAAGTACATTTCCAGGGATCTCTTGCCTGACGTCCTTTCCCATGTGCGGGTTAACATGGGATTCCCGGATGATTCTGCGCCCAGTTCCTCTCAGGATTTACTCTTGCCGCAGTTTAGGAAGCCTGTTGCCTCTTCCTTGCCGGTGCATCCCTTTGTTTCTGATGTCCTGCTGAAGGAATGGAAGGACCCGGATCATATTGCCATGCCCAGGTTTATGTCCAAGCTTTATCCTTTACAGGATATGGCGGACTCTTGGCCTGATTCCATTCCTGTGGACTCTGTTGTGGCCAGTCTTGTGGGTCATCCTTCCATGGCAGATGATAACATTCTGAAGGACGGGGTGGACAAGAAGGTGGATTCTGCCCTGAAGAAGTCTTACGCCGCTTCTCGCCTGGCTATTCGTTCTGGCATTTATGGGGCGTATGTTGCCCAGTCTTTGCTGACCGATTTCAAGTCCCTGTTTTCCTCGATGCAGGAGGGTGCCAGTTGTCCGGAGTTGCTGGAGTCTATGGAGCGCCTGGCGGGATTCCTGTCGGACATCGCCTTTGATTCTGTGAGGGCTTCTGCTATGTCCTGTGGTTCCTCTATTGCTGCCTGTCGTAACCTGTTGCTGCGGGATTGGAAGACGGATGCAGCCCAGCGTTCCGTGGCTTTGAGGCTGCCTTTCACTGGTGCCCGTCTGTTTGGTGACTCGCTGGAGGTGAAGCTGCACAAGGTCTTCAAATGTAAATGTAAATGTAGCCGTACTTGTAAAGCGCACTGATACTCCTGAGTGTCCTGGCGCTGTACTCATACCGCTAGGGAACCCTTCCTGGTTTTTCCCCGTGAAATGTCCACTCCTGGGCATCCCCAGGGTGCAACCAGGCATCCCTAGCGCTGTAGGGGGCCGTTGTGGAGACTAAGCAAGCTATTGCCCAGAGTTGCAGCGTGGGACCCATGCTTAGAGTAGGCACCGAGGCGAGAAATCAGGTCCGAGGAATTATGAGCCCGCCGTCTGGCCTTGATAGACTGGGTTCGTTCTCTGGTCGACAAGCTTGCGGTTGTCCCTGTTCCGACAGCGAAGTTAGGGTTGGGCATCTAGTCCATCATCTTTGTGGTGCCAAAGGTCACGGGGGGCTTCCGGGTGGTCATCCACCCTCGGTGTCTGAACTTGTTCGTCAAGAAGATCCCGTTCAAAATGGAGACTCTCCAGAAGGTTATTCCGCTGATCCAGTCCGGTTGGGTGTTCTCCACTCTCGACCTCCAGGATGCCTATCTGCACGTCCCGGTGGCTGTGAGGGATCACCGTTTCCTGCACTTCTGCCTGGAGGGTCAGCACTGGCAGTTCTGCGTCCTTCCTTTTGGTCTTCGGTCCGCCCCAGGGTGTTTACCAAGGTGGTGGCTCCCTTAGTGGCCCATCTCCATCTCCTGGTTGTATCTGCGTTCCCATATCTGGACGACTGGATGGTTCAGGCTCCGTCTCTGTAGGTCATGTCTCGCCACCTTCTCTTGACCATGACTGCGCTCAGGGAAAACGGGTTCTTGATCAACTTGCCGAAGTGCCACCTGGAGCCTGCCACCCGGAAGACCTTCATCGGAGCCGTGTTCGATTCTGTGTTGGGCAGGGTGTTCCTGCCGGACGCCCGGCTTCGTCGCCTTCAGTCATTGCTGAGGAAGTTGTTGTCCCAGGCCTCGACTCCCCTCCTTCAGTGGCTGGAGGTTCAGGGACACATGGCTGCTTCTGTTTTCACCATGCCCTGGGCCAGGATTCATCTGCGCCCTCTACTGTGGCATGTGCAGCGGTGGGTCCCCTTTCCTGTCTTGGATTTTGCGGTTCCTGTACCTGTGTCTCTGGATGTTGTGTCTGCTCTCCAGTGGTGGCTGGATCCTTCTCACCTTTCCGTGGGGATGTTGTTCCGTCTGCCTCCTCCTCTGGTTGTGACCACGGATGCCAGTGCTTCGGGCTGGGGCACGACTCTGGACCGTTGGGTGGTGCAGGCTCGTTGGCTCCCGTCGGAGTCACACAGGTCGTCCAACTGGAGGGAGTTGTCTGCAGCGGAGAGGGCGCTTCGCTATTTTCATCTTCATCTGAAGGGTTGCCATGTCCTGGTGAGGTCGGACAACACGGTGACTGTGGCCTATATCAATCACCAGGGGGGGACCCGAAGTACATCCCTGAATCTGGTGGCCTGTTCCATCTCGGCTTGGGCGGAGAAGAATCTTCTGGCCCTGTCTGCTCAGCACATTCAGGGTGTGGACAACGGGGTGGCGGACTCACTGAGCCAGAGGTTTCCTTCGTCTCTGTCCCTGTGTCTGGCTCCCCGGACCTTTCAGATGCTTTGCCTGAGGTTCGGGACTCCGGATCTGGATCTGTTTGCCTCCCGGGCCAATGCCCTTGTTCCCCTGTTCTGCTCCAGGTCTCAGGAGTTGGGCGCCTGGGGGTGGATGCCTTGTCTCTCCTGTGGCCTCCTTGGCTTCTCAATGCCTTTCCTCCCTTTCCTCTGATTCCTGCTTTTTTGCTGAAGGTTCAGCGGGAGGGGGCTCAGGTGGTGGCGGTTCTACCACACTGGCCGAGGAGGTCCTGGTTTCCTCTGTTGCTGGGTCTAGCGGTGGGTCCTCCTTGGCTTCTGCCCCGCTACCCCTCTCCTCTGAGGTCCCCGTCCCCCCTTCTGGTTCCCCTCTCCTTAGCGGTCTGGAGGTTGAACGGTTGTCTCTTGGGGTCCGTGGTCTGCCCGACCACATAATTTCTGTGATGCAGGCCTCTCGTAGGTCGTCTACTTTGTCTTCCTATTCGAGGCACTGGTCTTCTTTTTCGGGGTGGTGTGCCTCGTCTGGTCTGTCTCCTACCTCTTGCCCTGTGTCTTCTGTTCTTCAGTTTTTTTCTGGATGGCTTTCAGAAGGGCTTTGCTTTGTCTACCTTACGGGGCCAATGGGCTGCTATCCGTGCCTTCCGGGCCTCGGATTCCTTTCTTCCTTCGGATGGCTTGTTGGTTTCTCGTCTATTTCGGAGTTTCTCTCTCTCCTCCCCTTTTGTTCGTTCTCTGGTGCCCCCTTGGGATCTCTCCTTGGTGTTGGGGGTTTTGCAGTCTTCCCCTTTTGAGCCTTTGGAGTCTGTGGACTTTAAGTTTCTGTCCTACAAGGTGGCTTTTCTGGTGGCTATCACTTCTGCGAGACTGCTGGGGGAACTTACGGCCTTGCGTTGTTCTCCCCTGTTTTTGCGTTTTCTGGATGACGCTGTGGTGCTCTCTTTGGATCCTGGGTTTGTCCACAAGGTCCGCTCCCGTTTCCATTCCTCTCAGGAGCTGGTTCTTCCTTCTTTGTGTCCTTCTCCTTCTTCTCCTTCTGAGCTCTTGCCTCATTCCTTGGATCTGAAGCGTGACTTGTCCATTTATGTGGCTAGGTCTGAGGGGTTCCGCTCTTCTGACTCCCTCTTCGTGACCTTTGGTTTGGCTGGTAAGGGTAAGGCTGCTTCCAGGGTCACTTTGGGTCGCTGGATTAAGGCTGTCATCACTCTGGCCTATCTTGGTGCTGGTTTGCCTTGTCCGGCGGGTGTTCAGGTGCGTTCCACTCGGGGCATGTCTGCCTCCTGGGCTGCTTATCATGGTGTGTCTCTTGATGAGATTTGTCGGGCTGGGACTTGGGCCTCCGAGTCCACGTTTGTGAGGCATTACAGGTTGAATTGTGCCCTGTCTGACCGGACCAATTTTGGTCATGGGGTGTTGCAGGCTGTGGGGGTTCCCCCTCCGCTCTGATTCTGTTTGTTTATTAAAACTTTCACTTGCTGCACTCCTTTGTGTCTGGTCTGTGTTTTGCAGTGTTTGGGTTGCCAAAGGCCTGTTTGGGCGTTGCTTTGGTATGCCTCATGAGTGATGACGGGGTCGAGGACGAGGGACGTAGAGGTAATGCTATGATTACGTTTGGTAATCCCCATTACTCTTAGTCCTACTTGTCCTCGACCCAGTCATACTTCCCGCCCTCCCTCCCTGTCCAGGCCTTTGTTGCTTGGTGTGTCAGGATGTGCTTCTGGTGGTTAGGAGTGATATAGCACCTGGCAGGAGTGGGGGAGGAGCCTAACAGCGTTTCCTATTTTGTTTCCTGTCTGTGGAATACCTCATGAGTGATGACTGGGTCGAGGACGAGTAGGACTAAGAGTAATGGGGATTACCGAAAGTAATCATAGCAATTCACAGGCTGACTGGAAATCTATCTCATACTGAGTGCAAAACACTAATTGCTGGAGCCTACCAGACATCGTAAGAACTTACCGGGGTTTGCAGCCCGCTCACTGTTTACCATTGGTTGTCTTTAATGTCACTCATTTGCTTGCTTCTTATTCTCTGGCTTTCCCTGTCCCAGTAGGTCAGTCGTGTGCTTGCCCCTCTCCTAGAACACAGCATCCTTACCATCTCTCTTATTGGCTGGCTTTGTTCTATCCGTCCACTGATCACTTTTGAGGAACTTTTCCTTTGGCTGAATACTCCATGAGAAGGCATGTGTTTTCCAGATTTCTCCTTGCTGCCATTGGCTCCTCCCAAATGTCGCTCCGGTGTATTTACCACCCACCCCCTTGTACAGCGTCTTATTCTTGCCTGTGTGTGTTTCTCCCTCTCCCTGCTTATGATGCTGTCGCTTTTGGGTGAGTCTCAATTTCATGTGTACTCCTACCCCAAGGGTCCTGTATTATTTTCTCCCCGTCCACCGTGCTCCATGCTCCTCTCTCCCCGTCCACCTGCGTGCTGCGTTCTTCACTCCATGGTGCTCATTGGTGGGATTCTGGTGTTGGGGAGCTCAGCAAGTAACCTTTCTGTGCTGCCCTACGTCAAAGTAAAAGGGCAGAAATGCACCGTATTTATCTATTGAGATGCATTCCTGCCCTTTCCGCCTGTGCTGGCGGCGTTTCTGCAGCCTAGTGCCAGCTTAGAAAGCCTTGCGCCATGGTGCAAGGGTGCCTGTGTTGTTGGCAGGATTGTTTTGTGCAGGAAGGGGGCACCTTTGTGCACACAAACAATCCTGAGAGGCTTCTCCTCTTTCTATGTGTCCTGCAAAATGTAGCAAACATGGAAAGAGGGAAACAAGGAGAAATAAACACAGTTCTCTTCATTACGCCTCATCTCGGGAGGAGTACATTTATGGCGCTTCCCCAGAATTACATGCTCTTGTAAATCTGGGGCAGAGTCAAAATCCAGAGATGTTGCATGGAAAAACCCACCACAACGCCCAAGAAACGCCTCTTCGGCGCAGAGTAAGGCGACGCAGCGATTTGTGCTGCCCTGCCTTCAGTGGTGGCTGGCACAGATCCGGGGTGGTGGGCAGAGGGCAAAGGGGTGGGGTGAAAAGGGATAAATGAAAAAAAGTCCTTCTCCCCGCGTCTCTCCTCCTTGTCCCCCGTCGTTGTCCCCCCGCTCCGGCTGGAAAAGGAAGCACCCAGGCTCCCCGAAAGCTGCAATACAGTGTTATGATTGGTCTGAGCAACTTGGTTAAGCGCTCAGCCAGGGAATTGCAGTCTGAAAGGAGAACATGCATAGTGCGCATGACTGTTTGGCTGGCCGAGACGGCCAGCCCAACATTCATGCTCACTTTACAGCGTGCCGTCCACCACTCCGCTGCTCTGAGAGCAGAGCAGCCCCGCCAAGCTACCGCGGCAGAAACAAATAAAATGACAGCAACAACACATTACTCTCATTTTATTTTTCCTTAATTTCAGCTGCTAAAAGCAGTGGGGCGATGCTCCTCCCCCTTAGCGTAGGAGCCGCCACTACTTGCCTTGCTCCATATCTATGAGGCCACTCAAGCAACGCATTGTGGCCTCGCGAGGCCTCAAAGATGTGAATTTGGAATCCGCGCCACCGGAGCGTCACAAACTGTGATGCTCCAGTAGCGCCGGGGGGTCGTAAAATGCCCCCATGTGTGCTTTCCCACTGCTTCCAATGCTGCTGCCTGCCATGTGCGATTCATTCCCTTCATTACCTCCACCCGCTTACCCATTCGCTCCTCTGTTGCCCCTATCCCCCTGAAAACTTTTTTTTAATTGTTCACTTATGCGTTCCCGAGCCAAGTGGCATCCTTCATCTTGGATTGGTAAATAAAAAATGTAAGCAAATGGCGCCCGTGTCATACAGCTTGTGTGCCCATTCCTTCTGATGCGTACACACATATATCGGTAAACAACCTTTACAACAAAACTTTTACAACGACCTACCATTACAACGCAACTTTTACAACGCAAACTATTACAACGCATTGCTCTGGGGGGCGCTCTAGGATAGGGAATAGGTTAATTTACTATCCAATAACCTTCCCTTCTATCCACGGGGACTGGAGTTGGAATAGTAAATTAAACTATTCACTATCCAGCGCCTAAAAGCATTATGCGTTGTAATGGTATGCGTTGTAAAAGTATGCGTTGTAACGTCATACATCCCATATATCACCATGCATGCATGTGTGTCAGTGGAACGACGCGACCGCCACCAGCGATTGTGTTTTTACATTTTGTTTTGATGATGCTGCCCAGCATCAGAGGATAAGAACCTGATGCTACTGAGCATCGGCAAAAGCACTGGCAATGACAATAGGCCCCAAAGGTAACACCTATTGGCTTTGCAAATGCTTGTTTTAAAATGCAAGTGACTGTACTGTGTGCAATTACTATTTATTAATTATTTACATATATTCACTGTGCTGTCTGTCATAAGCTGTGACTTCATAGCGCTATGTCCATGTCATTAATTCTCGGTGCACTAGAGATTCAAATCACTGGCCATCTGGTTGGACAATTCACCCCAGTCACAGATCTGGGTTCAAGCCACCCTTTTGCTCGCCATGCCATTCCAGTTTAGACACAGCCATATGCAAATCGCTCTTGACCCTGGTATTTTTGGGAACAGTCCAGAAGGAACTGCCAGGCCAGCTCCTTCCTGGACTGCAAAAAAGCATCCTAGAGGGGTTCTCCCATCATCGGCCAGGCCAGCTTGAACCCCTCATCAGCTACGCTAGCTTGATTCCAGTGGCATGGAGAGCACTGGACCCACGTCCTGGCATACCCGCCCCACTCGGGGTGATAAATGCAAAAAGAACAATTGATGGACAGAATGCAGAACAATGTCAAACATCCACCCCAGCACAGAGATCTGGGCCTAAATCCATTTCTTTTCTCCCCTACCATTCCAGTTCAGACATGCCCATATGCAAACCAGTCTTGACCCTGTGCCTCATGAGAACAGTTCAGCCCGAAATGCCAAGCCAGGTCTTCCCTGGACCAGAAACAAGCATCCTAGGACCGGTTTCTGGTTTGACACAAACATCAGCAGTCACTGCTTAAACCAACTAAGCTTTCCTATCAGAACATTGCATTTCCCAAGATGAATGTAACTTGCGTTCACTTGATGCCTGTATTGCATTAGGGTGAAATACAGCTCTTCTTTTCAACCTCACGGGGGATCAGCTGCAGATGGGCCTGGTACAGCTCCTCCTTTTCTCACCCAGCAGCGGGCACTGATTGACTGTTGAAAGGTCTGACCGGACAGGCCTGGCGCTGCTCCTCCTCTTCTCCTAGCAGAGGGCACTGCGTGACTGTTGAAACGTCTGATCAACCAGGGCTGGCACCGCTCCTCCTCTTCTCCTAGCAGAGGGCACTGCGTGACTGTTGAAACGTCTGATCAACCAGGGCTGGCACCGCTCCTCCTCTTCTCCTAGCAGAGGGCACTGCGTGACTGTTGAAAGGTCTGGCCGGACAGGCCTGGCGCTGCTCCTCCTCTTCTCCTAGCAGAGGGCACTGCGTGACTGTTGAAACGTCTGATCAACCAGGGCTGGCACCGCTCCTCCTCTTCTCCGAGCCGCGGGCATTGCGTGGCTGTTGAAAAAGGTGGGTGTGTGAGCCCCATGATCGTTGGCTCCATGGCTTCTGTTCGTCAGGTGTGGCTCTGGGCTCCCTTTTATGTTGCAGGTTGTCCTCCGACTTTACACCAGGTAAGAGCAGGTGTTAAATTCCTGCTGCTAACACGGGATCTTATCGCCGATCTGGCTGGTCGGTGAGAATGTTGCGGAGTGGTGTTTTCGACGAATATATGATGATACAACGAATTCCGTTGCAACGCATGCCTTTACCACGCATGCGTTACAACGGAATTCGTTTACCACGGATAAAAGTGTCCTCGAATAAGTGCGTGGTGACGTCATACGTCGTTAAGAGAAAACGGCATTTTTTTCCGATTTCTCTTAAACGACGCTGACGCCGACGTGACTTATGGTGAGTTGTTTTATTTGGGGGGGAGACCCCCCCAAGCCCCCCTTTTTTTCTTTTTACCTTTACCACATATGCCTTTACTACAAACATCGTAGTAAAGGTATGCGTGGTAAAGGCATTAGTGGTAACCACGCATGCGTTGTACTGCATGCGTGGTTAAAGATTTCGGGGAAACGGCTTCGTTGTAAAGGCCGTTTCCCGTTTTCGACGCTCTTTGTACGGAAACGCCCACCCTGCATCTCGTCAGCGTTAGTTGCCGGGCTCATCTGTGGCGATGTTTTTTGCAGATGTTATCGCAGGTAAACTGGTGATATTGGCTGTTAGCACCAGCTGGTGAATAGGGTGATAAATTTATCGCCACTTTGGCAGCGATAAAGTGCCGATAAGTCCTTGAGAATATGCCCCAAAGTGCGGTCCATAAAATGTACGGGCTAACAGCACGAGCCTCACTGACCGCACACCTTGAGCCCCACGACAGACGGCACTTTATTAACCAGGCCTCCATCAGCGCCTAGAGGCCTTGTGACGACAGGCGAGGCGCTTGATAATGTCCTATTTCAGCCAGAAGACAATATATCACGACAGAAGCCTCAGAAACGGCCCTGGAGTGAGCTCAGGCCGGGTAAATGAAAAGTGCCCAAAGGCAAGGCATGGAAATATGTTTTCATTCACCCGCTGCCTCCCCCCGGCTGAAGAGGAGCCCCCCCCCCCCAGCCCCAGAACAGACGGGGCCGATCATGGCTGGTGATTTCTCCAGCTTTCTTCCAGCAGCTGAGATGGTGGGGGGCTCAGGGGACCCCCACAGCAGGCCCTGACCGACCACCCGTGGTAACTCAGACTGACAGCTCGAGCACCCCCATCCCTCACCTCCCTACCTACCGGAGCGAGGCCCGGATGGAGCCTACGTCAGAGGGGGGGGGCAGAGGGGGAGGGCAGGGAGGAGGAGAGACAGTCACAGCATCTTAAAGGAGGGAAAGACACACCTGGAGGGAGAGAGCAGCAAGGAGACTGGAAGGAGAGGGGTGACAGGGTCTGTAAGACAGGTACTGACAGGGTCTGTAAGAGAGGCAGGGACAGGGTCTGTAAGAGAGGCAGGGACAGGGTCTGTAAGAGAGGCAGGGACAGGGTCTGTAAGAGAGGCAGGGACAGGGTCTGTAAGAGAGGCAGGGACAGGGTCTGTAAGAGAGGCAGGGGCAGGGTCTGTAAGAGAGGAAGGGACAGGGTATGTAAGAGAGACAGGGGCAGGGTCTGTAAGAGAGGCAGGGACAGGGTCTGTAAGAGGCAGGGACAGGGTCTGTAAGAGAGGCAGGGACAGGGTCTGTAAGAGAGGCAGGCACAGGGTCTGTAAGAGAGGCAGGGACAGGGTCTGTAAGAGAGGCAGGGACAGGGTCTGTAAGAGAGGCAGTCACAGGGTCTGTAAGACAGGCAGGGACAGGGTCTGTAAGAGAGGCAGGGACAGGGTCTGTAAGAGAGGCAGGGACAGGGTCTGTAAGAGGCAGGGACAGGGTCTGTAAGAGAGGCAGGGACAGGGTCTGTAAGAGAGGCAGGGACAGGGTCTGTAAGAGAGGCAGTCACAGGGTCTGTAAGACAGGCAGGGACAGGGTCTGTAAGAGAGGCAGGGACAGGGTCTGTAAGAGAGGCAGGGACAGGGTCTGTAAGAGGCAGGGACAGGGTCTGTAAGAGAGGCAGGGACAGGGTCTGTAAGAGAGGCAGGCACAGGGTCTGTAAGAGAGGCAGGGACAGGGTCTGTAAGAGAGGCGGTGACAGGGTCTGTAAGAGAGGCAGTGACAGGGTCTGTAAGAGAGGCAGGCACAGGGTCTGTAAGAGAGGCAGGGACAGGGTCTGTAAGAGAGGCAGGGACAGGGTCTGTAAGAGAGGCAGGCACAGGGTCTGTAAGAGAGGCAGGGACAGGGTCTGTAAGATAGGCAGTGACAGGGTCTGTAAGACAGGAAGTGACAGGGTCTGTAAGAGGCACAGTGACAGGGTCTGTAAGAGGCAGGGACAGGGTCTGTAAGAGAGGCAGGGACAGGGTCTGTAAGAGAGGCAGGCACAGGGTCTGTAAGAGAGGCAGTGACAGGGTCTGTAAGAGAGGCAGTGACAGGGTCTGTAAGAGAGGCAGTGACAGGGTCTGTAAGAGAGGCAGTGACAGGGTCTGTAAGAGAGGCAGTGACAGGGTCTGTAAGAGAGGCAGTCACAGGGTCTGTAAGACAGGCAGGGACAGGGTCTGTAAGAGAGGCAGGGACAGAATCTGTAAGAGGCAGTCACAGGGTCTGTAAGAGAGGCAGTCACAGGGTCTGTAAGACAGACAGTCACAGGGTCTGTAAGAGAGGCAGGGACAGGGTCTGTAAGACAGACAGTCACAGGGTCTGTAAGAGAGGCAGGGAGAGGGTCTGTAAGAGAGGCAGGGACAGGGTCTGTAAGAGAGGCAGTCACTGGGTCTGTAAGAGAGGCAGTCACAGGGTCTGTAAGACAGGCAGGGACAGGGTCTGTAAGAGAGGCAGGGACAGGGTCTATAAGACAGGCAGGGACAGGGTCTGTAAGAGAGGCAGGGACAGGGTCTGTAAGAGAAGCAGTCACAGGGTATGTAAGAGAGGCAGTCACTGGGTCTGTAAGAGAGGCAGTCACAGGGTCTGTAAGACAGGCAGGGACAGGGTCTGTAAGAGAGGCAGGGACAGGGTCTGTAAGAGAAGCAGTCACAGGGTATGTAAGAGAGGCAGTCACTGGGTCTGTAAGAGAGGCAGTCACAGGGTCTGTAAGACAGGCAGGGACAGGGTCTGTAAGAGAGGCAGGGAGAGGGTCTGTAAGAGAGGCAGGGACAGGGTCTGTAAGAGAGGCAGTCACAGGGTCTGTAAGAGAGGCAGTCACTGGGTCTGTAAGAGAGGCAGTCACAGGGTCTGTAAGACAGGCAGGGACAGGGTCTGTAAGAGAGGCAGGGACAGGGTCTGTAAGACAGGCAGGGGCAGGGTCTGTAAGAGAGGCAGTCACAGGGTCTGTAAGAGAGGCAGTCACTGGGTCTGTAAGAGAGGCAGTCACAGGGTCTGTAAGAGAGGCAGGGACAGCGTCTGTAAGAGAGGCAGGGAGAGGGTCTGTAAGAGAGGCAGGGACAGGGTCTGTAAGAGAGGCAGTCACAGGGTCTGTAAGAGAGGCAGTCACCGGGTCTTTAAGAGAGGCAGTCACAGGGTCTGTAAGAGAGGCAGGGACAGGGTCTGTAAGAGAAGCAGTCACAGGGTATGTAAGACAGGCAGTCACCGGGTCTGTAAGACAGGCAGGGACAGGGTCTCTAAGAGAGGCAGGGACGGGGTCTGTAAGAGAGGCAGGGACAGGGTCTGTAAGAGAGGCAGTCACTGGGTCTGTAAGAGAGGCAGTCACAGGGTCTGTAAGAGAGGCAGTCACAGGGTCTGTAAGAGAGGCAGGGACAGGGTCTGTAAGAGAGGCAGGGACAGGGTCTGTAAGAGAGGCAGTCACTGGGTCTGTAAGAGAGGCAGTCACAGGGTCTGTAAGAGAGACAGTCACAGGGTCTGTAAGAGAGGCAGGGACAGGGTCTGTAAGACAGGCAGGGACAGGGTCTGTAAGAGAGGCAGCCACAAGGTCTGTAAGAGAGGCAGGGACAGGGTCTGTAAGAGAGGCAGTCACTGGGTCTGTAAGAGAGGCAGTCACAGGGTCTGTAAGAGAGGCAGTCACAGGGTCTGTAAGACAGGCAGGGACAGGGTCTGTAAGAGAGGCAGGGACAGGGTATGTAAGACAGGCAGGGACAGGGTCTGTAAGAGAGGCAGTCACAGGGTCTGTAAGACAGGCAGGGACAGGGTCTGTAAGAGAGGCAGTCACAGGGTCTGTAAGAGAGGCAGTCACAGGGTCTGTAAGAGAGGCAGGGACAGGGACTGTAAGACAGGCAGTCACAGGGTCTGTAAGAGAGGCCGTCACAGGGTCTGTAAAAGAGGCAGGGGCAGGGTCTGTAAGGTAGGCAGTGACAGGGTCAGTAAGACAGACTGTCACAGGGTCTGTAAGAGAGGCAGTGACAGGGTCTGTAAGAGAGGCAGGGACAGGGTCTGTAAGAGAGGCAGGGACAGGGTCTGTAAGAGAGGCGGTGACAGGGTCTGTAAGAGAGGCAGGGACAGGGTCTGTAAGAGAGGCAGTCACAGGGTCTGTAAGAGAGGCAGGGGCAGGATCTGTAAGAGAGGCAGGGAAAAGGTCTGTAAGAGAGGCGGTGACAGGGTTTGTAAGAGAGGCGGTGAAAGGGTCTGTAAGAGAGGCAGGGACAGGGTCTGTAAGAGAGGTGGTGACGGGGTCTGTAAGAGAGGCAGGAGCAGGGTCTGTAAGAGAGGCAGGGACAGGGTCTGTAAAAGAGGCGGTGACAGGGTCTGTAAGAGAGGCAGGGACAGGGTCTGTAAGAGAGGCTGTGACAGGGTCTGTAAGAGAGGCAGTCACAGGGTCTGTAAGAGAGGCGGTGACAGGGTCTGTAAGAGAGGCGGTGACAGGGTCTGTAAGAGAGGCAGGGACAGGGTCTGTAAGAGAGGCGGTGACAGGGTCTGTAAGAGAGGCAGTCACAGGGTCTGTAAGAGAGGCAGGGACAGGGTCTGTAAGAGAGGCGGTGACAGGGTCTGTAAGAGAGGCGGTGACAGGGTCTGTAAGAGAGGCAGGGACAGGGTCTGTAAGAGAGGCGGTGACAGGGTCTGTAAGAGAGGCGGTGACAGGGTCTGTAAGAGAGGCAGGGACAGGGTCTGTAAGAGAGGCGGTGACAGGGTCTGTAGGAGGCAGTCACAGGGTCTGTAAGAGAGGCAGTGTCAGGGCCTGTAGAAGAGGCAGGGACAGGGTCTGTAAGAGAGGCAGTTATAGGGTCTGTAAGAGAGGCAGGGTCAGTAAGAGAGGCAGTCACAGGGTCTGTAAGAGAGGCAGGGACAGGGTCTGTAGGAGAGGCAGTGTCAGGGTCTGTAAGAGAGGCAGGGACAGGGTCTGTAAGAGAGTCTGTAAGAGGCAGTCACTGGGTCTGTAAGAGAGGCAGTCACAGGGTCTGTAAGACAGGCAGGGACAGGGTCTGTAAGAGAGGCAGGGACAGGGTCTGTAAGACAGGCAGGGACAGGGTCTGTAAGACAGACAGGGACAGGGTCTGTAAGAGAGGCAGTGACAGGGTCTGTAAGAGAGGCAGTCACAGGGTCTGTAAGAGAGGCAGTGACAGGGTCTGTAAGAGAGGCAGTCACAGGGTCTGTAAGAGAGGCAGTCACAGGGTCTGTAAGACAGGCAGGGACAGGGTCTGTAAGAGAGGCAGTCACTGGGTCTGTAAGAGAGGCAGTCACAGGGTCTGTAAGACAGGCAGGGACAGGGTCTGTAACAGAGGCAGGGACAGGGTCTGTAAGAGAGGCAGTCACAGGGTCTGTAACAGAGGCAGGGACAGGGTCTGTAAGAGAGGCAGTCAACGGGTCTGTAAGAGAGGCAGGGGCAGGGTCTGGGGCAGGGTCTGTAAGAGAGGCAGGGACAGGGTCTGTAAGACGGGCAGGGACAGGGTCTGTAAAAGAGGCAGTCACTGGGTCTGTAAGAGAGGCAGTCACAGGGTCTGTAAGACAGGCAGAGACAGGGTCTGTAAGAGAGGCAGGGACAGGGTCTGTAAGACAGGCAGGGACAGGGTCTATAAGAGAGGCAGTCACTGGGTCTATAAAAGAGGCAGTCACAGGGTCTGTAAGACAGACAGGGACAGGGTCTGTAAGAGAGGCAGTCACAGGGTCTGTAAGACAGGCAGGGACAGTGTCTGTAAGAGAGGCAGGGACAGGGTCTGTAAGAGAAGCAGTCACAGGGTATGTAAGACAGGCAGTGACAGGGTCTGTAAGAGAGACAGGGACAGGGTCTGTAAGACAGGCAGTCACAGGGTCTGTAAGAGAGGCAGTCAGAGGGTCTGTAAGAGAGGCAGTCACAGGGTCTGTAAGAGAGGCAGGGGCAGGGTCTGTAAGAGAGGCAGGGGCACGGTCTGTAAGAGAAGCAGTCACAGGGTATGTAAGACAGGCAGTGACAGGGTCTGTAAGAGAGACAGGGACAGGGTCTGTAAGACAGGCAGTCACAGGGTCTGTAAGAGAGGCAGGGGCAGGGTCTGTAAGAGAGGCAGGGACAGGGTCTGTAAGAGAGGCAGGGACAGGGTCTGTAAGAGAGGCAGTCACAGGGTCTGTAAGAGAGGCAGGGACAGGGTCTGTAAGAGAGGCAGGGACAGGGTCTGTAAGAGAGGCAGGGGCAGGGTCTGTAAGAGAGGCAGTCACAGGGTCTGTAAGAGAGGCAGGGACAGGGTCTGTAAGAGAGGCAGGGGCAGGGTCTGTAAGAGAGGCAGGGACAGGGTCTGTAAGAGAGGCAGTGACAGGGTCTGTAAGACAGGCAGGGGCAGGGTCTGTAGGGATGGGGGTAGTAATGAGACTGCAAGGATTGGAGAGGGGTGACAGGGTATGTAAGACTGTCGGTGACAGGGTCTGTAAAACTGTCGGTGACAGGGTCTGTAAGACAGGCAGTCACTGGGTCTGTAAGAGAGGCAGGGACAGGGTCTGTAGGGCCAGGGGCAGAAAGCAGACTGCAATGATGAGAGGGAGGTGACAGGGTCTGTAAGAATGTCGGTGACAGGGTATGTAGGGACGGTGACGCAGATGGGGCAGGTGAAAGGCGGCCCTGGGGGCGGGGAGAGCAGGTTTCCATTTCAAGGCTTGTTTAGCATGGTAACTGGCGTTCCAAATACTAAACACTTTTAACCCAGAGCTGAACCCTCAGAGACGACAGACTGGGACAGGAGGCTCGGGGTGGTCGGTGGAGCGTGTCAGGGGGTGGAAGGACAGATTGTCATTCACAGCCTGAAAAACTCTCCTAAATGAGTCTTATTTACAAAAACACCAAATACTCGCGTTTTCCTGTGTGCCTCAGTGTGCCCCAGTTAACCCATGACTGCCACCGCAAGACCAGCCCTGCTGACACACCAGCTCCAGGACAGGGGATGGACTCTTGGGCGCCTAGAGGCGGTGGACCTCATGGTCACTCGCCAGAAACATCAGAACAGTCCCTTGCTCAGAACCGCACTCACTACAGACTCACGACAGACAGCAGAGCTATCCCTCACTTACATGAGTCTGCAGAGCTATCACTCACGTGCCTCTGACATCTGCAGCTATCCACCCCCCTTCATCAGTCAATCAATCAATCAATAGTCCTTTATTCGGTATTTATAAAATACCATAAAAGTGCAGGTTATACAATTAAAATACAATAAAATACAGTTCATGACTGTTGGACCCGGCCTCATGGCGTGGTCCTACCCCTCCCGCATGGCGGGCCCCGGACGACATCGGCCCTCCACCGAGCCCCGGGCGGCCCCTTCCGCCCGACCCTGCACGCACCAACACTATCGGCCCGGTTACCACCCCGGGCCACCACACCGGCCTGACTCCATCATGGGCCCATCACGTCCTGAGCACGAGGCCTCGCCCGACTCCATCTTGGGACCTCCACGTCACGAACACGCGGCCCCGGCCCAGGCCCAGCGAAGCCCAGACATCGAGGCGCCAAGATCTACCCAGGTGGTCGAGTGGCCACTCGACAGATCCCGGAGGAGGGGAGTTTCGATGGGCCTCCAACCCTCCCCGGACGCCTGGTATCGATCGCCCCCGGCATCCCTGGGTGCTGGCCCCACCCCCCTGCTGGGTGTCTGGACACCATCTTCCCGGCCCCTCTGACCCCCAGGCGCGAGGGTCCGGACATCAAAGGACTCCAGTCCTATATCTGGGCCAGCCCCAGAGTAGGACAGCAGTTGTATCCTGGACTGGAAGCCCTGCTGACGCTGTCAGGGCCGACACCAGAAGAACTCACTTGCCTGTAACCTGATGCTACCCTGGGAGCCTGCTGGTGCTGCCGCGGCCCACCTTTGCCGAACCCTCGTGAGAGCCTGCTGGCGCTGCCGCGGCCCACCTTTGCTGAAACATCTTGGGAGCCTGCTGGCGCTGCCGCGGCCCACCTTTGCTGAACCATCTTGGGAGCCTGCTGGCGCTGCCGCGGCCCACCTTTGCTGAACCATCTTGGGAGCCTGCTGGCGCTGCCGCGGCCCACCTTTGCCGAACCCTCTTGAGAGCCTGCTGGCGCTGCCGCGGCCCACCTTGCCGAACCATCTTGAGAGCCTGCTGGCGCTGCCGCGGCTCCACCTCTAGGAACCCCCGGCTCGAGGATTGAGAGCTGTGCGCAGGGTATCCCTTCATACACCCTAACCGAGACTGTCAAGCTACCCTGACCCCCCTTGTTCGAGACTTTACTGACCCCCTCGGTCTACTTGTACATATCGCTGGGAACCAGCGGCCTTTATTTCCTGATAAAGCTTACGAACTCAGCCTCTGGTGTGGTGTCCATTTGTAGTGTGTGGTTCCTCTGCTGTACGATCCTAGGAGAGGGCCCTCACCCAGGAGGCCTCTCAGTAACGCCCGGCTACTTCTTGACGGAGAGGGGGACCGAGGGGTGGTTAGTCAGACATCTTCTGCCGCCCCCGGGGTCGCCTTTCCAACATTGGTGGCACGCGACGGGATCCGAGCCGACGCAGATCGTACAGAGAGTAATTCGCTCACTACCGAGAAAAACACACCGCGACCATGACCACTCAGGAAACCAGACCGACGGCGGAATTCCAGAAAGAAAACAATTCTGCAAGGACCTAGGCATCGCTACCACGGGCCTCAACACCAAAGAGGACTTTAAATCAGCCCTGCAAGCCTGGGCGGACGCCGATAACGCGCCGCCCCAGAATGAAGATAACCCGGGCCCACACGGGCGCCCGGAGACCGACGCGAACCCAGCGGGGGAAAGACCCGCCAACCTGGACACGGGCCTCCCCCACGGAGACGCCCGAGAACAAGAGAGGAACCGGCTCCACGAGTTGGAGCTCGCCCGACTCCGACAAGAAGGAGAGATACAGCTGGTAGAAAGGAAATTAGCCCTCGAGCAACTACGGCTAGAAGGAGACCTAGAGGAAAGGCGAAGACAACGAGACCTCGAAGAAAAGAAACTCATGCTCGAGCATGAGCGCGGCCTCAAAGAACTGGAAATCAAGGCCAAGACAACAGAAACCGTCACCGCCGGGGGTAAGACCTCACCCCCGCCGGTGGACACGAAGGTGCACATACCCAAGGAGGTTGTCAAAGAATACTATAAGAACGACGACATCCAACAGTGGTTCAAAGCCTACGAGGTTGCCATGACCGCCCATCGAGTACCCCTCAAAGACTGGGGCGCCGGCTTATGGGGAAAGTTCATCAACGAGGGGAGAGACGCCCTGCTAGAGCTCCCCGACACCAACATGACCTCGTACGAACACATGAAGACCGCCATCCTCATTCGCTACGGACTCACCTCCGAAATGTACCGGCAGCGATTTCGAGACTGTAAAAAAATTCCCGGTAGCACTTGGGTGGAGTACGTGAACTTTTACAGCAGAGCCTTCGAAGGGTGGATCAGAGGCTGCCAGGTCACCACCTACCAGCAGTTGGTCGACCTCATCCTATGGGAGCACCTTTCCAATAATTGCTTCGTCGAACTCCGGCAGCACCTCCTCGACAGCAAATTGACAGAGCCACGAAAACTCGCTGTCGAGGCGGATAGATGGGTGAGCAACCGAGTTCCCCGGAGTCCGATGGGAGACTACGGCCGGGGACCCCCGGGGAACCACCGACCACGGGGCGGCAGAGGAGGCCAGAGCAGGGGCCGAGACACCCCCACGGGGCCATCCCCTACCTCCCCGTCGCCATCCGTGGGTTGGAGGGGGGGCCCCCCAGCAAGACCCGGGCCCCGCCCGAATGTTACGTGCCACAGATGCCAGCGACAGGGCCATTATGCGAACGACCCTCTCTGCCCGATGAACCAGCGACCCGGCACCACCGGTCCCCCGAGCCGCCAGATCGCGGCCGCCGCCCTGAGTGCAGAGAGAGGCGAAGAAGAGGGCGACGACACCGAGCAGGCCGAGTGGGAACCCGCAGCCATGATCTTAGCCTGCTTGGGTGATCGAAACATGATCCCCCGAGACCCGATCCCAGGTAACACCCAGAAATACCGCCAATGGGTCACCATCAATGGACGCCGGGCCGAAGCCCTCCGGGATACTGGAGCCAGCGTGACGGCGGTCCGCTGCCACTTGGTGACCCCCGAACAAATTCTCCCCAACGTCTTGTGCCCTGTGCGGTCGGCGGACAACTCTGAAAGTTTGTGCCAGATGGCCCGCATCCCCTTCGAGTGGGGAGGGGTGTCGGGCATGCTGAAAGTGGCTGTCCGAGACGATGCCCCCGTGGACTGCCTCCTCGGGAACGACCTGGAAAGTTCCCTCTGGGCCGGCGTAGAGCGGAGAGAGCATCTGGGGATGCTAGGCCTTCCCGAGTGGGTTTGTGCGACCACCCGCTCCATGTCCGCCCGGGCCACCCCCCCAACGGAGGAAGCCCCGATCGAGGAGCCAGAGTGGCCCGCACCTCCACCGCCCGCCGTCCCCGAGGACACCGACCCTGAACCCGGCCCCCAGGGGCCCAGCTATGAAGAAATCACCGAGCTCGGCCACCTTCCCGAACTAGCTCAGTGGCGCCAAGAAGGTGGCCCCACCCGCGAACAATTCCGACAAGAACAGAGCACCTGTCCCTCCCTCGAGGGAATTCGACGGCAAGCCGCCACTCAAGCCGCGGGAGACCCTGCGGGGTCCCACTGGGTCTATTGGGACAACGACCTTCTCTACAGTGAACAGAAGATTGCCGAACTAGGGGCCAGCCGGGTGCTGGTCGTTCCCCTCCGATTTCGAGACTTCCTCTTGAACTTAGCACATGATGTGCCCCTCGCCGGGCACCTGGGTCAGGACAAAACTTACAGCCGCCTGGTGACTCATTTCTACTGGCCGAAAATGCGCAACGATGTACACAATCACTGCAGATCCTGCCCGACCTGTCAAGCCAGCGGGAAGAGCGGGGGGAAAGTCAAAGCCCCGCTCCAGCCGTTCCAGTGGTCACCACCCCCTTCGAGCGAGTGGGGATAGACATCGTGGGGCCCGTGGACCCCCGCACCTCTCAAGGGCACCGCTTCATCCTCGTGCTGGTGGACCATGCCACCCGCTATCCGGAAGCCATCCCCCTCCGAACCATCACGGCCCCAGTAGTAGGCCGAGCACTAATGGGAATCTTCTCCAGAGTCGGCTTCCCCCGAGAAGTCGTGAGTGATCGGGGCACAAACTTTATTTCCAAATATATGCGATCCCTGTGGCAACAGTGCGGGGTCACATATAAGTTCACCACCCCGTATCACCCCCAAGGGAATGGACTTGTGGAGCGGTTTAACCGAACACTGAAAGGGCTGATCAAGGGCCTAGAGGAGCCGCTACGACGCAAATGGGATGTTCTGCTGCCATGCCTCCTGTTTGCATATCGCGAAGTACCCCAGAAGTCCCTGGGGTTCAGCCCCTTCGAACTATTGTATGGGCACCCGGTCCGAGGCCCCCTCAGCCTGGTCAAAGAAGGCTGGGAGACGGCTGTCCGAGGTGCTCCACCAGATGTCTGCCAGTACCTCCTGACCCTCTGCAACCAGACTCGGAAGTTCCGGGAACTTGCCGAAGCCAACCTTGAAGCCAGTCAGGAGGAGATGAAACGCTGGTATGACCAGAATGCCTCGTCCATCGAATTCGAACCGGGCCAGCAGGTCTGGGTCATGTCCCCGGTTGAACCTTGTGCTCTCCAAGACAAGTGGACGGGGCCCTTCAAAGTGGTGGAGCGCAAGAGCCCCGTCACCTATCTGGTGGACATGGAGTCCCCCAGGAACCACCTCCGGGTTCTACACACTAACCGGCTCAAGCCGCACTTTGCCCGCACTGAACTAAGTCTGCTGTTAGCGACCGATGACGGAGCTGAAGACGACTCCGAACCTGTGCCAGATCTCATGAGCACCACTGAGAAGGACGGCTCCATCGAAGGGGTCATGCTCTCCTCCACCCTGACCCCGGAGCAGCACCATGACTGCCGGCAGCTGCTGGGGCAGTTTGCAGATCTGTTTTCCCTCACCCCCGGAATCACCCGGTGGTGTGTCCACGATATAGACACCGGAGAGAGCCCGCCTGTAAGACACCGAGCTTTCTGAGTGCCCGACCGAGTGCGGGCCTGCATCCAGTCCGAGGTGGCCAAGATGCTAGCGCTGGGGGTAGTCGAACCCTCCGACAGTCCGTGGGCCAGCCCCGTTGTCCTGGTCCCTAAAGCCGCCGCCCCCGGAACGCCCCCGGAGATCCGGTTCTGTGTTGACTACCGGGGGCTGAATGCCGTCACCAGGACCGACGCCCATCCCATCCCCCGGGCGGATGAACTGATCGATCGCCTAGGGGCTGCGAAGTATCTCAGCACCTTCGATCTCACGGCCGGGTATTGGCAGATCGGTCTCACCCCTGGAGCGCAAGAGCGCTCAGCCTTCTCGACCCCTGATGGCCACTACCATTTCAAGGTGATGCCCTTCGGCATGAAAAACGCCCCGGCCACCTTCCAGAGACTCGTGAATAGAGTGCTGGCCGGGCTAGAAGAGTTCAGCGCCGCCTACCTAGACGACATTGCGGTGTACAGCCTCCGCTGGGATGCACACCTGACCCACCTCCGGGAGGTCCTGTCGGCCCTCCGACGGGCCGGACTAACAATAAAGGCCAGCAAGTGCCAGATCGGCCAAGGGTCCGTGACGTATCTGGGACACCAGGTGGGGAGCGGCCTGGTGGCTCCCCTCCAGCCAAAGATTGATGCCATCCGGGCCTGGGAGCCCCCAATCACCCAAACAGCCGTCCGAGCCTTCCTGGGGCTCACAGGATACTATCGGCGCTTCATCAAAGACTTTGGAAGCATTGTGGGACCCCTCACAGAACTGACCTCCAAGAAGCTACCCCAGAAGGTGTGCTGGACCCCAGAGTGCCAAGCAGCCTTCGAGACCCTAAAGACTGCCCTGTGCACCGCCCCTGTGCTCCAGGCCCCCGACTACAGCCGAGAGTTTGTGGTCCAAACCGACGCCTCGGAACACGGCATTGGGGCGGTCCTCTCCCAAGTGAACTCTGAGGGAATCGACCTTCCCGTTGCCTTAATCAGCCGGCGGCTGCTCGCCAGAGAACAGCGCTGGAGCACCATCGAGAGGGAAGCCTTCGCCGTTGTGTGGGCTCTAAAGAAGCTCCGGCCCTACCTCTTCGGCACCCACTTCCGGGTCCAGACCGATCACCGGCCCCTGCGGTGGTTGATGCAGATGCGGGGAGAAAACCCGAAACTATTGCGATGGTCCATCTCCCTCCAAGGGATGGACTTCACTGTGGAGCATCGCCCCGGCAACAACCACGCCAATGCTGACGGCCTCTCCAGATTCTTCCGCCTCGGCGAGGAGAATCCCCAAGAAGATGGGTGACTCTCCCCTGCCTTCAGCTGGGGGGGGGGCGCGTGTTGGACCAGGCCTCATGGTGTGGTCCTACCCCTCCCGCATGGCGGGCCCCGGACGACATCGGCCCTCCACCGAGCCCCGGGCGGCCCCTTCCGCCCGACCCTGCACGCACCAACACTATCGGCCCGGTTACCACCCCGGGCCACCACACCGGCCTGACTCCATCATGGGCCCATCACGTCCTGAGCACGAGGCCTCGCCCGACTCCATCTTGGGACCACCACGTCACGAACATGCGGCCCCGGCCCAGGCCCAGCGAAGCCGAACCCTCGTGAGAGCCTGCTGGCGCTGCCGCGGCCCAACTTTGCTGAACCATCTTGGGAGCCTGCTGGCGCTGCCGCGGCCCACCTTTGCTGAACCATCTTGGGAGCCTGCTGGCGCTGCCGCGGCCCACCTTTGCTGAACCATCTTGGGAGCCTGCTGGCGCTGCCGCGGCCCACCTTTGCTGAACCATCTTGGGAGCCTGCTGGCGCTGCCGCGGCACACCTTTGCTGAACCATCTTGGGAGCCTGCTGGCGCTGCCGCGGCCCACCTTTGCCGAACCATCTTGAGAGCCTGCTGGCACTGCCGCGGCTCCACCTCTCGGAACCCCCGGCTCGAGGATTGAGAGCTGTGCACAGGGTATCCCTTCATACACCCTAACCGAGACTGTCCCGCTACCCTGACCCCCCTTGTTCGAGACTTTACAGACCCCCTCGGTCTACTTGTACATATCGCTGGGAACCAGCGGCCTTTATTTCCTGATAAAGCTTACGAACTCAGCCTCTGGTGTGGTGTCCGTTTGTAGTGTGTGGTTCCTCTGCTGTACGATCCTAGGAGAGGGCCCTCACCCAGGAGGCCTCTCAGTAACGCCCGGCTACTTCTTGACGGAGAGGGGGACCGAGGGGTGGTTAGTCAGACATCTTCTGCCGCCCCCGGGGTCGCCTTTCCAACATTGACAAAATACATTAGAAACAATTGACCGGGAATTCATTCAACACAGCTCTCTTGAGGTCCTGAGTCTTAAAGCAACCTTAATAAAACTCAGAGTGCATGGCAATGTGAGGGGATCGTTGGCCCTTTGCAAGAATAAAAGGGCGACCTTGGTGTGTCGAAACTTCGCCTGTTTTAAAATCCTTACTAAAAAGCGACGCCTGGGTAAAGCATAAAATGGACATAAAAGTACAAAATGAAGGTTATCCTGCGGAGACCTATTGTCGCAGCCGCAGGGACCCTTCTGCTCAACAGTTACAGTAAAACCTGGTGGATCGGCCAGTAGATGGTGTAAAAGGTTGAGCCAAAAACGAGTAATTAAAAACTTTCCTGTGCATTGTACATAAGCGCGAGATAAGGTTCCATTCCTTCCCCTGTCTTTACCATTCTATGCGCACAGACTGTGGTCTTCCTGCCTTCCGTGGCAGCTCTGCCTGAGGCTACCGTATCCAAGAAGATTCTTTTAATTCTCAGTTTGTCTTGAGGAATGATTACCGTTGGGCTAGTAAAAAGATCCTTACACCCAATTCCCTCAAGGGTGGTCTTAACGTATTTTAGCCACGGGATACTCATTCCTTTGTCCCTATCTATACAGTCTCTAATAATTTGTCTGCTCAGATCTGCCTCCGTGTTGGACCACATTTTTAACCAGGCCATAAGGGGTCTGCCCTTGATCAAGTCCTCGATATACACCCTTCCTAGATCCTCATGAATAATATAGGCGGGTGTACTTTGTTGGGTTTTGAGCACCTTTCTCAAATATTTGTACTCCTCTATCTGTACCTCATGGGTGCTTACAAAACCCCAGACTTCAGATCTATATACCACTTTGGAGCAACAGATTGAGCTGTACAAGTTCACAACCTGTTCTGGGAACCACCGACCCAGCCTGCGTCCATAGTTCATTATGGCCCCGGTCGAGGCCACTAGTTTGGAACACCGCTCTTCAATTAAAAGTTTAAAATATAAAAACCCATCAAATATCATACCAAGGTAGGAGAAGGTCTGTACCTGCTCCATTTTATGTGTGCCTATTTTGTAAGAGAACTTCTTGCAGGGTGTGGATCCAGCCAGCATAACGTAGGACTTAGTTAGGTTAGCCGATACATCTAATGTGTCCATAAAACTGACAAACCCATCTATCAGACGCTGTTAGACCCGGGTTCCTGGGCGCCAGGGCACTCAGGGGTAACTGCGCTCCAATCGCATCAACTGGAGTGTTCCCTCACTGATGTCCTGGGGCCTCAGTACTAAAGGACCCAAAACTGGATAACCAAGTACTCCTCTCCAGCACTTGACTCTCTCAGGGTAGCGAGACAGAGCAGTCCAAGGCTTACTCAAGGAGGTGAGGTGGGGTTAGACCTTCAGAATACAGTGTAAACCGTACCACCAGCTGATAAACTCAATGTCCAGTCAGTGCTTTACTTTTTATAAAAGAAAAGTACTTTAATACACATAAGATAATTATTCTATACATAAAACTAGGATAAACAGTGAAAACCAGAAGTCTCTACAACGTTCTGGGACAGAGTTCTGACCCCAAGCACTATTATAGCGCCTAGACGCCAAGCACTATAAAAACACAGTTAACATGAAAACACACAGTAAGCATTGCATATTACAGACCATGTTACACGGGCTGCTCTCATTCACTAGAGCCTTGATACCAAACTTTGTATTGAAAGGATATAGTTTCAGCATATGATGTGAAGTCAAATGTTCTTGATCAGCCCCATAACCCCCCACCCAAAGCAACAGAAGTGGCCTCCCATTGTGAGTGAGGAGACCGCTCTAGTGGTGTCAGGGATCTGATCAAAGATGCCGGATGTCTTGGCACAGTTTACTGGAGTCCCACTAGTCCATTAGCCACTGGCTAGCTGAAGAAGGGTAGTGGCTGGACAGAGTGCCAGTTCACCCTGATACCCTCAGAGTTCACAAAAAGTAAGGTGGGGGTCTGCTTCACTGGCCTCTCTTCCCAGTTACTGCTTGTACAGGCTCCCACAGCGCAAGGGAGGAGCCTAGAGGGGATTTGATCTCACCTTCAAAGACTAGGATCAAGCATCCACCTCTCTCTCTGGCTCTCGTCCTGTGCTGCAAGCTTCTTTCCACCAGCCTCTGTGATGTGCTGTAAGCTTCCTTCCCACACCTTTGGTGATGTGCTGTAAGCTTCCTTCCCACACCTTTGGTGATGTGCCGCAAGCTTCCTTCCCACACTGGGCAGCTGTCTGTAATTTCCCTGGTTCAAAGCGAACGCTCCTCCAAGCCTTACAAACAGCTGGTCCTTAATGACCGCAGTGAACAGAGTCTTATCTTCTGCCTTCACACCGCGGGGTCGCGGCTGGTTACTGTCGGAGGGCTCTGGTGTGGCCACTCGTCAGTCATAGACCAGTCTTGAACAACAGCTGACCACTCAGGCCAGACTTTTATCACATCTGATTGATAGGCTCATCCAATCAGAGGGTCTGCTACTTTTTACACCTCCAATCACAGACCATTCACCGCGTGTTCAATGCATGGGTAAAGCATGCAGCAGGTCCTGTTCTGGTATCAGGCTGTGCAACCCTCTAGAGAGGAATTTTAATTACTCAAGCCCAGGAGGCCCTGACCAGTGGGGGAGGATTCTCTCCACAAAGTTAGTGCAGCTAAACCCAGATAAGAGCAGAGTGTCTACCCCAGCCCACCAGGCCTCTCTAAGGAAATAGGGAGGGGCACGGGGGAGCTGGGATGTCCAGCAGAACAGCTCGCATTCCTCACACTGGCTCAAATCACCATTCTTCCCTTGTACACCCACTGGCTCTCACACATCAGTCAGACAAAGGCAACAGGCCCACAGGCATGGCAAACTGCACAGACTTGGTCAGGAGGGTGCCTAGGGACTCACCCCTCCTGACTATAGATTTATTGCTGCCACCACTGTCAGTCTACCACAGCCATAATAGAGAGGGCAGTAGCCACTTTCTGAAAAATAGGGGTGCACTAGGCATGCCCCCTCGACCTCAGAGCCAAGCTCTAGGCTCTCAATCCATGTAAACAGGGAGACCCTCAGTGGACATGTATGATTGTCATGCTCACTGAGGTAGGGATCTAGAAACTATACAGTAGCTTTTGAGCGACTTGCCTGGAGATTAGCATAAGGCAGGGGAAGCACTCTCTCCAGAGACATGCAGGAGACTTCCCGTCCCAACAGACGCTAAAGACCCTTGGGGGTGTGGGCTAAGAGAACCACATCATCTGCGTACAGCAGCACTGGGACCGGGCGGGAGCCTACTCTGGGAGAGTCTACTTTCAGTGTACCTAACGCCTGGTCTAAGTTGTTGATGTACAAGGAAAACAGGAACGGGGCCAGGATGCATCCCTGTCTTACCCCACTAGTGCAAGGGAAAGGTGGCGTAGTGCCCCCTTCCAAATTAAAACGGACTTTAACGGAGGTATTCCAGTGCAATTCTCTCAAGATATTTACCAGGCACTGGTCAACCCCTAACCTAGCAATCAATGAGAACTAGCTCTGGTTTAAATTGTTTGTATGTCTTCGGGTGGAGGAAAACCATTAGGTTTTTTGAAGGCCCTCACCCACCAACCTAGTTGGTGGCATGCTTCATCATCGGGCCCCACCGAGGTATTGAGTGTACCTCAGGTGTGCTTCGACGCCTGTTAGAAAGGCGACCCCGGTGGAGGCAGAAGATGTCTGACTGACCACCCCTAGGTCCACCTCTCCGTCGAGAAGTAGCCGAGCGTTACCGAGAGGCCTCCTGAATGAGGGCCCTCTCCTAGGATCGTACAGCAGAGTAATCACAACACTACAAACGGACACCACACAGGAGGTCAAGTTCTCAAGCTTTTATAAGTAATAAAGGTTGCGGGTTCTTGGCAGTATATACAGGCGGATCGAGGGATCCGTAAAGTCTCGAAAAGGGGGGTAAGGTAGCGGGACAGTCTAGCTTCTGGGCGGAGGAAGGGATACCCTGCGCACAGCTCTCAATCCTCAAGCTGGGGGTTCCGAGAGGTTCGAGCCGCGGCAGCGCCAGCAGGCTTACAAGGTGGTTCAGTGAGGTAGGCCACGGCAGCGCCAGCAGGCTCTCAGATGGTTCCGCAAGGTAGGCCGCGGCAGCGCCAGCAGGCTCTTAGATGGTTCAGCAAGATAGGCCGCGGCAGCGGCAGCAGGCTCTCAGATGGTTTCAGCAAGGTAGGCCGCGGCAGCGCCAGCAGGCTCTCAGATGGTTTCAGCAAGGTAGGCCGCGGCAGCGCCAGCAGGCTCTCAGATGGTTCAGCAAGGTAGGCCGCGGCAGCGCCAGCAGGCTCTCAGAAGGACGTCGGGTTACAGGAAGGATGAGTTCGTCTGGTGTCGGCCGTGACAGCGTCAGCAGGGCTTCCAGTCCAGGATACAACTGGCGTCCTACTCCGGGGCTGGCCCAGATATAGGACGGAGGTCCTTTGATGTCCGGACCCTCTCGCCTGGGGGTCAGAGGGGCCGGGATGATGGTGTCCAGACACCCAGCAGGGGGGTGGAGCCAGCGCCCAGGGAGGCCGGAGGGCGATCGATACCAGGCCTCCGGGGACGGCTGGAGGGCCATCGAAACTCCTCTCCCTCCGGGATCTGTCGAGTGGCCACTCGACCACCTGGGTGGATCTTGGTGCATCGATGTCGGGGCTTCGCTGGGGCCTGGGCCTGGGCTGAGGCCACGTGGTCGTGACGTGGGGGACCCAAGAGGGAGTCGGGCACGGCCTCGTGCTTAGGTCGTGATGGGCCTACGCTGGAGCCAGGCCGGTGATGGGGATCCGGGATGGTAGCCGGATCTGTGGTGTTGGGGCGTGCAGGGTCGGGCCGAAGGGGCCGCCCGAGGTCCGGAGGAGGGCTGATGTCGTCCTGGGCCCGCCATGCGGGAGGGGTAGGACCACGCCATGAGGCCGGGTCCAACACGCGTCCCCCCCAGCTGAAGGCAGGGGAGAGTCACCCATCTTCTTGGGGGCTCTCCTCGCCGAGGCGGAAGAATCTGGACAGGCCGCCAGCATTGGCGTGGTCGTTGCCGGGGCGATGCTCCACAGTAAAGTCCATCCCCTGCAGAGAAATGGACCAGCGCAGCAGTTTCGGGTTTTCTCCCCGCATCTGCATCAACCAACGCAGGGGCTGGTGGTCGGTCTGGACTCGGAAGTGGGTGCCGAAGAGGTAGGGCCGGAGCTTTTTGAGTGCCCACACCACGGCAAAGGCTTCCCTCTCGATGGTGCTCCACCGCTGTTCTCTTGCCAGGAGGCGTCGGCTGATGAAGGCCACAGGCCGGTCGATTCCTTCGGGGTTAACTTGGGACAGGACCGCCCCGATGCCGTGCTCCGAGGCATCGGTTTGGACTACAAACTCTCTGCTGTAGTCGGGGGCCTGGAGCACAGGGGTGGTGCACATGGCAGTCTTTAAAGTCTCAAAGGCTGTTTGGCACGCAGGGGTCCAGTGCACCTTCTGGGGTAATTTCTTTGAGGTCAGTTCTGTGAGGGGCCCCACAATGCTCCCGTAGTCTTTTATAAATCGCCGATAGTATCCGGTGAGCCCCAGGAAGGCTCGGACGGCGGTCTGGGTGACCGGGGGCTCCCAGGCCCGGATGGCGTCTATCTTTGGTTGGAGGGGAGCTACTTGGCCGCTCCCCACTTGGTGTCCCAGATAGGTCACTGACCCTTGGCCTATCTGGCATTTGCTGGCTTTGATGGTTAGTCCGGCCCGCCGGAGGGCTGTCAGGACCTTCCAGAGGTGGGTCAGGTGCTCATCCCACTGAAGGCTGTACACCGCAATGTCATCTAGATAGGCGGCGCTGTATTCCTCTAGTCCGGCCAGCACCTGGTTCACTAGTCTCTGGAAGGTGGCCGGCGCATTTTTCATGCCGAAGGGCATCACTTTGAAGTGATAGTGGCCATCAGGGGTCGAGAAGGCCGATCGCTCTTGTGCACCAGGGGTAAGGCCGATCTGCCAATACCCCGCCGTGAGATCGAAGGTGCTGAGGTATTTGGCGGCCCCTAGGCGATCGATCAGTTCATCCGCCCTGGGGATGGGATGGGCGTCGGTCCTGGTGACTGCATTCAGTCCCCTGTAGTCAACACAGAACCGGAGCTCTGGAGCTGTTCCGGGGGAGGCGGCTTTAGGGACCAGGACAACGGGACTGGCCCAGGGACTGTTGGAGGGTTCGACTACCCCCAGGGCCAACATCTTGGCCACTTCCGATTGGATGCAGGCCCGAACCCGGTCGGGCACTCAAAAAGCTCGGTGTTTTACAGGTGGGCTGTCTCCGGTGTCCACATCGTGGACACACCACCGGGTGACCCCCGGCGTGAGGGAAAACAGATCCGCAAACTGCCCCAGCAGCTTCCGGCAGTCTTGTTGCTGCTCTGGGGTCAGGGTAGAGGAGAGCCGGACCCCTTCGAAGGAGCCGTCTTTCTCGGTGGTGCTGAGGAGATCTGGTAGTGGCTCGGAGTCGTCTTCAGCTCCGTCATCGGTCGCCAGCAGCAGACTCAGTTCAGTGCGTGCAAAGTGCGGCTTGAGCCGGTTAGCGTGTAGAACCCGGAGGGGGTTCCTGGGGGACCCCATGTCTACCAGGTAGGTGACGGGGCTCTTGCGCTCCACCACTTTGAAGGGCCCCGTCCATTTGTCCTGGAGGGCACACGGTTCAACAGGGGACATGACACAGACTTGCTGGCCCGGCTCGAACTCGATGGACGAGGCGTTCTGGTCATACCAGCGTTTCATCTCCTCTTGACTAGCCTCCAGGTTGGCCTCTGCAAGTTCCCGGAACTTCCGAGTCTGATTGCGGAGTGTCAGGAGGTACCGGTAGACATCCGGTGGGGCATCTCGAACTGCTGTCTCCCAGCCTTCCTTGACCAGGCTGAGGGGGCCTCGAACCGGGTGTCCGTACAAGAGTTCAAAAGGGCTGAACCCCAGGGATTTCTGGGGTACCTCTCGGTAGGCGAACAGGAGGCAGGGCAGCAGGACATCCCATTTGCGCCGGAGGGGCTCTTCTAGGCCCTTGATCATCCCCTTCAGTGTTCTGTTAAATCGTTCCACTAGTCTATTTCCTTGGGGATGATACGGGGTGGTGAACTTATAGGCGACCCCGCACTGTTGCCATAGGGATCGCATATGCTTCGAGATAAAGTTGGAGCCCCGATCACTCACGACTTCTCGGGGGAAGCCGACTCAGGAGAAGATGCTCATGAGGGCTCGGCCCACCACGGGGGCCGTGATGGTTCGGAGGGTTGTGGAAAAGTAAATTTTGCCATGTTCTGTGTCCCTACGCCTCATCCATCATATGTTATGTGTGCATGACCGATATGCATATGTTATTCCCCATGTCCGATTAATGACGCAATTCCAGTTGTGTCCACCTCTGGTATGTCATTTTCCAGTCCTCGTGAATACTACGAATATCAGGCCTATGTAAAGTTATGTTACCACGTTTCCCAGTGTGCACGTTATTCCATTATAAAATCCCCGTTTCCAGGCCTCAAAAGGGCCCGGACCCTGGATTCAGCTTCTGTCTCCTGAAAGCCTCGCTGAGGAGCGATACAGCCCCCACCTGTATCCTCGACCCTTCACTTACTTCCTGCCTCGCAGTGCCCGGTGCAGCTTGGCTCTGCCTCTGAGTCTGCCAAAAGTATGTTATAGTTCCAGCTATCAGTTCAGTCCTCCTCCTCTGCATTCCTGAGCTACTGAACTGCATCAATAGTTTCCGTCATTGTCTAGCCTACTCGGCTCCACGTTAGAGAAATACTGTATTTAATGGTCATTTAGTATTCTTCATCACGCACTACATGTAGAATAATGCATGGTCCAGTCTTAGAATCAAGTTAGCTTTTCCCCTCATGACTTCTAGTTTATATCAACATGTTCCCTAAACATTAGATACCAGATAGGGTTTAGGTACATGTCGCTCCGACCCTCCAGACTCTAGTCTCTGCTCCTAGCACAGAGTTCGTAGCCCCCAGCTTCTCCTAGTAACACGTCATTGCCAGTTTTCGCGCACCATTAGATTAGAGGTCCCGGCTCCTTAGGTAGCCCCCTCCTATGTTTCCGCCCATTCATGACATATTCTGTTACGTTTGCATCACATGTCTATGTATACTCCCAGTTACACCTCTTTTTACTGTTATCTTTCGCGACTGCTACGCGTCACGCCTTCTGCTCCACCCACTGCTACGCCTACTGCAATGTAATGCTATGTGTTCGCGCTATGTATATATGCCTGTGTTTTGTTATTGAATGTTAGCGCGCTCATCCCAGACCTAGCCCCAGCAGCTGCTGGGCCTCTTTTCCCCTGCTGGGCCTCTTTTCCCCTGCTGGGCCTCTTTTCCCCTGCTGGGCCTCTTTTCCCCTGCTGGGTCATCCTATGCAGGTTGTCCTGATCCTGTCCTTATGCTGTAATAAACCTGCAGAAACTCCTACTACCTCGAATCTTGACTCTTATTTATTGAGCTATCTGTTATGCTATAAGTCTAGTCAAAAATAGGGTATTATTTATTTATTTACCACATAATGGCGCCCGAACAGGGACTTGCCCTTTCCCCACGCGTCGGTGAAGCCACGCCGCCCCCTGACCCTCTGCAGTCGTGACGGAACTCTTCTGCGCAGTGGCAGATATTTCTGCTCAAGTATCCCTCAGGCCCACGGAGGAGACGGAGGAGGCGGTCCAGCATCCGAACGAGATGGTGGAGGAACGCGGCGAGTCCCGACCAGAGCCCAAGCCGAGAGTCCAAGGTCCGAGGTATCCGGAGGCCCACCTGTAACTGAAGTCCGAAGTCCGAAGTTCGTCGTCCGTCGTCCAGTCCAGTCCGAGGCCTTCCGTTCCGTGCTGCCCGGTGAGTACCATTGCTGGGGTAGTATCTAGACAGGACCAATCTAAATTGACTCCTGGTCCGTGGGTTGGTGGTGCCCAGACTCACAAACGAAGTGTTCACCTAGGTGGATACGGGTCCTGATGCGTCCCTTTATGGGACCGGTATGTTCCGTACTGTTACAGCAGTGCATCCAGTAACTCTAGTCTGTTCCGTTCTCGAGAAAATCTGTTCTATTTCTGTTCTCAGTATTCCAGGTAATATTCTGTTCGAACTGTTATTTATAATGTTCTTCATGTATTTTACTGTTGTGGTATGAGTGCGATGTGATTTCGTGTTTTTATTGTGTATTGTATTTTGTCCAGATTACAGTTCAGTCATGCCTATATTTTCCAAGTTACGTCAGTTAAAAACTAGAAAAGGTTTATTAGAGGAAGCAGTTCCTGTCCCGCCTAGGGACAGTCCAGGTCACTTTATGTATCAGAAACATGGCATAAGCGCCATATTGTATCTAGATTTATGGGTAGAGTATACCAAACAGTTAGAAGAAAAGTATAGATGGCCCGTATCGGGTACATGGGATGCCGAATGTATCATGCGAGTAGAAGAAGCTTTATGGAAAAAGAAAGCCAGACAGTCACAGAAAGATGCCATCGAGTTATGGCGTAAGGAAGCGCATAGAAGAACGGAAAAGGAAGTCAGAAAGTCAGAATTAAGTAGAGAATCCCAAGAACGAGCCCAAGAAAGAGAATTAATCGAGATAGGTGAACAAGTCAAAACCGAACAGTCAGACAGACAGAGGCATGCCCTCATTAAGGGTATGTATCCTCTCCTTGCCGAAGGTTTGCCAAAAGCGACCCCAGAGGCATCCAGTAATTTTCCGCCACCATTAGATCCGACCAAGCTACGTCACAAACCGACCGCAGCTGATATTTTTATTTCGTCCTATCTGGACGACACAGTCCCAGAATATGCAAATCCTGTTCGCGCTCCGCTAGTCCCTGTAAATCAGGCACTTCCCGCTCCTCCAGACACCGGAGTACCTGTTACGGTACCCCCGGTCCAGCCTACAGTTCCATTTCCCACTCTGCCAGGACGTAGAGCCTCAGTAGACGACTCCAGTCTAGGGGCCGCAGGAGGAGCTACTCCTCAAACCCCGCCGCCACACAAGCGTTTATCGGCACTCGAATTACATGCTCAAGCATCACAGCGTACTCCTAAAAGTAATAAGTCTGTTACAGAAATCAGACAAGCCCTTAACGAATGTGTCTATGATCCAGTCCCAGGCGAATATACTATGGTTTTATATTCCTTACGTGTAAGGAGAGTGACCGAGTATCTAGTCACCTTGCCGAATATGAAAGAAGATCTAGACAGAATATATCGTTTCATCCGTACAGGGGATGATCCAGAAAGTATTGGCGAGATTATGTCTCAAAGGAAAGCCGAGATTCAGCTCATGATATTAAAGTTCCTGATCAATTGTCTAATAAGAGAACAAGATTACCCGTCTAAAGATCCCGCCGAAATGAGAATCCTGACAAGGTGGAGTGATAATATAGCCGAGGGTAAGCACAAGACCGTCAGTGCCATGGAGAGTATGTACAAGAAAATTCGTAAAGAAATAATAAGGTTACACGAACAGCGTAAAGCAGCACAAGTAAGCGAGAAAGAAAGTATCTCTGATCCTGAAGAGGAAGAGAACGAGAATCCCGCCAGAATAGCGTATGTAGGAAAATCCAGATTTCCAGACCGCCATTTACGTCTAGAACCCAAGTCTATTTTTCATCATTCAGCACCAGAACAAGGTTCCTTAGAACAAGTATTCCAAGCTACCGATCACATTCTGAAATCACGAATCGGTTACAGTGAATTAAGTACCATGCATGAACAAGAACTAGCCCGATCAGCAGTCCGATGGATTACTGATTCTACCACTTTTCCAGACGAAATAGTGGCACAAATGTTTCTGAAAATGCCCCCAGCCGAGCAACGACTGGTGGGTATGTATATGATCCAGCACCTCATCACTCTGTATGAGGGTCAACATTCTGATCCAGGTCCGTTGCACGATATCCTGAACGAGTTACTCCAGTATAGATGGAGAGGTCTAGGTACTGATTTAATTAGTGTAATTCTAGAACAGCGCCACAAATATAGAACGTTCCTGAACCCACATTTTGTTCATGTCTCACCCCCAGAAAGTAAATCATTCTACATAGACAGACAGAATCCGTTACGAGAAGTCCACCCAGTCCAAGGGGCGGGTGGCGTAATGCAACGAGTGTTTGTATACACTCCAATATCAAAGATGGAACTTCTTGAAATGAAGAAATTAATCCCCTGTCATGACAAAGATCCAGCAGGGTTCCATAGAGAATTAAAAGACATGCTCCGTATGGGAGAATACACTTACCCAGATATCATTAAAATGTTAAAGGTCCTGTTACCCGCAGGGGTGTATGAAAAGTTAAAGGAAAAAGAATGGGAGGTGGGAGAGAAAAAGATCGATTGGGCAGCTCTAGAAGCTGAAGACAAGGCACGAGTACCAGGTACCGGTCTCGGAGATAAATGTAAAGATTTACCAGAATTATTGATTCAAGTTTTACCCAGATTATTGACAACTAGGAAAGAAGACTGGGATGCAATCTCAGCCTGTAAACAGAAACAAGATGAAGATATTAGTGATTTTTATTCTAGATTTGAAAAATGTTTCAGTATCAACAGTGGTCTCAAGACAAGTAGTGAGTCATACCCTCACCTTTTCGTTACTAAATTAGTCGAGAATTCAAGTCCACAAATTAAAAATCGAGTTTTGAAAGTCGAAAGCACCTGGCAAGCAAATACTCCGTCCCAGATGCTCCAGATGCTCCAGTACCACCAGAATAGAATCAGAGAAGAGCAAGAGCACGAAAGAAAACGTATGAAAGACACGAAAATGAAAGTGCTAGTTGCACAATCTGTTCCTCAAAACAGTCAGAAGAGGGGTCCGAATCAAGCCAGTCATCCTGCAGCTCCCGTTAGAGGGAACTGCAATTATTGTAAACAGCCAGGTCATTTTATAAACGAGTGTGCAGTTCTGAAACACAACATAGCTACTGGTAAGACTAAAGAAAGACCACGTCCGCCTAGACAAGAACAAGTTTCACAGATTCCTCAGTCACAGAATGCACAACAGACAGTTTCCGCACCGCAGCCTATTGCTGCAACACAGCATGTTACGTCACAGATGTATCAGTATGCACAGTCTGAGTATCCAGAGTACCAGTCATATTCATGAAACAGCCTAGAGAGGGAGGTAGGCTTGCCTCTCATCGAGATACCTGTAGATCAAGAAGGTCCCTATGTTCACAGTCAAGTATTAGGGAAAGACAGAAAGTTTTTGATCGATACAGGGGCAAGTAGGACCACAATTAGTCATGCCGAAGTTCCAGGGGCTCCGCTCTCAGGCTCAAGAAATGTTTCCCTTGGATTTTCAGGAAAACCAATAGTTAACGAGATATCAAAGCCAGTCACTCTAGAAGTAGGTCCATTGTCCCGTACTACTGATCTGTTACTTACTAAGTCATGTCCAGAAAATCTGTTAGGCATTAAGACACTGAAAGAGTTAGGTGCAGTTATTTGCTGTTCCCCAGAGGGAATACGTCTGTTCCTACGTGACTTTAAGGGTCACTATGTATTACGAGATTTTGATTCAAGATTGTCTAATGTTCCGCAGCATTTATGGGCGCAAGGTCCAACTGATGTAGGTTACATGCAAATCACACCCCATCGTGTGACTCTCAAACCAGGTGTAGTGTTACCACGAATCAGACAGTACAGATTGCCACCTGAGGCTGTAGCAGCCTTATCCAAAATTATTGACGAGCTCATGGCTCAAGGAGTAGTTGTAGAAACTGACTCCAATGTATGTAATTCTCCGATCATTCCAGTCATGAAACGTACTGATCCAAATGCACCCCCAGTATATCGATTAGTGATTGATTTACGAGAGCTTAACAAATGTATTATTCCTCAGTACCCAGTTGTCCCAGATATTTCTTCCCTGTTAACAGCCATTGATTCCGAAGCCATGTTCTTCACTGTTATCGACCTCAAGAATGCATTTTTTAGTGTTCCAATTCATCCAGACAGCCAGTTTCTTTTCGGATTCTGTTTAAATGGAAGGAGCTATATGTTCACACGCGCTCCTCAAGGTTTCACAGAAAGTCCTAGTATTTACAGTCAAGCACTCAAGAGACAACTAGACAACATTCACATGCCAACTGACACTGCCCTGCTCCAGTATGTCGATGATCTACTGATCACAGCCCGTTCTGAACGTGACTGCGAACGAGCGTCACTTACAGTTTTGTATTTCCTTGCCGAGATGGGGCACAAGGTGTCACCTTCGAAGCTTCAATTCTGTGTCCAGCAAGTGGTATACTTAGGACACTTGCTGTCCAAGAGGGGTAGGCAGTTGACACCAGACCGTATCCAGTTAATAGCGAGTCTTCCCCAGCCCAGAACCCAGAAGGAGGTACGTGCCTTTATCGGCCTTACTTCTTATTGTAGACAATGGATTCCCCAGTATGCATTTCTAGCCAAGCCACTGATACAGTTAACGACACAGGAGGCAGCCGTATCGACTGTCCTCCCTTGGACATCTGAACATACACTTAGTTTCAACGAGTTAAAGAAAGCCCTATGTCAAGCTCCAGTTCTAGCTACACCGAACTACAGTAAGCCTTTTACACTTTTTGTTACTGAACGCGAAGGTACAGCATTGTCTGTTCTCACACAAGATCAAGCAGGACAATACAAGCCCTGTGCTTATTTTTCGAGCACATTAGATCCAGTCGCCCAGGCGTTGCCTGCGTGCCTCAAGTCAGTTGCAGCCACAGCACTAGCTATCAGACAAAGTGATTCCATAGTTTTAGGGCATTCCCTGACAGTACAAGTCCCACATTCAGTAGAAGTTCTTTTAAACCGAACACAAACACAGCACTTGACAATTGCACGTTTAACAGGTTATGAATTGACACTGTTCCAGCCACACATAGAAATCAGACGCTGCAACGTCCTGAATCCTGCTACACTGTTACCATCAGTTAATTCAAATCCAGACACACATGACTGTGTGGAAGTAGTCAACATTACGACAAAGCCAAGACAAGACCTGACAGACATTCCGTTAACAGATCCTGACCTGACACTTTATGTGGATGGTTCATGTATGAGAACTAGTACAGGAGAACTAGTCGCCGCGTATGCAGTGACTACTGACACTGAAGTTATTGAAACACACCGTATTGATACCCTGTCCGCTCAAGCAGCAGAGCTAGTCGCTCTGACACAAGCCTGTATACATGCCAAGAACCTGAAGGTTAATGTTTACACAGATTCACGTTACGCATTCGGAGTTGTACACGACTTCGGAGTGCTCTGGCAGGAGAGAGGTTTCATGACTTCTCATGGAACCAAGATTCAGCATGGTCTCCTTATTCAAGCCCTGTTAGATGCCATACATTTACCGACATCTATTGCTATCATGAAATGCAAAGCACATACGAAAGTCACCGACAGTATTTCCCAAGGTAATGATTTAGCAGACCGCACAGCCAAGCTTACAGCACAGACTCCAGACATTCCAGTTAACATGACACATACTTCAGATCCGATTATATGCATGACAGTTAAGGACCCTACACAAGATGTCATAGATATCCAGTTACATGCTACTCCCGATGAAATCAAGAAATGGTCTGAACAAGGAGGGGTCCAGACAGATCAAGGATGGTTAACGAAGGGTAGAGCCACATGGTTTCTCCCCGACTCTATGGTTCAAGTCATTATCAATACCGCACATAGTCCAGCACATTTAGGAGAAAAAGCTATGTTAGATAGTATCCAGAACATTTGGTTCAACAAGCATTTACGAGCTGCAGCCAAGCAGAAAGTCCGCACCTGTATGATATGTTGTCAGTTTAATCCAGGTAAAAGTGTCCCGGTGGAACAAGGTGGTTTCCAGCCCCCTGACCACCCTTTTGAGGTCCTCCAGATGGATTATATTCAAATGGAGCGATGTCGAGGTTTCAAGTATGTCCTTGTAGTTGTATGCGCTTTGTCCAGGTGGACAGAAGCATATCCAGTCCCAGATTACACAGCCGCGACCACTGCCAAGCAGTTGGTTCGTGAATTTTTCCCTAGATACGGACTCCCTAGAGTCGTATATTCTGATAACGGTCAGCCATTCTCCTCAGAGTTAATGAAGCACGTTTCCCTTTTGTTAGGGTACCAGTGGAAGTTCCATTGTGTACGCCATCCTGAAGCAGCCGGTCTCGTAGAGAGACATAATCAGACTCTGAAAATCCGCATTGCAAAAGTCTGTAAGGACAAAGGTGTGGACTGGCTAGTAGCTCTGCCAGTCGCTTTGTTTTATATGCGCATGGTCGCACATTCCAGATCAGGTCTGTCCCCGTATGAGGTCGTATTCGGCCGCCCCCCTAACATGTGGGGTACTCCTAGACCCCGAAGTATTACCGATGTTTCATGTAATATGCTGACAGATTACCTAGCTTCCTTGATGTCTGCCCTCAACTCATGTCGTTCACAGGTTGCCGCCGCATTTCCAGACAATACCGAGGTGGCACCGCACGAGATCGTTCCAGGCTCCCTTGTGATGGTCCGGAATTTCGATAGATCAAGTCCGCTGGAACCACGTTGGAAGGAGCCACGCCAGGTCCTCTTGACCACCCGAACTGCCGTCAAGTTGGAAGGCAGGAAGGGGTGGGTCCACCTTTCTCATGTAAAACTTTTCAATGGATTGAAATCAGTCTCCAAGAACATTTCCAAGGATTTCCAGGATTCGAAGGACTGCCAAAACATTGTCTTAAAGGACTGTCCCGCACAAGACATTATTACAACCCCTCCCTTGTTAGAGAAAACTCCGCAACAGGAGTATAAGCTCAAATTAAGGTCTAGTAAAATAAGTCAGTCAGTTTGATTGTATAAGTCCTCCCCTAGGTGAAACGGTTAGATTGTTTCTGACATGTATAAAATAGACCCCCATAGTGAGAGAGTCAGTCGAAGTTCACTTCAATGTATCGTTTTTCTGAGTTTCATATTATTTCTCAGCATAATGATTTCCTGCACTAGTTACGCACTTTTCCTGTGTTTTCCAGTTCCTCATGTAAATATGTCTGCTAATGCTACAGTAGAGCACACGTTTAGTGATCTGCCTCCTCACGAATATTCTTACCGCCTCGCTATGCGCAACAACACATTTATCCGTATGTTACATTACTCACACCAGACCAGCAATGCCACTAATTGTTGGGTGTGTGGTCGACTCCCCCCTTTCCAGACACCGAAGGGAGTTCTGCCACTTTTCCCTTATCCATTCTCACATAATGGTTCGTGTGGAGCATGGTCCACGTTAACGTCATCCTCAACAGATATGTCTTTTCTTAACAGTACATGTTTTCCAGACAAGCAAGGTCTCCCCCACAGAACAGGTTTAGATCTAGAAAACGAAGTATATAATTTAGGTAATTATTCGTCGAATTTCATGGTCCTGAATGTTCAGTCTGATACTACTCCAGACTTACCTGCTATTTCAGTACTACCAGTCAAAGGCGAATTATGTGTCCGTAGTTATGGTTCTGTACACATAGGTCATAGTGAATGTACTACTGTTATCAAGTATAGTGACAGTGGGAAATCTATTTTCAAAGCTTCACGTCATTCTTATTTTATTTGTGGTCAAACTGCATATGTCCGTCTGCCCCTCGATTGGGAGGGAACCTGTTACATTGCTTTCCTACTGCCACCTGTTTTCCTAGCCCCATCTGATTATCACAGAAACACACATCTAGTACACATTAGACATAGAAGGGAGTCCCCAATTGTCGATTATACTGAAACTACTCTAGAACAGTATACAGATTTCAATAAAGGTTTCTTCTTCTTTGTAGGACCTGTCCAGAATAGTAAACTGATCCGTAGGTTAACAAGAACCCTTGAAGCTGTAGTTAATGAGACTGCTTCTGCTCTAGGTAACCTAACCGAGGAACAATCTGCTATGAGATTTGTCGTTTTGCAAAATCGTCTCGTCCTTGACGTCATACTGGCCGATAGGGGCGGGGCCTGTAGAGTCATCGGATCTAGTTGCTGCATTTTCATTCCAAATAACGCGCCGTCTGTTTATTCAGCTATAACCAGACTCCATAAAATTGCCCATCTGTTACATCAAGATCCAGGCACCTGGACATGGTCCGGTTGGTTCTGGAATATAATTTCCGCATGGGGATGGAAAGTCCTGTCCTTTCTAAGTATAGCAGTAGCGATCATATTTAGCTGCTGCCTCTGTATACAATGTGGCCCTGCGATTTGCAGTATGTGTGCTACCTCTTGTATTCCTAGTTCCAAGCCCCGTTCTAAATCCCGTTCCAAGACAATTCGAGACGAGCAAATGGTACTGTATGAAATGATAGATGGTATCATGAAAATTGATGTTTCCTGATGGAAACGTAGTGACAAGGAGGGAATGTGGAAAAGTAAATTTTGCCATGTTCTGTGTCCCTACGCCTCATCCATCATATGTTATGTGTGCATGACCGATATGCATATGTTATTCCCCATGTCCGATTAATGACGCAATTCCAGTTGTGTCCACCTCTGGTATGTCATTTTCCAGTCCTCGTGAATACTACGAATATCAGGCCTATGTAAAGTTATGTTACCACGTTTCCCAGTGTGCACGTTATTCCATTATAAAATCCCCGTTTCCAGGCCTCAAAAGGGCCCGGACCCTGGATTCAGCTTCTGTCTCCTGAAAGCCTCGCTGAGGAGCGATACAGCCCCCACCTGTATCCTCGACCCTTCACTTACTTCCTGCCTCGCAGTGCCCGGTGCAGCTTGGCTCTGCCTCTGAGTCTGCCAAAAGTATGTTATAGTTCCAGCTATCAGTTCAGTCCTCCTCCTCTGCATTCCTGAGCTACTGAACTGCATCAATAGTTTCCGTCATTGTCTAGCCTACTCGGCTCCACGTTAGAGAAATACTGTATTTAATGGTCATTTAGTATTCTTCATCACGCACTACATGTAGAATAATGCATGGTCCAGTCTTAGAATCAAGTTAGCTTTTCCCCTCATGACTTCTAGTTTATATCAACATGTTCCCTAAACATTAGATACCAGATAGGGTTTAGGTACATGTCGCTCCGACCCTCCAGACTCTAGTCTCTGCTCCTAGCACAGAGTTCGTAGCCCCCAGCTTCTCCTAGTAACACGTCATTGCCAGTTTTCGCGCACCATTAGGTTAGAGGTCCCGGCTCCTTAGGTAGCCCCCTCCTATGTTTCCGCCCATTCATGACATATTCTGTTACGTTTGCATCACATGTCTATGTATACTCCCAGTTACACCTCTTTTTACTGTTATCTTTCGCGACTGCTACGCGTCACGCCTTCTGCTCCACCCACTGCTACGCCTACTGCAATGTAATGCTATGTGTTCGCGCTATGTATATATGCCTGTGTTTTGTTATTGAATGTTAGCGCGCTCATCCCAGACCTAGCCCCAGCAGCTGCTGGGCCTCTTTTCCCCTGCTGGGCCTCTTTTCCCCTGCTGGGCCTCTTTTCCCCTGCTGGGTCATCCTATGCAGGTTGTCCTGATCCTGTCCTTATGCTGTAATAAACCTGCAGAAACTCCTACTACCTCGAATCTTGACTCTTATTTATTGAGCTATCTGTTATGCTATAAGTCTAGTCAAAAATAGGGTATTATTTATTTATTTACCACACTAGGATGAAGCGGTGTCCCTGCGAGGTGCGAGGGTCCAGGGGCCCTTTGATGTCTATTCCTACTCGCTCGAAGGGGGTGGTCACCACGGGGAACGGCTGGAGCGGGGCTTTGACTTTCCCCCCGCTCTTCCCGCTGGCTTGACAGGTCGGGCAGGTTCGGCAGTGGTTATGCACATCGGTGCGCATTTTTGGCCAGTAGAAATGGGTCACCAGGCGGCTGTAAGTTTTGTCCTGCCCCAGGTGCCCGGCGAGGGGCACATCATGTGCTAAGTTCAGGAGGAAGTCTCTGAATCGGAGGGGTACGACCAGTACCCGGCCGGCCCCTAGCTCAGCAATCTTCTGCTCACTGTAGAGGAGGTTGTTGTCCCAATAGACCCAGTGGGACCCCGCGGGGTCTCCAGCGGCCTGAGTAGCGGCTTGCTGTCGAATCCCCTCGAGGGAGGGGCAGGTTTTCTGTTCCTGCCGGAACTGTTCGCGGGTGGGGCCACCTTCTTGGCGCCATTGAGCGAGTTCTGGGAGGTGGTTGAGCTCGGTGAGATCTTCTTGGTCGGGCCCTTGGGGGCCGTGTTCGGGGTCGGCGTCCTCGGGGACGACGGGTGGCGGAGGTGCGGGCCACTCTGGTTCCTCGGTCGGAGCTCCCCCCGCTGGGGTGGAGGCTCGGGCGGACATGGAGCGGGTGGTCGCACAGACCCACTCGGGAAGGCCTAGCATCCCCAGGTGCTCTCTTCGTTCGGCGCCAGCCCATGGGGAACTTTCCAGGTCGTTCCCAAGGAGGCAGTCCGCGGGGGCATCGTCGCGGACAGTCACTTTCAGCATGCCCGACACTCCTCCCCACTCGAAGGGGATGCGGGCCATCTGGCACAAAGTCTCTGAGTTATCTGCGGACCGGACTGGGCACAGGACGTTAGGAAGGATCTGTTCTGGGGTCACCAGATGGCAGCGGACCGCTGTCACGCTGGCTCCGGTGTCACGGAGGGCTTCGGTCCGGCGACCATTGATGGTGACCCACTGGCGGTATTTCTGGGTGTTGCCGGCGATCGGACCTCGAGGGATCAGGTCGTGGGTACCCAGGCATGCTAAGGTCATGGCGGCGGGCTCCCACTCGGCCTGTTCGTGGTCGTCGTCCTCTTCCTCACTTCTTTCTTCACCCAGGGCAGCTGCCGCGATCTGGCGGGCTGGGGGCCCGGTGGTGCCGGGTCGCTGGTTCATCGGGCAGAGGGGGTCATTCGCATAATGACCTTGTCGCTGGCACCTATGACACGTAACGTTTGGGCGGGGCCCCGGTCTGGCTGGGGGGCCCCCTCTCCGGCCCAGGGATGGCGACGTGGAAGTAGGGGAGGACCCCTGGGGGGCGTCCCGTCCCCGGCTCTGGCCTCCTCCGCCGCCTCGTGGTCGGTGGTTCCCCGGGGATCCCCGGCCGTAGTCTCCCATCGTGCTCCGGGGAACTCGGGTGCTCGCCCATCGATCCGCCTCGACAGCGAGTTTTCGTGGCTCAGTCAATTTGCTGTCGAGGAGGTGCTGCCGGAGTTCGACGAAACAGTTATTGGACAGATGTTCCCATAGAATGAGGTCGACCAACTGCTGGTAGGTGATGACCTGGCAGCCCCGAGTCCACCCCTCGAAGGCTATACTGTAATAGTTCACGTATTCCACCCACGTGGTACCGGGGATTTTTTTGCAGTCTCGGAATCGCTGCCGGTACATCTCGGGGGTGAGTCCGTAGCGAGTGAGGAGGGCGGTCTTCATGTGCTCGTACGAGGTCATCTCGGTATCAGGGAGCTCCAGCAGGGCGTCTCTCCCTTCATTGATAAACTTCCCCCACAGGCCGGCGCCCCAGTCCTTGAGGGGTACTCGATGAGCGGTCATGGCGACCTCGTAGGCTTTGAACCACTGTTGGATGTCGTCGTTCTTATAGTACTCTTTGACGACATCCTTGGGTATGTGCACCTTCGTGTCCACCGGGGGGGGTGAGGTCTTGGCCCCGGCGGTGCCGGTCTCGTTTGCCTTGGCTTTAAGTTCCATTTCTTTGAGGACGCGCTCGTGCTCGAGCATGAGTTTTTTCTCCTCGAGGGCTAGCTTCCTTTCTGCCAGTTGGATTTCTCCTTCTTGTCGGAGTCGAGCCAGATCCAACTCGTGGAGCCGGGTCCTCTCTCGTTCTCGGGCGTCTTCGTGGGAGAGGCCCGTGTTTGGGGTTGCGGGTCTCCCTCCCGCTGGGTTCACCTCAGCCTCCGGGCCTCCGTTCGGGCCCGGGTTATCTTCCCTCGGAGGTGGCGCCTCGCCGGCGTCCACCCAGGCCTGTAGGGCCGATTTAAAGTCTTCTTTGGTGCTTAAGCCAGTGGTAGCGATGCCTAGTTCTTTGCAGAATTGCTTTAGCTCCTTGTGACTGTAGTCTTCCATTTTCTCTTTCTAGAATTCTGTGCTCATGGTCGCAGTGGGTTTTTCTTGGTAGCGAGTGAATCACTCTCTGTACGACCTGCGTGGGCTCGGATCCCGGCGCTTGCCACCAATGTTAGAAAGGCGACCCCGGGGGAGGCAGAAGATGTCTGACTGACCACCCCTAGGTCCACCTCTCCGTCGAGAAGTAGCCGAGCGTTACCGAGAGGCCTCCTGAATGAGGGCCCTCTCCTAGGATCGTACAGCAGAGTAATCACAACACTACAAACGGACACCACACAGGAGGTCAAGTTCTCAAGCTTTTATAAGTAATAAAGGTTGCGGGTTCTTGGCAGTATATACAGGCGGATCGAGGGATCCGTAAAGTCTCGAAAAGGGGGGTAAGGTAGCGGGACAGTCTAGCTTCTGGGCGGAGGAAGGGATACCCTGCGCACAGCTCTCAATCCTCGAGCTGGGGGGTTCCGAGAGGTTCGAGCCGCGGCAGCGCCAGCAGGCTTACAAGGTGGTTCAGCGAGGTAGGCTGCGGCAGCACCAGCAGGCTCTCAGATGGTTCCGCAAGGTAGGCCGCGGCAGCGCCAGCAGGCTCTTAGATGGTTCAGCAAGATAGGCCGCGGCAGCGCCAGCAGGCTCTCAGATGGTTTCAGCAAGGTAGGCCGCGGCAGCGCCAGCAGGCTCTCAGATGGTTTCAGCAAGGTAGGCCGCGGCAGCGCCAGCAGGCTCTCAGATGGTTCAGCAAGGTAGGCCGCGGCAGCGCCAGCAGGCTCTCAGAAGGACGTCGGGTTACAGGAAGGATGAGTTCGTCTGGTGTCGGCCGTGACAGCGTCAGCAGGGCTTCCAGTCCAGGATACAACTGGCGTCCTACTCCGGGGCTGGCCCAGATATAGGACGGAGGTCCTTTGATGTCCGGACCCTCTCGCCTGGGGGTCAGAGGGGCTGGGATGATGGTGTCCAGACACCCAGCAGGGGGGTGGAGCCAGTGCCCAGGGAGGCCGGAGGGCGATCGATACCAGGCGTCCGGGGACGGCTGGAGGGCCATCGAAACTCCTCTCCCTCCGGGATCTGTCGAGTGGCCACTCGACCACCTGGGTGGATCTTGGTGCCTCGATGTCGGGGCTTCGCTGGGGCCTGGGCCTGGGCTGAGGCCACGTGGTCGTGACGTGGGGGACCCAAGAGGGAGTCGGGCACGGCCTCGTGCTTAGGTCGTGATGGGCCTACGCTGGAGCCAGGCCGGTGATGGGGATCCGGGATGGTAGCCGGATCTGTGGTGTTGGGGCGTGCAGGGTCGGGCCGAAGGGGCCGCCCGAGGTCCGGAGGAGGGCTGATGTCGTCCTGGGCCCGCCATGCGGGAGGGGTAGGACCACGCCATAAGGCCGGGTCCAACAACGCCAGATTACTGCGGAGCGGGTTTTTTGGTTCGTGAGGGTGCTGTGAGTGTGCTGTGAGTGAGGTTTAAAATACTGTCCTGGGTTTCCCAAAGACTGTTTTAATGGTGGGCCCCCGGCAGTCAATAAAAACAAAGGCTTTTGGACGTGCACGGTAGGCTTATGGCCTCCGACGTCCTGTGCGGTCAACTAGTTTCAGCCAGGCCTTTTCTTCTACTGGCTTTCGTCAGGACCTTATATGTGTAGAGTGTTACAGGGGTTTGCATGAGTTTGTCAGTGCCCTGTGTGTAAAGCACACGCTACGGTGCTTATATGTGCAAGAGGTGTTTCATCTCGAGTTGTACACCTGATTTTAGCGAACATCAAGCATGGAGCTCAGCCGGGGGCCAGGACCATGTGCACTTGCGTGATGTCGCTGGGCCCGCAATGAACCTGTTGTCCGGGCAGAGGCTCCGTGATCAGGTGTACAACTCGAGAGGAAACACCTCTTGCACATCTAAGGACCGTAGCGTGTGCTTTACACGCAGGGCACTGACAAACTCATGCAAACCCTGTAACACCCTACACATATAAGGTCCTGACGAAAGCCAGTAGACGAAAAGGCCTGACTGAAACTAGTTGACCGCACAGGACGTCGGAGGCCATAAGCCTACCGTGCACGTCCAAAAGCCTTTGTTTGTATTGACTGCCGGGGGCCCACCATTAAAACAGTCTTTGGGACACCCAGGACAGTATTTTAAACCTCACTCAGAGCACACTCAGAGCACCCTCACGAACCAAAAAATCCGATCCGCAGTAATCTGGCGTTGAAGCACACCTGAGGTACACTCGGTACCTCGGGTGGGGCCCGATGATGAAGCATGCCACCAACTAGGTTGGTGGGTGAGGGCCTTCAAAAAACCTAATGGTTTTCCTCCACCCGCAGACATACAAACAATTTAAACCAGTGCTAGTTCTCATTGATTGCTAACATATAAACTGGGTAAACGGACTAGCCTCTCTAGTTCTCCTCTCTCTTTTTGATTACAACACAACCCTTAACCTAATCATCAAAGCCCACAGCTTCTCTCTATTGACATGGTCAAAGGCTGCGGTGAGGTCCATAAACCCTAGATATACTGCCTCGTTACTGGCTAGGGTATATTTGGCCACCAATAGGTAAAGGTTCAGGCACTGGTCCATCGTTGATCTCCCTGCCCTGAACCCATACTGGGTGTCAGTAATGATTTGGTTTTCATCGGCCCAGTCCATGAGGCGCATTAGGACCACTCGGCCCAGGACTTTAGCCGTCACATCGATCAGTGATATGGGACGATAGCACTGGGGATTGTCCCTGTTCCCTTTTTAGGTCTCGGCCGAGACCTATTGCAGCCGAGTTCGCTCTCAAGGGAGGACAGAGCGGTGAATGAGCCTACCAGGGTCTGTGGACGCGCACACACACAGGCAGGCAGGCAGGCACGCGCCAGACACACATAGACAGACAGACAGACACACGCACGCACACACACGCACACACACACACACACACACATACCCTCCCTCTCTGCCCACTCCCTCTCTGCCGCCCCCCCTCTACCCCCACTCACCGGGCTCTTTCCCTCCACAGCGGGTGAGTCACGGCAGCAGGCAGACTCGGTGTCTTCTCCGGCGATCTTCAGCTGATGTGCACGCCCACGCTGCGTCTCGTGCGCGCCCACCACGCTATTTTGCGCCCGTTGATCCTCAGCTTGTGATTACTACTCCTTCTAACCCGGACGGGGGCTCCTCGTCCTCTCAGGCAGGGGCTGCGCACTGCTGTGCACGTGTGCACACCCCTGGCGACGTGCGCCCCCTCACGCCCGACCCCAGGTCTGCCCAGTAGAACGGCGCTCACTTCATCCCTCTGTGAGGCAGAAGGTGAGTGCAGAGTGCGCAGAGTGTGAAGTAGTGAGTGCAGAGTGAGTGTGCATAGTGTGAGTGCAGAGTTGTGAGTGCAGAGTGCAGAGTGAGTGTGCAGAGTAGTGAGTGCAGAGTAGTGAGTGCAGAGTAGTGAGTGCAGAGTAGTGAGTGCAGAGTGAGTGTGCATAGTGTGAGTGCAGAGTTGTGAGTGCAGAGTGCAGAGTGAGTGTGCAGAGTAGTGAGTAGTGAGTGCAGAGTGAGTGTGCATAGTGTGAGTGCAGAGTGCAGAGTTGTGAAAGCAGAGTGCAGAGTGAGTGTGCAGAGTAGTGAGTGCAGAGTAGTGAGTGCAGAGTGCAGAGTAGTGAGTGCAGAGCGCAGAGTAGTGAGTGCAGAGTAGTGAGTGCAGAGTGCAGAGTAGTGAGTAGTGAGTGCAGAGTGCAGAGTAGTGAGTAGTGAGTGCAGAGTAGTGAGTGCAGAGTGTGAGTGCAGAGTAGTGAATGCAAGTGTGAGTGCAGAGTAGTGAGTGCAGAGTAGTGAGTGCAGAGTAGTGAGTGCAGAGTAGTGAGTGCAGAGTGCAGAGTAGTGAGTGCAGAGTAGTGAGTGCAGAGTGCAGAGTAGTGAGTAGTGAGTGCAGAGTAGTGAGTGCAGAGTGCAGAGTACTGAGTAGTGAGTGCAGAGTAGTGAGTGCAGAGTGTGAGTGCAGAGTAGTGCGTGCAGAGTGTGAGTGCAGAGTTGTGAGTGCAAGTGTGAGTGCAGAGTAGTGAGTGCAGAGTAGTGAGTGCAGAGTAGTGAGTGTAGAGTAGTGAGTGCAGTAGTGCAGAGTAGGGAGTGCAGAGTAGCGAGTGCAGAGTGCAGAGTAGTGAGTGCAGAGTAGTGAGTGCAGAGTAGTGAGTGCAGAGTGCAGAGTAGTGAGTAGTGAGTGCAGCGTAGTGAGTGCAGAGTGCAGAGTGCTGAGTAGTGAGTGCAGAGTAGTGAGTGCAGAGTAGTGAGTGCAGAGTAGTGAGTGCAGAGTAATGAGTGCAGAGTAATGAGTGCAGAGTGTAGAGTAGTGAGTGCAGAGTGCAGAGTAGTGAGTGCAGAGTAGTGACTGCAGAGTAGTGAGTGCAGAGTAGTGAGTGCAAAGTGCAGAGTAGTGAGTGCAGAGTAGTGAGTGCAGAGTAGTGAGTGCAGAGTAGTGAGTGCAGAGTGCAGAGTAGTGAGTGCAGAGTGCAGAGTAGTGAGTGCAGAGTAGTGAGTGCAGAGTAGTGAGTGCAGAGTGCAGAGTACTGAGTACTGAGTGCAGAGTAGTAAGTGCAGAGTGTGAGTGCAGAGTAGTGCGTGCAGAGTGTGAGTGCAGAGTAGTGAGTGCAAGTCTGAGTGCAGAGTAGTGAGTGCAGAGTAGTGAGTGCAGAGTAGTGAGTGCAGAGTAGTGAGTGCAGAGTAATGTGTGCAGAGTAGTGAGTGCAGAGTGCAGAGTAGTGAGTGCAGAGTGCAGAGTAGTGAGTGCAGAGTAGAGAGTGCAGAGTAGTGAGTGCAGAGTAGTGAGTGCAGAGTAGTGAGTGCAGAGTAGTGAGTGCAGAGTAGTGAGTGCAGAGTGCAGAGTAGTGAGTGCAGAGTAGTGAGTGCAGAGTAGTGAGTGCAGAGTAGTGAGTAGTGAGTTCAGAGTAGTGAGTAGTGAGTGCAGAGTAGTGAGTAGTGAGTGCAGAGTAGTGAGTAGAGAGTAGTGAGTGCAGAGTAGTGAGTAGTGAGTGCAGAGTAGTGAGTAGTGAGTGCAGAGTAGTGAGTAATGAGTAGTGAGTAGTGAGTAATGAGTAGTGAGTAGTGAGTGCAGAGTAGTGAGTAGTGAGTAGTGAGTGCAGAGTAGTGAGTAGTGAATGCAGAGTAGTGAGTGCAGAGTAGTGAGTGCAGAGTAGTGAGTGCAGAGTAGTGAGTAGTGAGTGCAGAGTAGTGAGCGCAGAATAGTGAGTAGTGAGTAGTGAGTGCAGAGTAGTGAGTGCAGAGTAGTGAGTAGTGAGTGCAGAGTAGTGAGTAGTGAGTGCAGAGTAGTGAGTAGTGAGTGCAGAGTAGTGAGTGCAGAGTAGTGAGTAGTGAGTACAGAGTAGTGAGTAGTGAGTGCAGAGTAGTGAGTGCAGAGTAGTGAGTAGTGAGTGCAGAGTAGTGAGTAGTGAGTGCAGAGTAGTGAGTAGTGAGTGCAGAGTAGTGAGTAGTGAGTGCAGAGTAGTGAGTAGTGAATAGTGAGTGCAGAGTAGTGAGTGCAGAGTAGTGAGTAGTGAGTGCAGAGTAGTGAGTAGTGAGTGTAGAGTAGTGAGTGCATAGTGCAGAGTAGTGAGTGCAGAGTGCAGAGTAGTGAGTGCAGAGTGAAGAGTAGTGCATGCAGAGTGCAGAGTAGTGAGTGCAAAGTAGTGAGTGCAGAGTAGTGAGTAGTGAGTGCAGAGTAGTGAGTAGTGAGTGCAGAGTAGTGAGTGCAGAGTAGTGAGTGCAGAGTAGTGAGTAGTGAGTACAGAGTAGTGAGTGCAGAGTAGTGAGTGCAGAGTAGTGAGTAGTGAGTGCAGAATAGTGAGTAGTGAGTGCAGAGTAGTGAGTGCAGAGTAGTGAGTAGTGAGTGCAGAGTAGTGAGTAGTGAGTGCAGAGTAGTGAGTAGTGAGTGCAGAGTAGTGAGTGCAGAGTTCAGAGTAGTGAGTACAGAGTGCAGAGTAGTGATTGTAGAGTGCAGAGTAGTGAGTGCAGAGTAGTGAGTGCAGAGTAGTGAGTGCAGAGTAGTGAGTAGTGAGTGCAGAGCAGTGAGTAGTGAGTAGTGAGTGCAGAATAGTGAGTGCAGAGTAGTGAGTAGTGAGTGCAGAGTATTGAGTAGTGAGTGCAGAGTAGTGAGTGCAGAGTAGTGAGTGCAGAGTAGTGAGTAGTGAGTGCAGAGCAGTGAGTAGTGAGTAGTGAGTGCAGAATAGTGAGTGCAGAGTAGTGAGTGCAGAGTAGTGAGTAGTGAGTGCAGAGTAGTGAGTAGTGAGTGCAGAGTAGTGAGTGCAGAGTAGTGAGTACAGAGTGCAGAGTAGTGAGTGCAGAGTGCAGAGTAGTGAGTGCAGAGTAGTGAGTGCAGAGTAGTGAGTGCAGAGTAGTGAGTGCAGAGTAGTGAGTAGTGAGTGCAGAGTAGTGAATAGTGAGTGCAGAGTAGTGAGTAGTGAGTGCAGAGTAGTGAGTGCAGAGTAGTGAGTAGTGAGTAGTGAGTGCAGAGTAGTGAGTAGTGAGTGCAGAGTAGTGAGTAGTGAGTGCAGAGAAGTGAGTAGTGAGTAGTGAGTGCAGAGTAGTGAGTAGTGAGTGCAGAGTAGTGAGCAGTGAGTGCAGAGTAGTGAGTAGTGAGTGCAGAGTAGTGAGTGCAGAGTAGTGAGTAGTGAGTGCAGAGTAGTGAGTAGTGAGTGCAGAGTAGTGAGTAGTGAGTAGTGAGTGCAGAGTAGTGAGTAAGGCGTGCAAAGTAGTGAGTAGTGAGTGCAGAGTAGTGAGTGCAGAGTAGTGAGTAGTGAGTGCAGAGTAGTGAGTAGTGAGTGCAGAGCAGTGAGTAGTGAGTGCAGAGTAGTGAGTAAGGAGTGCAGAGTAGTGAGTAGTGAGTGCAGAGTAGTGAGTGCAGAGTAGTGAGTAGTGAGTGCAGAGTAGTGAGTAGTGAGTGCAGAGTAGTGAGTAGTGAGTAGTGAGTAGTGAGTAGTGAGTGCGGGGTAGTGAGTGCAGAGTAGTGAGTGCAGAGTAGTGAATAGTGAGTGCAGAGTAGTGAGTGGGTGAGTGCAGAGTAGTGAGTAGTGAGTACAGAGTAGTGAGTGCAGAGCAGTGTGTAGTGAGTGCAGAGTAGTGAGTAGTGAGTGCAGAGTAGTGAGTGCAGAGTAGTGAGTAGTGAGTGCAGAGTAGTGAGTGCAGAGTAGTGAGTGCAGAGTGCAGAGTAGTGAGTGCAGAGTAGTGAGTGCAGAGTAGTGAGTGCAGAGTAGTGAGTGCAGAGTAGTGAGTTCAGAGTAGTGAGTAGTGAGTGCAGAGTAGTGAGTAGTGAGTGCAGAGTAGTGAGTAGAGAGTAGTGAGTGCAGAGTAGTGAGTAGTGAGTGCAGAGTAGTGAGTAGTGAGTGCAGAGTAGTGAGTAATGAGTAGTGAGTAATGAGTAGTGAGTAGTGAGTGCAGAGTAGTGAGTAGTGAGTAGTGAGTGCAGAGTAGTGAGTAGTGAATGCATAGTAGTGAGTAGTGAGTGCAGAGTAGTGAGTGCAGAGTAGTGAGTGCAGAGTAGTGAGTGCAGAGTAGTGAGTAGTGAGTGCAGAGTAGTGAGCGCAGAATAGTGAGTAGTGAGTAGTGAGTGCAGAGTAGTGAGTGCAGAGTAGTGAGTAGTGAGTGCAGAGTAGTGAGTAGTAAATGCAGAGTAGTGAGTAGTGAGTGCAGAGTAGTGAGTAGTGAGTGCAGAGTAGTGAGTGCAGAGTAGTGAGTAGTGAGTACAGAGTAGTGAGTAGTGAGTGCAGAGTAGTGAGTGCAGAGTAGTGAGTAGTGAGTGCAGAGTAGTGAGTAGTGAGTGCAGAGTAGTGAGTAGTGAGTGCAGAGTAGTGAGTAGTGAGTAGTGAGTGCAGAGTAGTGAGTGCAGAGTAGTGAGTGCAGAGTAGTGAGTAGTGAGTGCAGAGTAGTGAGTGCAGAGTGCAGAGTAGTGAGTGCAGAGTGCAGAGTAGTGAGTGCAGAGTGCAGAGTAGTGCGTGCAGAGTGCAGAGTAGTGAGTGCAAAGTAGTGAGTGCAGAGTAGTGAGTAGTGAGTGCAGAGTAGTGAGTAGTGAGTGCAGAGTAGTGAGTAGTGAGTGCAGAGTAGTGAGTAGTGAGTGCAGAGTAGTGAGTAGTGAGTGCAGAGTAGTGAGTAGTGAGTAGTGAGTGCAGAGTAGTGAGTGCAGAGTAGTGAGTGCAGAGTAGTGAGTAGTGAGTGCAGAGTAGTGAGTGCAGAGTGCAGAGTAGTGAGTGCAGAGTGCAGAGTAGTGAGTGCAGAGTGCAGAGTAGTGCGTGCAGAGTGCAGAGTAGTGAGTGCAAAGTAGTGAGTGCAGAGTAGTGAGTAGTGAGTGCAGAGTAGTGAGTAGTGAGTGCAGAGTAGTGAGTAGTGAGTGCAGAGTAGTGAGTAGTGAGTAGTGAGTGCAGAGTAGTGAGTGTAGAGTAGTGAGTAGTGAGTAGTGAGTAGTGAGTGCAGAGTAGTGAGTGCAGAGTAGTGAGTAGTGAGTACAGAGTAGTGAGTAGTGAGTGCAGAGAAGTGAGTGCAGAGTAGTGAGTAGTGAGTGCAGAATAGTGAGTAGTGAGTGCAGAGTAGTGAGTGCAGAGTAGTGAGTAGTGAGTGCAGAGTAGTGAGTAGTGAGTGCAGAGTAGTGAGTAGTGAGTGCAGAGTAGTGAGTGCAGAGTGCAGAGTAGTGAGTACAGAGTGCAGAGTAGTGATTGCAGAGTGCAGAGTAGTGAGTGCAGAGTAGTGAGTGCAGAGTAGTGAGTGCAGAGTAGTGAGTAGTGAGTGCCGAGCAGTGAGTAGTGAGTAGTGAGTGCAGAATAGTGAGTGCAGAGTGCAGAGTAGTGAGTGCAGAGTAGTGAGTGCAGAGTGCAGAGTAGAGAGTGCAGAGTAGTGAGTGCAGAGTAGTGAGTGCAGAGTGCAGAGTAGTGAGTGCAGAGTAGTGAGTGCAGAGTGCAGAGTAGTGAGTAGTGAGTGCAGAGTAGTGAGTGCAGAGTAGTGAGTGCAGAGTGCAGAGTACTGAGTACTGAGTACTGAGTGCAGAGTAGTGAGTGCAGAGTGCGAGTGCAGAGTAGTACGTGCAGAGTGTGAGTGCAGAGTAGTGAGTGCAAGTCTGAGTGCAGAGTAGTGAGTGCAGAGTAGTGAGTGCAGAGTATTGAGTGCAGAGTAGTGAGTGCAGAGTAATGAGTGCAGAGTAGTGAGTGCAGAGTGCAGAGGAGTGAGTGCAGAGTGCAGAGTAGTGAGTGCAGAGTAGTGAGTGCAGAGTAGAGAGTGCAGAGTAGAGAGTGCAGAGTAGTGAGTGCAGAGCAGTGAGTGCAGAGTAGTGAGTGCAAAGTAGTGAGTGCAGAGTGCAGAGTAGTGAGTGCAGAGTAGTGAGTGCAGAGTAGTGAGTGCAGAGTAGTGAGTGCAGAGTAGTGAGTAGTGAGTTCAGAGTAGTGAGTAGTGAGTGCAGAGTAGTGAGTAATGAGTAGTGAGTAATGAGTAGTGAGTAGTGAGTGCAGAGTAGTGAGTAGTGAGTAGTGAGTGCAGAGTAGTGAGTAGTGAATGCAGAGTAGTGAGTAGTGAGTGCAGAGTAGTGAGTGCAGAGTAGTGAGTGCAGAGTAGTGAGTGCAGAGTAGTGAGTAGTGAGTGCAGATTAGTGAGCGCAGAATAGTGAGTAGTGAGTAGTGAGTGCAGAGTAGTGAGTGCAGAGTAGTGAGTAGTGAGTGCAGAGTAGTGAGTAGTAAATGCAGAGTAGTGAGTAGTGAGTGCAGAGTAGTGAGTAGTGAGTGCAGAGTAGTGAGTGCAGAGTAGTGAGTAGTGAGTACAGAGTAGTGAGTAGTGAGTGCAGAGTAGTAAGTGCAGAGTAGTGAGTAGTGAGTGCAGAGTAGTGAGTAGTGAGTGCAGAGTAGTGAGTAGTGAGTGCAGAGTAGTGAGTAGTGAGTAGTGAGTGCAGAGTAGTGAGTGCAGAGTAGTGAGTAGTGAGTGCAGAGTAGTGAGTAGTGAGTGCAGAGTAGTGAGTGCAGAGTGCAGAGTAGTGAGTGCAGAGTGCAGAGTAGTGAGTGCAGAGTGCAGAGTAGTGCGTGCAGAGTGCAGAGTAGTGAGTGCAAAGTAGTGAGTGCAGAGTAGTGAGTAGTGAGTGCAGAGTAGTGAGTAGTGAGTGCAGAGTAGTGAGTAGTGAGTGCAGAGTAGTGAGTAGTGAGTAGTGAGTGCAGAGTAGTGAGTGTAGAGTAGTGAGTAGTGAGTAGTGAGTAGTGAGTAGTGAGTGCAGAGTAGTGAGTGCAGAGTAGTGAGTAGTGAGTACAGAGTAGTGAGTAGTGAGTGCAGAGTAGTGAGTGCAGAGTAGTGAGTAGTGAGTGCAGAATAGTGAGTAGTGAGTGCAGAGTAGTGAGTGCAGAGTAGTGAGTAGTGAGTGCAGAGTAGTGAGTAGTGAGTGCAGAGTAGTGAGTAGTGAGTGCAGAGTAGTGAGTGCAGAGTGCAGAGTAGTGAGTACAGAGTGCAGAGTAGTGATTGCAGAGTGCAGAGTAGTGAGTGCAGAGTAGTGAGTGCAGAGTAGTGAGTAGTGAGTAGTGAGTAGTGAGTGCGGGGTAGTGAGTGCAGAGTAGTGAGTGCAGAGTAGTGAATAGTGAGTGCAGAGTAGTGAGTGGGTAAGTGCAGAGTAGTGAGTAGTGAGTGCAGAGTAGTGAGTGCAGAGCAGTGTGTAGTGAGTGCAGAGTAGTGAGTAGTGAGTGCAGAGTAGTGAGTGCAGAGTAGTGAGTAGTGAGTGCAGAGTAGTGAGTGCAGAGTAGTGAGTGCAGAGTAGTGAGTGCAGAGTGCAGAGTAGTGAGTGCAGAGTAGTGAGTGCAGAGTAGTGAGTGCAGAGTAGTGAGTGCAGAGTAGTGAGTTCAGAGTAGTGAGTAGTGAGTGCAGAGTAGTGAGTAGTGAGTGCAGAGTAGTGAGTAGTGAGTGCAGAGTAGTGAGTGCAGAGTAGTGAGTAGTGAGTTATGAGTGCAGAGTAGTGAGTAGTCAGTGCAGAGTAGTGAGTAGTGAGTAGTGAGTGCAGAGTAGTGAGTAATGAGTAGTGAGTGCAGAGTAGTGAGTAGTGAGTGCAGAGTAGTGAGCAGTGAGTGCAGAGTAGTGAGTAGTGAGTGCAGAGTAGTGAGTGCAGAGTAGTGAGTGCAGAGTAGAGAGTGCAGAGTAGTGAGTGCAGAGCAGTGAGTAGTGAGTGCAGAGTAGTGAGTAAGGCGTGCAAAGTAGTGAGTAGTGAGTGCAGAGTAGTGAGTGTAGAATAGTGAGCAGTGAGTGCAGAGTAGTGAGTAGTGAGTGCAGAGTAGTGAGTAGTGAGTGCAGAGTAGTGAGTAGTGAGTGCAGAGTAGTGAGTAGTGAGTAGTGAGTGCGGGGAAGTGAGTGCAGAGTAGTGAGTAGTGAGTGCAGAGTAGTGAGTAGTGAGTGCAGAGTAGTGAGTAGTGAGTGCAGAGTAGTGAGTGCAGAGTAGTGAATAGTGAGTGCAGAGTAGTGAGTAGTGAGTAGTGAGTAGTGAGTGCGGGGTAGTGAGTGCAGAGTAGTGAGTGCAGAGTAGTGAATAGTGAGTGCAGAGTAGTGAGTGGGTGAGTGCAGAGTAGTGAGTAGTGAGTACAGAGTAGTGAGTGCAGAGCAGTGTGTAGTGAGTGCAGAGTAGTGAGTAGTGAGTGCAGAGTAGTGAGTGCAGAGTAGTGAGTAGTGAGTGCAGAGTAGTGAGTGCAGAGTAGTGAGTGCAGAGTGCAGAGTAGTGAGTGCAGAGTAGTGAGTGCAGAGTAGTGAGTGCAGAGTAGTGAGTGCAGAGTAGTGAGTTCAGAGTAGTGAGTAGTGAGTGCAGAGTAGTGAGTAGTGAGTGCAGAGTAGTGAGTAGAGAGTAGTGAGTGCAGAGTAGTGAGTAGTGAGTGCAGAGTAGTGAGTAGTGAGTGCAGAGTAGTGAGTAGAGAGTAGTGAGTGCAGAGTAGTGAGTAGTGAGTGCAGAGTAGTGAGTAGTGAGTGCAGAGTAGTGAGTAATGAGTAGTGAGTAATGAGTAGTGAGTAGTGAGTGCAGAGTAGTGAGTAGTGAGTAGTGAGTGCAGAGTAGTGAGTAGTGAATGCAGAGTAGTGAGTAGTGAATGCAGAGTAGTGAGTAGTGAGTGCAGAGTAGTGAGTGCAGAGTAGTGAGTGCAGAGTAGTGAGTGCAGAGTAGTGAGTAGTGAGTGCAGAGTAGTGAGCGCAGAATAGTGAGTAGTGAGTAGTGAGTGCAAAGTAGTGAGTGCAGAGTAGTGAGTGCAGAGTAGTGAGTAGTAAATGTAGAGTAGTGAGTAGTGAGTGCAGAGTAGTGAGTAGTGAGTGCAGAGTAGTGAGTGCAGAGTAGTGAGTAGTGAGTACAGAGTAGTGAGTAGTGAGTGCAGAGTAGTGAGTGCAGAGTAGTGAGTAGTGAGTGCAGAGAAGTGAGTAGTGAGTGCAGAGTAGTGAGTAGTGAGTGCAGAGTAGTGAGTAGTGAGTAGTGAGTGCAGAGTAGTGAGTGTAGAGTAGTGAGTAGTGAGTAGTGAGTAGTGAGTAGTGAGTAGTGAGTGCAGAGTAGTGAGTAGTGAGTGCAGAATAGTGAGTAGTGAGTGCAGAGTAGTGAGTAGTGAGTGCAGAGTAGTGAGTAGTGAGTGCAGAGTAGTGAGTGCAGAGTGCAGAGTAGTGAGTACAGAGTGCAGAGTAGTGATTGCAGAGTGCAGAGTAGTGAGTGCAGAGTAGTGAGTGCAGAGTAGTGAGTAGTGAGTAGTGAGTAGTGAGTGCGGGGTAGTGATGCAGAGTAGTGAGTGCAGAGTAGTGAATAGTGAGTGCAGAGTAGTGAGTGGGTAAGTGCAGAGTAGTGAGTAGTGAGTGCAGAGTAGTGAGTGCAGAGCAGTGTGTAGTGAGTGCAGAGTAGTGAGTAGTGAGTGCAGAGTAGTGAGTGCAGAGTAGTGAGTAGTGAGTGCAGAGTAGTGAGTGCAGAGTAGTGAGTGCAGAGTAGTGAGTGCAGAGTGCAGAGTAGTGAGTGCAGAGTAGTGAGTGCAGAGTAGTGAGTGCAGAGTAGTGAGTGCAGAGTAGTGAGTTCAGAGTAGTGAGTAGTGAGTGCAGAGTAGTGAGTAGTGAGTGCAGAGTAGTGAGTAGAGAGTAGTGAGTGCAGAGTAGTGAGTAGTGAGTGCAGAGTAGTGAGTAGTGAGTGCAGAGTAGTGAGTAGTGAGTAATGAGTAGTGAGTAGTGAGTAATGAGTAGTGAGTAGTGAGTGCAGAGTAGTGAGTAGTGAGTAGTGAGTGTAGAGTAGTGAGTAGTGAATGCAGAGTAGTGAGTAGTGAGTGCAGAGTAGTGAGTGCAGAGTAGTGAGTGCAGAGTAGTGAGTAGTGAGTGCAGAGTAGTGAGCGCAGAATAGTGAGTAGTGAGTAGTGAGTGCAGAGTAGTGAGTGCAGAGTAGTGAGTAGTGAGTGCAGAGAAGTGAGTAGTAAATGCAGAGTAGTGAGTAGTGAGTGCAGAGTAGTGAGTAGGGAGTGCAGAGTAGTGAGTGCAGAGTAGTGAGTAGTGAGTAGAGAGTAGTGAGTAGTGAGTGCAGAGTAGTGAGTGCAGAGTAGTGAGTAGTGAGTGCAGAGTAGTGAGTAGTGAGTGCAGAGTAGTGAGTAGTGAGTGCAGAGTAGTGAGTAGTGAGTAGTGAGTGCAGAGTAGTGAGTGCAGAGTAGTGAGTGCAGAGTAGTGAGTAGTAAGTGCAGAGTAGTGAGTAGTGAGTAGTGAGTGCAGAGTAGTGAGTGCAGAGTAGTGAGTAGTGAGTGCAGAGTAGTGAGTAGTGAGTGCAGAGTAGTGAGTGCAGAGTGCAGAGTAGTGAGTGCAAAGTAGTGAGTGCAGAGTAGTGAGTAGTGAGTGCAGAGTAGTGAGTAGTGAGTGCAGAGTAGTGAGTGCAGAGTAGTGAGTAGTGAGTGCAGATTAGTGAGTAGTGAGTAGTGAGTGCAGAGTAGTGAGTGTAAAGTAGTGAGTAGTGAGTAGTGAGTAGTGAGTGCAGAGTAGTGAGTGCAGAGTAGTGAGTAGTGAGTACAGAGTGCAGAGTAGTGAGTGCAGAGTAGTGAGTGCAGAGTAGTGAGTAGTGAGTGCAGAATAGTGAGTAGTGAGTGCAGAGTAGTGAGTGCAGAGTAGTGAGTAGTGAGTGCAGAGTAGTGAGTAGTGAGTGCAGAGTAGTGAGTAGTGAGTGCAGAGTAGTGAGTGCAGAGTGCAGAGTAGTGAGTACAGAGTGCAGAGTAGTGATTGCAGAGTGCAGAGTAGTGAGTGCAGAGTAGTGAGTGCAGAGTAGTGAGTGCAGAGTAGTGAGTGCAGAGTAGTGAGTAATGAGTGCCGAGCAGTGAGTAGTGAGTAGTGAGTGCAGAATAGTGAGTGCAGAGTGCAGAGTAGTGAGTGCAGAGTAGTGAGTGCAGAGTGCAGAGTAGAGAGTGCAGAGTAGTGAGTGCAGAGTAGTGAGTGCAGAGTGCAGAGTAGTGAGTGCAGAGTAGTGAGTGCAGAGTGCAGAGTAGTGAGTAGTGAGTGCAGAGTAGTGAGTGCAGAGTAGTGAGTGCAGAGTGCAGAGTACTGAGTACTGAGTACTGAGTGCAGAGTAGTGAGTGCAGAGTGCGAGTGCAGAGTAGTGCGTGCAGAGTGTGAGTGCAGAGTAGTGAGTGCAAGTCTGAGTGCAGAGTAGTGAGTGCAGAGTAGTGAGTGCAGAGTATTGAGTGCAGAGTAGTGAGTGCAGAGTAATGAGTGTAGAGTAGTGAGTGCAGAGTGCAGAGGAGTGAGTGCAGAGTGCAGAGTAGTGAGTGCAGAGTAGTGAGTGCAGAGTAGAGAGTGCAGAGTAGTGAGTGCAGAGCAGTGAGTGCAGAGTAGTGAGTGCAAAGTAGTGAGTGCAGAGTGCAGAGTAGTGAGTGCAGAGTAGTGAGTGCAGAGTAGTGAGTGCAGAGTAGTGAGGGCAGAGTAGTGAGTAGTGAGTTCAGAGTAGTGAGTGCAGAGTAGTGAGTAGTGAGTGCAGAGTAGTGAGTAGAGAGTAGTGAGTGCAGAGTAGTGAGTAGTGAGTGCAGAGTAGTGAGTAGTGAGTAGTGAGTGCAGAGTAGTGAGTAGTGAGTGCAGAGTAGTGAGTAGTGAGTGCAGAGTAGTGAGTAGTGAGTGCAGAGTAGTGAGTAGTGAGTGCAGAGTAGTGAGTGCAGAGTAGTGAGTGCAGAGTAGTGAGTGCAGAGTAGTGAGTAGTGAGTGTAGAGTAGTGAGTGCAGAATAGTGAGTAGTGAGTGCAGAGTAGTGAGTGCAGAGTAGTGAGTAGTGAGTGCAGAGTAGTGAGTAGTGAGTGCAGAGTAGTGAGTAGTGAGTGCAGAGTAGTGAGTAGTGAGTGCAGAGTAGTGAGTGCAGAGTAGTGAGTAGTGAGTGTAGAGTAGTGAGTGCAGAGTAGTGAGTAGTGAGTGCAGAGTAGTGAGTAGTGAGTGCAGAGTAGTGAGTAGTGAGTGCGGAGTAGTGAGTGCAGAGTAGTGAGTAGTGAGTGCAGAGTAGTGAGTAGTGAGTGCAGAGTAGTGAGTGCAGAGTAGTGAGTAGTGAGTGCAGAGCAGTGAGTAGTGAGTGCAGAGTAGTGAGTAGTGAGTAGTGAGTAGTGAGTGCAGAGTAGTGAGTGCAGAGTAGTGAGTAGTGAGTGCAGAGTAGTGAGTAGTGAGTGCAGAGTAGTGAGTAGTGAGTAGTGAGTGCAGAGTAGTGAGTGCAGAGTAGTGAGTAGTGAGTGCAGAGTAGTGAGTACTGAGTGCAGATTAGTGAGTAGTGAGTAGTGAGTGCAGAGTAGTGAGTGCAGAGTAGTGAGTAGTGAGTGCAGAGTAGTGAGTAGTGAGTGCAGAGTAGTGAGTAGTGAGTGCAGAGTAGTGAGTAGTGAGTGCAGAGTAGTGAGTGCAGAGTAGTGAGTAGTGAGTGCAGAGTAGTGAGTAGTGAGTGCAGAGTAGTGAGTGCAGAGTAGTGAGTGCAGAGTAATGAGTGCAGAGTAGTGAGTGCAGAGTGCCGAGTAGTGAGTGCAGAGTGCAGAGTAGTGAGTGCAGAGTAGAGAGTGCAGAGTAGAGAGTGCAGAGTAGTGAGTGCAGAGTAGTGAGTGCAGAATAGTGAGTGCAGAGTAGTGGGTGCAGAGTGCAGAGTAGTGAGTGCAGAGTAGTGAGTGCAGAGTAGTGAGTGCAGAGTAGTGAGTAGAGAGTAGTGAGTGCAGAGTAGTGAGTAGTGAGTGCAGAGTAGTGAGTAGTGAGTGCAGAGTAGTGAGTAGTGAGTAGTAAGTGCAGAGTAGTGAGTAGTGAATGCAGAGTAGTGAGTAGTGAGTAGTGAGTGCAGAGTAGTGAGTAGTGAGTGCAGAGTAGTGAGTAGTGAGTGCAGAGTAGTGAGTGCAGAGTAGTGAGTGCAGAGTAGTGAGTAGTGAGTGCAGAGTAGTGAGTGCAGAATAGTGAGTAGTGAGTAGTGAGTGCAGAGTAGTGAGTGCAGAGTAGTGAGTAGTGAGTGCAGAGTAGTGAGTAGTGAGTGCAGAGTAGTGAGTACTGAGTGCAGAGTAGTGAGTGCAGAGTAGTGAGTAGTGAGTACAGAGTAGTGAGTAGTGAGTGCAGAGTAGTGAGTAGTGAGTGCAGAGTAGTGAGTAGTGAGTAGTGAGTGCGGGGTAGTGAGTGCAGAGTAGTGAGTAGTGAGTGCAGAGTAGTGAGTAGTGAGTGCAGAGTAGTGAGTAGTGAGTGCAGAGTAGTGAGTGCAGAGTAGTGAATAGTGAGTGCAGAGTAGTGAGTAGTGAGTGCAGAGTAGTGAGTAGTGAGTGCAGAGTAGTGAGTGCAGAGTAGTGTGTAGTGAGTGCAGAGTAGTGAGTAGTGAGTGCAGAGTAGTGAGTAGTGAGTGCAGAGTAGTGAGTGCAGAGTAGTGAGTAGTGAGTGCAGAGTAGTGAGTAGTGAGTGCAGAGTAGTGAGTAGTGAGTGCAGAGTAGTGAGTGCAGAGTAGTGAGTGCAGAGTACTGAGTAGTGAGTAGTGAATAGTGAGTGCAGAGTAGTGAGTAGTGAGTAGTGAGTGCACAGTAGTGAGTGCAGAGTAGTGAGCAGTGAGTGCAGAGTAGTGAGCAGTGAGTGCAGAGTAGTGAGTAGTGAGTGCAGAGTAGTGAGTAGTGAGTGCGGAGTAGTGAGTAGTGAGTGCAGAGTAGTGAGTGCAAAGTAGTGAGTAGTGAGTGCAGAGTAGTGAGTAGTGAGTGCAGAGTAGTGATTGCAGAGTAGTGAGTAGTGAGTAGTGAGTGCAGAGTAGTGAGTAGTGAGTGCAGAGTAGTGAGTAGTGAGTGCAGAGTAGTGAGTGCAGAGTAGTGAGTAGTGAGTGCAGAGTAGTGAGTAGTGAGTGCAGAGTAATGAGAGTAGAGTAGTGAGTGCAGAGTAGTGAGTGCAGAGTAGTGAGTGCAGAGTAGTGAGTGCAGAGTAGTGAGTAGTGAGTGCAGAGTAGTGAGTAGTGAGTGCAGAGTAGTGAGTAGTGAGTAGTGAGTGCAGAGTAGTGAGCAGTGAGTGCAGAGTAGTGCGTAGTGAGTGCAGAGTAGTGTGTAGTGAGTGCAGAGTAGTGAGTAGTGAGTAGTGAGTGCAGAGTAGTGAGTAGTGAGTAGTGAGTGCAGAGTAGTGAGCAGTGAGTGCAGAGTAGTGAGTAGTGAGTGCAGAGTAGTGAGTGCAGAGTAGTGAGTGCAGAGTAGTGAGTGCAGAGTGCAGAGTAGTGAGTGCAGAGTAGTGAGTGCAGAGTAGTGAGTGCAGAGCAGTGAGTGCAGAGTAGTGAGTGCAGAGTAGTGAGTGCAGAGTGCAGAGTAGTGAGTAGTGAGTGCAGAGTAGTGAGTGCAGAGTAGTGAGTGCAGAGTGCAGAGTACTGAGTACTGAGAGCAGAGTAGTGAGTGCAGAGTGTTAGTGCAGAGTAGTGCGTGCAGAGTGTGAGTGCAGAGTAGTGAGTGCAAGTCTGAGTGCAGAGTAGTGAGTGCAGAGTAGTGAGTGCAGAGTAGTGAGTGCAGAGTAATGAGTGCAGAGTAGTGAGTGCAGAGTGCAGAGTAGTGAGTGCAGAGTGCAGAGTAGTGAGTGCAGAGTAGAGAGTGCAGAGTAGTGAGTGCAGAGTAGTGAGTGCAGAGTAGTGAGTGCAGAATAGTGAGTGCAGAGTAGTGAGTGCAGAGTGCAGAGTAGTGAGTGCAGAGTAGTGAGTGCAGAGTAGTGAGTGCAGAGTAGTGAGTGCAGAGTAGTGAGTGCAGAGTAGTGAGTAGTGAGTTCAGAGTAGTGAGTAGTGAGTGCAGAGTAGTGAGTAGTGAGTGCAGAGTAGTGAGAAGAGAGTAGTGAGTGCAGAGTAGTGAGTAGTGAGTGCAGAGTAGTGAGTAGTGAGTGCAGAGTAGTGAGTAGTGAGTAGTGAGTAGTGAGTGCAGAGTAGAGAGTAGTGAGTGCAGAGTAGTGAGTAGTGAGTAGTGAGTGCAGAGTAGTGAGTAGTGAGTGCAGAGTAGTGAGTGCAGAGTAGTGAGTGCAGAGTAGTGAGTAGTGAGTGCAGAGTAGTGAGTGCAGAATAGTGAGTAGTTAGTAGTTAGTGCAGAGTAGTGAGTGCAGAGTAGTGAGTAGTGAGTGCAGAGTAGTGAGTAGTGAGTGCAGAGTAGTGAGTAGTGAGTGCAGAGAAGTGAGTGCAGAGTAGTGAGTACAGAGTAGTGTGTAGTGAGTGCAGAGTAGTGAGTGCAGAGTAGTGAGTAGTGAGTGCAGATTAGTGAGTAGTGAGTGCAGAGTAGTGAGTAGTGAGTGCAGAGTAGTGAGTGCAGAGTAGTGAGTAGTGAGTGCAGAGTAGTGAGTAGTGAGTAGTGAGTAGTGAGTGCAGAGTAGTGAGTGCAGAGTAGTGAGTAGTGAGTGCAGAGCAGTGAGTAGTGAGTGCAGAGTAGTGAGTAGTGAGTGCAGAGTAGTGAGTGCAGAGTAGTGAGTAGTGAGTGCAGAGTAGTGAGTAGTGAGTAGTGAGTAGTAAGTAGTGAGTAGTGAGTGCAGAGTAGTGAGTGCAGAGTAGTGAGTAGTGAGTGCAGAGCAGTGAGTAGTGAGTGCAGAGTAGTGAGTAGTGAGTGCAGAGTAGTGAGTGCAGAGTAGTGAGTAGTGAGTGCAGAGTAGTGAGTAGTGAGTAGTGAGTAGTGAGTGCAGAGTAGTGAGTGCAGAGTAGTGAGTAGTGAGTGCAGAGTAGTGAGTAGTGAGTGCAGAGTAGTGAGTAGTGAGTGCAGAGTAGTGAGTGCAGAGTAGTGAGTAGTGAGTGCAGAGTAGTGAGTAGTGAGTGCAGAGTAGTGAGTAGTGAGTGCAGAGTAGTGAGTGCAGAGTAGTGAGTAGTGAGTGCAGAGTAGTGAGTAGTGAGTGCAGAGTAGTGAGTGCAGAGTAGTGAGTAGTGAGTGCAGAGTAGTGAGTAGTGAGTGCAGAGTAGTGAATAGTGAGTGCAGAGTAGTGAGTAGTGAGTGCAGAGTGCAGAGTAGTGAGTACAGAGTGCAGAGTAGTGATTGCAGAGTGCAGAGTAGTGAGAGCAGAGTAGTGAGTGCAGAGTAGTGAGTGCAGAGTAGTGAGTAGTGAGTGCAGAGCAGTGAGTAGTGAGTAGTGAGTGCAGAATAGTGAGTGCAGAGTAGTGAGTAGTGAGTGCAGAGTAGTGAGTAGTGAGTGCAGAGTAGTGAGTAGTGAGTGCAGAGTAGTGAGTACAGAGTGCAGAGTAGTGAGTGCAGAGTGCAGAGTAGTGAGTGCAGAGTAGTGAGTGCAGAGTAGTGAGTGCAGAGTAGTGAGTAGTGAGTGCAGAGTAGTGAGTAGTGAGTGCAGAGTAGTGAGTGCAGAGTAGTGAGTAGTGAGTTATGAGTGCAGAGTAGTGAGTAGTGAGTGCAGAGTAGTGAGTAGTGAGTAGTGAGTGCAGAGTAGTGAGTAGTGAGTAGTGAGTGCAGAGTAGTGAGTAGTGAGTGCAGAGTAGTGAGCAGTGAGTGCAGAGTAGTGAGTAGTGAGTGCAGAGTAGTGAGTAGTGAGTGCAGAGTAGTGAGTAGTGAGTGCAGAGTAGTGAGTAGTGAGTAGTGAGTGCAGAGTAGTGAGTAAGGCGTGCAAAGTAGTGAGTAGTGAGTGCAGAGTAGTGAGTGCAGAGTAGTGAGTAGTGAGTGCAGAGTAGGGAGTAGTGAGTGCAGAGTAGTGAGTAGTGAGTGCAGAGTAGTGAGTAGTGAGTGCAGAGTAGTGAGTAGTGAGTGCAGAGTAGTGAGTGCAGAGTAGTGAGTAGTGAGTGCAGAGTAGTGAGTAGTGAGTGCAGAGTAGTGAGTAGTGAGTAGTGAGTAGTGAGTGCGGGGTAGTGAGTGCAGAGTAGTGAGTAGTGAGTGCAGAGTAGTGAGTAGTGAGTGCAGAGTAGTGAGTGCAGAGTAGTGAATAGTGAGTGCAGAGTAGTGAGTAGTGAGTGCAGAGTAGTGAGTAGTGAGTGCAGAGTAGTGAGTGCAGAGTAGTGTCTAGTGAGTGCAGAGTAGTGAGTAGTGAGTGCAGAGTAGTGAGTAGTGAGTGCAGAGTAGTGAGTGCAGAGTAGTGAGTAGTGAGTGCAGAGTAGTGAGTAGTGACAGTCAATACCACTTGCACCTGCCCAGTTGAAATCCCTCCTGCAAATGAACCTCCCATAGAGAACCCTATAATCAGCCCTAATGAACTGTCTATGATAGTTAACAGCACCTGTACTGTTGTAAACCACCTAGGCGACCAAATACCACCGCCAGCCACAACAGAAATTATTCCACCTCATGTATCCAGGGAAAGTTCATTGAGGGTTATCACGTGGAACATAGCGGGCCTAGCTTCCAAGGTAAATACACCCGCATGGGATGACTTTCTTAAACAAGGCTATGACATCATATGCCTACAAGAAACCTGGGACAGAGCTGAAGTATATGTCGAGGGATATACCTCCTTCAACGTGCTGGCTGTGGCTTCGCAGGCTGGCCGAGCCAAGGGGGGGTTAGTGACCCTGCTATCCACAACATTGACCGAGTTCTGGGTCAGTAACCATGCAGTTTTGGGAGACTATGCTTCTGTTTTGCGTGTGGCCCATAATGGACATAAAGACTTAATAATAGTGAACTTTTACAACAACATCGCCGGCCACAGACAGGGGTTGTTTATCTCTGATATCGAGCAGGCCATCGATGCAATGTTATTAAGCTCCTCTAAACCAGCTGTAATCCTATGGGCCGGAGATTTTAACATCAAAACGTGCACTTACGCACTTAAAGGGGCTTGTGGTCATAGGGAGGAATATTCAGGAAGGGAAACTACATGTGTTTTCAATCATTTTCCGCACAACATCCTAGGCAGTGCCTTGAATAACCTACTGGCTAAATATGATCTGGAACTTCTTGAATGTAATATGAATGCAAACAATGTCAGATGTCCAACATTCCATGGAAGGAATAGCCAATCCTTTATAGACCACATCATCGTATCCGGCTCTGCAACATACATAAATGTTTGGGTAATTGAACAAACGGTCAGTGACCACAACAGTGTATCTGTCGAATTGTTGGGCTGGGGGTCAAAAAGGAACTCCTATGGTCAACCTATTCAGAACATCTCCGTAGGAAGGCCAAATGGGATGAGGGTGAAATGGACAAAAGTTGACCCTGCCAAAATTGTCACCAATGTAATTACTAACTGCTATGGAGAAGTGGAGTACTGTCTATCCCCAACACCATGCCCAGAAACTTTGCTGTCTAAATTTCTAATCATTACACAAACCGTCGAGAAATCATTGACACGCAAATCACGGGAGCCAAGAAAAGTTAAGACAGTGTGGTTTGATGATAATTGTGCCCAGTCACTAAAAAGGCTAAAAATTTCGCTAGATGCCAAACCGAGAGACCCCTGTAAGATAAGGGAAGAGCGTTACAATTACAAAATCGCACTAGCCACTCGGAAGAGAGAACTCCAGGACGAGGCATGGGCTAAATTAGATCAGGCTGCGGAAACAAAAGACCACAAACTCTTCTGGGACACTGTAAACAGCCCGTTCTTAAAGAACGACAACATTCCCGAACTTACTTCGCATGTCAGCTGTCAAGACTGGATTATACACTTCACTGGGATTTTTAACTCTGATTGTTCCTTTGATTGTACTTTGGCCTCAGATCCTAATGTTCTAACTGTAATGCCAATCAATTTTAAATGGGAGAAATTATTGTTTTCAGTATCTTTAAATGAGGTGCGGAATGCGATAGAGAAAAGCAAGGGGGGTAAAGCCCCGGGCCCAGATGGGGTCCCTGTGGACTTTTTTAAATCCAAGATTGATTTATGGGCCCCTATTTTAACACGCTATTTCAATGCTGCTATTGAGGACGAACTACCTACCTCATGGGGTCAATCTATATTGGTGCCACTTTTCAAAAAAGGTTCAAGGGCCGAAGCACGTAATTACCGCCCAATTTCCCTTTTGGACTCGTCACTAAAAATACTGAGTCGCGTGCTTCTGGGAAGATTAGAGTCCTGGGTCGAGGACAATAATGTCCTGTCACCAATCCAGTACGGGTTCCGTAGGGGCATAGGAACCATGGAGCAGTGTGTGAACCTTGAGCTTATTATCGGCAAGTACACAAAAGCAAAGGAAGGGAATTTGTTCATGTGCTTTGCCGATCTAAGCTCAGCATTCGATCTAGTGGAACACACACTGCTCTGGCCAACATTACTTGCTATGGGCGCACCCCCCGAAATCATTCATTTGCTGGCCAGAATGTATAGCAGCTTATCAAGTAAAGTTAGATTTGGACCAAACGGAGAATGCACCCCCTTTTTTAAAATAGGTAGAGGGATTAGGCAAGGGTGTGTTCTCGCACCCTTGCTGTTCTCCCTTTTTATAAACCAGGTCGATCAGTCCCTACAAGAGTCTTTTGCTGATGCCCCTATGATAAATGGTAAACAAATACCCGTCCTCTTATACGCGGACGACGCGGTTCTGATTTCCAGGACCGCGAACGGTCTCCAAAAGCTAATCGACAAATTTAATGTTTTTATTAAGGGCAGAAAACTTAAAATTAATAAGGGCAAGACTATGACTATGACCTGTGGGAAGAAATTAAAGAAAAGTAAGCCATTCTTCCTTGATGGGGATAAACTTGAGTCTGTGCAACATTTCTGTTACTTAGGCATTACTTTCTCAGGGGATGGGAGATGGGTAAACGAGCAATCCTGTATAGGCATGAAGATGATTAGAAATACAAACTGCATCTTCAGATTCGCTTCCAAATTAGGGGGGCGTAGAATAAGGGAGATGATTTCTATTTATAACTCCAGGTGCATGTCCTCTGCTCTATACGGAGCAGGGATATGGGGATATAACTCGCAGATCGCCCTCTCCATTCAGCAGGAAGAAAACAAGTACCTTAAATGCTTATTATGTCTTCCTGCTTCAGCCTCCAACGAAATCATTCATAGGGAGCTGGGCATACACCAAGCCACAGACTTGATTGCACTACGCCCCCTCTCCCTCTGGCGATCCATTTGGGCCAAAGATGAAAACAAGTTTACCCAGGAAATAATTTTAGACTGTATTAAATTGGACCAGCACTTAAAAATCCCTTGGCTAAAACACATTTTTCACTGGTATAATTCCCTTTTTGGTCAAGATATTTTTAAAGACACCCCAACAGAATCAGTTTTAACGAAGCGTGACCTTAAATCCATCTACATGGATCATGCAAAAGGGATTAGAATGAAGGGGTATGCTACACAAAGTACCTTTAAATTGTACCTGGAATATAATTTAAGCACAGGATTCCCATCATACCTTACATTTGTCAGTATTAACTCCCATCGCTTCGTTCTGGCACGCCTGAGGCTGGGTATAGTCCACCATCTGGTGGCCTTCCCTACTGTAAAGAAGCCGGGGTCTTGCCCGTGCCCATGCGATGGGAAATCGAAACAGAGTATCTGCCACTTTTTACTACTTTGTAACTTTTATACTGGTTTTAGAAAGTTTTACCTAAAGCAACTATTTTTAGAATATAGTACGTGTGACATAAGAGCTGCAATGCAACTGTTGTTTGACCTGTCGTCCCCAAATGTGTGTTACCGTGTAGCCACCTATGTTCTTAAATGCATCGGGCACAGGATATCAATCATTATATGATCTCCGTTGGGAAAGACACCTATTGACCAACTGTGAGCTACTGCCAAACCTTTTGCATTTCTCTTATACATGAACTTTGGTTATTATTATGTTTTTAGATCCGGGTATCGATTGTTCCCTCGGTTCTGTACCTCTCTGGACTCATACTTTTTAAACTTTTTGTACATAATTGCTGCTAAAATACGTAAGAGATTTTATAGACATTGCACTTTAGTTACCCTTGCATATTTTTGCACATACTATTGCACTTTATGCCCAGCTTAGGCCTCTCTTCGACTTGTACTACCTCACTTGGCATGTTTTGCACTAGACTTTAAAATTGCTGCTAAATACAACGTTCAATTTTTGCATATTTTGCACATACTATTGCACTTTATGCCCAGCATAGGCCTTTTGTCTAGTACCATCTTACTTGCATGCTCTGCATCAAACGTTTAAAACGGCTGTTACATATAAGTGATTATTCTATGGTATATTAATGTGATATGCTTTGCACTAATTTGCTAAATTGCTGCTAAATACTATGTCCAAATTTTGCATTTTGCACATATTACTGCACTTTACGTCCAGCATAGGCTTCTTGTTTAGTACTATCCCACTTGGCATGCCTTGCACCTTACGTTTAAATTGACGCTACATTTAGTGATTATTTTCTATTTTAGGTTTTTAACTTGATTGGCTGAATTAATGTAATTGTTTTAGCAAGTTTCATCATTCTTTAATCTTTTATAAAAGTGACTTCAATTGTATCCATGAATGTTGCTATATGGTTGTACTTGTACAAACCGAATAAAGCATTTTGAAACTGAAACTGAGTAGTGAGTGCAGAGTAGTGAGTAGTGAGTGCAGAGTAGTGAGTGCAGAGTAGTGAGTGCAGAGTAGTGAGTAGTGAGTAGTGAATAGTGAGTAGTGAGTGCAGAGTAGTGAGTGCAGAGTAGTGAGCAGTGAGTGCAGAGTAGTGAGCAGTGAGTGCAGAGTAGAGAGTAGTGAGTAGTGAGTGCAGAGTAGTGAGTAGTGAGTGCGGAGTAGTGAATAGTGAGTGCAGAGTAGTGAGTGCAAAGTAGTGAGCAGTGAGTGCAGAGTAGTGAGTAGTGAGTGCAGAGTAGTGAGTGCAGAGTAGTGAGTAGTGAGTAGTGAGTGCAGAGTAGTGAGTAGTGAGTGCAGAGTAGTGAGTAGTGAGTGCAGAGTAGTGAGTGCAGAGTAGTGAGTAGTGAGTGCAGAGTAGTGAGTAGTGAGTGCAAAGTAGTGAGTGCAGAGTGCAGAGTAGTGAGAGTAGAGTAGTGAGTGCAGAGTAGTGAGTGCAGAGTAGTGAGTGCAGAGTAGTGAGTAGTGAGTGGTGAGTAGTGAGTGCAGAGTAGTGAGTAGTGAGTGCAGAGTAGTGAGTAGTGTGTAGTGAGTGCAGAGTACTGAGCAGTGAGTGCAGAGTAGTGAGTAGTGAGTGCAGAGTAGTGAGTAGTGAGTAGTGAGTGCAGAGTAGTGAGTAGTGAGTAGTGAGTGCAGAGTAGTGAGTGCAGAGTAGTGAGTAGTGAGTGCAGAGTAGTGAGTGCAGAGTAGTGAGTGCAGAGTAGTGAGTAGTGAGTGCAGAGTAGTGAGTGCAGAGTAGTGAGTAGTGAGTAGTGAGTGCAGAGTAGTGAGTGCAGAGTAGTGAGTAGTGAGTGCAGAGTAGTGAGTAGTGAGTGCAGAGTAGTGAGTAATGAGTAGTGAGTGCAGAGTAGTGAGTGCAGAGTAGTGATTAGTGAGTGCAGACTAGTGAGTAGTGAGTAATGAGTAGTGAGTAGTGAGTAGTGAGTAGTGAGTAGCGAGTGCAGAGTAGTGAGTAGTGAGTGCAGAGTAGTGAGTAGCGAGTGCAGAGTAGTGAGTGCAGAGTAGTGAGTAGTGAGTGCAGAGTAGTGAGTAGTGAGTGCAGAGTAGTGAGTAATGAGTAGTGAGTGCAGAGTAGTGAGTGCAGAGTAGTGATTAGTGAGTGCAGAGTAGTGAGTGCAGAGTAGAGCGTAGTGAGTAGTGAGTGCAGAGTAGTGAGTAGTGAGTAGTGAGTGCAGAGTAGTGAGTGCAGAGTAGTGAGTAGTGAGTAGTGAGTGCAGAGTAGTGAGTAGCGAGTGCAGAGTAGTGAGTGCAGAGTAGTGAGTAGTGAGTGCAGAGTAGTGAGTAGTGAGTGCAGAGTAGTGAGTAATGAGTAGTGAGTGCAGAGTAGTGAGTGCAGAGTAGTGATTAGTGAGTGCAGAGTAGTGAGTAGTGAGTAATGAGTAGTGAGTAGTGAGTATTGAATGCAGAGTAGTGAGCAGTGAGTGCAGAGTAGTGAGTAGTGAGTGCAGAGTAGTGAGTAGTGAGTGCAGAGTAGTGAGTGCAGAGTAGTGAGTGCAGAGTAGTGAGTAGTGAGTAGTGAGTGCAGAGTAGTGAGTGCAGAGTAGTGAGTAGTGAGTAGTGAGTGCAGAGTAGTGAGTGCAGAGTAGTGAGTAGTGAGTGCAGAGAAGTGAGTGCAGAGTAGTGAGTAGTGAGTGCAGAGTAGTGAGTGCAGAGTAGTGAGTAGTGAGTGCAGAGTAGTGAGTAGTGAGTGCAGAGTAGTGAATAGTGAGTGCAGAGTAGTGAGTAGTGAGTGCAGAGTAGTGAGTAGTGAGTAGTGAGTGCAGAGTAGTGAGTGCAGAGTAGTGAGTAGTGAGTGCAGAGTAGTGAGTTGTGAGTGCAGAGTAGTGAGTAGTGAGTGCAGAGTAGTGAGTAGTGAGTAGTGAGTGCAGAGTAGTGAGTAGTGAGTGCAGAGTAGTGAGTAGTGAGTGGAGAGTAGTGAGTGAAGAGTAGTGAGTGAAGAGTAGTGAGTGCAGGTGCAGAGTGAGTGTGCAGAGCAGTGAGTGCAGGTGCAGAGCAGTGAGTGCAGGTGCAGAGTGGTGTGTGCTGTTGAGTGCAGAGTGCTGTGTGCTGTTGAGTGCAGAGTGCTGTGTGCTGTTGAGTGCAGAGTGCTGTGTGCTGTTGAGTGCAGAGTGCTGTGTATTGGCAATGTAAATGGCAATGCCATTTATTTATGATTTAAAGAAAAAAAAAGAAATGTCATGAGCAATGCCAATAGCTCTACCTTTAATGATACCGAGACCATTGCATTGTAAATGCTTGTTTGAAAATGGGGACTATTGTTGCCGCTGACCATGAGCGCGGAAGGCCGGTTGCAACGGCCGCATTTATCACCCTTGTAAGAATGGGAGCCCACAATTCTACCTTACTTAGATACAGGTCTGGTGGAATACCGTCTGGTCCAGGTGCTTTGTTTTGTGTTAGACCCTGAATGCCCACTACGATTTCCTCCAAGGTAAATTCAGTCGAAGCAACCCATGGGCAGCCCTTCCCATCATCCTGGTTGTTCTCAACCGTGTGATTATATAAACTTTTGAAATGGTCAAACCATTGTCCTGGGAGAATGGTTGTGCCAACTTCTGGGGCGTTTGCGTCCTGGAAACATGGGTTATTTATTATTTTCCAGAACACACTAGTGTCCCTTTTGTCTGCTGCGTCCCTTAAATCATCCCAAGCTTGTGATTGGAGGGAGAATTTCCTGCATTTGATCGCCTTTTTATATGCGGTCCTACACTGTGCAATTCGTAACCTTTCCCGTGGGATGGTTTTCAGGCACACTTTTAAATCTTTCTCTGCCCGGGAGCAATCTTTGTCAAACCATCTGGGGGTGATGTTAGCTTTCCCATGCGAAGTAGTCTTTAGTAGCCCATGTATCAAGTGTGCCACTGCCTCGAATGCATTAACCACGGCAGGTCCCTCCACGGATAAATCAAGGCACACCCCGATCGCTTCCTTACCTTTCTCCATTAGGGATTTATAAAAATGTCCCCATCCACTTTTGACCATCTAAGTCGTCTCGCCTGGTCCGTTACCCTCTCGATGCTAGCTGCCACTGCACCTCTCCTTGCGCTTCTCGGGGAAGAGGTCTTTTATCTCCAAGACTAGAGGGTTGTGATCGCTAAATAAGCTCCATTCAATCTCAACCCCTCTTATCCAGTCCTTAAATAGACTGGAGACCACCACATAATCTATTAAGGAACGGCACCCTCTGCCCTTAAATGTTGGGTTGTTCTCACATCCGCATTCTAAGGCCACCAGATCAATTGTGTGCACTAGAGCGTGACTTTTCAGAACCCTGTCTAGTTCCGTCCCCTCACTGGAATGCTCAAAGTGCGGACCTTTTTCCACCGTACAGCGAGACCAGGTCTTAAGTTAGGGCACAAGTGGCAATTAAAGTCACCCGCTAAGACCACACACTGGGCCACTGCTCCCTTCCACGAGGCAATCTCTACATTTAGTCTGTTATCTAATTCACATATTGTGGAAACCTTCCCCTTCACTGCTACTGCATTATACAGATTAATCAGGATCACAGTTAGCCCATTTGTACGAAACCCAAGGGCCTGCATATTGTTTGTGGTCCAATTTAAATTAGTCCACACTCCTTCCAGCTGCAAATCCGTGTATATGAGTAGCCCTCCCATAGCTCTTCCTGAGGCTGATTTCTGTGCGGGTACCGAAAAACACTTATACCCCGCTAAATGAAAGGAACTGCAGCCCACCGCCCAGGTTTCCTGCAAACAAATTACCTGAAACCTGGTGATGCACTGCCTCCATTCCTGGTTGTCAAATTTGGCTGACAAACCGGCTATGTTCCATGATACCAATCTGAGCCCCTCCTGCGTTTGTCTCTCAATGGGGTAGGGTGTGACTAAATTATAATTATTTATCCTTTCGCCATTTAGGTCCTCGTTAGACCCAGACCGATTATATAAATCTTCTGGACGCTGATGGTGCCGAAAGGTGTAGTCCGGACCCAGTGAGTCCTCACTCCCTGATAACCTGACCAGCAGGCCAGAAGGATTTCCTGTAACCGGGGAAATTTCGGAGGATTCAGCAAGGGTCCTATCCGAGGGCTCCACGTCGTGGGTAGAGGGTGTATTCAATACAGGGTGATAAAATTGGGTTGCAGTCTGGGGCATGTCGAGGGAACTACCCTTATCTTGAGGGCGGTACTTGAGAGGGGCTCTAGCACTCTTCAGTCAATCCAGCTCTTCTAAGGACGTGAGGGGATCGAATCTATTCCTTAAGCTTAGTACTCCCTGGTTTCCGGGGAAGACATGTGGCATTGGGTGGTAAAGGCCCTTCCCGCCAAGGAAGCTATCGCTTCTACTTCGGAGTGCAGGGTCTTGACCAAGTCTAGAGGTTCCCTTCGGGTAAAAAAAAACAGTGGTAGAGATCTAATATTGCTTATGTGGCTGACCGGCCCCCAACTAAGTACATGGTCGACTGCTCTGCAATCCCTGAAATGTATCACCACGCAGTCACCAGTAACATCCTTATGCCTATTCCCCAACCAACTCACCCTCCGAACAAACAAAATTTACTCCTGTTCGTTCCCTGTTAATGGCCTATTCCTGTTCAACCAGAACATGACTTTATTCTTCAGCTCGTCATAAACGTATGTACAATCGGGCTTCAGCTCTGGGACCCCCGTGAGTATGATAACATATGGGGCCGCCTCTATGGGTAGGTTTATACAGGGTAATCGGTTGACGGTCACCTTGGTGGAAATCTCTTTCGGTTGGGATGGACGTGGTGAGTCTAGAGGGGGCTGCTTGTGGGCTCCAACTTGTGGCAAGTTTATTAGTGGGGCAGATGTTGCTTCACCTGTATTTAAAGTGGATCTGTTTGGTGCACTACTAATGTATGGCTGATGATAAATTAAAGGCAGTAATGGGCGTGTATTAACAGGGGTTTGCCCAGCTGGGAGTCTACTCGTTTGTACAGCAGACGGATTCATGATGGTTGTCTCAGCAACAATAGGAATAACAGATGGTGCAGTAGACAAAGTGCTACCCGCTCCCACCCCCCTCGTCTTCACTAGGGTTACCACTTTGTCTAGCCTGCTCATGATTAATTTCTTCTGGGTATTGATAAGCTGCTCAAAGTGGTTCTGCAGATCACTAATTATTTGAGAAACCCAGCTCGGGGGTACTTGTGGGTGCGTTGCTTGCCCCGTATTTTCCCCTGTAACCACGGTAGTAGAAGCAATCGGGACCGAAATGATTTTGCCCTTCCTCTGCCTAGGTTTCCTGGTACTAGTCCCCTTTTTCTTTGCAGTGTGTGACTTTCCCCCATTCTACTTATCTCTGGGTCTTTGTTATTCACTGTCTGAGCGCAAGGGATATCTGTGGTAGGAGACACTAATAAAGTATTAGGGGGGGTCATTGCCATGTCAATCTCGGACTCTTGGGACAAGGAAATGAGGTCGAGTAGCGGGGTTAATGACAGGCGCCTCTCAGTCCGCTCAATTTCATTAGAGACCTCGCCAATAGCTTTACGCAACATTCTATCTATTGCGGTGCGGGCAACGGGGGGGGGGGGTTCCCTTTGGTTTGGTCACAGAACGGGATTTAGGTGGATTGTTGAAACTCGATATGGAGGACCTTGTTTGCACAGTGCCAGCCATTGTGTTTGGATTCTGTAAATGGAGAGACTGGCAGACTATACGCGACTCAACAACAACTTCTGGCCACACAACCAACTGTGATCAACGCGAGTACTACTCCAAACCACCCCAGCTAATCAGACACAAACGCACAGGCTGACCAGAACCACCGCCCGATTAAATAAGAGAATCTCAAGGTAAATACCCAGTCCAGTCAGTCCCACACAGTAGAACTTACCTCTCTTCAGGCCAACGGCTAGTTCCTCTCTCACTCTCAGTGTTCCAATAGCACTACTCAGGGGGGGCCCAGCCCGGCCTCTTCCGGCCCCTGACGGCTACAGACGGCCCGCCCTTTGCCCGGGCTTCGCTCGGCACACGCCCGCACGCGTCCCGCGTAGCAGGGAATAGAGACTGTTAAGTACAGGTAGAGGTAGGGGCCTATCAAGCCTCAGGTGTTCTCCGTCGCTGGGCTGCTGGGACTCGTAATAATAATAATAGGGAGTCTTGTAAAGCGCTTGGTGACGCACAACGGCGTGTCCCCGCGCTAAGAGAGGTGCGAGAGTTAGCAAAGGAGAGTACTTGAGCGTGGGGCAGCTACCGGACGTACAAGAATGTCTTTAGCTTCGCTCTAAAGATGGACTCTGAGGGTTCCAGACGCAGCGCGGTGGGGAGTTTGTTCCAGCTCGATGCTGCCAGATACCTAAAAGATCTGTCGCCCATCCGAGCTTTGAACACTTTGGGAATGGACAGGCGCCCTGAACCAGAAGATCTAAGGGAGCGGGAGGGTTCATATCGTGTCAGCAGGCCTTGCAGAGGCCGAGGTGCCCTGCATTGACAATACGATGGAAGGTGCAAAGCGCTTTAAATTCCACCCTACTTCTCACCGGAAGCCAGTGCAGGGCTTGGAGCGTAGTCCTGTGAGTCCAACAAAACCTCACTGCAGGCGGGGTGACGGGGAGCAGGCTGGCAATCTCCCACTGCTGAGCCCCCAACCAAGATCTCACAGCAGTCCCGTAATCAGCGCTCCTCTATAGAGCCCCTCCAAGCAGTCTCCACTGTGAAGCGGCACCTCGGTGGACCACATGGTCACTCGCCAGAAACATCAGAACAGTCCCTGGCTCAGAACCGCACTCACTACAGACTCATGACAGACAGCAGAGCTATCCCTCACTTACCTGAGTCTGCGGAGCTATCACTCACGTGCCACTGACATCCGCAGCTATCAACCCCCCTTCATCAGTCTGATGTCCGCCTCAGTGCAGACATCAGGGAGAGCCCTCACTATAACACCCCGCACTGTAGCTCCTCCCCTGCCCGGTCACCCGCCAATGACTACGCAACACAAACAGCTTGGTATAACACGTCTTTACTCATCTGCGTGCAACTGCGAACTCAGCATCCTAAACCTGCAGTCACTTCACTACGCTCTAACGCTTACATCACAGTTCTACAGAGTCCATCGGGAGCCACCAGGGTTCCGTCATTGCAAACTTACTCGCCACTACATACCTGTGTTAAATATAAAATTAAAACTTTTAGTAAATATATTAAATTTGTAGATTTATAAAGCACGGCTTATCACCTGTGAGGGTATCCAGGCGCTGTCCATGGTTGGGGGAGATTATGTGATTTGCCCTGAATCACAGGTTGTTGAGCTAATGCCGAGACTCAAACCCGGATCCCCAGCTCGCAAGTTGGCAGCTCTTTCAACTGCACCACAGCCTCTCCCTTATATACTCAACCATAGCTCTTTAATGAGTCTTCATGGCGCTTAGATCCCACATCCCAACTGTGTCTGCAGAAGCTGTGGACAGGCAGTAGAAGTGTCCATGGCCGGCGTTGGTGACGAAGAAACAGCAGCAGTCGGGGTTCTTCACTTGTACCTTCAGACCCAGTCTCGGCATTGACATCACTGCCTGACGAGCGATGAGTCACATGTTGGAAATCTGAGGAATCTCGCGAAATGGACTTACCAGGCCGTTGGGCAGGCACCACATGTCCTTTGCTGTTCACAACATGAAATGGTTCAGCATCAAAAGGAGAATCAGATATTCATTTTCTGTGCTGACGAACAGGCCCTCGATCTCCTCTAACGTCTTTTGCCTGTCGATGCTTGTCTGCATTGACCTTCATATTCTTTTTACGATCCAAGTGTTTCCGGCGGGTTTCTTCCTCAGTATTTGATCTTCTGTTGGTCTATTGCGGTAAGTTGGTCGTCATGCCTCTCCAGAACATCGAATTGCAGGGCTTTCATCTGTGTTGAGTAAGGGTTTGAACGGTAAGCTTGAAGAGTCAAATTTAAGACCGTTTTAAGGTAGAGCTTTTCTAGTACAGCAAGCTGGACAGCTTTCTTAACAGTACTTGTGAAACGTTCGACAAGGCCCTTGGCCTTTAGCCAAAGAGGTGTGCTCTTCTGATGCTTCACATTAAGATGACTGAGAAAGTCTCTGAATTCTCGACTGTTGAAAGAGGGGCCGCTGTCAGATTTTAAGATAGCAGGAACACCCCATGTGGCAAAGATGCTGTCTAATCTCTCGATGACTCTTTCTTGAGTGATAGATGAGACAGCGTCTATCAATGGAAAATGGGAGTATTCATCAAAAATCACCATTAGGTGATGTACATTGTCAAGAGAACCAAAGAAGCCAACGGCAATTCTTTCCCATGCACCTGTTGTCAACTATGACATGTTGAAGGAATGGTGAGTGGTTTTCGATGACAGGAGGTTGCATAGATGACAGGCCTTCTATTCTATTTCAATTCTCTTGTCAAGATATGGAAACCAGACTCTGTCTCAGAGAGCTTGTATGGTCGCAACAATTTCACAATATCCTTCATGGGACACTTCAAATACTGTTGTCACAGGCTCTCGGGAATGACAATTCTCGAATCTCTTAGTTTGATGCTTTCCTGAGGAACGGACAATTCAATTTCAATTTATCTTTATTTCGGCATGAATACCATAAAAGAACAATACATTACAACAATAAAACATTCCTTTAAAATACATAGCATACTGTAAAATTCATTCAGTTTTCATGTCGAATCTAAAATCAAAGATTAAGAAATCTGAAGGTCATGATAGATGTTCTAATTCAATAGGAACAGGTGTGGGTGACAGAAATAGGTTACATCAAGTGCAGGCGACAGAATAGGAATTCATCAATTGCCCCTCAAATAGTACAGAAAACATTTGTAACATGTCAACGACATTTTAGGTACATAACGTTTTACAGTTTATAACCCAATTTTTTCCTTTGGAAAAAGATACTGTGCAAGAATCTACTGACACTAAATACGATAGGCTGGCTACTATCGGTCAAAAGGATCCTTAGGGCCTGAGAGCATGTTCTTACACCTAGTGTTAGACATATGGGCTTGATCCATCTTCTCCTCGCTTTGACATATATTGGGCAGAAGAAGAGGATATGTAGCTCATTTTCTTGTTGGTTACCACCACACATGGTACATGATTCACCCTCTGCATAATTCACTGAGTTAACACCACCAGACCAACGAACCAGTGTCGAACCAATTTGAAGGTTTCCATATCTAAATTTCAGAAATAAGGTCTTTGCTAGCGGTGGTTCTATTTCATCCAGAAACAACTCAAAGAATGGATCACCTTTAAAATTAAGGAATCTTTGTACAAGCGACCCATTAGAAGGAGCGTTTGTGATCATACCTGAAATATACGACCAAAAACACTTTTTTACCATGATTTTTGAATTTGGTGGCAGTATATCTGGTTGTTCCCAATAATGTGACAATCCTATTGAGGTAAGCCAGAATTTAACATGTTTAAACCAGGGTATCACTTTAAAGCTGTCAAGCTCCATGATTTCTATTAGCCCATTTTTGTAAGCCTGCAACTCCGGTACGCGCCACAGCCTGATCCATAACAATAAAGGACGTAGAATAATGTGGTGGTCCGTTCTACGAAAATTTAGGTCAAGCTGGAGCGGAACCAGAGGAGTACTCCTGGGGACTCTAACCAGACTTCTCAGGAAGTTGTTATCCATGACCCTAAAGACATCTTTGGATCCTGGGCCCCAGATTTCCGAGCCGTACAATACTGCAGATTGAACCTTATATTTAAAGAGTTCAACTGCTGGGGACACGGCTTTGCTGGTGCTTAGACCTTGTTCTCTGATAATGGGTTTAGTGTTCTGGCTAAAGAGCATCTTACATTTTTCTAATTGGGCTTTCCATGAAAAAGTGGAGTCAAGTATTACTCCCAAATAACCAAAGTGCGGGACTGATTCCAATTTTGTTCCATTTAAAGTTAGAGGGCCCTTGTCGCTCTTTGTTGGATTTAGGACCATACACTTTGTCTTTTTCCCGTTTATCTCCAGTCCTTTCTTGTTACAATAATCATAAAAGGAGTTTAAAAGAGACTGAAGGCCTTTTTTTGTCTGGGAAATTAGTATAGTGTCATCCGCAAACAACAGGGAAGTAACTTTTTCACCATTCAACTTTGGAGAATCATTGTTGCATTCTTCCAGGTATGACGGAATGTCATTCACGAATAGCGAAAACAGTGTAGGGGCCAGTACACACCCCTGGCGCACACCTCGTGCAATTGGTATTTTAGGGGTTAATTCGCCTTTTGGGCCCCACCGTACTCTGGCGAAGTTCCCTCTGTGTAGCTCTTTTATTTGCGCTATCAGGGTTGGTGACATCCCTACTGAACTTAGTGTTTCCCACAGTAAATTGCGTGGAACTAAATCAAACGCCGCCCTTAGGTCGACGAACGCAACATGAAGTTGTCCCTTTTTAATCTTAATGTATTTCCAATAAAGGCAACAGAAGCGGAAAATTTGATCGATTGTACTAACTTTGGATCTGAATCCCGCTTGATATTTTGACAAAATTGCCTTTTCGTCCAGCCAATCATTGACACGGAATAAAATGTGTCTTGTGTAGATTTTTTGCAGTATGTCCATTAAACTTATCGGACGATAATTTGAGGGGTCCATCCTGTCACCTTTCTTGTAAATTAAAACAATTTCAGCCCCCTTCCAGCTTTCTGGGAAGTCTAGAGTTCGGGATAACTCGTTACACAAATGGTTAATGTATGGGACCCAAATTTTTAGTTCGTGTTTATACAAGTCTCCCGGAATCTTGTCTAACCCAGGGGCTTTGCCAGATTTAATCTGGTTTATTGCCAATTCTGTCTCTCCTAGGGTGAACTCCAGGGTTTCCCCCGGAATGACATGGCTAGGAGTTCTATCAGTACTGGGTTCCTCATATGCCTTATAAAGTTCAGAAAAATGATTTACCCAAGTCCGTTCGTCTAGATAGACATCCTTTACCACTCTACCTTGGTGATTTCCGTTTGCTATCAGCCTCCAGAAGGCTACACTATCTCGTATTTTTGCTGCTTGTAACAAGTCAGCCCATTTTGCTTCTTCCCATGCAACTTTACATGCCTTTTGGACCATTTTATAATTGTTCCTTGCTGATATAACATTCGTTTGGATCTTAGACTTGTTTGCTGTCAGGAGTGCCCTCTTGGACTCCCTACAGTCCTTGTTGTACCAGGGTTTGCTATGGGATAAGTTGTTTGTCTTCTGCTGACTTTTTTTCGGCATCTTGGTGACTAGGGGCTTTAGAGCATTAAAAAATTTATGGTGTAGTTCCATAAAATAGCTGTCAGGGCCTTCATTTGGGATGACATTTGGGTATGCTCCAAAGGTACTAGCAAAAAGCCCATAAATTTCACTTATGATTTCACCATCGCCCAATATTAGTGGCCATTTGAGAGAACGTCTGTTGTTACTGATGTGTAACTCAATTTGGTCACCACTATTTCCGTCTCCCATCAATGGAGACACTGTATCTCCTAATAGGGAGTCCTCGACATGAAGGGCCAGAGGAAAATGGTCACTCTCTAGTCTTTCCGTTACCTCCATGTCCAGAAGGAATTCCCAAGAAGACACAGAGGCTATAATGAAATCTATATTGCTTTTGTAGTTCCCTCTGAAGAATGTGGGCTTCCTCATGATGTCTGATGGTAGCCGTCCATTACACGCTCTTATGCAGTGTTCTGTACATAATCTAGTCAATTGAAGGGCCAACGGAGAACATTTTACTGATTTTGTGGTTTCTATAGCAGGGATCCTATTAGCCTCATCTTCTTCTAGGAAGATGTCGCTGAGCCCCACAATAGGCTCGTAGTTACAATTAAAGTCGCCTGATATAATGACATAGTTCGCTCTAGTATCTAGGTTACCCAATAAAAAATCAAGGGATGTTAATGTGGAAGATTCCCTAGTAATGGGGGTTGGTCTGTTATAAACGTTAACTAGATACAATTTTTTCTCTTTACGAGCATCAATTTTCAAAATCAGAATATCAGGGGAATTGGTATCCACCACTTCTATGTTCACTTTTAGATCTACCTTTACCCAGGTCAGTAACCCTCCCGAGGGTCTTCCACTCCTCGAGGGAATTGCATTGACACCATAAGATTTGTATCCCAGCCTATGAATAGTTTCAACCGCCCAGGTCTCTTGCAACATACAAAAATCAAAAGAGTCAATGAAACTTGCCCAGTCCGGGTCAATTAGATTTTTAAATAGCCCGGCTATATTCCAGGATACCAACTTTAAGGTTTGTCGAGGGTCCAAGAGTTTTTGCATCGGGACATTTCCCCCCTCTACAACCACTGAAATATGGCCTTCTCGATTAATTACATCATGCTCAATAGACATTAAATCATTTTGAGGTGTAACACTTCCCAATGGTATTGAACCATCCCCAATTATTGGAGCTAACACAGACAATGTACTTACATTCCCCTCAGTTCCGGCTACATAAGTATTAACACCATCTGTCTGTAAACAAAAAACACCCCTTCCCCCCAGCAAATTAGCATCCAACAATTCATTTCCGTCAACCCCCCTAGGCGCTTGGCATCAATCGCAATCGTCAAGCCCACTAAAGATGTCAAATCTGTTGGTAATTTCTAAAGGGGTGAACGGTTTTAAATGGTCCATTCTTCCATTGTTGGTGTTAGTTTGCCTATATGGAACACAGTTCCAACCAAAAGCATCAGGTGCCGGTGCATTATTTGGGGGAAAGAAAGGCTCCATAGAAATAGGCCTAGTAAATGGTGGCACCATGGGTTGAATGTTACCAGCCCTGTGCATGACTGGTGGATAGAAGCAGGGCATAGTTTGAGATGTAATATGAGGGGCTGGTTGTTGATGGGAGGGAAAAACCACAGACCTTGGATAAAAAAAAGTCAAGGGTCTGGGTATTATGCAGTTACTTGTGGTACCCGGGGGCCAATTTAATATGAGTTGGACTGCATTAGGATCCCTAAAGTTAACAACCACCACGTCCCCCTCGATGTTTTTTTGTCGGCTTCCCAACCATTGGAGGCGTCGAACGTGGACAATATCACCATTTATATGGGGTGCTATTGGTCTGTATAAACTTAACCAATGCATGATCTTGTTTTTTAATTGTGCGAATCCCTCCCTCTTACTTGTAGGTAACACTGGGACTCCGGTTAGAACTACCACAAAGGGCACTGCCTCTGGTGGTAATTCTGGATTTGGCACCGGTTTTGACCTTCCCCATCTTGGTTTCTGTCCCGTTACTTCAATTGATTGGCCTTCATTAGAGGAGCTAACTACCTTGTTAGATGAATTAATTTTGGTAGTAGCTGGCTTGGAGGCCAAATTGGTTGATAAAGTAGTTGGTAGTGCAATTGGTTTAGGAGTAATTTTAGCATTCCCTTTAGGCACCGAGATGTTAGGAATCGCCAGCAAAGTAGAGTTGGCTGTTGTTGCTTGGGAGGCTGAATTGGACTTGGACACACTAGGAGCTTTATGTGTTACTGAATTCGATGATTTGGAATTTACCTCGCCCTTGTTCCCCAATGCACGCTCGAGTAAATTTAGCCTTGACTCTATTTCAATCAGCCTTTCCAAGATTGATGCTGAATGGGTGTTAATTAAGTTTACTATCGAATCTAGAGAGGCAGGAGCGTGAACAGTGGGGAGCGATTTAGGCAGCTCAGAAACTACCATCATATCCTCTACAACTATAGGTGAAATACGAGGTAAAGAAGATGTAATAGTGGCTGGCCCTTCTGTAGCAGTAGAAGTAATAATAACACTAGCTTCTGGGGTCTTGGCTTTTTTACCAAAATCAGAGTGGCTTATTTTTGGTTGCACTGGGATCCCCCCTTTTCGTCGTTTTTTGCATGGCGGAGGTCCATGTACCCTTGGGGCTGGTATAGATTTCTTTACTCTGTTTGGTACTATCTTTGATGGTAATGGGGTAATGGGTTTTGGAACATTAGGAGTACTTGTCTGTGCGGTAACATCGGGACTTATAATATCCAGATGGGGGGAATGATTTATACAAGGGTTAGAGACATCCAATACCACGGGTTGGCTATCAATTATATCAGTTGTATGTACAATAACATCAGTTAACTGGGTATTAACACTGAGATTCGCTGAAGGTGTTGATGTTGGCGACAGGCGCCGATGCTTTAAACTTTCAACAGAGCGGCGACGCTCAGCACGGCGCTCTGCCAAAACAATATCTAATGGCATATCCGGTGAAGCTTTAGTAAAATAGTCATCAAGGGTTTTGTTCAAAAATGCACCCTGCTTTTCGGCCATAGTATATAAAAATAGGAATAAAGTCCCACAGCGATAATTTACAAAGTCACGCAAAGTGTCAATTATGAAAACAATGAATCACAGCATAAATACCAGGGATTTGGGTCCAGTCCGGTCTCCTCGGTTCTCGGAGGGTCTCAGAGGGTCCGCCCTTAGTCCGGGCTTTGTCCCGGGATATGTCCCGCACACGCGTCCCGCTGACGCGCGGTCAGTCCAGGTTAAGTACGATAGCAGGTATAGGGGCGGAGTCGCGGGAAGAGGCAACAGGTGTGCTTGGTGGAACTCGCACAGCCTGATGGGCCTCGCAGTCCCGTCCTCCGTCGCTTGCTGGGTCCCACGCAGATTCAGACCACCAACGGGGCTCCCGAGTAACAAAGCAGCTCACAGTGCTCCCAGTCCTTGGCGCATGCACAGTCTCCTTGACGAGCGGCACCCGCGGAGCGGGGGCCGCGAGGAGTTTTAAAGGCAGCAGACAGGCAAGCAGGCAAACAGGGGGGCGGAGTCGCGGGAAGAGGCAACAGGTGTGCTTGGTGGAACTCGCACAGCCTGATGGGCCTCGCAGTCCCGTCCTCCGTCGCTTGCTGGGTCCCACGCAGATTCAGACCACCAACGGGGCTCCCGAGTAACAAAGCAGCTCACAGTGCTCCCAGTCCTTGGCGCATGCACAGTCTCCTCGACGAGCGGCACCCGCGGAGCGGGGGCCGCGAGGAGTTTTAAAGGCAGCAGACAGGCAAGCAGGCAAACAGGGGGGCGGAGTCGCGGGAAGAGGCAACAGGTGTGCTTGGTGGAACTCGCACAGCCTGATGGGCCTCGCAGTCCCGTCCTCCGTCGCTTGCTGGGTCCCACGCAGATTCAGACCACCAACGGGGCTCCCGAGTAACAAAGCAGCTCACAGTGCTCCCAGTCCTTGGCGCATGCACAGTCTCCTCGACGAGCGGCACCCGCGGAGCGGGGGCCGCGAGGAGTTTTAAAGGCAGCAGACAGGCAAGCAGGCAAACAGGGGGGCGGAGTCGCGGGAAGAGGCAACAGGTGTGCTTGGTGGAACTCGCACAGCCTGATGGGCCTCGCAGTCCCGTCCTCCGTCGCTTGCTGGGTCCCACGCAGATTCAGACAACCAACGGGGCTCCCGAGTAACAAAGCAGCTCACAGTGCTCCCAGTCCTTGGCGCATGCACAGTCTCCTCGACGAGCGGCACTTCATCTTTGACATTTTTAAACTTTTGGCATTCACTGTCACTGGTAAGAGGTCGAGGGTGCTGGTGCCAAGAGTAATGTGTAATAATGTCCTTCAGTTTTAGCATGTCGCTATCTTGACTCGTGGCAGTGACAATGTGTTCCAATGGAATGGCAGCTGGGGTGCTTGATTTCACAATGAAATGTATATATGCTACAGCCGTCTTGGAAGGGGTGAGAGTGCAGTGGCGTGCATTAGAAGTGGTTTTGATCTCTTCCTGGATGATGCATGATGGTGTAGTTGTATTATTACAATTTCAGACCCCAAAGTTCAATGCAAGGAGGCATTTTTTCCTTTGGATTGAAGGGCTTCCCATACAAAAATACGTGGGAATGTTCACAAGCCCATACCACTGCTAAGCTTTCTTTCCCAGGTTGTGAATAAGCATATTCAGTTTGGGACACACTTCAGCTTGCATATGCCACAATACTTCTTTGAGCATTTGAGTGTCCGCTGTGCTGTGCAAGCATGGCGCCCAACTCGACAGGGCTAGCATCGACAACCACCTCTGTCTGAAGCTTTGGATCAAAGTTTGCCATGTCAGTAGCGTTTTCAATAGCTTGTTTGAGTTTCTGGAAGCTTTGCTCTCCCATTCATGTGACTCATGAAATGAAACATACTTTATTGTCAAGTTTTCTAATGGCTCACTGACGGTGGTAAAGTATTATATATATCTTGAACAATAACTGGCCATGCAATGGAATGAAAGTAACATGGATGCATTTTGAGGAGGACTGGCTGTTGATAATGCTTGCACTGTAGCTGGACCCGGAGTCATGCCCTCATCAGAAAAGATGTGGCCAAAGAATTTTAACTTTGTCTTATGGAGCTCACATTTCTCTGCATTGAAAGTTAAATCTGCATCAGCAAGCAAACGACACACTTGCGTGAGAGCTTTATCGTGCTCTTTCTGTGTAGCTCTGGAAACCATTAAGTCATCACTATAGTTAAAAGAATTCATGACAGGCTCTCTGATACACGAATAACATCTTGAAACAGCTCGGCATCTGACGACACACACAAACTTAGTATTTTGTAACAGAACAGACCAATATCCGTAGAAAAGGTTGTAATGTACCTGCAATTTTCCTTGAATTCCATCTGATGATATCTTTTATTCAGATCAAGGCGAGAGAATACCATCATTTACTTGTGTTATTATCATGTCAGCAATGTGTGGACCTGGATGCCATTTTCTTTTAATTGTCCTGTTCACTTGACGCATATCCATGCAGATACGTACAGCTACTTTACTGTCCTTTTTCGGTACCCCTACTACTATGGGAGAAACCCATGGAGCTGGACCAGTGGATTGCTAAATGATATAATGTTTTAGTAAGGATTCCAGTTCTTTTTCAACAGCTTCCTGTAAGTGAAATGCAATTCATCTGTGTCTTTGAGCAATTGAACGGATGTCCTAGTTTATGTGCAATTGGACTTTCAAAAGTCTTGAGTTTATCCAACCCATGAAACAACAAAGAGAATTAACTTATTATTTCATGATGAGTATTCATGTTATTGTTCACGGTTATCAGTCCCATATCAGCAGCTGTGCTGAAGCTGAGTAAACAGGCACGTGATGCATTACCTTGATGTACAATGCAAAAACAACAGTTGATGGACAGAATGCAGAACAATGTCATACATTCACCCCAGTACAGAGATCTGGGCCTAAATCTATCGTTTTTTTGCTCACCACACCACCCCAGTTCAGACATGGCCATATGCAAATCAGCTTTGACCCTGTGCCTCATGGGAACAGTCCAGCCCGAACATGAATGGGTGCTTGTACTTTTGTTTTCTTGTGTATCATCATTTTGACAAATGAACCTTGACTTTTTAGTGGCGTTGATGCAGACCACATATACACTTCAGTTTTCGATGGAGTAAGGCAGGGCAATGGAGACAGTTCATTGTATTCCTCCATAGACGCACCACTGTTGATAATAAAAGGTATTTAACAACCATTGACTTTTAGTGTAATTTTTGGACAATGTTTGATTGACTTTGATGCTTTGTCGTGTCGACTTTTTTTGGACTGGTATTTTTCCTCACATGCGGCCAGTCCAACATGTTCACGTTTATCTGAGGTAAACATCGACATGTCCCAACCATCTTCACTTTCATTTGACATCAATACCAAAGAGCTATTTGACGTAGATTTAGATGCCGATCAACTTCATTTGGTGTTGATTTGCCTCAGCTGAAGTGATTGCTTGGCCTTGTGGGCGTGAGTCAAACGCCACTTCTGGAACCTTCGTGCAGCCATTTTGTCTGTGCACAGTGACACACTTTTTCTTTCGACTTGCACGCCGTTACAAAATGATTTTCCTTTCCACAGCCTTTGCATATCCACCCAATCAATCCATCAATCTGGGCAGAGGATCATTCGAAGAGCCAGGTTGAGGTCCTTCCTGAATTGAGTCAGCGTCACGGTTTGCGTGAGGCGGAGGTTTAGGGGGTTCCAGGTCTTGATAGAGAGGTAGGAGAACGACTTTCCGCGGGTTTTGGTCTTGTGGATACTGGGGATGGAGGCAAGGGCGAGTTGGGAGGATCAGAGTTATCTGGCGGGTACGTTGAATGTGAGGCCGTGGTTCAGGTATGCTGGTCCTTTGTCATGCGGAGTTTTGTAGGCATGAGTGAGGAGCTTTAAAGTGATTCTGTTGTTGACTTTGAGCCAGTGGAATTGTCAGAAGTGTTGCGTGATGTGGTTGTGGTGTGTGATGTTGAGTACCGGTCTGGCTGCGGCATTTTGGACGTTCTGTAGTTTCTTGAGCTGTTTCTGGGTGATGCTGGCATAGAGTGTATTGCCGTAGTCGAGTCTTCTGCAGATGAGTGCATGGGTGGACAATGGCTGGACATTTACCTTTATGTGAAAACAAAAAGCCACACCTGAAGCATAACTTCCTTTTCTGACCAGAAATCACTCTATGTCCCTCAGCTTTGCTCTTTGTCTTACTTTTCACATTCATGACTGGCTCACTGTGGGCGCCACAGGCCTTCATGGCACCAGCTTGTCAATCAGCACGCTCTTCAGCTCTGGCAGCCATGAAAACATGTTCCAGACTAAGAGTTTCTTTCAGCATTCGTCATCTGAAAGAATATGACAAGCATTCGTCTGTCCCTCTGAGGCACACAGCTTCTTCATCATTAAATTCATTGAACTTAAAGGGTTTGAACGTATTCAGACTCTCAACAAATGTGTTGATAGTCTCACCAGCTTTCTGTCATTCTAGGTTTGAAGATGCACCTTTCATAATCTACTTTCGGCACTGGATTGAACTTGAGATCCAACGCTGCTTTGATTTCACTGTATGTAATTTCGTCAGCTCGTGACATTTTCTTTATGAATTCTTTTACACCTTCACCCAGAAGATTCTTCAGGTATTTGATAATCTTCTTGTTTTCTGCTTCTTCAATCACCTCAATGAAATCGTCAAATGTCTGTATCCAAGCAGTCCATCTGTCACCAATATTCAGCTTTATGGCGGTATCAAACGGCAGTGGTAGTTTCAAGACGGCGGCGTCATTGTAACTATTGGGGAACTTATTGATGTGGAGAGCAGTGTTCGTTCCCACTCTGCTTGGTGATCTTGTTTATGCAAACCATCTCTGAGGCCTTGCGATGTGCTGGCCTCCAGATCATCTTGATAATGACAGGAGACTAAACTCTTTCTTAGTCTCCATTGGAAAAGCAAACTTTCACAATTCCGATGGACATTCTCAGCTTTCTGAACTTTGGAGACCTTTGGAGTTGTTCTGAACCGCAACCTGTCAGCATTGGTGGTGTGTCGCCTCGAGTATGGACGGCTCCGCAAACACAACCCCAGCTTCCTCTGGGACCACTCCACCCAGCTCTGCGGTCTGATGACTCTCAATGCTCAGTTCTGATAAGCAGATGACTGTTTCCTGCATTTGAATTCATGACATATGATGTTAGGCTTTAGTTTGGGTAGTAGCGCGGTACCTCTCTCTGTAGCCTTATGAGTAGGTTTTCGGACAACGTTATGTAGACTTCTCAGCAAAGCTTTTGTTACTGTCAAATCCTTCACACTTGCTTGAGTTGTGCTTGAATACACATACTCCAATTCGATTTTGCACTTCGATGGAGGCACATGTTGCATTTAGAAACATCTTGCTGAACCACGGCAAACACTCTGGGAGATCAAGCAGCTGACACTTAGGCTTCCTGTACAACGTCATTTGGTGGACGTTAAGAGTGAGGGGTGGCACTGCATGCCATGTTGCATTTTGCCTTTGCCTGATTACACTTTCAGTTGGGGTGATGAAAACCAGCTGCAGAAACTCAATGACTCGCGGTGCCTCCATTATGGGTGCTCTAGGTTAGAGATAACCCTGCTGTGAGAAGCATCACCCCACACAAAGGCGCAGGAACCTTTCACCTTTCTCTGCCTCTGCTGCGGATGCTCCAGGATAGAGATGACCCTGCTGTGAGAAGCATCACCCCACACAAAGGCGCAGGAACCTTTCACCTCTCTCTGCCTCTGCTGCGGATGCTCCAGGATAGAGATGACCCTGCTGTGAGAAGCATCACCCCACACAAAGGCGCAGGAACCTTTCACCTCTCTCTGCCTCTGCTGCGGATGCTCCAGGATGGAGACGACCCTGCTGTGAGAAGCATCACCCCACACAAAGGCGCAGGAACCTTTCACCTCTCTCTGCCTCTGCTGCGGATGCTCCAGGATAGAGACGACCCTGCTGTGAGAAGCATCACCCCACACAAACGTGCAGGAACCTTTTACTTCACTCTGCCTCTGCCGCCGTTGCTCTAGGATAGAGAGGACCCTGCTGTGAGAAGCATCACCCCACACAAAGGCGCAGGAACCTTTCACCTCTCTCTGCCTCTGCCTCTGCTGCAGATGCTCCAGGATAGAGATGACCCTGCTGTGAGAAGCATCACCCCACACAAAGGGGCAGGAACCTTTCACCTCTCTCTGCTTCTGCTGCGGATGCTCCAGGATAGAGACGACACTGCTGTGAGAAGCATCTCCCCACGCAAAGGCGCAGGAACCTTTCACCTCTCTCTGCCTCAGCTGCGGATGCTCCAGGATAGAGACGACCCTGCTGTGAGAAGCATCACCCCACGCAAAGGTGCAGGAACCTTTCACCTCTCTCTGCCTCTGCCTCTGCTGCAGATGCTCCAGGATAGAGATGACCCTGCTGTGAGAAGCATCACCCCACACAAAGGGGCAGGAACCTTTCACCTCTCTCTGCTTCTGCTGCGGATACTCCAGGATAGAGACGACACTGCTGTGAGAAGCATCTCCCCACGCAAAGGTGCAGGAACCTTTCACCTCTCTCTGCCTCTGCTGCAGATGCTCCAGGATAGAGATGACCCTGCTGTGAGAAGCATCACCCCACACGAACGTGCAGGAACCTTTCACCTCTCTCTGCCTCTGCTGCAGATGCTCCAGGATAGAGACGACCCTGCTGTGAGAAGCATCACCCCACTCAAAGGCGCAGGAACCTTTCACATGTCTCTGCCTCTGCTGTGGATGCTCCAGGATAGAGACGACCCTGCTGTGAGAAGCATCACCCCACACAAAGGCGCAGGAACCTTTCACATGTCTCTGCCTCTGCTGTGGATGCTCCAGGATAGAGACGACCCTGCTGTGAGAAGCATCAACCCACACGAAGGTGCAGGAACCTTTCACTTCTCTCTGCCTCTGCCGCCGTTGCTCTAGGTTAGAGAGGACCCTGCTGTGAGAAGCATCACCCCACACAAAGGGGCAGGAACCTTTCACCTCTCTCTGCCTCTGCTGCGGATGCTCCAGGATAGAGACGACACTGCTGTGAGAAGCATCACCCCACACGAACGTGCAGGAACCTTTCACCTCTCTCTGCCTCTGCTGCAGATGCTCCTGGATAGAGACGACCCTGCTGTGAGAAGCATCACCCCACGCAAAGGCGCAGGAACCTTTCACATGTCTCTGCCTCTGCTGTGGATGTTCCAGGATAGAGACGACCCTGCTGTGAGAAGCATCACCCCACACAAAGGCGCAGGAACCTTTCACCTCTCTCTGCCTCTGGCTCTGCTGCCGATGCTCCAGGATAGAGATGACCCTGCTGTGAGAAGCATCACCCCACACAAAGGCACAGGAACCTTTCACCTCTCTCTGCCTCCGCCGCGGATGCTCCAGGATAGAGACGATCCAGCTGTGAGAAGCATCACCCCACACAAAGGCGCAGGAACCTTTCACCTCTCTCTGCCTCTGGCTCTGCTGCCGATGCTCCAGGATAGAGATGACCCTGCTGTGAGAAGCATCACCCCACACGAAGGCACAGGAACCTTTCACCTCTCTCTGCCTCTGCTGCAGATGCTCCAGGATAGAGATGACCCTGCTGTGATAAGCATCACCCCACACGAACGTGCAGGAACCTTTCACCTCTCTCTGCCTCTGCTGCAGATGCTCCTGGATAGAGACGACCCTGCTGTGAGAAGCATCACCCCACGCAAAGGCGCAGGAACCTTTCACATGTCTCTGCCTCTGCTGTGGATGCTCCAGGATAGAGACGACACTGCTGTGAGAAGCATCACCCCACGCAAAGGTGCAGGAACCTTTCACCTCTCTCTGCCTCTGCCTCTGCTGCAGATGCTCCAGGATAGAGATGACCCTGCTGTGAGAAGCATCACCCCACACAAAGGGGCAGGAACCTTTCACCTCTCTCTGCTTCTGCTGCGGATGCTCCAGGATAGAGACGACACTGCTGTGAGAAGCATCTCCCCACGCAAAGGCGCAGGAACCTTTCACCTCTCTCTGCCTCTGCTGCAGATGCTCCAGGATAGAGAAGACCCTGCTGTGAGAAGCATCACCCCACACGAACGTGCAGGAACCTTTCACCTCTCTCTGCCTCTGCTGCAGATGCTCCAGGATAGAGACGACCCTGCTGTGAGAAGCATCACCCCACTCAAAGGCGCAGGAACCTTTCACATGTCTCTGCCTCTGCTGTGGATGCTCCAGGATAGAGACGACCCTGCTGTGAGAAGCATCACCCCACGCAAAGGCGCAGGAACCTTTCACATGTCTCTGCCTCTGCTGTGGATGCTCCAGGATAGAGACGACCCTGCTGTGAGAAGCATCAACCCACACGAAGGTGCAGGAACCTTTCACTTCTCTCTGCCTCTGCCGCCGTTGCTCTAGGTTAGAGAGGACCCTGCTGTGAGAAGCATCACCCCACACAAAGGGGCAGGAACCTTTCACCTCTCTCTGCCTCTGCTGCGGATGCTCCAGGATAGAGACGACACTGCTGTGAGAAGCATCTCCCCATGCAAAGGTGCAGGAACCTTTCACCTCTCTCTGCCTCTGCTGCAGATGCTCCAGGATAGAGATGACCCTGCTGTGAGAAGCATCACCCCACACGAACGTGCAGGAACCTTTCACCTCTCTCTGTCTCTGCTGCAGATGCTCCTGGATAGAGACGACCCAGCTGTGAGAAGCATCACCCCACACAAAGGCGCAGGAACCTTTCACCTCTCTCTGCCTCCGCCACGGATGCTCCAGGATAGAGATGACCCAGCTGTGAGAAGCATCACCCCACACGAACGTCCAGGAACCTTTCACCTCTCTCTGCCTCTGCTGCAGATGCTCCTGGATAGAGACGACCCTGCTGTGAGAAGCATCACCCCACGCAAAGGCGCAGGAACCTTTCACCTCTCTCTGCCTCTGCTGCAGATGCTCCAGGATAGAGATGACCCTGCTGTGAGAAGCATCACCCCACACAAAGGCACAGGAACCTTTCACCTCTCTCTGCCTCCGCCGCGGATGCTCCAGGATAGAGACGATCCAGCTGTGAGAAGCATCACCCCACACAAAGGCGCAGGAACCTTTCACCTCTCTCTGCCTCTGGCTCTGCTGCCGATGCTCCAGGATAGAGATGACCTTGCTGTGAGAAGCATCACCCCACACGAAGGCACAGGAACCTTTCACCTCTCTCTGCCTCCGCCGCGGATGCTCCAGGATAGAGATGACCCAGCTGTGAGAAGCATCACCCCACACAAAGGCGCAGGAACCTTTCACCTCTCTCTGCCTCCGCCGCGGATGCTCCAGGATAGAGATGACCCAGCTGTGAGAAGCATCACCCCACACGAACGTGCAGGAACCTTTCACCTCTCTCTGCCTCTGGCTCTGCTGCAGATGCTCCAGGATGGAGACGACCCTGCTGTGAGAAGCATCACCCCACACAAAGGCGCAGGAACCTTTCACCTCTCTCTGCCTCTGCCGCCGATGCTCCAGGATAGAGACGACCCTGCTGTGAGAAGCATCACCCCACACAAAGGCGCAGGAACCTTTCTCCTCTCTCTGCTTCTGCTGCGGATGCTCCAGGATAGAGACGACCCTGCTATGAGAAGCATCACCCCACACAAAGGGACAGGAACCTTTCACCTCTCTCTGCCTCCGCCACGGATGCTCCAGGATAGAGATGACCCTGCTGTGAGAAGCATCACGCTACATAAAGGCTGTGTCTGGAAAGGACACTTGAAAGGAAAATCGCCCTACACCAGTTTTACATTTCAGGAAGTATATCCACATTTCTGATCTGCCCATGGTGTATAAAAGTGGGACCCCACTACTCCAGTGCTGTTCCAGCTCCAAGTCCTCTGTGGCCAGGGATGGGAGTGCTCTCCGAGTGCTCAGAGGGCTGCTGTGCAACCAGGGCTGGTGTGTGCCTGACGGCCAGGCTCCCCAAGGTGAGGAGACATCACCTGAAGCATTGAGCTCCTTCAAGAGAAGCTGTGTACCTGTCCAGATGTACCTTGAAACCTGTCCGTCTGCAGAGCGAGGGCAGGAGTCTGGCTACCCTGCAGGAGGAGAGGGACTGTCCATGAAGGAGTGAGTGCAATGTTTTCCCATTGTGGGGTGGCCAGATGAGCAGACTGCTGAAGGGGGACCCCGAATGATGCAACTCTCCTGACGGTTCCAGGTGGCAACCTTGACTCCATGACAGTGAAATCACTGGTATAGTTACCACAAACAGGGGCAGCCCTAAGACCTGAACCCGGGGAAGGATTCTAGTGAAATCACCGGGGCACGGTTAGGGCTGCAATTGTGTGTTGTGACTGGCCCACTCTGAGCTACATCAACAGCACTCGTAACCAGCACGTGTGGGGCCTGACAGCGCCAACTGTCACAAGGATGTGAAAAGCTTTGTCCATTGTCCATTTCGCATTGGCCTGGGCTCAACAGCCAACTCAAATGGCCCAAGACACCACCAGTCCAGGTAAATATAATGTCCAGTATTTGTAAAGCGTGAACAATTACCCGAAGGTGTCAAGGCGCTGGGGGCTGTCGGGAATATTAAGCGGGCTATTGCCCAGAGTCACATGGTGCTGGGATGATCTGCCGCCAGCACCGGGGATCGAACCGTGAGCCCCCGAGTCGGGAGTCAGTTGCCCTGGCCGCTGCGCCACACCTCTTCCTCTTCATTTAGGACTGCCACTTCCCTTGAGCAGAAGAGTTGGGGCAGGTGTGATTCGATGAGGCCAGCCCCCTCTCTGGCTCTGGTATGGTGGGCCCGGCCCCTCTGTGGCTCTGGTATGGTGGGCCCGGCCCCTCTCTGGCTCTGGTATGGTGGGCCCGGCCCCTCTGTGGCTCTGGTATGGTGGGCCGGCTCCTCTCTAGCTCTGGTATGGTGGGCCCGGCCCCTCTCTTGCTCTGGTATGGTGGGCCCGGCCCCCCTGTGGCTCTGGTATGGTGGGCCCGGCCCCTCTCTGGCTCTGGTATGGTGGGCCCGGCCTCTCTCTAGCTCTGGTACGGTGGGCCCGGCCCCTCTGTGTCTCTGGTATGGTGGGCCCGGCCCCTCTGTGGCTCTGGTATGGTGGGCCCGGCCCCTCTCTGGCTCTGGTATGGTGGGCCCGGCCCCTCGTAGCTCTGGTATGGTGGGCCCGGCCCCTCTCTAGCTCTGGTATGGTGGGCCCGGCCCCTCTCTGGCTCTGGTATGGTGGGCCCGGCCTCTCTCTAGCTCTGGTACGGTGGGCCCGGCCCCTCTGTGTCTCTGGTATGGTGGGCCCGGCCCCTCTGTGGCTCTGGTATGGTGGGCCCGGCCCCTCTCTGGCTCTGGTATGGTGGGCCCGGCCCCTCGTAGCTCTGGTATGGTGGGCCCGGCCCCTCTCTAGCTCTGGTATGGTGGGCCCGGCCCCTCTCTTGCTATGTTATGGTAGGCGCGGCCCGTCTGTGGCTCTAGTATGGTGGGCCCGGCCCCTCTCTGGCTCTGGTATGGTGGGCCCAGCCCCTCTGTGCCTCTGGTATGGTGGGCCCGGCTCCTCTGTGGATCTGGTATGGTGGGCCCGGCCCCTCTCTAGCTCTGGTATGGTGGGCCCGGCCTCTCTCTAGCTCTGGTATGGTGGGCCCGGCCCCTCTCTAGCACTGGTATGGTGGGTCCGGCCCCTCTCTGGCTCTGGTATGGTGGGCCCGGCCCCTCTCACTGGCTCTGGTATGGTGGACCCGGCTTCTCTCTTACTCTGGTATGGTGGGCCCGGCCCCTCTCTAGCTCTGGTATGGTGGGCCCGGCCCCTCTCACTGGCTCTGGTATGGTGGACCCGGCTTCTCTCTTACTCTGGTATGGTGGGCCCGGTCCCTCTCTATCTCTGGTATGGTGGGCCCGGCCCCTTCTAGCTCTGGTATGGTGGGCTCGGCCCCGCTCTGGCTCTGGTATGGTGGGCTCGGCCCCTCTCTCTGGCTCTGGTATGGTGGGCCCGGCCCCTCTCTGGCTCTGGTATGGTGGGCTCGGCCCCTCTCTCTAGCTCTGGTATGGTGGGCCCGGCCCCTCTGTGCCTCTGGTATGGTGGGCCCGGCCCCTCTCTGTCTCTGGTATGGTGGGTCCGGCCTCTCTCTAGCTCTGGTATGGTGGGCCCGGCCCCTCTCTGGCTCTGGTATGGTGGGTCCGGCACCTCGGTGGCTCTGGTATGGTGGGCCGGGCCCCTCCCTAGCTGTGGTATGGTGTGCCGGGCCCCTCTCTAGCTCTGCTATGGTGGGCCCGGCCCCTCTCTAGCTCTGCTATGGTGGGCCCGGCCCCTCTCTTGCTCTGGTATGGTGAGTCCAGCCCCCCTGTGGCTCTGGTATGGTGGGCCCGGCCCCTCTCTAGCTCTTCTATGGTGGGCCCGGCCCCTCTCTAGCTCTGGTATGGTGAGTCCGGCCCCCCTGTGGCTCTGGTATGGTGGGCCCGGCCCCTCTCTAGCTCTTCTATGGTGGGCCCGCCCCCTCTCTAGCTCTGGTATGGTGGGCCCGGCCCCTCTCTTGCTCTGGTATGGTGGGCCCGGCCCCTCTCTAGCTCTGGTATGGTGGGCCCGGCCCCTCTCTAGCTCTGGTATGGTGGGCCCGGCCCCTCTCTAGCTCTGGTACGGTGGGCCCGGCCCCCACTCTGGCTCTGGTATGGTGGGTCCGGCCCCTCTGTGGCTCTGGTATGGTGGGCCCGGCCCCTCAGTGGCTCTGGTACGGTGGGCCCGGCCCCTCTGTGGCTCTGGTATGGTGGGCCCGGCCCCTCTCTGGCTCTGGTATGGTGGGCCCGGCCCCTCTCTAGCTCTGGTACGGTGGGCCCGGCCCCTCTGTGGCTCTGGTATGGTGGGTCCGGCCCCTCTCTGGCTCTGGTGTGGTGGGCCCGGCCCCTCTCTAGCTCTGGTATGGTGGGCCCGGCCCCTCTCTAGCTCTGGTATGGTGGGCCCGGCCCCTCTCTGGCTCTGGTATGGTGGGCCCGGCCCCTCTCTTGCTCTGGTATGGTGAGTCCGGCCCCCCTGTGGCTCTGGTATGGTGGGCCCGGCCCCTCTCTAGCTCTTCTATGGTGGGCCCGCCCCCTCTCTAGCTCTGGTATGGTGGGCCCGGCCCCTCTCTTGCTCTGGTATGGTGGGCCCGGCCCCTCTCTAGCTCTGGTATGGTGGGCCCGGCCCCTCTCTAGCTCTGGTATGGTGGGCCCGGCCCCTCTCTGGCTCTGGTACGGTGGGCCCGGCCCCTCTGTGTCTCTGGTATGGTGGGCCCGGCCCCTCTGTGGCTCTGGTATGGTGGGCCCGGCCCCTCTCTGGCTCTGGTATGGTGGGCCCGGCCCCTCGTAGCTCTGGTATGGTGGGCCCGGCCCCTCTCTAGCTCTGGTATGGTGGGCCCGGCCCCTCTCTTGCTATGTTATGGTAGGCGCGGCCCGTCTGTGGCTCTAGTATGGTGGGCCCGGCCCCTCTCTGGCTCTGGTATGGTGGGCCCAGCCCCTCTGTGCCTCTGGTATGGTGGGCCCGGCTCCTCTGTGGATCTGGTATGGTGGGCCCGGCCCCTCTCTAGCTATGGTATGGTGGGCCCGGCCCCTCTCTAGCTCTGGTATGGTGGGCCCGGCCCCTCTCTAGCTCTGGTATGGTGGGTCCGGCCCCTCTCTGGCTCTGGTATGGTGGGCCCGGCCCCTCTCACTGGCTCTGGTATGGTTGACCCGGCTTCTCTCTTACTCTGGTATGGTGGGCCCGGCCCCTCTCTAGCTCTGGTATGGTGGGCCCGGCCCCTCTCACTGGCTCTGGTATGGTGGACCCGGCTTCTCTCTTACTCTGGTATGGTGGGCCCGGTCCCTCTCTATCTCTGGTATGGTGGGCCCGGCCCCTTTTAGCTCTGGTATGGTGGGCTCGGCCCCGCTCTGGCTCTGGTATGGTGGGCTCGGCCCCTCTCTCTGGCTCTGGTATGGTGGGCCCGGCCCCTCTCTGGCTCTGGTATGGTGGGCTCGGCCCCTCTCTCTAGCTCTGGTATGGTGGGCCCGGCCCCTCTGTGCCTCTGGTATGGTGGGCCCGGCCCCTCTCTGTCTCTGGTATGGTGGGTCCGGCCTCTCTCTAGCTCTGGTATGGTGGGCCCGGCCCCTCTCTGGCTCTGGTATGGTGGGTCCGGCACCTCGGTGGCTCTGGTATGGTGGGCCGGGCCCCTCTCTAGCTGTGGTATGGTGTGCCGGGCCCCTCTCTAGCTCTGCTATGGTGGGCCCGGCCCCTCTCTAGCTCTGCTATGGTGGGCCCGGCCCCTCTCTTGCTCTGGTATGGTGAGTCCGGCCCCCCTGTGGCTCTGGTATGGTGGGCCCGGCCCCTCTCTAGCTCTTCTATGGTGGGCCCGGCCCCTCTCTAGCTCTGGTATGGTGAGTCCGGCCCCCCTGTGGCTCTGGTATGGTGAGCCCGGCCCCTCTCTAGCTCTTCTATGGTGGGCCCGCCCCCTCTCTAGCTCTGGTATGGTGGGCCCGGCCCCTCTCTTGCTCTGGTATGGTGGGCCCAGCCCCTCTCTAGCTCTGGTATGGTGGGCCCAGCCCCTCTCTAGCTCTGGTATGGTGGGCTCGGCCCCTCTCTAGCTCTGGTACGGTGGGCCCGGCCCCCACTCTGGCTCTGGTATGGTGGGTCCGGCCCCTCTGTGGCTCTGGTATGGTGGGCCCGGCCCCTCAGTGGCTCTGGTACGGTGGGCCCGGCCCCTCTGTGGCTCTGGTATGGTGGGCCCGGCCCCTCTCTGGCTCTGGTATGGTGGGCCCGGCCCCTCTCTAGCTCTGGTACGGTGGGCCCGGCCCCTCTGTGGCTCTGGTATGGTGGGTCCGGCCCCTCTCTGGCTCTGGTGTGGTGGGCCCGGCCCCTCTCTAGCTCTGGTATGGTGGGCCCGGCCCCTCTCTAGCTCTGGTATGGTGGGCCCGGCCCCTCTCTGGCTCTGGTATGGTGGGCCCGGCCCCTCTCTTGCTCTGGTATGGTGAGTCCGGCCCCCCTGTGGCTCTGGTATGGTGGGCCCGGCCCCTCTCTAGCTCTTCTATGGTGGGCCCGCCCCCTCTCTAGCTCTGGTATGGTGGGCCCGGCCCCTCTCTTGCTCTGGTATGGTGGGCCCGGCCCCTCTCTAGCTCTGGTATGGTGGGCCCGGCCCCTCTCTAGCTCTGGTATGGTGGGCCCGGCCCCTATCTGGCTCTGGTATGGTGGGTCCGGCCCCTCTCTGGCTCTGGTGTGGTGGGCCGGCCCCTCTCTAGCTCTGGTATGGTGGGCCCGGCCCCTCTCTAGCTCTGGTATGGTGGGCCCGGCCCCTCTCTTGCTCTGGTATAGTGGGCCCGGCCCCTCTGTGGCTCTGGTATGGTGGGCCCGGCCCCTCTCTGGCTCTGGTATGGAGGGCCCGGCCCCTCTGTGGCTCTGGTATGGTGGGCCCGGCCCCTCTGTTCCTCTGGTATGGTGGGCCCGGCTCCTCTCTAGCTCTGGTATGGTGGGCCCGGCCCCTCTCTAGCTCTGGTATGGTGGGCCCGGCCCCTCTCTAGCTCTGGTATGGTGGGCCCGGTCCCTCGCTATCTCTGGTATGGTGGGCCCGGCCGCTTCTAGCTCTGGTATGGTGAGCCCGGCCCCTCTGTGGCTCTGGTATGGTGGGCCCGGCCCCTCTCTGGCTCTGGTATGGGGGGCCCGGCCCCTCTCTAGCTCTGGTATGGTGGGCTCGGCCCCTCTCTAGCTCTGGTATGGTGGGCCCGGCCCCTCTCTAGCTCTGGTATGGTGGGCCCGGCCCCTCTCTAGCTCTGGTATGGTGGGCCCGGCCCCTCTCTAGCTCTGGTATGGTGGGCCCGGCCCCTCTCTAGCTCTGGTATGGTGGACCCGGCCCCTCTCTGGCTCTGGTATGGTGGGCCCGGCCCCTCTGTGGCTCTGGTATGGTGGGCCCGGCCCCTTCTAGCTCTGGTATGGTGGGCCCGGCCCCTCTCTGCCTCTGGTATGGTGGGCTCGGTCCCTCTCTAGCTCTGGTATGGTGGGCCCGGCCCCTCTCTGGCTCTGGTATGGTGGGCCCGGCCCCTCTCTGGCTCTGGTATGGTGGGCCCGGCCCCTCTCTGGCTCTGGTATGGTGGGCCCGGCCCCTCTGTGGCTCTGGTATGGTGGGCCCGGCCCCTCTCTAGCTCTGGTATGGTGGGCCCGGCCCCTTCTAGCTCTGGTATGGTGGGCCCGGCCCCTCTCTGGCTCTGGTATGGTGGGCTCGGTCCCTCTCTAGCTCTGGTATGGTGAGCCCGGTCCCTCTCTAGCTCTGGTATGGTGGGACCGGCCCCTCTCTGGCTCTGGTATGGGGGGCCCGGCCCCTCTCTAGCTCTGGTATGGTGGGCTCGGCCCCTCTCTAGCTCTGGTATGGTGGGCCCGGCCCCTCTCTAGCTCTGGTATGGTGGGTCCGGCCCCTCTCTAGCTCTGGTATGGTGGGCCCGGCCCCTCTCTAGCTCTGGTATGGTGGGCCCGGCCCCTCTGTGGCTCTGGTACGGTGGGCCCGGCCCCTCTCTAGCTCTGGTACGGTGGGCCCGGCCCCTCTGTGGCTCTGGTATGGTGGGCCCAGCCCCTCTCTAGCTCTGGTATGGTGGGCCGGCTCCTCTCTAGCTCTGGTATGGTGGGCCCGGCCCCTCTGTAACTCTGGTATGGTGGGCCCGGCCCCTCTGTGGCTCTGGTATGGTGGGCCCGGCCCCTCTCTAGCTCTGGTATGGTGGGCCCGGCCCCTCTCTGGCTCTGGTATGGTGGGCCCGGCCCCTCTCTAGCTCTGGTATGGTGGGCCCGGCCCCTCTCTGGCTCTGGTATGGTGGGCCCGGCCCCTCTGTGGCTCTGGTATGGTGGGCCCGGCCCCTCTGTGGCTCTGGTATGGTGGGCCCGGCCCCTCTCTAGCTCTGGTATGGTGGGTCCGGCCCCTCTGTGGCTCTGGTATGGTGGGCCCGGCCCCTTCTAGCTCTGGTATGGTGGGCCTGGCCCCTTCTAGCTCTGGTATGGTGGGCCCGGCCCCTCTCTGCCTCTGGTATGGTGGGCCCGGCCCCTCTCTAGCTCTGGTATGGTGGCCCGGCCCCTCTCTAGCTCTGGTATGGTGGGCCCGGCCCCTCTCTAGCTCTGGTATGGTGGGCCCGGCCCCTCTCTGGCTCTGGTATGGAGGCCCGGCCCCTCTGTGGCTCTGGTACGGTGGGCCCGGCCCCTCTCCGGCTCTGGTATGGTGGGCCCGGCCCCTCTCTGGCTCTGGTACGGTGGGCCCGGCCCCTCTCTGGCTCTGGTATGGTGGGCCCGGCCCCTCTCTGGCTCTGGTATGGTGGGCTCGGTCCCTCTCTAGCTCTGGTATGGTGGGCCCGGCCCCTCTCTAGCTCTGGTATGGTGGGCCCGGCCCCTCTCTTGCTCTGGTATGGTGGGCCCGGCCCCTCTCTAGCTCTGGTATGGTGGGCCCGGCCCCTCTCTGGCTCTGGTATGGAGGCCCGGCCCCTCTGTGGCTCTGGTACGGTGGGCCCGACCCCTCTCTAGCTCTGGTATGGTGGGCCCGGCCCCTCTGTGGCTCTGGTATGGTGGGCCCGGCCCCTCTCTAGCTCTGGTATGGTGGGCCCGGCCCCTCTCTTGCTATGTTATGGTAGGCCCGGCCCCTCTCTAGCTCTGGTATGGTGGGCCCAGGCCCCTCTCTAGCTCTGGTACGGTGGGCCCAGGCCCCTCTCTAGCTCTGGTATGGTGGGCCCGGCCCCTCTCTTGCTATGTTATGGTGGGCCCGGCCCCTCTCTAGCTCTGGTATGGTGGGCCCAGGCCCCTCTCTAGCTCTGGTATGGTGGGCCCGGCCCCTCTCTAGCTCTGGTATGGTGGGCCCGGCCCCTCTCTGGCTCTGGTATGGAGGCCCGGCCCCTCTGTGGCTCTGGTACGGTGGGCCCGACCCCTCTCTAGCTCTGGTATGGTGGGCCCGGCCCCTCTCTAGCTCTGGTATGGTGGGCCCGGCCCCTCTCTGGCTCTGGTATGGAGGCCCGGCCCCTCTGTGGCTCTGGTACGGTGGGCCCGACCCCTCTCTAGCTCTGGTATGGTGGGCCCGGCCCCTCTGTGGCTCTGGTATGGTGGGCCCGGCCCCTCTCTAGCTCTGGTATGGTGGGCCCGGCCCCTCTGTTCCTCTGGTATGGTGGGCCCGGCCCCTCACTAGCTCTGGTATGGTGGGCCCGGCCCCTCTCTAGCTCTGGTATGGTGGGCCCGGCCCCTCTCTAGCTCTGGTATGGTGGGTCCGGTCCCTCTCTATCTCTGGTATGGTGGGCCCGGACACTTCTAGCTCTGGTATGGTGAGCCCGGCCCCTCTGTGGCTCTGGTATGGTGGGCCCGGCCCCTCTCTGGCTCTGGTATGGGGGGCCCGGCCCCTCTCTAGCTCTGGTATGGTGGGCTCGGCCCCTCTCTAGCTCTGGTATGGTGGGCCCGGCCCCTCTCTAGCTCTGGTATGGTGGGCCCGGCCCCTCTCTAGCTCTGGTATGGTGGGCCCGGCCCCTCTCTGGCTCTGGTATGGAGGCCCGGCCCCTCTCTAGCTCTGGTATGGTGGGCCCGGCCCCTCTCTTGCTATGTTATGGTGGGCCCGGCCCCTCTCTAGCTCTCTAGTATGGTGGGCCCAGGCCCCTCTCTAGCTCTGGTATGGTGGGCCCGGCCCCTCTCTGGCTCTGGTATGGTGGGCCCGGCCCCTCTCCAGCTCTGGTATGGTGGGCCCGGCCCCTCTCTGCCTCTGGTATAGTGGGCCCGGCTCCTCTCTGGCTCTGGTATGGTGGGCCCGGCCCCTCTCTAGCTCTGGTATGGTGGGCCCGGCCCCTCTCCAGCTCTGGTATGGTGGGCCCGGCCCCTCTCTGCCTCTGGTATAGTGGGCCCGGCTCCTCTCTGGCTCTGGTATGGTGGGCCCGGCCCCTCTCTAGCTCTGGTATGGTGGGTCTGGCCCCTCTCTAGCTCTGGTATGGTGGGCCCATCCCCTCTCTAGCTCTGGTACGGTGGGCCCGGCCCCTCTCTAGCTCTGGTATGGTGGGCCCGGCCCCTCTCTGGCTCTGGTATGGTGGGCCCGGCCCCTCTCTAGCTCTGGTATGGTGGGCCCGGCCCCTCTCTGGCTCTGGTATGGTGGGCCCGGCCCCTCTCCAGCTCTGGTATGGTGGGCCCGGCCCCCCTGTGGCTCCGGTAGGGTGGGCCCGGCCCCTCTCTAGCTCTGGTGACCGCGCACCCGTGCACATCCTGCAGCTGGAATCACAGGCACCTCCGGCGGCGCGGGGTGCGGGGGCTCGGGGCCCCCTCATCAATACCACGAGCAGAGTAATGTGGCCATGAGCCTGGTCATTACATGCTCCATCAGAGGCCACATGCTTCCCTAGGGATCAACTCCCTGGCGGCCCTCGGTGCGCACAGGGCACACGTGTGATCCTGCGCACGCAGACCCTGTGCGCAGCGCTGAAAGAGTGTACCCCGAGTGTGCCGCGATTCTGGCTTCTTATTTTACGGTTCTTGCATAGATGGAGATATTGCTGTATTTATTTCATTCGGTTTTCAGGACCCCACCGGAGCTCTGCACATTGGACCATCAGCAGCGGTCCAGTTCTGCCACCCCTCCCCCTCCTCGCTTCCCCCCTCTCCCCCCCCCAGTACATCTGGAGGCCGCATGCCCCCAAGTAAACCGGAGCTGTGTCCTGTCCGACCTGCGAATACCGCAAGCTTGTCAGGTACCCGTCTTTCTTAACCTTTTGATTGACAGGCGGAGTCCACGACAGTGACCAGATGCACCGGGTGCACAGCTCTGCACGGATGAGCGGGGTCCACAGCACTGCACGGATGAGCGGGGTCCACAGCACTGCACGGATGAGCGGGGTCCACAGCACTGCACAGATGCATGGGAGGGCACAACACTACACAGAGTCAATGACACTGCCCAGACGCACAGGGTGCACAACACTGCACAGATGCGCGGGGTCAACAGCACTGCACAGATGCACAGGGTGCACAACACTGCACAGATGCACGGGGTCAACAGCACTGCACAGATGCATGGGATCGACAGCACTGCACAGATGCACGTGGTCAACAGCACTGCACAGATGCACTGGGTCCACAGCACTGCACAGATGCACTGGGTCCACAGCACTGCACAGATGCACAGGGTGCACAACACTGCACAGATGCACGGGGTCAACAGCACTGCACAGATGCACAGGGTGCACAACACTGCACAGATGCACGGGGTCAACAGCACTGCAGAGATGCACAGGGTGCACAACACTGCACAGATGCACGGGGTCAACAGCACTGCACAGATGCATGGGATCGACAGCACTGCACAGATGCACGGGGTCAACAGCACTGCACAGATGAACGGGGTGCACAGCACTGCATAGATGCACAGGGTGCACAACACTGCACAGAAGCACGGGGTCAACAGCACTGCACAGATGCACAGGGTGCACAACACTGCACAGATGCACGGGGTCAACAGCACTGCACAGATGCATGGGATCGACAGCACTGAACAGATGCACAGGGTCAACAGCACTGCACAGATGCATGGGATCGACAGCACTGCACAGATGCATGGGATCGACAGCACTGCACAGATGCATGGGATCGACAGCACTGCACAGATACACGGAGTCAACAGCACTGCACAGATGCACAGGGTGCACAACACTGCACAGATGCACGGGGTCAACAGCACTGCACAGATGCATGGGAGGGCACAACACTACACAGAGTCAATGACACTGCCCAGACGCACAGGGTGCACAACACTGCACAGATGCGCGGGGTCAACAGCACTGCACAGATGCACAGGGTGCACAACACTGCACAGATGCACGGGGTCAACAGCACTGCACAGATGCATGGGATCGACAGCTCTGCACAGATGCACGTGGTCAACAGCACTGCACAGATGCACTGGGTCCACAGCACTGCACAGATGCACTGGGTCCACAGCACTGCACAGATGCACAGGGTGCACAACACTGCACAGATGCACGGGGTCAACAGCACTGCACAGATGCACAGGGTGCACAACACTGCACAGATGCACGGGGTCAACAGCACTGCAGAGATGCACAGGGTGCACAACACTGCACAGATGCACGGGGTCAACAGCACTGCACAGATGCATGGGATCGACAGCACTGCACAGATGCACGGGGTCAACAGCACTGCACAGATGAACGGGGTGCACAGCACTGCATAGATGCACAGGGTGCACAACACTGCACAGAAGCACGGGGTCAACAGCACTGCACAGATGCACAGGGTGCACAACACTGCACAGATGCACGGGGTCAACAGCACTGCACAGATGCATGGGATCGACAGCACTGAACAGATGCACAGGGTCAACAGCACTGCACAGATGCATGGGATCGACAGCACTGCACAGATGCATGGGATCGACAGCACTGCACAGATGCATGGGATCGACAGCACTGCACAGATACACGGGGTCAACAGCACTGCACAGATGCACAGGGTGCACAACACTGCACAGATGCACGGGGTCAACAGCACTGCACAGATGCATGGGATCGACAGCACTGAACAGATGCACGGGGTCAACAGCACTGCACAGATGCATGGGATCGACAGCACTGCACAGATGCATGGGATCGACAGCACTGCACAGATGCACGGGGTCAACAGCACTGCACAGATGCACAGGGTGCACAACACTGCACAGATGAACGGGGTCAACAGCACTGCACAGATGCACAGGGTCCACAGCACTGCACAGATGCATGGGAGGGCACAACACTACACAGAGTCAATGACACTGCCCAGACGCACAGGGTGCACAACACTGCACAGATGCGCGGGGTCAACAGCACTGCACAGATGCACAGGGTGCACAACACTGCACAGATGCACGGGGTCAACAGCACTGCACAGATGCATGGGATCGACAGCACTGCACAGATGCACGTGGTCAACAGCACTGCACAGATGCACTGGGTCCACAGCACTGCACAGATGCACTCGGTCCACAGCACTGCACAGATGCACAGGGTGCACAACACTGCACAGATGCACGGGGTCAACAGCACTGCACAGATGCACAGGGTGCACAACACTGCACAGATGCACGGGGTCAACAGCACTGCAGAGATGCACAGGGTGCACAACACTGCACAGATGCACGGGGTCAACAGCACTGCACAGATGCATGGGATCGACAGCACTGCACAGATGCACGGGGTCAACAGCACTGCACAGATGAACGGGGTGCACAGCACTGCATAGATGCACAGGGTGCACAACACTGCACAGAAGCACGGGGTTAACAGCACTGCACAGATGCACAGGGTGCACAACACTGCACAGATGCACGGGGTCAACAGCACTGCACAGATGCATGGGATCGACAGCACTGAACAGATGCACAGGGTCAACAGCACTGCACAGATGCATGGGATCGACAGCACTGCACAGATGCATGGGATCGACAGCACTGCACAGATGCATGGGATCGACAGCACTGCACAGATACACGGGGTCAACAGCACTGCACAGATGCACAGGGTGCACAACACTGCACAGATGCACGGGGTCAACAGCACTGCACAGATGCATGGGATCGACAGCACTGAACAGATGCACGGGGTCAACAGCACTGCACAGATGCATGGGATCGACAGCACTGCACAGATGCATGGGATCGACAGCACTGCACAGATGCACGGGGTCAACAGCACTGCACAGATGCACAGGGTGCACAACACTGCACAGATGCACGGGGTCAACAGCACTGCACAGATGCATGGGATCGACAGCACTGCACAGATGCACGGGGTCAACAGCACTGCACAGATGCATGGGATCGACAGCACTGCACAGATGCACGGGGTCAACAGCACTGCACAGATGCACAGGGTGCACAACACTGCACAGATGCACAGGGTGCACAACACTGCACAGATGCACGGGGTCAACAGCACTGCACAGATGCACAGGGTGCACAACACTGCACAGATGCACGGGGTCAACAGCACTGCACAGATGCATGGGATCGACAGCACTGCACAGATGCACGGGGTCAACAGCACTGCACAGATGCATGGGATCGACAGCACTGCACAGATGCACGGGGTCAACAGCACTGCACAGATGCACAGGGTGCACAACACTGCACAGATGCACAGGGTGCACAACACTGCACAGATGCACTGGGTCAACAGCACTGCACAGATGCATGGGATCGACAGCACTGCACAGATGCACGGGGTCAACAGCACTGCACAGATGCACAGGGTGCACAACACTGCACAGATGCACGGGGTCAACAGCACTGCACAGATGCACTGGGTCCACAGCACTGCACAGATGCACAGGGTGCACAACACTGCACAGATTCACGGGGTCAACAGCACTGCACAGATGCACAGGGTGCACAACACTGCACAGATGCACGGGGTCAACAGCACTGCAGAGATGCACAGGGTGCACAACACTGCACAGATGCACGGGGTCAACAGCACTGCACAGATGCATGGGATCGACAGCACTGCACAGATGCACGGGGTCAACAGCACTGCACAGATGAACGGGGTGCACAGCACTGCATAGATGCACAGGGTGCACAACACTGCACAGAAGCACGGGGTCAACAGCACTGCACAGATGCACAGGGTGCACAACACTGCACAGATGCACGGGGTCAACAGCACTGCACAGATGCATGGGATCGACAGCACTGAACAGATGCACAGGGTCAACAGCACTGCACAGATGCATGGGATCGACAGCACAGCACAGATGCATGGGATCGACAGCACTGCACAGATGCATGGGATCGACAGCACTGCATAGATACACGGGGTCAACAGCACTGCACAGATGCACAGGGTGCACAACACTGCACAGATGCACGGGGTCAACAGCACTGCACAGATGCATGGGATCGACAGCACTGAACAGATGCACGGGGTCAACAGCACTGCACAGATGCATGGGATCGACAGCACTGCACAGATGCATGGGATCGACAGCACTGCACAGATGCACGGGGTCAACAGCACTGCACAGATGCACAGGGTGCACAACACTGCACAGATGCATGGGATCGACAGCACTGCACAGATGCACGGGGTCAACAGCACTGCACAGATGCATGGGATCAACAGCACTGCACAGATGCACGGGGTCAACAGCACTGCACAGATGCACAGGGTGCACAACACTGCACAGATGCACAGGGTGCACAACACTGCACAGATGCACGGGGTCAACAGCACTGCACAGATGCATGGGATCAACAGCACTGCACAGATGCACGGGGTCAACAGCACTGCACAGATGCACAGGGTGCACAACACTGCACAGATGCACGGGGTCAACAGCACTGCACAGATGCATGGGATCGACAGCACTGCACAGATGCACGGGGTCAACAGCACTGCACAGATGCATGGGATTGACAGCACTGCACAGATGCACGGGGTCAACAGCACTGCACAGATGCACAGGGTGCACAACACTGCACAGATGCACAGGGTGCACAACACTGCACAGATGCACTGGGTCAACAGCACTGCACAGATGCATGGGATCGACAGCACTGCACAGATGCACGGGGTCAACAGCACTGCACAGATGCACAGGGTGCACAACACTGCACAGATGCACGGGGTCAACAGCACTGCACAGATGCACTGGGTCCACAGCACTGCACAGATGCACAGGGTGCACAACACTGCACAGATGCACGGGGTCAACAGCACTGCACAGATGCACAGGGTGCACAACACTGCACAGATGCACGGGGTCAACAGCACTGCACAGATGCATGGGATCGACAGCACTGCACAGATGCACGGGGTCAACAGCACAGCACAGATGCATGGGATCGACAGCACTGCACAGATGCACGGGGTCAACAGCACTGCACAGATGCACAGGGTGCACAACACTGCACAGATGCACAGGGTGCACAACACTGCACAGATGCACGGGGTCAACAGCACTGCACAGATGCACGGGGTCAACAGCACTGCACAGATGCACTGGGTCCACAGCACTGCACAGATGCACTGGGTCCACAACACTGCACAGATGCGCGGGGTCAACAGCACTGCACAGATGCACAGGGTTCACAACACTGCACAGATGCACGGGGTCAACAGCACTGCACAGATGCATGGGATCGACAGCACTGCACAGATGCACGGGGTCAACAGCACAGCACAGATGCATGGGATCGACAGCACTGCACAGATGCACGGGGTCAACAGCACTGCACAGATGCACAGGGTGCACAACACTGCACAGATGCACAGGGTGCACAACACTGCACAGATGCACGGGGTCAACAGCACCGCACAGATGCATGGGATCGACAGCACTGCACAGATGCACGGGGTCAACAGCACTGCACAGATGCACAGGGTGCACAACACTGCACAGATGCACGGGGTCAACAGCACTGCACAGATGCACTGGGTCCACAGCACTGCACAGATGCACAGGGTGCACAACACTGCACAGATGCACGGGGTCAACAGCACTGCACAGATGCATGGGATCGACAGCACTGAACAGATACACGGGGTCAACAGCACTGCACAGATGCACAGGGTGCACAACACTGCACAGATGCACGGGGTCAACAGCACTGCACAGATGCATGGGATCGACAGCACTGCACAGATACACGGGGTCAACAGCACTGCACAGATGCACAGGGTGCACAACACTGCACAGATGCACGGGGTCAACAGCACTGCACAGATGCATGGGGTCAACAGCACTGCACAGATGCACTGGGTCCACAGCACTGCACAGATGCACTGGGTCCACAACACTGCACACATGCACAGGGTCAACAGCACTGCACAGATGCACGGGGTCAACAGCACTGCACAGATGCACTGGGTCCACAGCACTGCACAGATGCACTGGGTCCACAACACTGCACAGATGCGCGGGGTCAACAGCACTGCACAGATGCACAGGGTGCACAACACTGCACAGATGCACGGGGTCAACAGCACTGCACAGATGCATGGGATCGACAGCACTGCACAGATGCACGGGGTCAACAGCACAGCACAGATGCATGGGATCGACAGCACTGCACAGATGCACGGGGTCAACAGCACTGCACAGATGCACAGGGTGCACAACACTGCACAGATGCACAGGGTGCACAACACTGCACAGATGCACTGGGTCAACAGCACCGCACAGATGCATGGGATCGACAGCACTGCACAGATGCACGGGGTCAACAGCACTGCACAGATGCACAGGGTGCACAACACTGCACAGATGCATGGGGTCAACAGCACTGCACAGATGCACTGGGTCCACAGCACTGCACAGATGCACAGGGTGCACAACACTGCACAGATGCACGGGGTCAACAGCACTGCACAGATGCATGGGATCGACAGCACTGAACAGATGCACGGGGTCAACAGCACTGCACAGATGCACAGGGTGCACAACACTGCACAGATGCACGGGGTCAACAGCACTGCACAGATGCACTGGGTCCACAGCACTGCACAGATGCACAGGGCGCACAACACTGCACAGATGCACGGGGTCAACAGCACTGCACAGATGCATGGGATCGACAGCACTGCACAGATGCACGGGGTCAACAGCACTGCACAGATGCACAGCGTGCACAACACTGCACAGATGCACGGGGTCAACAGCACTGCACAGATGCACTGGATCCACAGCACTGCACAGATGCACAGGGTGCACAACACTGCACAGATGCACGGGGTCAACAGCACTGCACAGATGCATGGGATCGACAGCACTGAACAGATGCACAGGGTCAACAGCACTGCACAGATGCATGGGATCGACAGCACTGCACAGATGCATGGGGTCGACAGCACTGCACAGATGCACGGGGTCAACAGCACTGCACAGATGCACAGGGTGCACAACACTGCACAGATGCACGGGGTCAACAGCACTGCACAGATGCACTGGGTCCACAGCACTGCACAGATGCACAGGGTGCACAACACTGCACAGATGCACGGGGTCAACAGCACTGCACAGATGCATGGGATCGACAGCACTGAACAGATGCACAGGGTCAACAGCACTGCACAGATGCATGGGATCGACAGCACTGCACAGATGCATGGGGTCGACAGCACTGCACAGATGCACGGGGTCAACAGCACTGCACAGATGCACAGGGTGCACAACACTGCACAGATGCACGGGGTCAACAGCACCGCACAGATGCATGGGATCGACAGCACTGCACAGATGCACGGGGTCAACAGCACTGCACAGATGCACGGGGTGCACAACACTGCACAGATGCACGGGGTCAACAGCACTGCACAGATGCACTGGGTCCACAGCACTGCACAGATGCACAGGGTGCACAACACTGCACAGATGCACGGGGTCAACAGCACTGCACAGATGCATGGGATCGACAGCACTGAACAGATGCACGGGGTCAACAGCACTGCACAGATGCACAGGGTGCACAACACTGCACAGATGCACGGGGTCAACAGCACTGCACAGATGCACTGGGTCCACAGCACTGCACAGATGCACAGGGCGCACAACACTGCACAGATGCACGGGGTCAACAGCACTGCACAGATGCATGGGATCGACAGCACTGCACAGATGCACGGGGTCAACAGCACTGCACAGATGCACAGGGTGCACAACACTGCACAGATGCACGGGGTCAACAGCACTGCACAGATGCACTGGGTCCACAGCACTGCACAGATGCACAGGGTGCACAACACTGCACAGATGCACGGGGTCAACAGCACTGCACAGATGCATGGGATCGACAGCACTGAACAGATGCACAGGGTCAACAGCACTGCACAGATGCATGGGATCGACAGCACTGCACAGATGCATGGGGTCGACAGCACTGCACAGATGCACGGGGTCAACAGCACTGCACAGATGCACAGGGTGCACAACACTGCACAGATGCACGGGGTCAACAGCACTGCACAGATGCACTGGGTCCACAGCACTGCACAGATGCACAGGGTGCACAACACTGCACAGATGCACGGGGTCAACAGCACTGCACAGATGCATGGGATCGACAGCACTGAACAGATGCACAGGGTCAACAGCACTGCACAGATGCATGGGATCGACAGCACTGCACAGATGCATGGGGTCGACAGCACTGCACAGATGCACGGGGTCAACAGCACTGCCCAGCTAAACGTACTGTTCCACCAGCATCCTTGCTTCCGATCCCACAGCTGTTCCTGACATTCTGAACCTGATAAGCCCCCAAAAACAAGGACATGCACACCAGGGCCAACTCCAAATCCACCTTGTGCTTTCTGTTTGCGGCAAACATCACAACCACCCATCCCAATGTATGGAACCCAACAAAAGGAAAAGGACCTGCAGTCAGGAGGAGCTGTGCCCCCAGGAGAGGAAATCTGCATAAAAGAACATCAGAGATCAGCTCAACAGAGGCCCTGCATTTGCTTCTGATTGGCCCTCACCCCAGCTTGTGACAACACAGAATCCCACATTCTGCTGGGGCCAGTGGTGGGAGTGAGGGGGATCTGAGGGGCACGACACGCCCATACTTTTTTGTTTAATTTACAAAAAAAAGTTTGCCTATTTCTTGCAGAATGCAGCCATCCTGGGACATTAATTCTGACAGTTAAAATGCTTCAGCTGAAGTGTAAGGCAGGGAGTCTCCTGTGCTGTGAAGTGAGCGACGGGCAGAAAGCTAAACAAGCCTTCCTGCCAGGGTGTATGCTCACCTCAAAGAAATGTAAACAGGGCCGGACTGGCTGTAGCAGGCACCAAGCGTTTCCCTGGGTGGCCGGGAGGGGTGGGAGCCGATTTTGTACCCATGGGGTCGGTTTGTTACTGGGGGTCGGATTTGCAGCGCTGCTGCAATATCGGCCCCTGTGGTAAAACTGGGAGCAGTGCTTTCCACTAGCACCCAAGCCCCGTGCTCCCACCCCACCACCCACCACCCACTCTCAGGGCCGGTCAAGCCGCACTCTGCAAGGGCTGGCTGCTGTTCCTAGTCCGGCCGTAAATGTAAATGTGGCAAATGGTTACTCTGCAAATGTAGAGGGTGCTTGGGAGGCTGTAGTGGCTTTAATTGATGGAATCCCCTTGAAGCTCCCTGGTGACATTGACATATTATGTTTTTGAGTGGAATTGTAAGAGAGTTACCAGTTGAGCTGTGAAGTCTGTGCTTTTAATGGACAATTATAACTAAAGGGCACATGTACAATCTGGATATTACCAACATCTGTATTTTGGAAGCACTCATTAAATCTCATAGCACAAAAAATATACAAGTCCCTGTTCTCCACTGCACCAACCAGGATTCAGTTCAGTGGCTCTCTGGTGCAGACACAGACCTCTGCAGTGCAGTAACTAATAAAGGTTTCATAATGTGCAACAGAGCATTGCTCACGGATTAACCTGTGTTTATTTTTCAATTAAGCTGGGCGTTATTTTACTCGAAGGTGAAGGACTGAAAAAAGTTACAGAATATTTTTTGCATCACCTTTGACCCGGTCCCCATGCTCACTGACCTTTTGCACGCAGCATCATAGTTCCCATACGTTTTTGCCTCCACTTTAACCGCTGGCTGGGGCACTGGTTCAAACACTTCCTGACTGAAGTAGGACCCTTGCTGCCCCCACTCACCATTCTAAGTTATGCAATCCTACAAGGTTCAGATCTCTCACTGAGCCCCATCAGCATATACATGGCACGTGTAACCAAAGGATCGCTCGCGACATGTACGCAGATGATCAAACCTACCTCACAGAAGAAGAGTGCTGGAGGACACCGCATCAGGTGCTAACTCTAGGTGTGTACCCAAAGCATTGGTCGCCACATGTACGGAGATGATACCCAGACCTACCTCACAGTAGAAGAGGGATAGAGGACACTGTGTCAGGCAGCCAACTCTTGAAGTGTACCCAAACCATTGGTTGCCACATGTACGGAGATGATACCCAGACCTACCTCACAGTAGAAGAGGGAACGAAACACCGTATCAGGTAGCTGACTCTCAACAAGGTGTTCTGCACCAGAACTGCCCCAACACCTATAAAATAAAATTCATGATCAGTGGCCGGCAGAAGTTTAGTGTTTGCCTTTCTCCTGACCACACACTGTGGACTCCACATCAACACTGTGGATACCTTGAGCTCTGCGGGGACACTGTGGACTCTGTGTGGATACCTTGAGCTCTGCGGGGACACTGTGGACTCTGTGTGGATACCTTGAGCTCTGCGGGGACACTGTGGACTCTGTGTGGATACCTTGAGCTCTGCGGGGACACTGTGGACACTGTGTGGATACCTTGAGCTCTGCGGGGACTCTGTGTGGATACCTTGAGCTCTGCGGGGACACTGTGGACTCTGTGTGGATACCTTGAGCTCTGCGGGGACACTGTGGACTCTGTGTGGATACCTTGAGCTCTGCGGGGACACTGTGGACTCTGTGTGGATACCTTGAGCTCTGCGGGGACACTGTGGACACTGTGTGGATACCTAGAGCTCTGCGGGGACACTGTGGACTCTCTGTGGATACCTAGAGCTCTGCGGGGACACTGTGGACTCTGTGTGGATACCTAGAGCTCTGTGGGGACACTGTGGACTCTGTGTGGATACCTAGAGCTCTGCGGGGACACTGTGGACTCTCTGTGGATACCTAGAGCCCTGCGGGGACACTGTGGACTCTGTGAGGACTCTGTAGACTCTGCGAAGACATTGCAGAATCTGGAAGGACACTGTAGACTCCACAGGCACACTGTAGGATCTGTGAAGACACTATGGACTCTGTGGTGACAGTGAGGACATTGTGGTGACAGTGAAGACTCCATGAAGACACTATGGACTCTGTGGTGAGAGTGAGGACTCCATGAAGACACTATGGACTCTGTGGTGAGAGTGAGGACTACATGGGGACATTGTGGACTCCAAGGGGACACTGCAGATTCCATGAAGACACTGTGGACTCGAGGGGGACAGTGCCATCTTGGTGGGGACACTGTGGACTCTGTGTGGATACCTTGAGATCTGCGTGGACCCTGTGGACTCCACAGGGACATTGTGGACTCCACAGGGACACTGTAGGATCTGTAAGGACACCGTGGACTCTGTGGTGTGAGTGAGGACTCCATGAAGACACTGTGGACTCCAAGGGGACATTGCAGATTCCGTGAAGACACTGTGGACTTGAGGGGGACAGTGTCATCTTCGTGGGGACACTGTGCACTCTGTGGGGACACTGTGGACTCTGTGTGGAAACCTTGAGTTCTGCGGGGACACTGTGTGGATACCTTGAGCTCTGCGGGGACACTGTGGACTCCACAGGGACATTGTGGACTCTGTGGGGACACTGTAGACTCCGCAGAGACACTGTAGAATCTGTAAGGACACTGTGGACTCTCTGGTGTCAGTGAGGACTCCACAGGGACACTGTGGACCCTGTGTGGAAACCTTGAGCTCTGCGGGGACACTGTGGACTCTGCAGGGACACTGTAGCATCTGTAAGGAAACTGTGGACTCTCTAGTGAGAGTGAGGACTCCATTAATCCACTATGGACTCTGCGGGGACACTGTGGACTCCACGAAGACTCTTTGGACACTGTGAGGACACTGTGGACTCCGGTGATAATGAGTGTGAGAAGTTGGCCTGTCATATGCTGTCCACTATTCTTGTGGGTACCTTGCACCAGTCCAAAAGACCCTTATTGATGGTAGGTTAAAGACATCCTTAATAGAAAGCTATCCTAGTGGTAGCTGTGGAGAGCAGCCTTCAGGCTAAGTCTTGGAGGAATGTAAAGCAGCTTGTTTTACCAGTCTATAATCTTGTGAATCATCAGATGAAAGGAGAACCACACCAGGGATATATATAAAATATATGTACTTATTCTAACCACATCCCTCTAGTCCCTTTATGAGGCTAGAGGCAAAAGTACATTCAGTAAACTTAATAACACACAGTAAATTGGCACAATATACGTTGAGCCCTAGGGGCGTACCAAACCATATATTAAGAAAGTGGTATGAGAACCACGACTGGCATAGAGACAAGGCCTAGAGACTGTAGAACCACTGGGGCCACCAGGAACCACCCAAGGTAGTGACACAGGGGACCCACGGGGACGCGTGCAGTGTCTAAACACAGGCGCAAATCACCATTTATTTCTATGGGGAAAGTCGCAGTTGCAATTTTAAAAATAAAGGACACTTAGAAGAGGACTTGGAGCAAACCCCTTTAGAACTAGGAGGTTCTAGAGTCAACACCGACGGGAGCACCGGAGTACTCTAGTTACCTCACCCAAGGATGCCGAGTGCATAGGTGTCTTTTCGTGTCGGGTTTCGTCGTCGTTTTCAATGGCGATCTGCTGCAAAATGCTGCTGGCGTCCAAGTGATCCAAGCCTGGATCGAAGATGAGAAGAACCTAAAAACAGAGGGGACAGAGTCTGGGTCACTTGCCAGTGACCAGGAAGACGATAGGAGGATGCCCACTGATGTCGGGTGCTTGCAGGTGAAGAAGGTGACGCTTGACTCTTCAGCCACGAGGACAAGGAGGCGTCGGCGACAACTAGGTTCTGGAATCGAGCTGTCCCACAAAGGATGTCGAGTGCTGTGGTGCCAGTTTCTGGATTGGACCCAACAAGCCTTGGGAACAACAACCCACGCAGAAAGCAGAGATTGGCTTTGGTGCAGACCAGCAAGGTCTGAGTGACTCATCACTTGGTAAGGGAGTCAGGGCATGTCTGGAGCAACCAGGGAAGCCAAGGAAAAGTAGAGTTACCTTCGAGGGGACCCACTAGTCGAGGGATCAGGGATCGTGAAGGAGCCTCAAGCGGAAATGCAAGAAGCAGGCTCACTAAACACTCGTGGAGTGTAGGCCCACAATCTTTGGTGCAGATGGTGCTCGGGGCTTGGGCTACAAGTAACCCAATGCACAACTTCGGGAAACTCTGGAAGTTGATGCACTAGCAAATGTGCATGGTGTCCGGGGCGTTCCGATTCCATGTCACTGGTGAGGGCTGCGGGTCTCAGCTTTGCTGGGGACTCGTGTCGACCTTTAAGAAGTCTGGAAATCCTCATCCTGTGTCACAGATGCTTCAGAATCAGTCAGGAGCTTCGGAAATGCAGACGGCCAAGATGCTTTGTTGGTGCCTCTTTGAACAGGGGATTCACTCCTTGACCCCAAGAGAGATTCTTCCGTCCTCTAGTCTTTAGTAGAGCTTCGAAGTTCCAGGATTCAGAGTCAGAGTTTCGTCCAGGTGAAATCTAAAGTCCTGTTGCCACGGGCCCCTTACTTATACTAAGATAAGGGGTTGGAAATACTCTAGAGACCCACCTATGGGGGGTCTGGAAAGAGGGGTGGCTACCCGGGCCGGACTGTCTACCGGGCAGTTGTGTGTGCTGCCGAGTTGGGGGCTTATTTCTCTGTGGTGGATGCTTATTTCGTCATTGGGGAACCTGCGTGTGCATTGAAATAAAAAAAGCAAACGAAATTCGTTTTTCACACGCAGGTCCCTATCAACGAAATCAGACCCCAGCTCGGCAGCACACACAACTGCCCGGTAGCCAGTCCGGCCCTGGTGGCTACACCCATTTCCTTTGTCCAGTTTCGCGTCAGAGCTGGGGCTGGTAGCCCTGCAACCGGTTTGAACTGGGCTATGCACAGGGACACCAGATGTGCCCCCAGTGCTGTCTACAAAGCACTCTCAGAGTGCCCCCACCCAGCCCCAATACACAAAAGCCTGTCTCGGAAGTGGTTACACCTCCCTGTGATAGGAAACCTATTGTCCAGGCCTCCCCTGCCCGAGTTTCGTCCAGCATCCATTTTGTGATGCCAGGGCTCTTTTAAACTATTACCGGGCAGACCAGAGTGTACATGACTCTCCCTCTAGAAAGGTGGAATTCTACCCCCGCCGCCAGGACTGGCGGGGGGTAGGATTCCAAAGTGTTTGACCCCAAACACAACATGTTTCCATTCAGCCATTCCAAAGTTAGCATTTACTGCGAGGTCATAATGCACTTAAGAGTATATGGTCTGGCTGCTTCACAGAAAAGCCTCAGAGAATAGGCTCTAAAAGCTGCAGAGGGGCCCAGCTCATGCATGGGCACCCTCTCACATAAAACCAAGCACTCTGCCTCCAGGATTGATAAGGCCTGCCATAGGAGTGACTGATAGGCTTATATGTGTCAGTGATTAAATGTAGATATAGGTAACCTATATCTTAGTGAGGGGTGCATGAACCACTTCACCCAGGCTGCAGCAGCAGACCTGCGGTACCATTTTGAAAGGCTTCCCAGGGATGGCATAATATATGCTTCAGCCCCTGGTAGGCCTCTGGGGTACCTATGCCCTGAGTACCCAGTGATACAGAAAAGGGGGTGGTGATGAACAGAGTGTCTGAATTAAGCAGACCACTCTTACCCAGTCCAAAGATCAGGGCTTGATCCATCACCGTTATTTATCTCACTGCCCCATCCCAGCTCAGAACCTGGCTATATGCAAATTAGTCTGTCCCTGGCCCAGTGCATCATGGGAACAGGGCAGACCAAACTACAAAGCCAATTCTTCACCAGAAAGGAGACAAGCTACCGGGGACCGGTTTCTGGCATTTCAGCCTCTTCGGCCCGGCTTGCTTGAATCCTGATGGAGCAGTGAAAAAGGGACTCATGTCTGAGTATACCCTGCCACACCTATAGTGGCCAAAAACGATACAGAAAAGGGGGTGGTGATGAACAGAGTGTCTGAATTAAGCAGACCACTCTTACCCAGTCCAAAGATCAGGGCTTGATCCATCACCGTTATTTATCTCACTGCCCCATCCCAGCTCAGAACCTGGCTATATGCAAATTAGTCTGTCCCTGGCCCAGTGCATCATGGGAACAGGGCAGACCAAACTACAAAGCCAATTCTTCACCAGAAAGGAGACAAGCTACCGGGGACCGGTTTCTGGCATTTCAGCCTCTTCGGCCCGGCTTGCTTGAATCCTGATGGAGCAGTGAGAAAGGGACTCATGTCTGAGTATACCCTGCCACACCTATAGTGGCCAAAAACGATACAGAAAAGGGGGTGGTGATGAACAGAGTGTCTGAATTAAGCAGACCACTCTTACCCAGTCCAAAGATCAGGGCTTGATCCATCACCGTTATTTATCTCACTGCCCCATCCCAGCTCAGAACCTGGCTATATGCAAATTAGTCTGTCCCTGGCCCAGTGCATCATGGGAACAGGACAGACCAAACTACAAAGCCAATTCTTCACCAGAAAGGAGACAAGCTACCGGGGACCGGTTTCTGGCATTTCAGCCTCTTCGGCCCGGCTTGCTTGAATCCTGATGGAGCAGTGAGAAAGGGACTCATGTCTGAGTATACCCTGCCACACCTATAGTGGCCAAAAACGATACAGAAAAGGGGGTGGTGATGAACAGAGTGTCTGAATTAAGCAGACCACTCTTACCCAGTCCAAAGATCAGGGCTTGATCCATCACCGTTATTTATCTCACTGCCCCATCCCAGCTCAGAACCTGGCTATATGCAAATTAGTCTGTCCCTGGCCCAGTGCATAATGGGAACAGGGCAGACCAAACTACAAAGCCAATTCTTCACCAGAAAGGAGACAAGCTACCGGGGACCGGTTTCTGGCATTTCAGCCTCTTCGGCCCGGCTTGCTTGAATCCTGATGGAGCAGTGAGAAAGGGACTCATGTCTGAGTATACCCTGCCACACCTATAGTGGCCAAAAACGATACAGAAAAGGGGGTGGTGATGAACAGAGTGTCTGAATTAAGCAGACCACTCTTACCCAGTCCAAAGATCAGGGCTTGATCCATCATTTTGTCCACCATAAGCGTGGAAGGGTATACTCAGATGTGAGTCCCTTGCTCATTGCACCATCAGGATTCAAGCAAGCCGGGCCGAAGACGCCTGAAATGGCAGAAACCGGTCCCCGGAAGCTTGTTTCCTTCCCAGTACAAGAATTGGCTTGGTAGTTTGGTTTGCCCTGTTCCCATCATGCACTGGGACAGGAACAGACTAATTTGCATATAGCCAAGTTCTGAGCTGGGATGGTGCAGTGAGCTAAAAAACGGTGATGGATCAAGCCCTGATCTTTGGACTGGGTAAGAGTGGTCTGCTTAATTCAGGCACTCTGTTCATCACCACCCCCTTTTCTGAATCATTTTGTCCACCATAAGCGTGGAAGGGTATACTCAGATGTGAGTCCCTTGCTCATTGCACCATCAGGATTCAAGCAAGCTGGGCCGAAGACGCCTGAAATGGCAGAAACCGGTCCCCGGAAGCTTGTTTCCTTCCCAGTACAAGAATTGGCTTGGTAGTTTGGTTTGCCCTGTTCCCATCATGCACTGGGACAGGAACAGACTAATTTGCATATAGCCAAGTTCTGAGCTGGGATGGTGCAGTGAGCTAAAAAACGGTGATGGATCAAGCCCTGATCTTTGGACTGGGTAAGAGTGGTCTGCTTAATTCAGGCACTCTGTTCATCACCACCCTCTTTTCTGAATCATTTTGCCCACCATAAGCGTGGAAGGGTATACTCAGATGTGAGTCCCTTGCTCATTGCACCATCAGGATTCAAGCAAGCCGGGCCGAAGACGCCTGAAATGGCAGAAACCGGTCCCCGGAAGCTTGTTTCCTTCCCAGTACAAGAATTGGCTTGGTAGTTTGGTTTGCCCTGTTCCCATCATGCACTGGGACAGGAACAGACTAATTTGCATATAGCCAAGTTCTGAGCTGGGATGGTGCAGTGAGCTAAAAAACGGTGATGGATCAAGCCCTGATCTTTGGACTGGGTAAGAGTGGTCTGCTTAATTCAGGCACTCTGTTCATCACCACCCCCTTTTCTGAATCATTTTGTCCACCATAAGCGTGGAAGGGTATACTCAGATGTGAGTCCCTTGCTCATTGCACCATCAGGATTCAAGCCGGGCCGAAGACGCCTGAAATGGCAGAAACCGGTCCCCGGAAGCTTGTTTCCTTCCCAGTACAAGAATTGGCTTGGTAGTTTGGTTTGCCCTGTTCCCATCATGCACTGGGACAGGAACAGACTAATTTGCATATAGCCAAGTTCTGAGCTGGGATGGTGCAGTGAGCTAAAAAACGGTGATGGATCAAGCCCTGATCTTTGGACTGGGTAAGAGTGGTCTGCTTAATTCAGGCACTCTGTTCATCACCACCCCCTTTTCTGAATCATTTTGTCCACCATAAGCGTGGAAGGGTATACTCAGATGTGAGTCCCTTGCTCATTGCACCATCAGGATTCAAGCAAGCCGGGCCGAAGACGCCTGAAATGGCAGAAACCGGTCCCCGGAAGCTTGTTTCCTTCCCAGTACAAGAATTGGCTTGGTAGTTTGGTTTGCCCTGTTCCCATCATGCACTGGGACAGGAACAGACTAATTTGCATATAGCCAAGTTCTGAGCTGGGATGGTGCAGTGAGCTAAAAAACGGTGATGGATCAAGCCCTGATCTTTGGACTGGGTAAGAGTGGTCTGCTTAATTCAGGCACTCTGTTCATCACCACCCCCTTTTCTGAATCATTTTGTCCACCATAAGCGTGGAAGGGTATACTCAGATGTGAGTCCCTTGCTCATTGCACCATCAGGATTCAAGCAAGCCGGGCCGAAGACGCCTGAAATGGCAGAAACCGGTCCCCGGAAGCTTGTTTCCTTCCCAGTACAAGAATTGGCTTGGTAGTTTGGTTTGCCCTGTTCCCATCATGCACTGGGACAGGAACAGACTAATTTGCATATAGCCAAGTTCTGAGCTGGGATGGTGCAGTGAGCTAAAAAACGGTGATGGATCAAGCCCTGATCTTTGGACTGGGTAAGAGTGGTCGGCTTAATTCAGGCACTCTGTTCATCACCACCCCCTTTTCTGAATCATTTTGTCCACCATAAGCGTGGAAGGGTATACTCAGATGTGAGTCCCTTGCTCATTGCACCATCAGGATTCAAGCAAGCCGGGCCGAAGACGCCTGAAATGGCAGAAACCGGTCCCCGGAAGCTTGTTTCCTTCCCAGTACAAGAATTGGCTTGCTAGTTTGGTTTGCCCTGTTCCCATCATGCACTGGGACAGGAACAGACTAATTTGCATATAGCCAAGTTCTGAGCTGGGATGGTGCAGTGAGCTAAAAAACGGTGATGGATCAAGCCCTGATCTTTGGACTGGGTAAGAGTGGTCTGCTTAATTCAGGCACTCTGTTCATCACCACCCCCTTTTCTGAATCATTTTGTCCACCATAAGCGTGGAAGGGTATACTCAGATGTGAGTCCCTTGCTCATTGCACCATCAGGATTCAAGCAAGCCGGGCCGAAGACGCCTGAAATGGCAGAAACCGGTCCCCGGAAGCTTGTTTCCTTCCCAGTACAAGAATTGGCTTGGTAGTTTGGTTTGCCCTGTTCCCATCATGCACTGGGACAGGAACAGACTAATTTGCATATAGCCAAGTTCTGAGCTGGGATGGTGCAGTGAGCTAAAAAACGGTGATGGATCAAGCCCTGATCTTTGGACTGGGTAAGAGTGGTCTGCTTAATTCAGGCACTCTGTTCATCACCACCCCCTTTTCTGAATCATTTTGTCCACCATAAGCGTGGAAGGGTATACTCAGATGTGAGTCCCTTGCTCATTGCACCATCAGGATTCAAGCAAGCCGGGCCGAAGACGCCTGAAATGGCAGAAACCGGTCCCCGGAAGCTTGTTTCCTTCCCAGTACAAGAATTGGCTTGGTAGTTTGGTTTGCCCTGTTCCCATCATGCACTGGGACAGGAACAGACTAATTTGCATATAGCCAAGTTCTGAGCTGGGATGGTGCAGTGAGCTAAAAAACGGTGATGGATCAAGCCCTGATCTTTGGACTGGGTAAGAGTGGTCTGCTTAATTCAGGCACTCTGTTCATCACCACCCCCTTTTCTGAATCATTTTGTCCACCATAAGCGTGGAAGGGTATACTCAGATGTGAGTCCCTTGCTCATTGCACCATCAGGATTCAAGCAAGCCGGGCCGAAGACGCCTGAAATGGCAGAAACCGGTCCCCGGAAGCTTGTTTCCTTCCCAGTACAAGAATTGGCTTGGTAGTTTGGTTTGCCCTGTTCCCATCATGCACTGGGACAGGAACAGACTAATTTGCATATAGCCAAGTTCTGAGCTGGGATGGTGCAGTGAGCTAAAAAACGGTGATGGATCAAGCCCTGATCTTTGGACTGGGTAAGAGTGGTCTGCTTAATTCAGGCACTCTGTTCATCACCACCCCCTTTTCTGAATCATTTTGTCCACCATAAGCGTGGAAGGGTATACTCAGATGTGAGTCCCTTGCTCATTGCACCATCAGGATTCAAGCAAGCCGGGCCGAAGACGCCTGAAATGGCAGAAACCGGTCCCCGGAAGCTTGTTTCCTTCCCAGTACAAGAATTGGCTTGGTAGTTTGGTTTGCCCTGTTCCCATCATGCACTGGGACAGGAACAGACTAATTTGCATATAGCCAAGTTCTGAGCTGGGATGGTGCAGTGAGCTAAAAAACGGTGATGGATCAAGCCCTGATCTTTGGACTGGGTAAGAGTGGTCTGCTTAATTCAGGCACTCTGTTCATCACCACCCCCTTTTCTGAATCATTTTGTCCACCATAAGCGTGGAAGGGTATACTCAGATGTGAGTCCCTTGCTCATTGCACCATCAGGATTCAAGCAAGCCGGGCCGAAGACGCCTGAAATGGCAGAAACCGGTCCCCGGAAGCTTGTTTCCTTCCCAGTACAAGAATTGGCTTGGTAGTTTGGTTTGCCCTGTTCCCATCATGCACTGGGACAGGAACAGACTAATTTGCATATAGCCAAGTTCTGAGCTGGGATGGTGCAGTGAGCTAAAAAACGGTGATGGACCAAGCCCTGATCTTTGGACTGGGTAAGAGTGGTCTGCTTAATTCAGGCACTCTGTTCATCACCACCCCCTTTTCTGAATCATTTTGTCCACCATAAGCGTGGAAGGGTATACTCAGATGTGAGTCCCTTGCTCATTGCACCATCAGGATTCAAGCAAGCCGGGCCGAAGACGCCTGAAATGGCAGAAACCGGTCCCCGGAAGCTTGTTTCCTTCCCAGTACAAGAATTGGCTTGGTAGTTTGGTGTGCCCTGTTCCCATCATGCACTGGGACAGGAACAGACTAATTTGCATATAGCCAAGTTCTGAGCTGGGATGGTGCAGTGAGCTAAAAAACGGTGATGGATCAAGCCCTGATCTTTGGACTGGGTAAGAGTGGTCTGCTTAATTCAGGCACTCTGTTCATCACCACCCCCTTTTCTGAATCATTTTGTCCACCATAAGCGTGGAAGGGTATACTCAGATGTGAGTCCCTTGCTCATTGCACCATCAGGATTCAAGCAAGCCGGGCCGAAGACGCCTGAAATGGCAGAAACCGGTCCCCGGAAGCTTGTTTCCTTCCCAGTACAAGAATTGGCTTGGTAGTTTGGTTTGCCCTGTTCCCATCATGCACTGGGACAGGAACAGACTAATTTGCATATAGCCAAGTTCTGAGCTGGGATGGTGCAGTGAGCTAAAAAACGGTGATGGATCAAGCCCTGATCTTTGGACTGGGTAAGAGTGGTCTGCTTAATTCAGGCACTCTGTTCATCACCACCCCCTTTTCTGAATCATTTTGTCCACCATAAGCGTGGAAGGGTATACTCAGATGTGAGTCCCTTGCTCATTGCACCATCAGGATTCAAGCAAGCCGGGCCGAAGACGCCTGAAATGGCAGAAACCGGTCCCCGGAAGCTTGTTTCCTTCCCAGTACAAGAATTGGCTTGGTAGTTTGGTTTGCCCTGTTCCCATCATGCACTGGGACAGGAACAGACTAATTTGCATATAGCCAAGTTCTGAGCTGGGATGGTGCAGTGAGCTAAAAAATGGTGATGGATCAAGCCCTGATCTTTGGACTGGGTAAGAGTGGTCTGCTTAATTCAGGCACTCTGTTCATCACCACCCCCTTTTCTGAATCATTTTGTCCACCATAAGCGTGGAAGGGTATACTCAGATGTGAGTCCCTTGCTCATTGCACCATCAGGATTCAAGCAAGCCGGGCCGAAGACGCCTGAAATGGCAGAAACCGGTCCCCGGAAGCTTGTTTCCTTCCCAGTACAAGAATTGGCTTGGTAGTTTGGTTTGCCCTGTTCCCATCATGCACTGGGACAGGAACAGACTAATTTGCATATAGCCAAGTTCTGAGCTGGGATGGTGCAGTGAGCTAAAAAACGGTGATGGATCAAGCCCTGATCTTTGGACTGGGTAAGAGTGGTCTGCTTAATTCAGGCACTCTGTTCATCACCACCCCCTTTTCTGAATCTGAGTACCCAGTGAATCATATACTAGGGACTCACAAGGATACCCCAATAACCAATCTGGAGTGTACCTAAGGTACAAGCAATCAATTTAGAGAGGAAGCAGCTAGGCTGGGGCCCTGGATAACAGGGCTCCAGCCAGACTAAAGTCGAAAAACAGTGAAACACCAGCAAAAAGTGGGGGTAACCAAAGTAAGCAGATTCTACTCTCCTACACAACCCCCCTCCCTAACCGCAGGGACATTAAGCTAAACTTGACCAGTTGAGTCTTCATGTTCTAAGTGGAAATATCTGGAGAGTCCATCTGCATTGGCATGGTCAGTCCCAGGTCTATTTTCCACTGTATAGTCCATCCCCTGTAGGGAAATGGACCGCCTCAAAAGTTTGGGGTTTTCACCCTTCAGCTGTTTTAGCCATAAGAGGGGCTTATGGTCAGTCTGAACAGTGAAGCAAGGGCCACACAAGTATGGCCTCAGCTTCTTCAGGGCCCAAACCACAGCAAAGGCCTCCCTCTCAATAGCTGATCAACGTTTCTCTCTAGGGGTCAGCCTTCTGCTAAGAAAAGCTACTGGCTGGTCCTGACCTTCATCATTCAATTGTGACAGCACAGCCCATATCCCCAACTCAGATGCATCTGTTTGGACAATGAATTATTTGGAGTAGTTAGGACTTTGCAGAATTGGTGCAGTGCACATGGCCTGCTTCAGGTCATCAAATGTCTTTTGACAGCTAACTATCCACTGAACTTTCTTTGGTATTCTTTTAGAAGTTAAGTCTTTCAGGGGTGTCACAATGGACCCATATCCCTTGACAAATCTTCTTTAGTACCCAGTCAGGCCCACAAAAGCTCTGACCTGAGTCTGGGTAGTTGGAGCAACCCATTACATGATTGTGCTCTGTACTGGTTGAACCTGGCCTCCACCTACAAGGTGACCCAGGTACACAACCTGACTCTGACCTATCTGGCACTTAGTAGCCTTCATAGTTAGGCCTGCCTTCTGCAGGGCCTCCAATACATTTCTCAGGTGGCGCAGGTGATCCTCCCAGGTGGAGCTAAAGACAGCAATATCATCTAGATATGCTGTACTATAGTCTTCCAGGCCTGTTAGGACTTTGTTCACCAACCTTTGAAAAGTGGCAGGTGCATTCTTCAAACCAAAGGGCATTACCACACATTGATAGTGCCCACTAGGGGTAGAAAAAACTGTCTTTGGCTTTGCATCATCAGCTAACCTGATCTGCCAGTAGCCAGCTGTAAGATCAAATGTGCTAAGAAACTTGGCTGAGGCCAACATGTCTATACGCTCATCTGCTCTTTGAATTGGATGGGCATCAGTCCTAGTGACTGCATTGAGACCCATGTAGTATACACAAAACCTCATCTCTCTCTCTTACCACCCTGGGTGTGAGGTTTAGGTACCAAGACCACTGGACTAGCCAAAGGGCTATCTGAGAGTTCAATAACATCCCAAATCCAACATCTTCTGGACTTCAGTCCTGATACAGTCCCTGACATGGTCAGGTTGCCTGTGAATCTTATTTTTAACAGGCAGACTGTCCCAGTGTCCACTTCATGAGTGCACCAGGTAGTCTGACTGGGAGTCAGAGAGAACATATGTCTGAACTGATTGAGCACCTGTCTGCAATCAGTTTGCTGCTAGCCAGTGAGGCTTCCTGCCATGGCTACACCAGCAACTGATCCATCATCAGGGTTCTCTGAGAGCAGGTCAGGGAGTGGATCACTCTCCTCCTCCTGTCCTTCATCAGTAGCCATGAGCAAGCCCATGTCTGCACTGTCAACATATGGTTTCAGTCTTCTGATATGAAGCACCCTATGGGGCTCCTGTGAGTTCCGAGGTCTACCAGACAGGTTACCTCTCCCTTTTGTTCAACAATTGTATGGGGGACACTCCACTTGTCCTGGAGTGCTGCTGGGGCCACTGGCTCCAACACAAACACTTTCTATCCTGGCTGGTAAACAGTCAGCACAACCTTTTGGTTATCCCAGGCTTTCTATAATTCCTAGCTAGCCTCAATGTTTTTTGTTACCTTTTTCCTTATACTCTGCCATCCTGGAGCAGAGACCAAGTACATAGTCCACTATGTCAATTCAATTCAATTCAAAAATAACTTTATTCGATTTTTGCAAAGGAAAATCATAAAAGCACATTTAATACAACATAAAATTGAGTTCAGAGCTCAAACGTAAAACCTTTAGACTGTTCAAAAAGTGACTATCAAGGATCAAGGAATAGTCAGTTCATGGACGCTCTAGACCTTACTGCAAATTTCAAGAAACTGGCAGCTGCAGTAATCGTGAGTTCTTCCTCGAGCATGGATAGCTTAAGTAAGGCTGGCCTGCACTGTCTTAAACCCCACAACTTCAGGAGTGGAAGTAGATGTTTCTTCCTTCCCCAGTCATAAAATTTACAAAACAAAACGACGTGTATGTTGGATTGCTTGGACACACTGTCACAAGGACAAGCCACCAAGTTGGTAGACCAGTCGTTTGTAGTGGGGAATGTTAGTAAACGATAAAAACAGTCCGTCCTCAACCTTGTTAGCAACATTCTCGTATAGGTTGAAAGAGTCGGGAAAGATAAAATGGAATGCCTGCATCGTGAAGTAAGAGGTTATGGTGGGCAATCGTTGATTTGTTACCTTCAAGGTAGGAACGCCTGTCTTCAAGTAGACCTAAACAACGAGACTTAAGGTCCTTTTTAGAGATTGTTAGACACAGAATCGGGTTATCGTATAGATCAACTAAATCCAGTGATGTTAAAAATTTCTTGACGTAGGCAAGCCAAGGTATTTTCCTTGAGCTAGCTAAAGCCATACAGTCCTTAATAACATCTCGGTTAAGGGCTGTTTTTTCCGAAGTCCATATTTTGTGCCATAACAAAATTGGTGTGGCTTTGATTATATCCGAGATATGAGCCCGGGCAAACTCATTGTGGCAGACTGTAGTGGAGATGGAACGAGGGACAGCCAGCAAGTATCTCAGAAAAGCATTCTCGCTGGTTTGTATCTCTCGGCAGTCCCCCACACCCCAGATTCCAGCACCATATGTTGCTGTGGAAACACATTTGGCTGCATAAATGTCCAGCAAAATCCCAACCGGTTTCCCACCTAGTTTTGCAGCAAATTTCTTTAGGGCTCCGATTTGTCTAATAAAAGCCAAGTTGCGACTATGAATAGCAGTGTTCCATATCCCTTTGTTGTTAAAAAGTACGCCCAGGTAGCTGAAAGTTTTCGTAAGGCTAATCTTGTTTGTATTAATAGAGGTGTTACATGAAATGTTCTTTTTATTACTGCAGCACATAGTGAAGGTTTTACTCACATTGATCTTAAGGCCTCTCGCGGCCATGAATGTTGAAAAGGCTGACAACGCTTTTTGTAGACCTAGTTGGGTCCTGGACATGATAACAGCGTCATCCGCGTATAAGAGAATTGGGACTGCATGGCCATTTATTTTAGGATAGTCAACATCCAGTTTCCCCAGGCAGTCAGCAACACTGTTAATATAAAGGTTAAAAAGAAAGGGGGCGAGGATGCAGCCCTGCCTGACCCCCTTTCTGATAGGAAATTTATTCGTACAGGTTCCGTCCTTTCCATAGCGAACCTTGGTCCCAGCTCCTCGATACAATTCCATGATAAAAGCAAGTATATTAGGGTCGACTCCCAGATCGGTAAGGGTGGACCAGAGTATGCTGTGATTGAGACAATCAAAAGCAGAGCTTAAGTCTACAAAGGTCATATATATGTTGCTCTTCTTTGCCATTAAGTATTTATCAGTGATCAAGGCTAAATTAAGGCATTGCTCCACTGTCCCAAGGCCAGAAACAAAACCATATTGAAATTTAGACAGAACATCATTTTCCTGAGCCCATGCTTGTAGTTGGTTCAGCAGGACTCTCCCGGCCACCTTCATCATAGAATCCAGTAAGGAAATTGGTCTATAACATTTTGGATCCATTCTTTCGCCTTTTTTAAAAATAGGTATTATTATAGCTTCTTGCCATGTTATTGGGAATCCTTCAAGGGCATATGAGTTAAGAACATTTGTGATAATTGGTGCCCACACTTGAATATTGTCTTTAAATAAGTCAATAGGAATTCCGTCCGGGCCAGGAGCTTTGGCGTTGGAGCTTTCAAGAATGGCCAATTCCACATCTGCATAGTTAAAATGGGTGAGAAGCGAAAAGGACTCTGTCTGGCTTCTTCGAGTGTCATTTCTCTCGACTGGTAGTGTTTCAAGGTCGGGAGGTTCAATTTGCTCGTCTAATTTATACAGATCAGTGAAGTAGTTGGTCCAAACTTCCTCAGTGATGGCGATTTCTAGGTGGTCAGACGTCCTGTCATTGAAAAAGGGGGCGTTGACCTCCCTCCAAAAGGCCGTATTGTCCCTTAAAGTACTTGCTTTTAACAATGCCTCCCAGGCGGCATTTTTCAGTTCCTTTTTCCTGTTTTTAATTGCCTGTTTGTACGCAGCACGAGCAGATCTTATTTCCAATAGATTTTTGGGAGATTTGTTTAATGTAGCCTTTAAAATATTATGAGTTTTTGAACAATCATGGTCAAACCAACCAGGGCCCTTATGCGTAGTATTTTTGTTGTATTTTCTGGTTAAGTTTTTCCTAATTTGTATTGCAATTTGATCAAAAGCACGAATAATTGCTTGTGGGTTGGGAGGGTGTTCCAGGCAAGTCTGGAAAAGGTCAGGGTCAAACATTATCAGTTTTTCCAGGAATTTGGTTGTATCAACTTTAGCCCATTTTATGGTGTAACCGTTTCTCGATGATAGAGATATGGAGTGAGAATAAAGATTTCCTGTTATGTTCCCGGATTTATTTCCACTGGAAGGGGTATGTATTTTAGCACTGATCGGATAGTGATCGCTCATGACTAGGTCTTCTCTCCTAGTTTCTAGAGCGTCACCATGATGACTATTGGACAACAGGATGAAGTCTATTGTCGTGAGCGACCCCCTTCCGTGAAATGTGGGTAAGAAGGCAGTCGAGGGCACAGTTAGATCATTAAAAAAGCACAGATCCCACTCGTGTAATAGGTTGTTCAATTGGGAACCCGCGGTTGTGTGCTCAAAATGGGTGGTATAATCGCCATTGGGGGCTCTTAGATCACAAACCCTTGTTCCACTATATGGGCATAAGTGGCAGTTAAAATCTCCTAGAATCACTATACGTCTATCCAAACAGGACCCTCCCATGCCCTTCTTTATAAGTTTGGACAGAAGCTCTATAAATAGTGATTGGTCATCTCTCGATGCATTGTTGTATAAATTAATAATAAGGGAACTAACAACCTCTTTCCCAGTCATTCTGAAGGCCTGTAGGGAGAGGCCAATGTTAATTAATCTGGGATCAGATAAGTCGAGCTCTACAGATTCTAGAGATACATTAAGCCTATTTGAGACGTATAGGCAAAGGCCTCCCGAAGGTCTGCCTCTACTAGACTGGATTGCTGGAGCAAAGTGTGTGCTGTAGCCATCCAGGTTAGTGGGTGACAGATCCCAGCATTCCTGAAACGCTATTATATCAAAGGTGTTTATGAAGTTCAGGAAGGCTGGGTCATTTGCTTTATTTGAAAGGCCGGCGATGTTCCAAGTTAAGAGGGACATATATTGGTTTGGATCAGAATAGTTTGTTAGAGAGTTGGAGTGAATTTGTTCAGGGACTGAGTGCGAAGGGAGGACTGAAGATCCAACAGGTAGAGCAGTAGTAGACCCAGGGGGGAGCATGTTAGTAAGGGCCACAGTGGATGGTTCCGTAGAAAGTTCTCTAGCTAAACTTTGGTATGACTCTGAGCTTATAGAAGGCAAAGGAGTTTTAGTCTTATTCTTATAAGATGTTTGGTTGCTTGGTGGTCAATCAACCATTTCTAGGACTGAGAAATGGTTACTAGTCGGTGCCCCTCTCCAGCCCTCTATATAAGGTTGCTCTCTTCTTGGATACCAAGGGTAATGTTCCCAATCCCTTCTTCTGCTACGTGTATCTACTTGGGACCAGCTCCACCCAGGGGATTGGTTCCAACTAGGGGGGTAGTCTTGTTCATAAGGGAACCTCGGTGGATAAAAAAAGGACAGACGATTAGTGTCTATACCTCCCTTTCTCTCCAAAGTTGTCCAAGAACATATATATCTAACTGTCTCTGGGTCATCAAAATTGATGATGATACAGTCCCCCTGTGTTCTTTTTCTTGTTTCCCCAATCCAGGGGACCCTGCGTACCATGGAGAATTTGCTATTGCAGTTTGGGGGAAGGGGTCTGTTAATGTTAAGCCATTGCCTGACTTTGTTTTTTAGGGACCAGGTAGATTCACTCGTGTTTTCCTCTAATTCTGGGACCCCTGTGAGGATCACAGTGTAGGGGCTTGCCTCTGGGGGGAGGTGGATAGGCCTCTTTGGTCTTACTGGTTTTTTTATAGTATCTCCAACCTGTTGGAGATCTAGGGTTTTGGGGGGAAGAGGCTTCGGTTTAATTTTGAGAGGGTCAGCGGGTATTGCTATCTTTCCCTGCGCTTGCAGGGTGGTATCCTTGATCTCTATTGGAATTGCTTGAGTATTGGTGTTGGTAGAGATCGAGGGAGTTTTGCCTATTAGTGGTGGAGTTTTAGATATTATTAGAGGTGGAAGTGCAGGATTCTTTGCAGAGACTTCCTTGATGTTATTAGCATTAGTGGGAGCTTGAGGGGCTAGAGTACTGGTAGTAGGTTTTTGATGACATGTAAGGTTGATAAGTCTGGCAATCTGTTTCTCGATATTAATCAAGGATCGTTCGATTGGTTTTAGTTGGAAATTTATAAGATCTTTGATAGTAGCTACCACTTGCGCGTCAAGTTCTAGGTGGTTTCTATTGCCAGCAACGGATCCCCTCTCAGCAGCATCCAGGGATGCAGCTGCTGCAGTGAGGTCATCCATATGAGCAGGTATGGAATTAGTAGAATTATTGTGGGAGGTGCAGGCAGATTTTCTAGACCTTTTATGCTTAGGAGAACAGTTATGTTTGTATTTATCTGCTGGCCTGAAACTGTTTTGTTTAGGAATTGCTCCCTCCCTTGTCCCCTTGTCTGTTATAGTCGGGGAGACTACTATCATTTGCGACTCTACCAAGATTTGCGAGGCCATTTGGGTGGGACTAATCACCAAAGTCGGAGTTTTCTCCAAGTCTTCCGAGGTAACTTCGCCTAGAGATAGACGGGTGGCAGATAAATCAACACTCATTGGGATGGTATGTATGTCTGCACGAGCTTCATGCAATAGTGGGACAATCATTTCTTGCTGAATAGGTGTTTTGGCTAGAGCCAGAAGGCCCATTGAAGATCTTCGCGCCGCAGCAAGATCCAGGGAGACACGTCTTTCTAAAAGTACAATCCCCTGGTTAATAGCGTCATTAGCTTTCGTGATGAATTGGTCAATTGGGCCGGTGACCTGACCCAGGCCTTGAGCCGTCTTGCTCCTGCTACCCCTTGTGGACATAGTGTCGCTGTAGTTGCACTTTAGTAGATGGAAATGAGAAATGAGGAAGATAGCAAAAGAGCAACTACCGGGGTGGATGAAGGATGTCACAAAAAGCAAAGTAGAAAAAAGGTTGGCCCAGACCAGACTTGAACAGGCTTGAACGGGCCCGCCCTTTGCCCGGGCTTCGCCCCGGGCTGCGACCCGCGCGCGTCCCTCGATGCGCGTTGATGGCCTTGCTTAAGTCACCGTAGAGTGAGAGGGGGCGTGGCACTGGGAGGGGGCGCGGCTCACGCGGGAAGAGGAAACAGCTGATGGTATTGAACGCTGTACCTCGCAGTCCCGGGGCCGCGCCTCTCGCCTCCTCTGCGGCCTCGTGGATGATTTTCTCCTCCCTCCGTAGGCACAAAGAGCTGGGAAGCTGACAAGCTACTCCTGTAGAGATGGGCAAAGTAGAACGCTGGAAACCTCAAGGCGAGCGGCACCCGCGAAGCGGGGGCCGCGAGAGGTTATGAACACCTTGGTAGGGGCGGGCACTGGGAGGTGGCGCGGCTCACGCGGGAAGAGGAAACAGCTGATGGTATTGAACGCTGTACCTCGCAGTCCCGGGGCCGCGCCTCTCGCCTCCTCTGCGGCCTCGTGGATGATTTTCTCCTCCCTCCGTAGGCACAAAGAGCTGGGAAGCTGACAAGCTACTCCTGTAGCGATGGGCAAAGTAGAACGCTGGAAACCTCAAGGCGAGCGGCCCCCGCGAAGCGGGGGCCGCGAGAGGTTATGAACACCTTGGTAGGGGCGGGCACTGGGAGGGGGCGCGGCTCACGCGGGAAGAGGAAACAGCTGATGGTATTGAACACTGTACCTCGCAGTCCCGGGGCCGCGCCTCTCGCCTCCTCTGCGGCCTCGTGGATGATTTTCTCCTCCCTCCGTAGGCACAAAGAGCTGGGAAGCTGACAAGCTACTCCTGTAGCGATGGGCAAAGTAGAACGCTGGAAACCTCAAGTCCACTATGTCTTGTTTAGGGGGTTTGAGAGGTAACTCCCATCTCTCCTTCACCAACCACAAAGGACCTCTTACAGGATGCCCAAACAGAAGTTCAAAAGGGCTGTAACCAACCCCCTTCTGAGGAACCTCCCTGTATGCAAATAAAAGGCAGGGTAGTAGGATGCCCCATCTCCGCCTGAGCTTTTCTGGGAGACCCTTCATCATACCCTTTAAGGTTTTGTTGAACCTTTCAACTAAACCATTGCATTGTGGGGGATAGGGTGTGGTGAATTTGTAATTCACTCCATACTCCTTCCACATTGCAGTCAAGTAACTGGACATAAAGTTTGCACCTCTGTCTGAAACTACCTCCTTAGGGAAACCCACTCTTGAAAACACTCCCAAGAGGGCTCTTGCCACCACAGGTGCTGTAGTGGTCCTAAGGGGAATTGCCTCTGGGTACCTAGGGGCATAGTCCACCACCACCAGGATAAATCTGTGCCCAGATGCTGTCTGAGTATCCATGGGACCAACAATGTTAATCCCTATCCTCTCAAAGGGAGCCCCCACCACAGGTAGTGGTATTAGGGGGGCCTTTGTTAGACCACCTGCCTTACCACTGGCTTGACAGGTGACACGGGAGCGACAAAACTCCTTTGTGTCTTCAGACATGTGGGGCCAATGAAAGTGAGGAGCAATTCTGTCCCAAGTCTTGTTTTGGCCCATGTGTCCTGCTAAGGAATATCATGGGCTAGTGTCAATAGGAAGCCCCTGAACTTTAGAGGTATAACATCCTCCTGGCTATACCAGGCTTGGGGTCTCTACTCTCTGAGTACAGGAGTCCATCATCCCAATAAACCTTATGGGTTCCACTAGCATTCCCAGCAGCGTCAGCAGCAGCTTGCTGTCTGAGGGGTTCAAGAAAAAGGCAACTCAGCTGCTCCTGGCTCAGATCTGCCATGGAAGGGCCCCCTGTCCCCAAGAACTCAACCTGATCAGGCTCAAGCTCATCTGGGACAGTTCCTTCTTCAGGACTAAAAATCATCTCCCTCAAGAGACTGATCCTTACTCTGAGTCAGGGGGGAAGGCTCTGCCTTAACCATACTACTCCTTTTCTTGTAAGACACCAGGTCCATTATTCCAGAAGCCAGGGCCTGTTCAGTTTTAGACATGTTGGCCTGTGACCTAGTCACAGCAAACATGTGTGCAGAGATTCCTAACATTTCTGCATGGGTCCTGAGCTCCACTTCAGACCAGGCTGAAGTCTCTAAATCATTGCCAAGCAAGCATTCAACAGGGAGGTCTGCACTTACCACAACTTTCTTGAGGCCAGTTACCCCTCCCCAGGAGAAATTAATAACTGCCAGGGCCTGGTTGGTCCTGACATTGCTAGCATTGGTCACTTGGTAAAGTACACCAAGTATGATTTGTCCAGGGTCCACAAGGTCTTGAATCACCATTGTGACACTTGACCCTGTGTCCCTGTATGCCAAAGCATATTTTCCATTTATCAAAGGCTGCAGTCTGTATTTCTCAAGTTACTGGGACTCACAATGGAGGACATATCCATGCCTCCATCACAGATCAAGACAGCCTGAGTTGGAACTCTGACTAGGCCAGAGTCCATCTCAGAACCCAGGGTTAACCCTACCACAGCCTTATTCTGAGTACCACCGCTTGGAGCTGAACTAGGGGGAACAGTTGCCTTAGGGGCAATGGTGGCTGGAGTTGAGTATTTGGACCTATTGCAGTTACTAGTCCAATGGCTGTTCTGCTTACAGACTTTACGCCATGGTTTCTTTTGGCCTTTCTTTTTGGAAGATTGGGAATCCCGACCATTAGAAGATTTTTGGGGGCTTTGTGAGGACTTCTGGTCTTTACCCTTCTCCCCACCCTTATTAGGACCTTGCTTCTTCTGGCCACCACCTTGGTTCTGTACCTTCTGCTTCACCCTGGTTCTGACCCATTTGTCTGCCTTCTTTCCCAATTCGTTGGGGGAGGTCAGATCAGAGTTTACCAGGTGTTGATGCAACAACTGATTCTGACAGTTATTAAGGATCTGCTCCCTCATGATCAAGTTGTATAATCCTGTATAATCACACTTTACTGCCCAGTAACCAGCCCTCCAGAGCCTTAGTAGCACAATCAACAAAGTCAACCCCGTTCCGGGGTCTGAGCCTTTTGGGTATCTCTGAACTTTATCCTGTATTGCTCAGTGGTTTGGCCAAACCCTTCAATCAGAGCACTCTTCAGGACTGTATAATCATCAGCATCCTCTTCTCTAACATTGAGGAGCCTGTCTCTTCCTTTGTCTGCAGAGGAAAGCCACAAGATAGCTGCCCACTGCTCCTCGGGGACCTTCTGAACTTTGCAGGACCTTTCCAGTGCAGTTATCCATTTGTGGATGTCATTCCCACTCTGGTAGGGAGGGTCAATCTTGTTTAAATTCCTATGGTCATGAGATCTTTCTCTACCACTAGGGAAGTTGCTGCCACCATGGGACTCTAAAGTTCAGAGATACCTAAAAGGCTCAGACTCAGGACTGGGTTGACTTTGTAAATTGTGCTACCAAGGCTCTGGAAGGTTGTAAGGTGTGTGATTTGAAAGTATTGAACAACTTAATTATGAGGGAGCAGATCCTTAGTAATTGTCAAAACCAGATTTTACACCAGTATCTGGTGGACTCTGATCTGACCTCCCCCCAAGAATTGGGAAAGAAGGCAGACAAATGGGTCAGAACCAGTGTGAGGCATAATAATCAAGGCGGTGACCAGAAGAAAGATTCTACCAAGTCCTAAGTGAAAGGTGGAAAAAAATCAAAAGACAAATCCCCTACAGAGCCCCAAAAATCCAATTCTGGGGGTGGGTCCCAAACTCCTTCCTCACCTGAAAAGAAACCCAATTGCCATGTGTGTAAAAAGCCTGGCCACTGGAAAACTGATCCTCGTTGCCCTAGGGTTGGCAATAAAGAAAATGTTCCTCCAACTAACACTACCACTCCTCCTGGTACTACTAGTAATAATCCCCCAGGCGGTGGTGTTGTACCCAAAAGGTTAGGTGTATTCTCATGGGGAACAGAGGTGGGTCCCAGTTTAGACAGGTCCCCCTCACAAGCCTCCTTAGTCTGTGATGGTGGCATGGGATTTGCCCCTTTTACCATGGGTCCCAATGCTTTGGTCAGGTACAGACAGGAGCCCATAATCAATGGTCAGAAAGCTGTGGCATTCAGGGACACAGGGGCTAGTATCACCTCACATGGTGACAGAGAAATGAGTCCCCCCTCAACAGCTTTTACCTAAGTTTAAGTACCAGGTGACCAACATTGACGGTGTCAGAGCAGATCACTCTGAGTCAATCTCAGCTGGGGAGGCGTCACAGGCCCAAAAAGTGTGGCAGGGTCCCTAGAGTATGTCCAACCCCTTTTCTTAGTATAAGTAAGGGACCCCTGGCAACAGGACTTAAGATTTTACCTGGACGAAACTCTGAAACTGAATCCTGGAACTTCTACTAACTATTAGAGGACAGAAGAATCTCCCTTCTTCTGTTCAAACAGGCACCAACAAAGCATTTGCCGGTCTGCATCTTCGAAGTGCCTGCCGGACTCCGAAGTACCTGCAGCCCAGGAAGAGGATTTCCAGACTTCCCTAAGGCCGACCCGAGTCCTCAGCAAAGCTGAGACCCACAGCCCTCACGAGTGACTTGGAACTGGAACCCTGGACACAGTGTACATTTGCTAAGTGCATTGACTTTCCGAGCTTTCCTGAAGTTGTGCTTTGAGTTACTTATAGCTAAAGCCCTGAGCATAATCTTTACTGAAGATTGTGGGCCTACACTCCACAAGTGTTCCGTGGGCCCGCTTCTTGCATTTCGAGGATCCTTCGCTATCACTGGTCCGTAGACTGGTGGGTCCCCTTGAAGGTAACTCTGATTTTCCTTGGGCTTCCCTGGTTGCACCAGATGTGCCCTGATTCCCTACCAGATGGTGAGTCACTCAGACCTTGCTGGTCTGCACCGAAGCCTATCTCTGCTTTCTGCGTGGGTTGCTGTTGCCAAGGATTTTTGGGTCCAATCCGGGCACCGATACCGCAGCACGCAACATCCTTTGTGGGACAGCTCGAATCCAGCTCCTGGTCATCATCGACATCTCTGGGGCCTCATGGCTAAAGAGTCAAGCTTCATCTTCTTCACCTGAAATCACCCGTCATCGGTGGGCATCCGCCTCTCGTCCTCCTGATCATTGGCAAGTGACCCAGACTCGGTCCCCTCTGCTTTCAGGTTCTTCACATCTCCGATCCATGTTTGGATCCCTCCGGACACTTTCCTCTTGGACGCCAGATTGCCATTGAAAACGACGACGAAACCTGACACGAAAAGACACCTATGCACCCGGCTTCCCTGGGTGAGGTAACTCGAGTACTCCGGTGCTTCGGTGGGTGTTGAATCTAGAACCTCCTAGTTCTAAAGGGGTTTTGCTCCAAGTCCTCTTCTAAGTGTCCTTTATCTTTAAAATTCTAACCTCTACTTTCCCCATAGCAGATAATGGTGATTTGCGGCTGTGTTCACACACTGCACACGTCCCCCGTGGGTCCCCTCTGTTACTACCTTTTATATATATACCTGGTGTGGTTCTCCTTTCATTTGGTCATTCACAAGATTATAGACTGGTAAAACAAGCTGCTTTACATTCCTTCAAGACTCTCCACACCTGCCACCAGTATAGCTTTCAATAAATGTTGCCTTAAACCTACCATCAATAAGGGTCATTTGGACTGGTGCAAGGTGCCCACTAGAATAGTGGACAGCATGTGCCAGGCCAACTTCTCACAATGGTACTCTCTGCTGGCCTAATGCAGAGGTCAGGGCACTATGTGCTAAGGCTGCCCGCCACAGGTATGGCAGTGTGCCCCTGACTACCAAGAGTTTGCAATCTTGCCATCACCCACAATGATGGCATATGTAAAAAATCCATCTTTGGCCACAATGTCACCAAATTCTGGCCCTGGGCATTTCATAAGGTGACCCCTGCACTGAGTGTGCCATCTCACCAGACTCTGACATACGCGTTCTCTTTACCAGTAGCTGGTGTCAAAAGTGTGCATGCTCCCAACAAGGAACTTTCTGAAAGGCTTGTTGGTGATGGTTAGAGATGGGGACTCGATAAAGAAAACTGTTTTTACTCTCTAGACTGGATGGGTCCTTCAAAGGGGAGGTGCTTTATTCTCCCTCTGGTAAGATGGCAGCCTCTGAACAGGACCCTGTGAAGCTGCCTGCGGCACAGTCTTGCAAAGCTGGCGTGAATCATACATGTATCCTTCCTGCTCCTAAAACAGGCTGAGACTAGTGGCTTAGTGGACTAATGAATCCAAGGGAGGGGCAGGTGTTCAACCTCATGGTCAGATGTTCAGATCGCGGAGGGTCCACTCAGCCTTTCGGCCTTCTGAGGTCGATAAAACGAATACCATTGAGTTGGGTAACAATAGACATCTGTTATTCAGCGCCAAGATACCCTTGGGTGAAAGCACGCTTTACAAATACACATTATGTTATGTTAAAACATAACATGCGACTCTAGAGGGTAGATTTTTCTGGCAGCCTCTGATACAGGACTTACCTACCGCTATATGAAATATTATGTGATATATTAAGATTATAGAGAACCTGGGCTGAAACAATTAGTAGTGCAGTTGCATTCCGGTCACCAAATACTCTTATTATAGTTATAGGGGATAACAACTTTTACAACGCAGTTGTTACACCACGTTCTGTAACAACGCGGTTGTTACAACGACCCAGTGTTACAGCGCGATGCCATTACATCGCAGGTCATTAGATCGACTTGCACTAGATGGCGCTCCAACACCTTCCCTACTGTTGCGCAGGGTGGAGTTGGAATAGTAAATTATACTATTCCTAATGTTGGAGCGCCATCTAATGCAAGTCGATCAAATGACTTCCGATGTAATGGCACTGCGTTGTAACAACGGGTTGTTGTAACAACGGGTCGTTGTAATGACCGTGCTGTTACGGAAAGCGATGTAAAAGCATGCGTTGTAGCATGCTACATCCGTTATAGGGTACCAAGTATATTCTGTCTGAGCTCAGCTGCAGTGCTGCCCAATGACACATTTCTGACACCCTTCACCATCACTTCTTACTTTTCATGACCATCTATTCCAGCTGCGATCCCAAAGTACTGGCCACACCATGCCCACATGGGATGGGGGACTCTCCTGGAGCCCACAAAGTGAAAAACCTGCTCCTGAACAGAATCTGTCTGTGACCATTGAGAAGGAAGTTAGGCAGGCTCGGTGGAGCTGTTCCCAGCAGAGTCCTAGGCCTAGTGTTGGCTTAAGGGAAGATATGTCATTTAAATCTCAGACTGAGAGAACTGTGGGTGGGCAGGGAGGCAGCTGGGAGCTCTCACTGCTGACACTATGGGGCATATTATCAAGGGGGGGCGATAGGCACTTTTCGCCGGTTTAGTGGCCGTTTTCGGCCGCAAAGCGGTGAAAATTCTATCGCCCTATTATCAATAGAAGGCGATAGCGAGCGGTTTGGGACCTGCTTTGCATGTCAGCGATATTTATCGCTAATTACATGTAAAGTGGGCATACCCACCCCGTTAGCGACTGAAAGTAGTCGATAACGTCACTATTGCCTATTCACAAGGCTGGCGTAGCGATGGAAATATTCCCACTATCGCCAAAAACTAACGCCTGCTCTGACCAGTTCTTAGCCATGTTATCCAATGGGAGGTGAATAACATAGCTAAGAGCATTTCGTCGCTAATGCGAGAATATCGCTGTATTCTCAGCGATATTCTCGCATTACCCCGCTATCGCTGGATATTTTAGCGCTATGGAGAAAAACGTTGCTAATAGCATGTTTTCTCCGCTAAAATATCCAGCAATAGGCAGCGATAAAGAAAAAGTCGCTAAGCGCATTTAGCGACAAATATCGCTAGTTGTTGGTAATATGCCCCTATGATCCCGCTCTTTTTGAGCTGGGGTCGACGTTTCTCACTGACATTTTTGGTGCCACAAAGGAAGGACACTGGGCCAGCAAATTCATTTTCTGTGCTGAAAAAGTAGAAGTGGAAAGCCTGGAAAAATGATTATGACTGGATCATTAGCATTGCCTGTGACTGGTTCACAATTGAAACAGCCTCAGTTCAGTTTTATAATTATTTCAAACATATTCAACTTCCATAAAGCTTATACACATTTGTTAATTCGTAGGATTTGTATCTGTACAAGTAAAAAGAAATGATCCAAAATAAAAACAAGAATAGGGGAGACATATTTAATAAAATCAGTTATTTTGTTTAAAAGTTTCAAAAATGCATTTGCTTCCAATGCCACGTGGGCATCCTCTCCTCTTCACAAGACTTGCTGACACTACAAATGCAGTCCCTTTGTGTTCCAAGAATGGACATCAATTTTTCATGCTCAGGTTTCATAAAGTGACAATCAGCAAATGTATCCCCAGTTCGTCCCATACCACGAAGTCTGCGTATTCTTTCCTCCTGGGTGACCCTTACCGGACGCGTGCTGCCTCCAGTGCAGGCACTTGACCAAGAAAATACATCCAAGAGCATAGGTACTCACAAGCATTTTTCCAGGGGCCAAAAGGTTTTGTACGTGATGTGACCAAGGGCTGCATTGTTGCCAGTAGGGTGACAGGTGGGCGTGCCAGTAAGGTGTGTGTAGGGGAAGCAAAGCATATATATCCAGAGGCTGAATTACACAATATGAAACCAGAAAACCAGGGGTTAATCCCATCTTCCCCACTTTACAAGCTGTGTGATCCTAGGCAAGGGTTTAATTTCACTTATTCTCCTTTTTCTTCATTATCATATATGAAAAGACGTTGAAATACATGACTTTTGGACGTGCATTGTACACTCCTCCAGTGTCTGACATAATAAACTATAATGTTTTTCATGTATTACAGGAACCCAGCCCAAACAGTGCACTTAACAACTGACTCACATCTTAGTTCACTATTGACGTTATTGTTAATGTTTGTGAATTCATGTTTGAAAACTATTGTTTTAAAAAAATACTTCTCAATGCATTGATATAATGTGATGTTCTAAAGTGAAATGGTTCTACATATTAATGAAATACACTTTTTGAATTTTGAAGAGACCTTATTATATTTTTACACTTTTGCTGGAAGATGTCTTTAAAAATAAAGGTGATTCTAAAGTTAGGCAGTGCAGGATAACTTAGTTACCTTGTTGTAATCGTATCTAGGACCCTATTTAAATATCCCCGATTTATGCCCTCATGTGCTTATAACAAATCATACCCTTATAAAGGCATAAGAATCATATCCATATTTAGTCATAGCCAATGCAGTCCAAATACGGCAAGGCTACTCCCATAGACTCCTAGAAAGTACAACGCGTTCTTTAAACAAACCAAGCCTCCAGCAGCCCGGGAATTCCCCCTGCTTCTGTTTTGATTTGTCCAAGAACTCCTGGAGTCCTGAAAGAACTGCATGTTCTTAGTGACGTCTTATGTCCAACCTTACATCAAACTCGGCACCTTGCAGGTATAAATATACCGACATCTGCCTTAGCAAACACACGGTGGTTTGGAGCAGATCGGCTATCTACTTACCCGAAGCCCAGCTGTAACGGGAGCCGAAGGAAGCCCACCCTCCCATTGACGCACTGAGAGAGACGCTGTCTTTTCTCCTGCCGAGAAATCCAGCTCCAGTGTTTCCAGTCACCCTTGCGGGTTGCTGGGAGATCGAGTCCTGAGAGCGAGATACAATTCCTCCTCCATTCTATAACCAAGGTACGGAGCTGATTAGATCCTTAGAGAATTCTTGATTCAGATTCTTGGCAAAAACTATCTTAACTTAAACTGCAGCTCACTTACTCCTTCCCACATACTAGGCTTAGGTTAGGTACATCGTGGTAGGCGTATTTTAGAAACACCAGTTGAGTACGTTTAGTCAACTTTTATCATTGTATGTATTTTATCCGTTTTAAGTATCATATGGCTCAGAAACCATATAAATGCTTTTACAGTATTATTTTATAATACTACTTTTACTGTACGCACTTTACTTTATGACAAGTATTGCAATTGTGGCAATTCACTTCTCTTGCATGAGAAAGAACACTGCTCAATAAATAACCACTTTTATTGAAAACGCCCGTCTCTCTATTTCTCTGCACTCCTGGTGAAACTAAGCATGCACGATTGACTGAGTGAAATAGCTGTCTATTGTTTCCGGGACTCTGGAGATATACTCCTTATTCTGGAGGGAGCAAAGTTGTCATGTTTATGCGGTTGTCAGAAACTAATCCCTTCTTGTGCATTCAAGAAAGTTGCTAGTGACCTCTGAGCTAGCTGGCATTCATAATTAAGTCTAACATATTCAATAGAGACCTAGTCGACCTCAGTCCTACGTCTAAACTATCGTTTGTGTTATTCCAATGCGCAGAGCCTATTGGGAATATAGGAACTACACTACATGGCACCCAAAGTTTGGTAAGGCGATAATTTAACGCTAGATACTAGAGTAACTCAGTCGTGCTTTTTCACACAGACCCATTTCTCCCGTAAATACTCCAATAGACGTCTGGAGTGGGTGAAAGGTTAATATCCGCCAAAACTTAGTAGGATGAGAATCCTATGTATTTGTTTTTGGTTTAGTCAACGTTGAAGGATACAGTGTTCCAAAATATTGTGCACCTAATCTTTGTTTCCTCGAAACTTGCTCTGCAACAAAAAACTTTCTGTCAGAAAAATGTCGGATAGTGACGACGAAAGGGAGAGAGCTAAATTAGCAGCTCAACTTTTAGCGGAAGACACAAGTCTCCGGCAAGATGACCCGGAGGCTATAATAATACCAGTCAATGTAAGGAAGAGTGTAACTTACAAACTAATAAATAATGGAGTATCACCAAGAGGTGGTACAGTCATATTTGTGGTAGAGGCCCATGAATATCGGCAGACAGAGGTATTCTATTCCTGGATACATTTTCCAGCAGCACACGCTGTAACACACGAGTTCCACTACCACAAAATAGGGGAATCTCCAACGGAATACGTTCCTTTTGAGGACGTTGAAATTCCACTAACATACCAAGAGCATCAGCTCTGGTTTAATGGTGCCCTAAAACATCAAAATCACTTCACCAGGCTCGGTCCACTAGGTAGACCAGGAGCCACATGGCCGGTTCTAGCCAGCTACACACCACATCCTGACATTGAAAAAATGTCAAGCGGAGAACTTTTAGTTCAGCTAAAACAGCTAATAAAAATACACAGACAATTGGTACAATATGTCATACGGACTTTTACAGTCCAACCAGCTATAAAAATTCCACAGCACACCCCTCACCAGGGGAACACAAATAAAATTACACCACAGACTATACAATCAGTCATTGGCAAATTACCCGCAAAACGGGAACAGATTCCATTCTGGTTAGCTCAAAAAATCACTCAGATAGAGGCAGTATTTCCTGATACTACACCTAATGAGAAACACAGAATTCTGACTATCTGCCTTCCAATGGGGATCGCACCACACGTGGAGGACTGTGACACTTGGGGCACAGTCTTTGCTTCGATATACACAAAAACACATGGTGTTCCGTCTATGGCGGTTATACCAGACGTACTAAGACAGATTCAAAATGAATACGGTCCAGAACCTGCTTTAACTCTAGGTATGAAATTACTGAAAGGCTTTAAGCAAGTCTCGGCTATACTACTAGCCAACATAAAAGGAGAAGCAGCATCTGTGGCGATCCGCCAGAAATTGAAAGAAACAGATATAGCAGAACAACCTTTTGAACTTGCCAGAATAATTGAAAAATCCTATGAAGAACTAGGTAGAGATAGTTTGGGTGGGAAACCACTAAAACCCCAACTAACTGAAAATCCTGAAAAAATATTTATTAAAAATAACCTCAATACTCCAAAAAAGAAGTGGGAGGGTAATAAACAAACCACTCCCAGAGAAAAACAGTTCCAGTCCAGAGGAAAGTCTCCTCAACGGAGAGATAGATCTCCAGAACGAGGTGGCAGGTCTCCACAACGGGAGCCCTCTGAGAAAAGATATAACCTTAGAGATAGGGATAAATTAAGAAAACCTGATAGATATCAAGATAATGATACACGTCCCTCTCGATCTTTTCAGACTTCCTCACAGAAATCGGAAAGAAGTGGACGGTCAGAACATAAAGAAGAGCACGTCAAGTCCAAAGACAAGGAACCTGCTCATCAAAATAAAAAATTACAATTTCCAAAAAAGTAGGTAGCTAGTATTAAAATAAAACATGCCGAGGATTCTGAGGACACAACTGAAAAACGGAGAATGGGCCCAGACAATGCTAGACAGTGCAGCAGAAGTGACCATAGCTCGCAAGATCCTGATGAATCTTCTGGAGACAGTGGACACGAATGAATACATTCAAGTGGAAACTGCAGACACCAGAGTTAGCGGGCCTCATAAAGTATATGAAATAACATTACGTATAGAAGGGGACAAAACTAGGAAAATAAGAGGTCTCTTTTGGGATAAACTATCTAAAGGCTATGAAATCCTTCTAGCAGAAAAAGACTGGCCACCAGAGTTTGTCAGAGAATGCCCACATGGCAAAGAAATGATTATGCCTGCCTTTTCAAATCACATTCTAATTCATAAAAAATACACATTTGCTAGAAAATGGGCAGTAGCCCAAGCCCCTGCATTATATAAAAATCATGTAGGATGGGATGAGGATTTTCCTCACCATAAAATTCAGTTACAAAATCAACCTACTGCCCAGAGGCAGTATCCTGTTAAGCAAGAAGCTAGAAAACAAGTCAGGGAGATCTTAGATCAACTTGAATATCAGGGGGTAATTGAAACATGCACCTCACAAATGAACAATCCTTTGTTTCCTGTCTCCAAACCAGACGATTCATATCGTCTAGTTTTGGACTACAGACACCTAAACACTTGTTGCAAAACATTTGCAGTACAAAACTCACACAGTGCAGCACTAATGAATAACATTGTGCGCAAAAAAAATAAAACAACATTAGATATTTCAAATGGATTCTTTTGTCAAAACATTGCACCAGAAAGCAGGTATTTGACCGCTTTCTCCGGTATGGTGGCCCGAAAGCAATTTTGTCGTCTCCCACAGGGATTCAAGAATAGCCCAGGATTATTCTTAGCAAGGGTAACAGAGTTACTACAAATGTATGATGATGAGGCATTATACTATGTCGATGACATCTATCTTACAGACGATGACCTGGAGACACACTTGAAAAGAGTGAACACCATCATACTTGGGTTCGCATCTGAAGGGTACAAATTCAACTTTATAAAGTCACGAATTGCCCACCTCACTGTCCTATTTTTAGGATATGAGTTATCAAGTGAAGGCAAAAGCCTAGCAGACAACTTCTTAGAGAAGTGCACAGTACTCCAAGCTCCAAAAATGCTGAAAAACTTACAATCAATTCTAGGTTTCCTGATTTTCGGAAGAACATACATTCTAAATTATGCAGAGAGGGTTAAACCTCTCTATGAATTAATAAAACCTGATTTCAAACCAATTAATTGGACTCAGAAACACACAGAAATTTTACGATCATTACAAACAGAGATGTTAACTAAAACAAAACTGCAAACACGCGCAAACGAACGCAACCTTGTAATCCGAGTCATTCCAGGAAGATGCGGATTCACATACCTGACTTCTAATGAGGGAGAAACTGTACCAATAGCTTATAAATCACACTTGTACACACAAGCTGAAATGAAATTCAGTTCTACAAAAAACAATTCTGACTGCGGTTCAAACTGCTGTAGCAAAAGAAAGAGCCCTAGCCCAAGGCAAGAGCATATCTGTTTTAACAGCAGTACCAGCCCTTGAGGCAGTAACAAGACCACGCATTCCGAATGCTGAAGCTTTAGATCCTAAATAGATACAATGGGAAAATTATCTTGCTGCAACAGACGTGAAACACGCATTTGATCCGAAAATGAAAAAACTAGAAGATCTGGAATAAGTACATGAATACCCTCTGCCAATCGAAATTCTGCCTCTCGAACAATACACCTGTGTAATCTACACGGACAGATTTGCACAACACTACGTTGTGGATAAACAAATTTACAATGCAGCATGCGCGATTGTTAAAGGTCTCTGGCGCTTAGGTAAATTCAGACCGATGGTCACTAAAACTGAATCACTCAGAAACTGTACAGCTCAGCGAGTTGAAATAAGATCGTTAAAGATGGCGCTTAAAAATGCAGATCGCGAATTCCCCACACTAATAGTGTGCGATTCGCATTTCTGCGTCCATTCTTACAATAAGAGCTAGTAGCGTTTCACCCTCTAATAAATAGAGGGTGAAACACTACTAGCAGTAAAAGCCTCAATGGAAGGCAACTATGCGGCGTTACCTCTAAATTATCTACTCGGAAATACATACATAATTGATGCAAACTCCGTTCCTTTTGCTGAAATCCCTGGAGTGGGGGATAGAGTAATTCCAAACACGAACCGGAGAGCTTACTTGATTCAAGAAGCACACATGGGAATGGGTCTGAGGCACCAAGAGATCTTGAAATCTCTAATAGAATTACAATCACAATACTGGTGGCCTGGGATGAGCTTGCAAATTCATAACTTTGCAATGGATTGTCAGGACTGCAACAGAGATCGCAGTTGTGAACCGGACCAGATACCAGCCCAGACACCTCTATTAGACAGCATTAGGCTATCTATGCGCAGACATCCAGACGGAAAAATGCGATCCCATAATTATTAAGACAAGATTAATTTAGATGAGGCCCCAGTGCTCGGCTGACGACAAAACTGTTATGAAAGATTTGCGAGTCTTTATCGGCACATACGCAATTTGCATGCTACATTCTGACCAGGGTCCTGCGTTTAGCTCTCGGGCTTACAAGGAGGCCATGGCCAGCATGGGCATTGCATTGCGGTACTCTAGTCCATTCCATCCCGAGGGAAATGCGGTAGTGGAGAGAAAAAACCGTGACATAAAGCAATCTATAACAGCGAGGGTATTAGGTTCGGGTGACGGGTGGGTCAAACATCTAATAAGTGTCCAACGTAGTCTTAATAATCTGCCAAGAAATTCGCTAGGAGGTTTCACTCCATACAAACTATTGTTTGGTACTAGAATGATCATTCATGATCTCGATAGTCAGACTTCAGTGGTGAAACAAAAAACTTTTGATATCAAAGATCGATTGACTGTTTTACAGGACTTAAATGAAACAAGAAGTCTAAGTAACACAAAGCTAAAGCCAACGACCACTGAAGAAAAACCACCTGTCCCAGCAAGACCTGTCTGGATTCCAAAGATTGGGGATCTGGTCAGAGAAAAGATCGCGGTGAAGAAGGAATTTGGGCCTTCTTACAGAAAAGCAGTACCTGTCTTAGCTGTCAGTTGAACAAGATCAGTAGTACTACCGTCCCTTGCTGGTAAAAAGGAGAACCGTGTTGTATCAATCGACCTGGTAAAACCACAATCATGTGGCCAATAATAAGTAGTAGGCCCAGTGGACTCCCAAGAAGAAGCAGAAGACCAAACCTTGCTACAATCCAAGAGGTTCAAACTGAGAGACTAATCACTTTTGATAAACCTGCAGTGAATAAAAAAGGACTATCCAAAAAAGCCATGGAACTTGTGCCTCTTGAAACCCAAATTGCAACAGTTCATCAAGAAACACCTGTCTACAATGATGTAGCCTCTGAACATACAGAATCAAAGATCAATAATAATCCGGAAGCAATTCCAACAATTGACAGAACTGCATCTGGCTACTTCATCAATTCCGATGACTTTTCTGATGATCCAAGTGAACATGAAGAAACACCAGCAACTAAAACTAAAGAAAAAATGACTGAACTCTTTCATCAACTTGGAGAAACATATCTAATTTCACCATGGATTGAATTATGGATTGTGTTAGGTGTACTTTTCCTCCTTCTGTGGCTCATCTTGGTTTTAAGTTTGGGTAGATTTATTGATGGAAAATATAGTACAATGGACACAGCAAGTCGGAACTTCAACTTGGCTCTGAAACCCCACAGATCATCTCACATCGAAAAAAGAGAACTGTCATCAGTGAACCTCACAGCCAATCCTATACCTGGTGGTGTAGCATGGGACACTACTGATTACGAAATCTATGGCCCGGTTGAACTCTTGAAATATCCACACCAGTTCAAGGTTTCATTAAGTGACTTTGTGACACCAAGTACTTTCTCTGATGATTGGGACTTTGAAAATATTAATAATATGATGACAGATTTAGAAATGTCAGCAAAATTTACATAACATGATTATTTACAAGGTTCATCAAACTATGGAGAACTGTATTGTTTTAATCACTATGGGCATAACTATTTGCATAAATCTGCTAATCCTAGAAATGTTTTTACTTATAATCAATGGGAACATTGTCCAACACCGCCAAAGGGCAGTTTGAAAACATTTTATGAGAAATTCCCATACTTCTCAGGGTTTAACAACACTGATCCAGAAACGTTTTATTTTAAAATGTTAAATAAGACAGGAATGAAAAACATGTTGACAAATACTAAATTGATTTATTCTGAAAAATGTTATGAAAAAATGTCTACATTTGCTTTTGAATTTTGGAAAAACAACATTGAGACAAAAACCATCTGGGGTACAAAAGACTGGCAGGTACAAGGTTTAGAATCATTATTCAGAGTCTGCATGATTCCAGAACAGATAATATTCCTGAATGACACCATTCAACAAACAACCTGTCTTGTCTTAGCCAAGATAAAAGACTTAAACAAACCGTCTATTCCAAAGCCCATAACTGATAGTAATAGCACTACAGATGTGGAGATAGACGTATCCCATATTTTACACCAAAACAGAACAAATCCTGATTGGAAAAAATGGTTGATCTGGCCCACAGACACTAATAACTGTCAAGAAAGATTCCTGAACAAAACGCAGGGGTTCAAACAGACTAGGCAAGACCCAAGATATTCCCAGAGACAACATCCAGGGATAGTTACAACGTACAGTGTAGGAAAACTATGCCTAGAGTGGCTACAGAAATCCACACTGCCTGAAATTAAGCAACACTAGACTTTACTTAAAGAAGGTGCTGACTTGCGAGATTTCATACTGGGACCTCTCAAATAGAGTCAAAAACGTTTCATATTCGCCGGTATATACGCAGCTTACAACGAAGCTTGGAAAGAAGCTCAAATTGAAACTGCTGAAAAAATACGAGAAATTGATCGTATTAATTTGGAAAAATCACTTTCTGTAGTGGACAATGGGTTAACAACTCTGTCCTCCAGAATTTATTCACTGGATAGCATTGTATCATCTGCTATTGATATAATAGAACAGGATATGCTAATGTTACAACATGGCCAGTCCCAATTACGTTCTATTGTACAGTTAGGCTGGACGTTACAAAACCTCCGTTCAGGCTACGTGCCATGGCGTCTAATCAACACAACGTCATTATTTTCTATCTTTAATCTTACAGATAAACAAATCTCTTTGGCATAAAGAGGAGCAGACTATACGGTGCTAAGCATTGAAAAACTAGAACAATTACCATTGACAATGTCAGAACGACCTGTCATTGAATGGATAATACACGGAACAATTACAATCCCGATAACGACTTTTCAGTTTCAATATTGCCAAAAATATATACCAGCAGGCCAGTATGAAAGGTTGGGTAAAGGATACATCAAATCAACCTGGAATTTACCTTATACACATAGATGTTATAGTGAAGGGAAAAAAGAGGTATTCCTTAGTGACAACAACTGTAAAAAATCACTAAGCGGTACACTTCTGTGTCAAGGTATTAACTTGCATGGAGCCTGCGAAGGTTCATCAAATAACCTTTCGTGTCACCTGCACGGCACCCCTGCAACACAGATAGAGCCTATTTCCACTTTTTTTCGGATTTGGTCCAACTTTTGCCTACTGTTGTGGATTGAATTCTTTGCCAGCCTATCTGAGTTAATGTTCTCTCCTAGCATCGAGAATAATTTTTGAATAACATTTGAAAACATGAGCACACAGCGTTCCCTGAACTCTGAATTCGGCCTTCAGTTTTGATAAACAGAACTCCTAAAAAACTTTTTGGAACTATTTTTGCCCTGAAAGCGAAATGCCTTTCCCAAAATATTTACTTTTTTTGGCGCAAGGTACTCTGATTAAAGTAAAACTATTCTTAGAGAACAAGATTTCTATTTTGAAACTCTAGAGACAATATTTTGATTCAGCCTCTAGCACATGTACAGTCTTGTATAAATATGTGATGAAATGGTCTCGACCTTCTCTTCTGTATTATGAGCCTTTTCATAAATGTAATTTTCGCAATTCATTCAGCCAACGTACCATATATGCATTATCTGAATGTTACCACTGCTTGAAAACGTACAGTATGATACTCATCTTTCGTGTATATACCATATACCATTTCAAATGCATTTTTTTGTATTTTGGGGTGGGTTGGAAAACACATGCATCGTTATATGTTTAGTATTGCTTAGTATTTAGTAATGATGGACATTGTACGCGGAGTGGGTGTTGTAAACGTATCTAGGACCCTATTTAAATATCCCCGATTTATGCCCTTATGTGGTTATAACAAATCATACCCTTATAAAGGCATAAGAATCATATCCATATTTAGTCAAAGGCAGTGCAGTCCAAATACGGCAAGGCTACTCGCCTAGACTCCTAGAAAGTACAACGCGTTCTTTAAACAAACCAAGCCTCCAGGAGCCCGGGAATTCCCCCTGCTTTTGTTTTGATTTGTCCAAGAACTCCTGGAGTCCTGAAAGAACTGCAAATTCTTAGTGACGTCTTATGTCCAACCTTACGTCAAACTCGCCACTTTGCAGGTATAAATATACCGACATGTGCCTTAGCAAACACACGGTGGTTTGGAGCAGATCGGCTATCTACTTACCTGAAGCCCAGCTGTAACGAGAGCCGAAGGAAGCCGACCCTCCCATTGACGCACTCAGAGAGACGCTGTCTTTTCTCCTGCCGAGAAATCCAGCTCCAGTGTTTCCAGTCCCCCTTGCGGGTTGCTGGGAGATCGAGTCCTGAGAGCGAGATACAAGTCCTCCTCCATTCTATAACCAAGGTACGGAGCTGATTAGATCCTTAGAGAATTCTTGATTCAGATTCTTGGCAAAAACTATCTTAACTTAAACTGCAGATCACTTACTCCTTCCCACGTACTAGGCTTAGGTTAGGTACATCGGGGTAGGCGTATTTTAGAAACACCAGTTGAGTACGTTTAGTCAACTTTTATCATTGTATGTATTTTATCCGTTTTAAGTATCATATGGCTCAGAAACCATATAAATGCTTTTACAGTATTATTTTATAATACTACTTTTACTGTACGCACTTTGCTTTATGACAAGTATTGCAATTGTGGCAATTCACTTCTCTTTCATGAGAAAGAAGACTGCTCAATAAATAACCACTTTTATTGAAAACGCCTGTCTCTCTATTTCTCTGCACTCCTGGTGAAACTAAGCATGCACGATTGACTAGGTGAAATAGCTGTCTATTGTTTCCGGGACTCTGGAGATATACTCCTTATTCTGGGGGGAGCAAAGTTGTCATGTTTATGCGGTTGTCAGAAACTAATCCCTTCTTATCTATTCTGGAGAGTTAAACTCCCTCCTGTTCACTCGAGAAAGTTTCTAGTGACCTCTGAGCTAGCTGGCATTCATAATTAAGTCTAACACATTCAATAGAGACCTAGTCGACCTCAGTCCTACGTCTAAACTATCGTTTGTGTTATTCCAATGCGCAGAGCCTATTGGGAATATAGGAACTACACTACAACCTCCTTTCCTTAACTTCAATTAACCTTTAAATAAAGGCTTACCTTTTTATGTAACTTACTTCACAATGTTGGTGCTCAGTTGAGAAAACAGCAGCCCAGCGCTGCTGTTGACCAGTGGGCTGCATCTGAATGTCAGGAGGGCCGCATTCAGTCCCTGAGTTGTACTTTGAGTATCACTGTCCTAGAGGTTCTCTTTATCAACAAGAAACATAAAAAATGTTCTCTTGACCAAGGAGAAACATCCTAGAGGTACTCTTGATCAGGAAGAAACACTTTAAATGTTTTCTTTATCAAGAAGAAACATCCTAAAGGTTCTCCTATCAAAAGAGAAGCATCCTAGAGGTTCTCCTTACCAAGGAGAAACATTCTAGATGTTCTTATGACCAAGTAAAAACCTCCTAGAGGTTATCTTTATCAAAAATAAATATCCTAGAGGTTCTCTTTATCAAGAAAAAACATCCTACAGGTTGTCTTTATCAAGAAGAAACATCCTAGACTTTCTCATGACCAAGGAGAAACATCCTAGAGGTTCTCTTTATCAAGAAAAAACATTCTAGGGGTTCTCTCTATAAAAAGAACCATCCTAGAGGTTGTCTTTATCAATAAAAAATATCCTAGACATTTTCTGTATCAAGAAGAAACATCCTAGACGTTCTCTTTATCAAGAAGAAACATACTAAAGGTTCTCTTAACAAAGGAGAAACATCCAGGAGATTCTCATGACCAAGGAGAAACATCCTAGAGTTTCTCATTATCAAGAAGAAACACCGTAAATGTTATCTTGATCAAGAAGATACATCCTAGACGTTCTCTTTATCAAGAAGAAACATCCTTAAGGTTCTCTTATCAAAGGAGAAGCATCCTAGAGGTTCTCATGACCAAAGATAAACATTTTAGAGGTTCTTGTGACTAAGAAGAAGCATCCTAGTGGTTTTCTTGACCCAGGAGAAACATCCCAGAGTATCTATTGACCCAGGAGAAACATCCTAGAGGTTCTCTTTATCAAGAAGAAACATATTAAAGGTTTTCTTAACAAAGGAGAAACATCATAGAGATTCTCATTATCAAGGAGAAACACCTTAAATGTTCTCTTGATCAAGAAGATACATCCTAGACAATCTCTTTATCAAGAAGAAACATCCTAAACGTTCTCTTATCAAAGGAGAAGCATCCTAAAGGTTCTCATGACCAAGAAAAAACATCCTAAAGGTTCTCTTTATCAAGAAGATACATCCTAGAGGTTGTCTTGATGAAGGAGAAATATCCCAGAGATTCTCATGACCAAGGAGAAACATCTTAGAGGTTCTCTTTATCAAGAAAAAAACCATCCTAGAGGTGCTCTTTATTAAGAAAAACCATCCTAGAGGTTCTCTTTATTAAGAAAAAACATCCTACAGGTTGTCTTTATCAAGAAGAAACATCCTAGAGATTCTCATGACCAAGGAGAAACATCCTAGAGGTTCTCTTTATCAAGAAGAAACATACTAAAGGTTCTCTTAACAAAGGAGAAACATCCTAGAGGCTCTCATGACCAAAGAGAAACATTTTAGAAGTTCAGGGGCCAGATGTAGGTGGCCATTTACTGGCCGGTAACGGTCGATTTCGGCCGTTACCGACCGGTAAATGGGTTTTTGGGATGTAGGGGCATCATTTTACAGATTCGGTAAATTTACCGAATCGGTAAATTTACCGAATCTGTAAAATACCGAATCGGTAATTTTACCGATTCGGTAAATCCAAGATGTAGGTAGCACTGTTTACAGTGCTACAGGCCTTCAGAATTCGGTATTTTACCACACAATCCTATTGTGTGGTAAAATACCGAATTCAGGTGTGCATGCACATCTGTGCATGAACACCTATGCCATGTGACAGACAGACATGCCCTTAGGGCATGTCTGTGTGCCACATGGCGCACATGCCTGTATTTGGGGTGCAAGAGGGTGTCAAAGTGACACCCCCTGCACCCTTGCTGGAATCGGTATTGCCTATTGATTCCTATGGGCTTCAATGCCCATAGGAATCAATGGGCATTACCGATTCGGTATTTACAGATTCGGTAAATACCGAATCTTAAAGATTCGGTATTTACCGATTCTGAAATACCTACATCCCCCCCTCTATTTTACCACTTCTTAAATACCGAACTGGTAAAATTCTGTATTTAAGAAGTGGTAAAATAGAATTACCTACATCTAGCCCCTTGTGACTAAGAAGAAGCATCCTAGATGTTCTCTTGACCCAGGAGAAACATCCCAGAGGATCTATTGACCCAGGAGAAACATCCTAGAGGTTCCCTTTATCAAGAAAAAACATACTAAAGGTTTTCTTAACAAAGGAGAAACATCCAGGAGATTCTCATGACCAAGGAGAAACATCCTAGAGGTTCTCATTATCAATAAGAAACACCGTGAATGTTATCTTGATCAAGAAGATACATCCTAGACGTTCTCTTTATCAAGAAGAAACATCCTTAAGGTTCTCTTATCAAAGGAGAATCATCCTAGAGGTTCTCATGACCAAAGATAAACATTTTAGAGGTTCTTGTGACTAAGAAGAAGCATCCTAGTGGTTTTCTTGACCCAGGAGAAACATCCCAGAGTATCTATTGACCCAGGAGAAACATCCTAGAGGTTCTCTTTATCAAGAAGAAACATATTAAAGGTTTTCTTAACAAAGGAGAAACATCATAGAGATTCTCATTATCAAGGAGAAACACCTTAAATGTTCTCTTGATCAAGAAGATACATCCTAGACAATCTCTTTATCAAGAAGAAACATCCTAAACGTTCTCTTATCAAAGGAGAAGCATCCTAAAGGTTCTCATGACCAAGAAAAAACATCCTAAAGGTTCTCTTTATCAAGAAGATACATCCTAGAGGTTGTCTTGATGAAGGAGAAATATCCCAGAGATTCTCATGACCAAGGAGAAACATCTTAGAGGTTCTCTTTATCAAGAAAAAAACCATTCTAGAGGTGCTCTTTATTAAGAAAAACCATCCTAGAGGTTCTCTTTATTAAGAAAAAACATCCTACAGGTTGTCTTTATCAAGAAGAAACATCCTAGAGATTCTCATGACCAAGGAGAAACATCCTAGAGGTTCTCTTTATCAAGAAGAAACATACTAAAGGTTCTCTTAACAAAGGAGAAACATCCTAGAGGCTCTCATGACCAAAGAGAAACATTTTAGAAGTTCAGGGGCCAGATGTAGGTGGCCATTTACTGGCCGGTAACGGTCGATTTTGGCCGTTACCGACCGGTAAATGGGTTTTTGGGATGTAGGGGCATCATTTTACAGATTCGGTAAATTTACCGAATCGGTAAATTTACCGAATCTGTAAAATACCGAATCGGTAATTTTACCGATTCGGTAAATCCAAGATGTAGGTAGCACTGTTTACAGTGCTACAGGCCTTCAGAATTCGGTATTTTACCACACAATCCTATTGTGTGGTAAAATACCGAATTCAGGTGTGCATGCACATCTGTGCATGAACACCTATGCCATGTGACAGACAGACATGCCCTTAGGGCATGTCTGTGTGCCACATGGCGCACATGCCTGTATTTGGGGTGCAAGAGGGTGTCAAAGTGACACCCCCTGCACCCTTGCTGGAATCGGTATTGCCCATTGATTCCTATGGGCTTCAATGCCCATAGGAATCAATGGGCATTACCGATTCGGTATTTACAGATTCGGTAAATACCGAATCTTAAAGATTCGGTATTTACCGATTCTGAAATACCTACATCCCCCCCTCTATTTTACCACTTCTTAAATACCGAACTGGTAAAATTCTGTATTTAAGAATTGGTAAAATAGAATTACCTACATCTAGCCCCTTGTGACTAAGAAGAAGCATCCTAGATGTTCTCTTGACCCAGGAGAAACATCCCAGAGGATCCATTGACCCAGGAGAAACATCCTAGAGGTTCCCTTTATCAAGAAAAAACATACTAAAGGTTTTCTTAACAAAGGAGAAACATCCAGGAGATTCTCATGACCAAGGAGAAACATCCTAGAGGTTCGCATTATCAAGAAGAAACACCGTGAATGTTATCTTGATCAAGAAGATACATCCTAGACGTTCTCTTTATCAAGAAGAAACATCCTTAAGGTTCTCTTATCAAAGGAGAAGCATCCTAGAGGTTCTCATGACCAAAGATAAACATTTTAGAGGTTCTTGTGACTAAGAAGAAGCATCCTAGTGGTTTTCTTGACCCAGGAGAAACATCCCAGAGTATCTATTGACCCAGGAGAAACATCCTAGAGGTTCTCTTTATCAAGAAGACACATATTAAAGGTTTTCTTAACAAAGGAGAAACATCATAGAGATTCTCATTATCAAGGAGAAACACCTTAAATGTTCTCTTGATCAAGAAGATACATCCTAGACAATCTCTTTATCAAGAAGAAACATCCTAAACGTTCTCTTATCAAAGGAGAAGCATCCTAAAGGTTCTCATGACCAAGTAAAAACATCCTAAAGGTTCTCTTTATCAAGAAGATACATCCTAGAGGTTGTCTTGATGAAGGAGAAATATCCCAGAGATTCTCATGACCAAGGAGAAACATCTTAGAGGTTCTCATTATCAAGAAGAAACACCGTAAATGTTATCTTGATCAAGAAGATACATCCTAGACGTTCTCTTTATCAAGAAGAAACACCTTAAACGTTCTCTTGATCAAGAAGATACATCCTAAAGGTTCTCTTATCAAAGGAGAAGCATCCTAGAGTTTCTCTTTATCAAGGAGAAACACCTTAAACGTTCTCTTGATCAAGAAGATACATCCTAAAGGTTCTCTTATCAAAGGAGAAGCATCCTGAGGTTCTCATGACCAAAGAGAAACATTCTAGAGGTTCTCTTTATCAAGAAGAAAGATCCTAGAGGTTGACTTGACGAAGGAGAAACATCCCAGAGATTCTCATGACCAAGAAGAAACATCCTAAACATTCTCTTTATCAAGAAGAATTATCCTAGAGGATCTCTTGACAAAGGAGAGACCTATTAGAGGTTCTCTTTATCAAGAATTAACATCCTAAAGGTCCTCATGACCAAGGAGAAACATTCTAGAGGTTCTCATGACCAAGACGAAACATCCTGAAGACTCTCTTGACCAAAAAGAAACATCCTAGAGGTTCTCTTGAGGCTCTTCTGTGGCCACTCAAAAGAGAAATTCTCAAATAATTTGGCAAAGAGCCAGCTGAACATGTCTAAATCCTGCCAAGCTCAGGGCTGGGAAATCACACCAGTTAGTGGCTAGTTTTTGAACACTCAGTTTTAGCTTAACGAGTACTATGATTGCACATAGTAAAGTGCAATGAAGCACCAAAAAATGATCTGCAGCACTAGAAGCACTTTGATACAACACAGGCAGTGGTTTAACAATCCATATTTCACAGGGACACATTAAATATTGAAAATATTTGATAGTTTCCTACGAAATGTGGGTATCATCATCATCACAGTGACAGTGCCCAAGCCCTCCGCACAGCTCCACAACTGTCCAATAATTAGTCTTCTATTCATGTCAGACAAGCAAACCTGAACACTCTGATTGTAACTCAGGCCCATTGCTGGCTGCACTCTGAAGAGAACAGATTCAATAAACTTTCCCTTCTACGGACAGTCTGTTTAAAAAAAAAAAAAAAAGGGGGTGTTGTTTTGTGCAAAATTCTATGGGCAGATTTACAAGCCCCTTGCGCCACTTTGGCATCACTTTTCCCATGTTAAAAGTGACGCATAAGTGCCGCAAGGGGCTTGTAAATCTGCCCCTAATTTATAAAAAGTGACGCATTGCTGCGTGAAAACAGCGATGCGTCACTTTTCACTGCACCCTCCTTGCGACACCAATGATGCGTCATATTTACAGTATGACGCATCATGTCGCAAAGAGTTACAAATACGTCAGTATTTCTGACGTATCTGTATGGCGCAAAAATGAGGCATTGCTGGAGTGTGTCACAAAAGTGACGCAACTCCAGCAATGGGTCATTTACACATGGGCAAGCGTCAGTCTTATGCCTGCCATGAGGCAGGCGTAAGATATGGACTCATTTGTGTCCTAGAAGTGGCGCAGTGAAATCTTGTAGATTTCACTGCGTCACTTCTATGACCCTTTCTTGCGTCGGAATGCCCCCCCATGCATGCATTATAACTGGCGCAGGTATAATGTGGCGCAGGGGTTTACAAAGTGACACATCTAGGTAGATATGTCACTTTGTAAATATGGTGCAACAGGGCTCACTTTTTACGCCGCTGGGGTGTCAAAAAAAATGGCGCACCAGCGGTGCAAAAGTGACGCAAGGGCTAATAAATAAGCCCCAACATTTTTACCCACACAATTCAGTACATTTCTCGTCTTTTTCTAGAACAACCGAATATAGCCTTGTATTTAACTTACTGATTTCAATAATCATTTCCCTGTTTGAAAAACACTAATTGCACCAAATTAAAGATGTGATATAAAAAATGACATAACATGAGTAATTTGGTCCAATATGCCCTTCTTGGGTTTCTTATGAAAAGTAAAAATAACACAGCCTTCAGCCTTGCCGCTTATTATGTGTCCAGAATCCTTTGGTGTCAATATAGGGAAGACAAGCTTTGCTACACAAGGCCTCTGGCTGCACGCTGTATGGGTATGCCAGTAGGCCCTGGCCATTATGATGCTGTCTTATAAGTTTCACCCTACCCCTTCTCCCAATCTGATCAGCATAAAACCTGAGATAACTGCATTAGGTATCATTTGTTAACTGTCTGTTAAATTGTACCCACATTTATTAAACAAGCCAAAGTTATTAGTGAATCGACCTTGTATTGAGCTCACTTATCTTACCCCCCACATCTCCCTGGCAAATCTGCCCAGCCTACTAAATGTCTGCCAAATTTTGTGAGAATTAATCAAATGGTGTCAAATTTATTAGAAAATGAACACTTCTTTGCCCACCCTTCCAATGTGACCTACCCCTTGACAGAAATGGATGTATGACGGTACAACGCGTGCTTTTACTATGCGTACCGTTACCACGCAGGTTTTACAACGCAAGTCGTTACAACAACTTGCGTTGGGGGGCGCTGGATAGTGGAATAGTTTAGTTTACTATTCCAACTCCAGTCCCCGTGGATAGTAGGGAAGGTGTTGGATAGTAAATTAAACTATTCCCTATCCTACAGCGCTCTCCAGCGCAAACATGCGTGGTAACGGTACCGCGTTGTAAAAGTTTCGTTGTAAAGGATGTTCCCCAAAAGGACTGCATGAAAGTGAGAACATCAAAACCCTGCACAACACAGGACCAGAATGCCTGAACAGTTGCTTCCACTTTCACCAACTCACCAGACACCTATGCTCTGCCTCGCACTCACTCGCACAGTCACCATCAACAAAAGAAAAATTAGACGTCACTCATTCACCTACATCTCACCCAAGACATGGATCGACCTCCCTCAACACATCAGAGCCTCCTCCTCACTTCTTGAGTTATGCAAGAAGCTGGAGACCCGGCACTTTGTATAAGCACCTTGAGGACCACACACCTGTCCAAGTGCCTGGATACCCTCTTGGGTGATTAGTGCGCTATACAAATCAACATAACATGACAACTATACATGCTAAGCCTCTGCCACATCATGCAGCTCCATCATAAGTTGCCAAGGTTATTAGCAAATCAATGTTTGACCTCCCCGTTTAACTTGCCATCCCCATATGAGAAACGCGTGAGAGTTAAGATGCCTGTACGAGGTGTAACTTTCTTTCGGACGGCCGCATTTCATGTAGATTCAATCCATCAATCAGGGTTGTTGCAGTGCCGCTACTCACCTGTGAGGGTCTCAAGGCGCTGGGGGGGGTGGGAGGCAGCTCCGTTGATTGTAGGGGTCATCCAAACAGCCAGGTTGTGAGTTCCGTAGTGGACTGGGGGGTCAGCTGAAGAGCCAGATCTTGAGGTCCTTCCTGAACTGGGACAGTGTGGGGGCTTGTCGGAGGTGGAGGGGGAGATCGTTCCAGGCCTTGGCTGTGAGGTAGGAGAAGGACTTTCCGCCTGTTCTGGTCCTGTGGATGCGAAGGACGGTGGCCAGCGAGAGGTCAGCTGATCGGAGGTGTCTTTTGGGTGTGTGGAAGGAGAAGCGGCTGTTCAGGTATGTTGTTCCGGTGTTGTGCAGGGCCTTGTATGCGTGTGTGAGGAGTTTGAAGGTCATTCTTCTTTCAACTGGGACACAGTGGAGATCGCGGAGGTGTTGGGTGATGTGGCGGGGCCGAGGGGTGTCGAGGATCAGTCTGGCTGTGGCGTTCTGGACAGTCTGGAACCCGCAAAGGAGATTCCTATTGATTCCAGTGTAGAGCGTGTTGTCGTAGTCTAGTCTGCTACTGATGAGGGCATACGTGATGGTTGAGGTTACGGCGTTGATCTGGCGGTTCATTGTGAGCGTTGAGTCCAGTATTATGCAGAGGTTATGTGCGAGGCCCGTTGGGGATTTCCTAGTGCAGGGGGCCACCAGGAGTCATCCCATGCAGAGGGGGTGGAGCCCAGGATGATGACCTCTGTTTTCTCAGAGTTGAGTTTCAGGCAGCTGTTCTGCATCCAGGTGGCAACAGCTTTCATCCCTTCTTAAAAGTTGTGTTCGGTGATGGTGGGTTCGTTGGTGAGGATGAGCTGGGTGTCATCAGCTTAGGTGATGATGTTGAGCCTGTGGTTTCTGATGATAGTTGAGAGGGGTGCCATGTAGATGTTGAAGAGGGTGGGGTTGAGGGAGGAGCCCTGGGGCACTCCACAGTTGGACTCTGATGGTTCCGAGCGGTAAGACAGGAGCCTGACTCGCTGGGTTCTGCTGGTGAGGAATGAGCATATCCAGTTGAGCGTCTTGTCGTGGATGCCAGTGTCTTGGAGTCTGGTGACTAGGGTGCAGTGTGAGTCAGTGTTGAAAGCAGCCTAGAGGTCCAGGCGGATGAGGGATGCCATTTTGCCCCGGTCGAGGAGGTAGAAGATGTCGTCAGTGGCGGCGAGTAGGGCAGTCTCGGTGCTGTGGTTGCTGCAGAATCCGGATTGGGAGATGCCCAGGACTTTGTTTGTTTTGAATACATTTGCTAGCTGGATGTTGACAGCCTTTTCAATTACTTTGGCTGCGCAGGGAAGCAGGGAGATGGGCCTGAAGTTTATGAGGTCTGTTGGGTCGATGGAGGGTTTGTTTCTTCAGGAGGGGTTGACCTGGCGTGTTTCCAGTCATCAGGGAAGGTGGCAGTCTTGAGGGAGCAGTTGATCGACTGAAGTAGTTCATGTACGATGGCTGAGGTGCTCTGTGAAAGATGAGGGGTGGGCAGGTGTCTGAGGGTTCCCCATAGTTGCATAGGATCCTTCTCATGGTCTTCAAGGTGTCTTCCGTCATGAGTGGGGTCCAGTTGAGCTGGGTCCATCAGGTGGCATTGATTTGATGTGCAGCAGGAGCGGTGTAGAGGTCATGGTTTTGTTTTCGAAGTTGTCATAGATCATCTTGATCTTGAGGTGGAAGAAGGTGCTGAGTCTGATGCAGAGGTCTTGGGAGGGAGGGTGGAACAACTGTTGTTTCACTGCAGGGTTTGGCAAATTCCTTGATGATGGAGAAGAGTTCTTTGAAATTGTGAACGATGGTGAGGATTCTGTCTTGGATGGATTTCCTCCTTGTGGATTTGATGAGCTGGTGTTCTGTGCCGCAGACCACCAGCTCACGCAGATGGCTGCTCTGTAGTCGGCACGTGTGTTGGACTTTGGCCCTTAGGGCAGGTTCACCCCTAGACTTTTTGCCTGAAATGGTGACCTGAAGATGGTGATTTTGGGATTCTGCGCACTTTCACTGTGTCCCAGTGGAAAGTGCGTGCGCACTCTGAGTGCATGTGCTGAGCTAGGCCTGCCCGCCCATAGGAATGCATGGGGAATGTATGTGTCCCTGGTAGTTCCTGATGCGTGGGGTGTACAGGCTTGAGTCTGGTATGTGTGAACTCGTGTGAGTGAATGCTGCGCAACGGTGTATGCAGCATGTATGTGTCTAGTAGGGAAGCGCCATTTCTACACATGGCTGTACGTGTGCTGTGAGGGTGCTGGCGTGTGATTGGCTGGAGCTGGCTGGCATGCCAGGCTCCAGGAAGTCTGGATGGGTCTGCCCGGTGGTGAGTGGGAGATTTGCATGAGTAATGTGTGGGAGGAGTGTACCTGTGTCCTGGATGGGCTGGGTTTTCCCCACACAATGCTGGCTCCGCCCCCCTGTGGTGTGTCTAATGACCCAAGCCCTGCCAGTGAATAGAGAGGGTGGTTGAGGTAAACAGAGTACTCAAGAACCAGCTGCAACTGGTTTTCCCCCCACCCTGCACCCTTGAACAAAGGAATGTACTGTATAAAAATGGGGCTGTGTCCCCACAGATGTTGTTCTCTTCCAGGATTCTGAGGGGGCTGTTGCTGCTGCTGGGCCAGAGGACCGCCACTTGGGCTGTCTCCCTGCCTGGAGACCCAGTGTGCTGGCTCTGGGCCCAGCCTTGCCCCCCCTGCCTGCCCAAGGACTTGTTTGCTGGGGCTCTGTCCTTGCCCCTGGGAGCGCTTTATCCTGTTTGTAGCGCTAGGAGCGCGCTTTATGCCCTCTAGCGCTTGGAAGCGCTTCGTTTTTGATTATAGCGCTTGGAGCGCTGTGATTGTCTGTCTAGCGCTTGAGAGCGCTTATTTCGTCCTAGCGCTGCAGTTTGTGCTCACAAAGCGCTTGGGAGCGCTTTTGTCAGGCAGGTGCCCACCCTGCATTTTGCTGCTCTAGCGGCTGCCCACGCCGCATATTTGCGTGATTTATTTATCATCGGGAGCTCACCCCGTGTTTAAATCACCGCCGCAGCCCAGGAACCCTGCCGGGCCGCCGCGCTGCCGACGGCGACCCGGAAGTCCCGCCTCCATTTTACCAGCGCTGCGCTGCTATTGGCTGCAGCGCGACCCGGAAGTCAGGCAAGCCTTGGTGGGACGGCAGGAAGCAGACGGGAGCCCACCCCGCGCTCCTGCACCGGAGAGGAGAAGACCGGCCGACTCCTTCCCCCGCTTCCCCCGGTCTGGGGAAGCCAAGCCGAGTCCGCGCCGAAGGAAGCAAGGGGAGCGAGAGGAGACTGCCACCGAGGAGAGTCCCGAGGAGCGGAGCTCTCCAGTCAGCTGCAGCGAGACCGGGTGAGTGAAGGGCAGTGGTTGCTCCAAAGAAGGGGAGGCGTCGGGGCACATTGCGGTGCCCGCCCCCCCCCTCGTGCTCTCTCCCGAGAGGCCGAAATTGCTGTGAGCCCACGAGAGGCTCCCTGCCCGCATCTTGGTTGGTTGGAGCCACGAGGCTCGAGAGGCAGCGTCTATTTGTTGTGGGGGCCACGAGGCTCTGGGGCCATTGCTGGATGTTCTGAGCCCAGAGAGGCTCCAACGTCGTGGGGGCATTCTGGCTGCACAGCCCTGAGAGGCTCTGGGAGGGCCATAGTTGCTTTGAGTCCCCAGGAGGGGGGCTCCAACGAAGGTGGCATTTCGTTGTGTTTTGCCACAAGAGGCTTTAGAGGGGCACATCATGAGCAAAGAGCCCAGAGAGGCTCAGGGGCAGACCATATGTTCTTAGAGCCCAGTGAGGCTCTAGAGGGCCACAGTCATTTCTTAGGGCCCGGAGAGAGGCTCCAGGCGCCAAAGTTGTGTTGAAGAGCCCAGAGAGGCTCCCCCATTGGTCCCACTGTTGTTCTTGAGCCCTGGCAGGCTCAAACATTGTTGCACCAGTTGCCCAGCACTTTGTGGGCAACTGCTACAATTAGGCCCCCCCTGACATTGGACACAGGGCGTCCTAGCCCCAACAAGGCCAGTTGGCCTAGGGACAGTCACAGGTGGTGACTTACGTGAGTTTGGCGCAACTGTACTTTTTCTGCACCTCTGAATGTGTTTTTATGCATCGTGTGTTTTCCTCCCTTACACCTCTGAATGAATGTTATGCATTGCATCATGTGTTATGTGCTTACACCCCTACAGGTATTGTGATACATAGGTGGTTGTTTTCTCCCTAGTGCAGGTGGTGCTAGTGAGGTCCTGGATACCAGTGATTACTGGTTGTGTGCTATTTTGTGCTAAAGTAATTTTACATTCAAAGTGCTATTTCTGAAAGTGTTACTTCTGATTCCTGACAGTGGTCCAGGTGGCCCTGTCTTGTAAATATCCCCTGTAAATTCTGCCCGTGCCTCTGGCACATTGTAAAGTGTGTGTTTTATCTAATGTGTTTTGGTGTAATACAAAGGCTATTTTTATATAACCTTGTGTGGAGTTTCCTTTGTGGTGGGCCTGGGTGTTGTTGCTGGGGTGCGTGCGCAAATACTTAACTTACATCGCCTCCAAGTTTAGCCTTGCTGCTCGCGCCACGTTACCTAGAGGGTGAGCAGGGGTTATCTTGGCGTGTAACTCCCTTGCCCTGACTTGGGAGTGGTGGTCTCTGACTGACTTTGGCGAAAGCCCTGGCCAGCCAGGGATCCCATTTCCAACATTGGCGGCCAGCGGAAGGATAAGGATTTGTGTTTGCGTTGTACCTTAGTAGCAGCTGGCTGCACCACAAAACTCTGCATTTTAGATGACCACATTTTAGGGGATTGTTTTTGAAGTTCCATTATTTTCTTCTCCTGAAGGTATCCATTGTGTAATTGTGTCCAGTGCATTTGTCCCCCACCCTGCGCCCAGACTCGGTACCTGTGTCACGGGTGGTCAGGTTGAGGAATCAGGGGTGGTAGAAACTGCCTTACCAGTCCGAGGGGAGGGTTGTGTGTGGATGAATGGTGTGTGGCACTAGGCAAGTGAGTGTGAGTTCTCTGGGGTAGAGAGCTTGCTGAATACCTTTGTAATTTGTACTCCTGCTTCAGCTCTGACAGTTAAGTCCCCTGTTTTGCACGTGTCTGTGAGCATCTTGCCAGGATGGAGTCTGCTTTTAATGTCTGGGGTCTGTTTTTGCATGAACTGAGAGAGTTTTGCGAAGAGACATTGCAGTGAATGAGTCAGACACCCAGTCCCAACTTAGGGGTAACCTGATCCAATGGCAGAAGGATGACTGGGAGCGTGAGCACAGTGCGGAGAGGGCCCGGGTCTCACACCATGAGGGTGGTGGGTCAGAGGGGAGCCCTGAAGAGTCTGAGAAGGAGGAAGAAGATGATAGCACAGGGACGCCAGCAGATAGTGAGGACCCCATAGATAGGGAGTCCCTTGCTGGGTCCAGCGTAGGAGGCAGCGCCTCATCCCTTTCCCTGTCCCCAGAGGAGCTGGAAGATAGGAGGAGAGAAAGGGAGCACCAGCTGGCTTTAGAAAAGCTCAGGTTGGAGCATGCCCAGGCTATGGCACAGCTGGGCGTTAGAAAGCAACAGCTGGAGGTTAAGAAGCAACAGCTAGAGACCGAGAGGGTCTTAGAGCAGGACAGGATAGAGGAGGCTGAGAGGGCCGCCACCAGAGGCAAAGTAGCTCTGGAGGGTAGACTATCCCCTGCGTGCAGTGTTGAGTGTCTGGATTCCCCAGGGAGGGTTGAGTCCAGTGGTGGCAGCTATTTAGATTCCAGTATAGGAAATCCCAGTCCCAGTTCCCCCAGTCTGGTACCTGTTTCCCAGGAAGAGGAGTATAGGTTGAAATTCAGGGGCAGTAGGAAGCTGCCTCACCAGTCGTGGGAGAAGTTTGAGGATGAATGTCATGGAGCACTGTGGGCTTGGGTAGAGGTTCACACTGACTCTGATTTTGAGAAACTGTTTGATATGATTGTCAAAGAGCAGGTGCTCAGTGGTTGTTGTCCAGAGTTGCGCCAACACCTGTTGGAATATGGGTCTTCTTGTTCAGAGCAGCTTGCCGTGGAAGCAGACCGCTGGGAAAGGGCCAGAGGTTCTCTAGAGTCATTGGTGAGTGACTCCAAAAGTAGTGGTTCAGGGATCTTCCAGCCCAGCGTGGTGGAAGAGGCTCAGTGTAGCCCAGCTAGGTCCCAGGATAGCAAGGAGGGTGTAGGGGCTCACTGCCTGGCTCAGTGGAGCAGGAGTGAGGGGGAGACCGAGGTTCCCCAGACGCCCGAAGCCCTGCCTCAGGACTTGGATGGTTTCTTTAGGGAACACCAGGTTGGGGACTTAGGCTGTCCTGTTAGTCCATTTGAGGAGGATGTCCTAGTGAGTAGAGGACCTGGAGCGTCTGTAACCAGAGCTCCTGTGGTTCTAGAGTCTGGCAGTACCGCTCCGGTAGGGAGGGTATAGGAGTCCAGAGTGAGGAGTGATTGGGGGAGTTCCCCAGTGGAAGGACCAGTGGGTCAGGGACTACCCAGTTGGGCTAGGTTCCTGTGTAGTGACCATGGTGACACCACTTCTGGTCTGGGGGATCGTCACGCACTGTCAGGTGGACAGAGGGCTGGAGATCTGCGCCAGACAGACAGTCACACGACAGATGTGTCATTTATTAGCCTCAGGGGGATTGTGTGTTGTTGGACAGGCCCCATGAAGGGCTCGCTCCCTCCCCGCATGACAGGGCCCTGGAACCGGCCCTCCGGGTGCTACCCGCAGATCAACCCGCAACCCGTCCCCCATGGGACGTCTGCTCCCGGGAATCCCTGTGTCCCTGGCCTGGGCCACCATCAGCACCCTTGCCCGGGCCAGCCGCCATCTTGGACCCTGCGCCACGAGGCCGCGTGGCCTCAGCTCGACCCCAACCCCGGGCCTGGCCAGGCCCCGACATCCCGGCACCACCATCCACCCAGGAGGTGAACGGACCACTTGGCAGGTCAATGGGAGTAAGAAGTGTCGATGGCTCTCTCCCGCCAGGTGCCGATCACCCCCAGCCTCCCCGGGCGCTGGCTCCACCCCCCTGCTGGGTGTCTGGACTCCCTCATCCCGGACCTCCCGACCTCCAAGAGCGAGGGTCCGGACATCAAAGAGCGCCAGACCTATAACTGAGGCAGCCCCAGAACAGGAAGGCAGTTGTATCCTGGAGTCGAGAGACACCGCGACTAACTCATCCTTGACGGACTGCTGGCGCTGCCGCAGCCCTGCCTTGTGAACTATTGTCCTGCCTGCTGGCGCTGCCGCGGCCTTCTGCAACCTTCGTCCTCGTGGGACCTGCTGGCGCTGCCGCGGCCCGTTGCAACCTTCATCCTCGGGGGACCTGCTGGCGCTGCCGCGGCCCGTTGTAACCTTCATCCTCGTGGGACCTGCTGGCGCAGCCGCGGCCCGTTGTAACCTTCATCCTCGTGGGACCTGCTGGCGCTGCCGCGGCCCGTTGTAACCTTCATCCTCGTGGGACCTGCTGGCGCTGCCGCGGCCCGTTGCCACCTACGACCTCTTCGGGACCTGCTGGCGCTGCCGCGGTCTGACCCGTCCGAACACCGAGCTCGAGGATTGTGAGCTACCGCCGTTTCACCTCAGTACCTGCAGGCACCAAGACTGTCCCGCTACCCCCTTTCCCTAAAAGAGACTAGAAGTGAGAGGATCATCGTGTCCTGATCTCATTGTATCGTACTACCTTACTTCAAGAACTGCCTATAAAAGGTGTTAATCTGATCTTCGTGTGGTGTCCATCTGTGGGGGGGGGAAGTTACTTGTCTGTACGATCGCTGGAGACGGCCCTCACCGGAGGCCTCTCCCCTTGTGCTCGGCCGACCCTCCAGGTCCCCGTCTAACATTGGTGGCCAGCGGCGCGATCCGAACCAACGCGTACCGTACAGATAGTAACTCACCCTACGACTAAACCACAATGACGACCAAAGAGAGCGGATCTGCAGAAAAGTTCCAGATGGAAAAACTGGAAGAATACAGCCACCGAGAGCTAAAACAATTTTGCATGGACTTAGGCATTGCTACCACTGGGCTAAGCACAAAAGAAGACTTCAAAAACGCCCTAGAGGCCTGGACAGAGACGAATACCGCCACCCCCCGGGACCTCGAAGCCCCGGAAGTCAACACCACCCTGACGGAAGAACGGAGAACAGGTCCCTCCCGAGAAGAGATCCAGGAGCGGGAAAAAAATAGACTACACGAGTTAGACTTGGCACGGCTCAAATTAGACGGAGAATTGAAGCTGGCGGAACAAAAAATAAACTTAGAACACTTACGGCTCAGAGAAGAGCGAGAGGAAAAACAGAGACAGAGGGATCTCGAAGAAAAAAGACTGGCTTACGAACACGAGTGCAAACTAGCAGAGATAGAAATACGCAAACTGAACAAAAACCTAGGGGTGCCCGAGCCACCGCGCTCCCCGGGTACTACCGAACAGAAGGTCCACATCCCCAAGGATGTGGTCCGAGAATACCACCGGAACGACGACATACAGCAGTGGTTCAAGGCCTACGAGATCGCCATGACGGCCCACCGGATCGCTCGAAGTGACTGGGGAGCCGGGCTATGGGGAAGATTCGTCAATGAGGGCCGTGATGCCCTGCTGCAGCTTCCGGACCATCAAATGACGTCCTATGACCACATGAAGGCCGCCCTCCTCAGTCGATATGGGCTTACGCCCGAAATGTACCGCCAGAGGTTCCGCAACTGCACCCGGATCCCAGGTACAACTTGGTTGGAATACGTAAACTATTTCAGCCGAGCCTTCGAGGGGTGGATCAAGGGTAACAACGTAACCACCTACGAACAACTCTTCAATCTCATTGTGTGGGAGCACCTCTCCAACAACTGTTTCGTCGAGCTCAGGCAGCACCTCCTCGACAGTAAATTGACTGAACCCCGGCAGCTCGCCACCGAGGCGGACCGGTGGGAGAGCACCCGAGTGGCCCGGAGTGGGCCGAATGAGCAGAACAGAACCAACCAAGGTCATCATCGTCCCCGAGGAGGAGGAGGAGGACAGGGCCGGGGCAGAGACGCGGTCCCGGCCACTCCCGCTAACACCACCCCGCCCCCAGCCGGCCGGGGAAACCCCCCGGTGCGCCCGGGGTTCCGAGCCAACGTTACGTGTCACCGATGCCAGCGAGTCGGCCACTATGCCAGTAACCCGACCTGCCCGAAGAACCAGACTCCCGGGCCCCGCCAGGTGGCGGCCGCCACCCTAGGAGAAGAACAAGTCTCCGAAGACCCTGAAGCATACGAGTCGGAGCAGTTCGAGTGGGAACCGGCCGCCATGACCCTGGCCTGCCTAGGGGGAAGAGACATGGTCCCGCGGACTCCCCTGCCAGCCAACACTCGAAAGTACAGCCAATGGGTGAGCATAAATGGGCGCGAGGCCGAAGCCCTGCGTGACACCGGGGCCAGTGTGACGGCCGTCCGTTGTCACCTGGTGACCCCAGAACAAATCCTGCCAAACGTTCTTTGCCCCGTCCGATCGGCAGACAATTCGGAGAGCTTGTGTCGGATGGCCTGTGTCCCCTTCGAATGGGGAGGAGTGTCCGGCATGCTAAAAGTAACTGTCCGCGACGATGCCCCCGTGGACTGCCTCCTGGGGAGCGATCTCGAGAGCTCCCCGTGGGCAGCTGTTGAAAGAAGAGAGCATCTGGGGATGTTGGGTCTCCCAGACTGGGCGTGCGTGACCACCCGGTCCATGGCCACCCGCACCATCCCTAGACCGGAAGAACCCGAGTGGCCAGCACCTCCTCCCCCGATCGCTCCAGAAGAAGACTGCATTCATACCGACCACCCGGAACCAACCCCCGAGGGGTCCGCACAGCCCCCCGAACTTCCCGACCTGGCTCAGTGGCGTCAAGAAGGGGGGCCCACCCAAGAACAATTCCGGCAGGAGCAAAAGACCTGTCCCTCCCTCGAGGGACTGCGACAGCAAGCGCTCGCCCAGGGCCAAGGAGACACCACCGGGGCCCACTGGGTTTATTGGGACAATGATCTCTTGTACAGCGAGCAAAGAATCGCAGAGCTGGGGGCCGGTCGAGTGCTGGTGGTGCCCCTCCACTTCAGAGACTTCCTGTTGAACTTGGCCCATGATGTCCCCCTGGCTGGGCACCTGGGGCAAGACAAAACCTACCACCGCCTGGTGACTCACTTTTTCTGGCCCAAAATGAGAAATTACGTCTCCAACCACTGCCGGTCCTGCCCGACCTGCCAGGCCAGCGGGAAGAGCGGCCGCAAACTCAAGGCACCCCTACAACCATTCCCCGTGGTGACCACCCCGTTCGAAAGGGTGGGAATAGACATTGTGGGGCCCCTGGACCCCCGAACAGCACAAGGGCATCGCTTCATCCTGGTCCTGGTGGACCACGCCACCCGCTATCCTGAGGCGGTCCCCCTTCGCACTGTAACAGCCCCAGTAGTGGGTCGAGCCTTAATGGGGATCTTTTCTCGAGTGGGCTTCCCCCGGGAAGTCGTCAGTGACAGGGTACGAACTTCATTTCAAAGTATATGAAATCCCTCTGGCAGCAGTGCGGGGTCACTTACCGATTCACAACCCCCTATCACCCCCAGGGAAACGGACTAGTTGAGCGGTTCAACCGCACCCTCAAGGGGATGATCATGGGGCTAGAAGAACCCCTACGCCGCCAGTGGGACGTGCTACTACCGTGCCTCCTATTCGCCTACCGAGAAGTCCCCCAGAAGTCCCGCGGCTTCAGCCCCTTCGAACTCCTGTACGGACACCCCGTTCGCGGGCCTCTCAGCCTAGTGAAGGAAGAATGGGACCTCCTGACCCTCCGCAATCAGACCCGGCGATTCAGGGAGATCGCCAAAGCCAATCTTGAGGCCAGTCAAGAGGACATGAAGAAGTGGTACGATCAACATGCCTCCTCCATCGAGTTTGAACCGGGTCAGCAGGTATGGGTGATGTCCCCCACCGAACCGTGTGCCTTGCAGGACAAATGGACGGGGCCCTTCAAGGTGATCGAGCGCAAGAGCCCCGTCACCTATCTCATCGACCTGGAATCCCCCCGGAACCCCCTCCGGGTTCTCCACGCCAACAGACTCAAACCACACTTCGCGCGCTCAGAGCTCAGCCTGCTGATGGCTACCGACAGTGGCACAGAAGGAGACTCCGAGCCCCTCCCTGACCTACTGAGGACCCGTGAAAGAGATGGTTCGGTGGACGGGGTCCGACTCTCCGAGGCCCTGACCCCGGAGCAGCGTCAAGATTGTCGGGCCCTCCTACTGCCGTTCGCAGACCTGTTTTCTCTCACACCCGGAGTCACCTCCTGGTGCCTGCACGACGTGGACACTGAGGACAGTCCTCCTGTCCGACACCGGGCGTACCGAGTACCGGATCGGGTACGTACCTGCATCCAAGAAGAAGTCTCCAAGATGCTCGCCCTCGGAGTCATCGAACCTTCGGACAGTCCCTGGGCCAGCCCGGTCGTACTGGTCCCCAAGGCCGCGGCCCCGGGCACCACCCCTGAGCTCCGATTCTGCATCGACTATCGGGGTCTGAACGCGGTCACCCGAACCGACGCTCACCCTATCCCCCGAGCAGATGAACTAGTCAACCGCATGGGGGCAGCCCGCTACCTAAGCATCTTCGACCTGACAGCGGGCTACTGGCAGATCGGCCTCACCCCCAGGGCCCAAGAACGTTCCGCTTTCTCCACCCCGGATGGGCACTACCATTTTAGAGTGATGCCATTCGGCATGAAAAACGCTCCAGCCACTTTTCAAAGACTGGTGAACCAGGTATTGGCGGGCCTCGAAGAATTCAGCGCCGCCTACCTGGACGACATCGCGGTATGAAGGGCTCGCTCCCTCCCCGCATGACAGGGCCCTGGAACCGGCCCTCCGGGTGCTACCCGCAGATCAACCCGCAACCCGTCCCCCATGGGACGTCTGCTCCCGGGAATCCCAGTGTCCCTGGCCTGGGCCACCGTCAGCACCCTTGCCCGGGCCAGCCGCCATCTTGGACCCTGCGCCACGAGGCCGCGTGGCCTCAGCTCGACCCCAACCCCGGGCCTGGCCAGGCCCCGACATCCCGGCACCACCATCCACCCAGGAGGTGAACGGACCACTTGGCAGGTCAATGGGAGTAAGAAGTGTCGATGGCTCTCTCCCGCCAGGTGCCGATCACCCCCAGCCTCCCCGGGCGCTGGCTCCACCCCCCTGCTGGGTGTCTGGACTCCCTCATCCCGGACCTCCCGACCTCCAAGAGCGAGGGTCCGGACATCAAAGAGCGCCAGACCTATAACTGAGGCAGCCCCAGAACAGGAAGGCAGTTGTATCCTGGAGTCGAGAGACACCGCGACAAACTCATCCTTGACGGACTGCTGGCGCTGCCGCAGCCCTGCCTTGTGAACTATTGTCCTGCCTGCTGGCGCTGCCGCGGCCTTCTGCAACCTTCATCCTCGTGGGACCTGCTGGCGCTGCCGCGGCCCGTTGCAACCTTCATCCTCGGGGGACCTGCTGGCGCTGCCGCGGCCCGTTGTAACCTTCATCCTCGTGGGACCTGCTGGCGCAGCCGCGGCCCGTTGTAACCTTCATCCTCGTGGGACCTGCTGGCGCTGCCGCGGCCCATTGTAACCTTCATCCTCGTGGGACCTGCTGGTGCTGCCGCGGCCCGTTGCCACCTACGACCTCTTCGGGACCTGCTGGCGCTGCCGCGGTCTAACCCGTCCGAACACCGAGCTCGAGGATTGTGAGCTACCGCCGTTTCACCTCAGTACCTGCAGGCACCAAGACTGTCCCGCTACCCCCTTTCCCTAAAAGAGACTAGAAGTGAGAGGATCATCGTGTCCTGATCTCATTGTATCGTACTACCTTACTTCAAGAACTGCCTATAAAAGGTGTTAATCTGATCTTCGTGTGGTGTCCATCTGTGGGGGGGGGAAGTTACTTGTCTGTACGATCGCTGGAGACGGCCCTCACCGGAGGCCTCTCCCCTTGTGCTCGGCCGACCCTCCAGGTCCCCGTCTAACATGTGTGAATCCCCAGAAGTCCTGGAGTGCCAGGCAATTGTTCCACCGAAGGTTCTAGACCAGAGGTTGGAAGGCCAGGTTCAGGATCAGCCTGACCTGAAGGGTAGGACGACTGTAACCAGTGTCCTGACCGGTTCTTCTTCCAGAGGAACTTCTCCAGGTGGGAGAGGGCAGACCTCTGGAAGGGGGTGCAGAGGGTGGGAGAGCCCACCTCTGACCCTGGTGCAACCTGAGTGGATAAGCCCTGGGTTGGAATGGCGTTCTAGGTGTACCCCTCGCCGGAGGAGGAGGAACCCTAGGAAAAGAGGTAAGGGGAGGAGAGCCTTCCCTGAGACTCCTGGTCCACCTGAGGTTGTAGGCCCTAGGCTGGAGAACCAGTGGCAGTCTAGTCCTGTCTTGCAGACAGGGAGAGTGGAGAATGGCTCCTATGTGCCAGGGGTTACTACCCCCCGCTCTGCGAATAGGCAAGGACTAGTGGCACCTGGGTGGCCCAGGGCCTGGTCCTGGCCGCGGACAACTTGGGAGTACCAGTGGGGTAGCCCAGTTGGTCCAGACAGTGTGTTGAGAAGGAATCCCATGGGTTCACCGTGGCGTAGAACAGGAGGGTGTCCCTGCAGTTGCGGGCCCGCGTCCGTGTTCTATCGCCCCAAGCAGGGAAGTCCATCACGGTGGTGATTGGTCTACCCTGCGTTTTGGCTGGAAGGGGGTTGTGTTGGACTTTGGCCCTTAGGGCAGGTTCACCCCTAGACTTTTTGCTTGAAATGGTCACCTGAAGATGTTGATTTTGGGATTCGGCGCACTTTCACTGTGTCCCAGTGGAAAGTGCGTGCGCACTCTGAGTGCATGTGCTGAGCTAGGCCTGCCCGCCCATAGGAATGCATGGGGAATGTATGTGTCCCTGGTAGTTCCTGATGCATGGGGTGTACAGGCTTGAGTCTGGTATGTGTGAACTCGTGTGAGTGAATGCTGCGCAACGGTGTATGCAGCATGTATGTGTCTAGTAGGGAAGCGCCATTTCTAGACATGGCTGTACGTGTGCTGTGAGGGTGCTGGCGTGTGATTGGCTGGAGCTGGCTGGCATGCCAGGCTCCAGGAAGTCTGGATGGGTCTGCCCGGTGGTGAGTGGGAGATTTGCATGAGTAATGTGTGGGAGGAGTGTACCTGTGTCCTGGATGGGCTGGGTTTTCCCCACACAATGCTGGCTCCGCCCCCCTGTGGTGTGTCTAATGACCCAAGCCCTGCCAGTGAATAGAGAGGGTGGTTGAGGTAAACAGAGTACTCAAGAACCAGCTGCAACTGGTTTTCCCCCCACCCTGCACCCTTGAACAAAGGAATGTACTGTATAAAAATGGGGCTGTGTCCCCACAGATGTTGTTCTCTTCCAGGATCCTGAGGGGCTGTTGCTGCTGCTGGGCCAGAGGACCGCCACTTGGGCTGTCTCCCTGCCTGGAGACCCAGTGTGCTGGCTCTGGGCCCAGCCTTGCCCCCCCTGCCTGCCCAAGGACTTGTTTGCTGGGGCTCTGTCCTTGCCCCTGGGAGCGCTTTATCCTGTTTGTAGCGCTAGGAGCGCGCTTTATGCCCTCTAGCGCTTGGAAGCGCTTCGTTTTCGATTATAGCGCTTGGAGCGCTGTGATTGTCTGTCTAGCGCTTGAGAGCGCTTATTTCGTCCTAGCGCTGCAGTTTGTGCTCACAAAGCGCTTGGGAGCGCTTTTGTCAGGCAGGTGCCCACCCTGCATTTTGTTGCTCTAGCGGCTGCCCACGCCGCATATTTGCGTGATTTATTTATCATCGGGAGCTCACCCCGTGTTTAAATCACCGCCGCAGCCCAGGAACCCTGCCGGGCCGCCGCGCTGCCGACGGCGACCCGGAAGTCCCGCCTCCATTTTACCAGCGCCGTGCTGCTATTGGCTGCAGCGCGACCCGGAAGTCAGGCAAGCCTTGGTGGGACGGCAGGAAGCAGACGGGAGCCCACCCCGCGCTCCTGCACCGGAGAGGAGAAGACCGGCCGACTCCTTCCCCCGCTTGCCCCGGTCTGGGGAAGCCAAGCCGAGTCCGCGCCGAAGGAAGCAAGGGGAGCGAGAGGAGACTGCCACCGAGGAGAGTCCCGAGGAGCGGGAGCTCTCCAGTCAGCTGCAGCGAGACCGGGTGAGTGAAGGGCAGTGGTTGCTCCAAAGAAGGGGAGGCGTCGGGGCACATTGCGGTGCCCGCCCCCCCCCCGTGCTCTCTCCCGAGAGGCCGAAATTGCTGTGAGCCCACGAGAGGCTCCCTGCCCGCATCTTGGTTGGTTGGAGCCACGAGGCTCCAGAGGCAGCGTCTATTTGTTGTGGGGGCCACGAGGCTCTGGGGCCATTGCTGGATGTTCTGAGCCCAGAGAGGCTCCAACGTCGTGGGGGCATTCTGGCTGCACAGCCCTGAGAGGCTCTGGGAGGGCCATAGTTGCTTTGAGTCCCCAGGAGGGGGGCTCCAACGAAGGTGGCATTTCGTTGTGTAGAGCCACGAGAGGCTCTTGAGGGGCACATCATGAGCAAAGAGCCCAGAGAGGCTCAGGGGCAGTCCATTTGTTCTTAGAGCCCAGTGAGGCTCTGGAGGGCCACAGTCATTTCTTAGGGCCCGGAGAGAGGCTCCAGGCACCAAAGTTGTGTTGAAGAGCCCAGAGAGGCTCCCCCATTGGTCCCACTGTTGTTCTTGAGCCCTGGCAGGCTCAAACATTGTTGCACCAGTTGCCCAGCACTTTGTGGGCAACTGCTACGTTTAGGCCCCCCCTGACATTGGACACACGGCGTCCTAGCCCCAACAAGGCCAGTTGGCCTAGGGACAGTCACAGGTGGTGACTTACGTGAGTTTGGCGCAACTGTACTTTTTCTGCACCTCTGAATGTGTTTTTATGCATCGTGTGTTTTCCTCCTTACACCTCTGAATGAATGTTATGCATTGCATCATGTGTTATGTGCTTACACCCCTACAGGTATTGTGATACATAGGTGGTTGTTTTCTCCCTAGTGCAGGTGGTGCTAGTGAGGTCCTGGATACCAGTGATTACTGGTTGTGTGCTATTTTGTGCTAAAGTAATTTTACATTCAAAGTGCTATTTCTGAAAGTGTTACTTCTGATTCCTGACAGTGGTCCAGGTGGCCCTGTCTTGTAAATATCCCCTGTAAATTCTGCCCGTGCCTCTGGCACATTGTAAAGTGTGTGTTTTATCTAATGTGTTTTGGTGTAATACAAAGGCTATTTTTATATAACCTTGTGTGGAGTTTCCTTTGTGGTGGGCCTGGGTGTTGTTGCTGGGGTGCGTGCGCAAATACTTAACTTACATCGCCTCCAAGTTTAGCCTTGCTGCTCGCGCCACGTTACCTAGAGGGTGAGCAGGGGTTATCTTGGCGTGTAACTCCCTTGCCCTGACTTGGGAGTGGTGGTCTCTGACTGACTTTGGCGAAAGCCCTGGCCAGCCAGGGATCCCATTTCCAACATTGGCGGCCAGCGGAAGGATAAGGATTTGTGTTTGCGTTGTACCTTAGTAGCAGCTGGCTGCACCACAAAACTCTGCATTTTAGATGACCACATTTTAGGGGATTGTTTTTGAAGTTCCATTATTTTCTTCTCCTGAAGGTATCCATTGTGTAATTGTGTCCAGTGCATTTGTCCCCCACCCTGCGCCCAGAGTCGGTACCTGTGTCACGTGTGGTCAGGTTGAGGAATCAGGGGTGGTAGAAACTGCCTTACCAGTCCGAGGGGAGGGTTGTGTGTGGATGAATGGTGTGTGGCACTAGGCAAGTGAGTGTGAGTTCTCTGGGGTAGAGAGCTTGCTGAATACCTTTGTAATTTGTACTCCTGCTTCAGCTCTGACAGTTAAGTCCCCTGTGTTGCACGTGTCTGTGAGCATCTTGCCAGGATGGAGTCTGCTTTTAATGTCTGGGGTCTGTTTTTGCATGAACTGAGAGAGTTTTGCGAAGAGAGAGACATTGCAGTGAATGAGTCAGACACCCAGTCCCAACTTAGGGGTAACCTGATCCAATGGCAGAAGGATGACTGGGAGCGTGAGCACAGTGCGGAGAGGGCCCGGGTCTCACACCATGAGGGTGGTGGGTCAGAGGGGAGCCCTGAAGAGTCTGAGAAGGAGGAAGAAGATGATAGCACAGGGACGCCAGCAGATAGTGAGGACCCCATAGATAGGGAGTCCCTTGCTGGGTCCAGCGTATAAGGCAGCGCCTCATCCCTTTCCCTGTCCCCAGAGGAGCTGGAAGATAGGAGGAGAGAAAGGGAGCACCAGCTGGCTTTAGAAAAGCTCAGGTTGGAGCATGCCCAGGCTACGGCACAGCTGGGCGTTAGAAAGCAACAGCTGGAGGTTAAGAAGCAACAGCTAGAGACCGAGAGGGTCTTAGAGCAGGACAGGATAGAGGAGGCTGAGAGGGCCGCCACCAGAGGCAAAGTAGCTCTGGAGGGTAGACTATCCCCTGCGTGCAGTGTTGAGTGTCTGGACTCCCCAGGGAGGGTTGAGTCCAGTGGTGGCAGCTATTTAGATTCCAGTGTAGGAAATCCCAGTCCCAGTTCCCCCAGTCTGGTACCTGTTTCCCAGGAAGAGGAGTATAGGTTTAAATTCAGGGGCAGTAGGAAGCTGCCTCACCAGTCGTGGGAGAAGTTTGAGGATGAATGTCATGGAGCACTGTGGGCTTGGGTAGAGGTTCACACTGACTCTGATTTTGAGAAACTGTTTGATATGATTGTCAAAGAGCAGGTGCTCAGTGGTTGTTGTCCAGAATTGCGCCAACACCTATTGGAATATCGGTCTTCTTGTTCAGAGCAGCTTGCCGTGGAAGCAGACCGCTGGGAAAGGGCCAGAGTTTCTCTAGAGTCATTGGTGAGTGACTCCAAAAGTAGTGGTTCAGGGATCTTCCAGCCCAGCGTGGTGGAAGAGGCTCAGTGTAGCCCAGCTAGGTCCCAGGATAGCGAGGAGGGTGTAGGGGCTCACTGCCTGGCTCAGTGGAGCAGGAGTGAGGGGGAGACCGAGGTTCCCCAGACGCCTGAAGCCCTGCCTCAGGACTTGGATGGTTTCTTGAGGGAACACCAGGTTGGGGACCTAGGCTGTCCTGTTAGTCCATTTGAGGAGGATCTCCTAGTGAGTAGAGGACCTGGAGCGTCTGTAACCAGAGCTCCTGTGGTTCTAGAGTCTGGCAGTACCGCTCCGGTAGGGAGGGTACAGGAGTCCAGAGTGAGGAGTGATTGGGGGAGTTCCCCAGTGGAAGGACCAGTGGGTCAGGGACTACCCAGTTGGGCTAGGTTCCCGTGTAGTGACCATGGTGACACCACTTCTGGTCTGGGGGATCGTCACGCACTGTCAGGTGGACAGAGGGCGGGAGATCTGCGCCAGACAGACAGTCACACGACAGATGTGTCATTTATTAGCCTCAGGGGGATTGTGTGTGAATCCCCAGAAGTCCTGGAGTGCCAGGCAATTGTTCCACCGAAGGTTTTAGACCAGAGGTTGGAAGGCCAGGTTCAGGATCAGCCTGACCTGAAGGGTAGGACGACTGTAACCAGTGTCCTGACCGGTTCTTCGTCCAGAGGAACTTCTCCAGGTGGTAGAGGGCAGACCTCTGGAAGGGGGTGCAGAGGGTGGGAGAGCCCACCTCTGACCCCGGTGCAACCTGAGTGGATAAGCCCTGGGTTGGAATGGCGTTCTAGGTGTACCCCTCGCCGGAGGAGGAGGAACCCTAGGAAAAGAGGTAAGGGGAGGAGAGCCTTCCCTGAGACTCCTGGTCCGCCTGAGGTTGTAGGCCCTAGGCTGGAGAACCAGTGGCAGTCTAGTCCTGTCTTGCAGACAGGGAGAGTGGAGAATGGCTCCTATGTGCCAGGGGTTACTACCCCCCGCTCTGCGAATAGGCAAGGACCAGTGGCACCTGGGTGGCCCAGGGCCTGGTCCTGGCCGCGGACAACTTGGGAGTACCAGTGGGGTAGCCCAGTTGGTCCAGACAGTGTGTTGAGATGGAATCCCATGGGTTCACCGTGGCGTAGAACAGAAGGGTGTCCCTGCAGTTGCGGGCCCGCGTCCGTGTTCTATCGCCCCAAGCAGGGAAGTCCATCACGGTGGTGATTGGTCTACCCTGCGTTTTGGCTGGAAGGGGGTTGTGTTGGACTTTGGCCCTTAGGGCAGGTTCACCCCTAGACTTTTTGCTTGAAATGGTGACCTGAAGATGGTGATTTTGGGATTCTGCGCACTTTCACTGTGTCCCAGTGGAAAGTGCGTGTGCACTCTGAGTGCATGTGCTGAGCTAGGCCTGCCCGCCCATAGGAATGCATGGGGAATGTATGTGTCCCTGGTAGTTCCTGATGCATGGGGTGTACAGGCTTGAGTCTGGTATGTGTGAACTCGTGTGAGTGAATGCTGCGCAACGGTGTATGCAGCATGTATGTGTCTAGTAGGGAAGCGCCATTTCTAGACATGGCTGTACGTGTGCTGTGAGGGTGCTGGCGTGTGATTGGCTGGAGCTGGCTGGCATGCCAGGCTCCAGGAAGTCTGGATGGGTCTGCCCGGTGGTGAGTGGGAGATTTGCATGAGTAATGTGTGGGAGGAGTGTACCTGTGTCCTGGATGGGCTGGGTTTTCCCCACACAATGCTGGCTCCGCCCCCCTGTGGTGTGTCTAATGACCCAAGCCCTGCCAGTGAATAGAGAGGGTGGTTGAGGTAAACAGAGTACTCAAGAACCAGCTGCAACTGGTTTTCCCCCCACCCTGCACCCTTGAACAAAGGAATGTACTGTATAAAAATGGGGCTGTGTCCCCATAGATGTTGTTCTCTTCCAGGATCCTGAGGGGGCTGTTGCTGCTGCTGGGCCAGAGGACTGCCACTTGGGCTGTCTCCCTGCCTGGAGACCCAGTGTGCTGGCTCTGGGCCCAGCCTTGCCCCCCCTGCCTGCCCAAGGACTTGTTTGCTGGGGCTCTGTCCTTGCCCCCGGGAGCGCTTTATCCTGTTTGTAGCGCTAGGAGCGCGTTTTATGCCCTCTAGCGCTTGGAAGCGCTTCGTTTTTGATTATAGCGCTTGGAGCGCTGTGATTGTCTGTCTAGCGCTTGAGAGCGCTTATTTCGTCCTAGCACTGCAGTTTGTGCTCACAAAGCGCTTGGGAGCGCTTTTGTCAGGCAGGTGCCCACCCTGCATTTTGTTGCTCTAGCGGCTGCCCACGCCGCATATTTGCGTGATTTATTTATCATCGGGAGCTCACCCCGTGTTTAAATCACCGCCGCAGCCCAGGAACCCTGCCGGGCCGCCGCGCTGCCGACGGCGACCCGGAAGTCCCGCCTCCATTTTACCAGCGCCTTGCTGCTATTGGCTGCAGCGCGACCCGGAAGTCAGGCAAGCCTTGGTGGGACGGCAGGAAGCAGACGGGAGCCCACCCCGCGCTCCTGCACCGGAGAGGAGAAGACCGGCCGACTCCTTCCCCCGCTTCCCCCGGTCTGGGGAAGCCAAGCCGAGTCCGCGCCGAAGGAAGCAAGGGGAGCGAGAGGAGACTGCCACCGAGGAGAGTCCCGAGGAGCGGGAGCTCTCCAGTCAGCTGCAGCGAGACCGGGTGAGTGAAGGGCAGTGGTTGCTCCAAAGAAGGGGAGGCGTCGGGGCACATTGCGGTGCCCGCCCCCCCCGTGCTCTCTCCCGAGAGGCCGAAATTGCTGTGAGCCCACGAGAGGCTCCCTGCCCGCATCTTGGTTGGTTGGAGCCACGAGGCTCCAGAGGCAGCGTCTATTTGTTGTGGGGGCCACGAGGCTCTGGGGCCATTGCTGGATGTTCTGAGCCCAGAGAGGCTCCAACGTCGTGGGGGCATTCTGGCTGCACAGCCCTGAGAGGCTCTGGGAGGGCCATAGTTGCTTTGAGTCCCCCGGAGGGGGGCTCCAACGAAGGTGGCATTTCGTTGTGTAGAGCCACGAGAGGCTCTTGAGGGGCACATCATGAGCAAAGAGCCCAGAGAGGCTCAGGGGCAGTCCATTTGTTCTTAGAGCCCAGTGAGGCTCTGGAGGGCCACAGTCATTTCTTAGGGCCCGGAGAGAGGCTCCAGGCGCCAAAGTTGTGTTGAAGAGCCCAGAGAGGCTCCCCCATTGGTCCCACTGTTGTTCTTGAGCCCTGGCAGGCTCAAACATTGTTGCACCAGTTGCCCAGCACTTTGTGGGCAACTGCTACGTTTAGGCCCCCCCTGACATTGGACACACGGCGTCCTAGCCCCAACAAGGCCAGTTGGCCTAGGGACAGTCACAGGTGGTGACTTACGTGAGTTTGGCGCAACTGTACTTTTTCTGCACCTCTGAATGTGTTTTTATGCATCGTGTGTTTTCCTCCTTACACCTCTGAATGAATGTTATGCATTGCATCATGTGTTATGTGCTTACACCCCTACAGGTATTGTGATACATAGGTGGTTGTTTTCTCCCTAGTACAGGTGGTGCTAGTGAGGTCCTGGATACCAGTGATTACTGGTTGTGTGCTATTTTGTGCTAAAGTAATTTTACATTCAAAGTGCTATTTCTGAAAGTGTTACTTCTGATTCCTGACAGTGGTCCAGGTGGCCCTGTCTTGTAAATATCCCCTGTAAATTTTGCCCGTGCCTCTGGCACATTGTAAAGTGTGTGTTTTATCTAATGTGTTTTGGTGTAATACAAAGGCTATTTTTATATAACCTTGTGTGGAGTTTCCTTTGTGGTGGGCCTGGGTGTTGTTGCTGGGGTGCGTGCGCAAATACTTAACTTACATCGCCTCCAAGTTTAGCCTTGCTGCTCGCGCCACGTTACCTAGAGGGTGAGCAGGGGTTATCTTGGCGTGTAACTCCCTTGCCCTGACTTGGGAGTGGTGGTCTCTGACTGACTTTGGCGAAAGCCCTGGCCAGCCAGGGATCCCATTTCCAACATTGGCGGCCAGCGGAAGGATAAGGATTTGTGTTTGCGTTGTACCTTAGTAGCAGCTGGCTGCACCACAAAACTCTGCATTTTAGATGACCACATTTTAGGGGATTGTTTTTGAAGTTCCATTATTTTCTTCTCCTGAAGGTATCCATTGTGTAATTGTGTCCAGTGCATTTGTCCCCCACCCTGCGCCCAGAGTCGGTACCTGTGTCACGTGTGGTCAGGTTGAGGAATCAGGGGTGGTAGAAACTGCCTTACTAGTCCGAGGGGAGGGTTGTGTGTGGATGAATGGTGTGTGGCACTAGGCAAGTGAGTGTGAGTTCTCTGGGGTAGAGAGCTTGCTGAATACCTTTGTAATTTGTACTCCTGCTTCAGCTCTGACAGTTAAGTCCCCTGTGTTGCACATGTCTGTGAGCATCTTGCCAGGATGGAGTCTGCTTTTAATGTCTGGGGTCTGTTTTTGCATGAACTGAGAGAGTTTTGCGAAGAGAGAGACATTGCAGTGAATGAGTCAGACACCCAGTCCCAACTTAGGGGTAACCTGATCCAATGGCAGAAGGATGACTGGGAGCGTGAGCACAGTGAGGAGAGGGCCCGGGTCTCACACCATGAGGGTGGTGGGTCAGAGGGGAGCCCTGAAGAGTCTGAGAAGGAGGAAGAAGATGATAGCACAGGGACGCCAGCAGATAGTGAGGACCCCATAGATAGGGAGTCCCTTGCTGGGTCCAGCGTAGGAGGCAGCGCCTCATCCCTTTCCCTGTCCCCAGAGGAGCTGGAAGATAGGAGGAGAGAAAGGGAGCACCAGCTGGCTTTAGAAAAGCTCAGGTTGGAGCATGCCCAGGCTATGGCACAGCTGGGCGTTAGAAAACAACAGCTGGAGGTTAAGAAGCAACAGCTAGAGACCGAGAGGGTCTTAGAGCAGGACAGGATAGAGGAGGCTGAGAGGGCCGCCACCAGAGGCAAAGTAGCTCTGGAGGGTAGACTATCCCCTGCGTGCAGTGTTGAGTGTCTGGATTCCCCAGGGAGGGTTGAGTCCAGTGGTGGCAGCTATTTAGATTCCAGTATAGGAAATCCCAGTCCCAGTTCCCCCAGTCTGGTACCTGTTTCCCAGGAAGAGGAGTATAGGTTGAAATTCAGGGGCAGTAGGAAGCTGCCTCACCAGTCGTGGGAGAAGTTTGAGGATGAATGTCATGGAGCACTGTGGGCATGGGTAGAGGTTCACACTGACTCTGATTTTGAGAAACTGTTTGATATGATTGTCAAAGAGCAGGTGCTCAGTGGTTGTTGTCCAGAGTTGCGCCAACACCTGTTGGTATATGGGTCTTCTTGTTCAGAGCAGCTTGCCGTGGAAGCAGACCGCTGGGAAAGGGCCAGAGGTTCTCTAGAGTCATTGGTGAGTGACTCCAAAAGTAGTGGTTCAGGGATCTTCCAGCCCAGCGTGGTGGAAGAGGCTCAGTGTAGCCCAGCTAGGTCCCAGGATAGCGAGGAGGGTGTAGGGGCTCACTGCCTGGCTCAGTGGAGCAGGAGTGAGGGGGAGACCGAGGTTCCCCAGACGCCCGAAGCCCTGCCTCAGGACTTGGATGGTTTCTTTAGGGAACACCAGGTTGGGGACTTAGGCTGTCCTGTTAGTTCACTTGAGGAGGATCTCCTAGTGAGTAGAGGACCTGGAGCGTCTGTAACCAGAGCTCCTGTGGTTCTAGAGTCTGGCAGTACCGCTCCGGTAGGGAGGGTACAGGAGTCCAGAGTGAGGAGTGATTGGGGGAGTTCCCCAGTGGAAGGACCAGTGGGTCAGGGACTACCCAGTTGGGCTAGGGTCCCGTGTAGTGACCATGGTGACACCACTTCTGGTCTGGGGGATCGTCACGCACTGTCAGGTGGACAGAGGGCGGGAGATCTGCGCCAGACAGACAGTCACACGACAGATGTGTCATTTATTAGCCTCAGGGGCATTGTGTGTGAATCCCCAGAAGTCCTGGAGTGCCAGGCAATTGTTCCACCGAAGGTTTTAGACCAGAGGTTGGAAGGCCAGGTTCAGGATCAGCCTGACCTGAAGGGTAGGACGACTGTAACCAGTGTCCTGACCGGTTCTTCTTCCAGAGGAACTTCTCCAGGTGGGAGAGGGCAGACCTCTGGAAGGGGGTGCAGAGGGTGGGAGAGCCCACCTCTGACCCCGGTGCAACCTGAGTGGATAAGCCCTGGGTTGGAATGGCATTCTAGGTGTACCCCTCGCCGGAGGAGGAGGAACCCTAGGAAAAGAGGTAAGGGGAGGAGAGCCTTCCCTGAGACTCCTGGTCCGCCTGAGGTTGTAGGCCCTAGGCTGGAGAACCAGTGGCAGTCTAGTCCTGTCTTGCAGACAGGGAGAGTGGAGAATGGCTCCTATGTGCCAGGGGTTACTACCCCCCGCTCTGCGAATAGGCAAGGACCAGTGGCACCTGGGTGGCCCAGGGCCTGGTCCTGGCCGCGGACAACTTGGGAGTACCAGTGGGGTAGCCCAGTTGGTCCAGACAGTGTGTTGAGAAGGAATCCCATGGGTTCACCGTGGCGTAGAACAGGAGGGTGTCCCTGCAGTTGCGGGCCCGCGTCCGTGTTCTATCGCCCCAAGCAGGGAAGTCCATCACGGTGGTGATTGGTCTACCCTGCGTTTTGGCTGGAAGGGGGTTGTGTTGGACTTTGGCCCTTAGGGCAGGTTCACCCCTAGACTTTTTGCTTGAAATGGTGACCTGAAGATGGTGATTTTGGGATTCTGCGCACTTTCACTGTGTCCCAGTGGAAAGTGCGTGCGCACTCTGAGTGCATGTGCTGAGCTAGGCCTGCCCGCCCATAGGAATGCATGGGGAATGTATGTGTCCCTGGTAGTTCCTGATGCATGGGGTGTACAGGCTTGAGTCTGGTATGTGTGAACTCGTGTGAGTGAATGCTGCGCAACGGTGTATGCAGCATGTATGTGTCTAGTAGGGAAGCGCCATTTCTAGACATGGCTGTACGTGTGCTGTGAGCGTGCTGGCGTGTGATTGGCTGGAGCTGGCTGGCATGCCAGGCTCCAGAAAGTCTGGATGGGTCTGCCCGGTGGTGAGTGGGAGATTTGCATGAGTAATGTGTGGGAGGAGTGTACCTGTGTCCTGGATGGGCTGGGTTTTCCCCACACAATGCTGGCTCCGCCCCCCTGTGGTGTGTCTAATGACCCAAGCCCTGCCAGTGAATAGAGAGAGTGGTTGAGGTAAACAGAGTACTCAATAACCAGCTGCAACTGGTTTTCCCCCCACCCTGCACCCTTGAACAAAGGAATGTACTGTATAAAAATGGGGCTGTGTCCCCACAGATGTTGTTCTCTTCCAGGATCCTGAGGGGGCTGTTGCTGCTGCTGGGCCAGAGGACCGCCACTTGGGCTGTCTCCCTGCCTGGAGACCCAGTGGGCTGGCTCTGGGCCCAGCCTTGCCCCCCTGCCTGCCCAAGGACTTGTTTGCTGGGGCTCTGTCCTTGCCCCTGGGAGCGCTTTATCCTGTTTGTAGCTCTAGGAGCGCGCTTTATGCCCTCTAGCGCTTGGAAGCGCTTCGTTTTTGATTATAGCGCTTGGAGCGCTGTGATTGTCTGTCTAGCGCTTGAGAGCGCTTATTTCGTCCTAGTGCTGCAGTTTGTGCTCACAAAGCGCTTGGGAGCGCTTTTGTCAGGCAGGTGCCCACCCTGCATTTTGCTGCTCTAGCGGCTGCCCACGCCGCATATTTGCGTGATTTATTTATCATCGGGAGCTCACCCCGTGTTTAAATCACCGCCGCAGCCCAGGAACCCTGCCGGGCCGCCGCGCTGCCGACGGCGACCCGGAAGTCCCGCCTCCATTTTACCAGCGCCGTGCTGCTATTGGCTGCAGCGCGACCCGGAAGTCAGGCAAGCCTTGGTGGGACGGCAGGAAGCAGACGGGAGCCCACCCCGCGCTCCTGCACCGGAGAGGAGAAGACCGGCCGACTCCTTCCCCCGCTTCCCCCGGTCTGGGGAAGCCAAGCCGAGTCCGCGCCGAAGGAAGCAAGGGGAGTGAGAGGAGACTGCCACCGAGGAGAGTCCCGAGGAGCGGGAGCTCTCCAGTCAGCTGCAGCGAGACCGGGTGAGTGAAGGGCAGTGGTTGCTCCAAAGAAGGGGAGGCGTCGGGGCACATTGCGGTGCCCGCCCCCCCCTCGTGCTCTCTCCCGAGAGGCCGAAATTGCTGTGAGCCCACGAGAGGCTCCCTGCCCGCATCTTGGTTGGTTGGAGCCACGAGGCTCCAGAGGCAGCGTCTATTTGTTGTGGGGGCCACGAGGCTCTGGGGCCATTGCTGGATGTTCTGAGCCCAGAGAGGCTCCAACGTCGTGGGGGCATTCTGGCTGCACAGCCCTGAGAGGCTCTGGGAGGGCCATAGTTGCTTTGAGTCCCCAGGAGGGGGGCTCCAACGAAGGTGGCATTTCGTTGTGTAGAGCCACGAGAGGCTCTTGAGGGGCACATCATGAGCAAAGAGCCCAGAGAGGCTCAGGGGCAGTCCATTTGTTCTTAGAGCCCAGTGAGGCTCTGGAGGGCCACAGTCATTTCTTAGGGCCCGGAGAGAGGCTCCAGGCGCCAAAGTTGTGTTGAAGAGCCCAGAGAGGCTCCCCCATTGGTCCCACTGTTGTTCTTGAGCCCTGGCAGGCTCAAACATTGTTGCACCAGTTGCCCAGCACTTTGTGGGCAACTGCTACGTTTAGGCCCCCCCTGACATTGGACACACGGCGTCCTAGCCCCAACAAGGCCAGTTGGCCTAGGGACAGTCACAGGTGGTGACTTACGTGAGTTTGGCGCAACTGTACTTTTTCTGCACCTCTGAATGTGTTTTTATGCATCGTGTGTTTTCCTCCCTTACACCTCTGAATGAATGTTATGCATTGCATCATGTGTTATGTGCTTACACCCCTACAGGTATTGTGATACATAGGTGGTTGTTTTCTCCCTAGTGCAGGTGGTGCTAGTGAGGTCCTGGATACCAGTGATTACTGGTTGTGTGCTATTTTGTGCTAAAGTAATTTTACATTCAAAGTGCTATTTCTGAAAGTGTTACTTCTGATTCCTGACAGTGGTCCAGGTGGCCCTGTCTTGTAAATATCCCCTGTAAATTCTGCCCGTGCCTCTGGCACATTGTAAAGTGTGTGTTTTATCTAATGTGTTTTGGTGTAATACAAAGGCTATTTTTATATAACCTTGTGTGGAGTTTCCTTTGTGGTGGGCCTGGGTGTTGTTGCTGGGGTGCGTGCGCAAATACTTAACTTACATCGCCTCCAAGTTTAGCCTTGCTGCTCGCGCCACGTTACCTAGAGGGTGAGTAGGGGTTATCTTGGCGTGTAACTCCCTTGCCCTGACTTGGGAGTGGTGGTCTCTGACTGACTTTGGCGAAAGCCCTGGCCAGCCAGGGATCCCATTTCCAACAACGTGATTCTGGGGTTTTGATGTTTCTCGATGCCTTTTTGAGTCACCGGGAGGAGGGTTTGGACTCCTGGAGTGCACAGGTATACCAACTTGCTTTCTAGATGTGCCTTCCTATGACTTTCTTGAAGGGGGTGTATCTGTGCAGTTTGTGATCCAGCGGTGGAGCTTGAGTGCTGTGGTGTTAGCATTTGGTGTAGTCAGAGGTGGGTTGCTGATGAGAGTGGATGTGAGCTGGTCTTCGGTGACTTTGTTCCAGCTTCTAAGGGGTAGGGGGTGGCTGTGCTTGTATACAGGGGGTTTGTTGAAGGCTAAGAGGATGCAGTGGTGATCTGCCGAGGGAGGTTCTGTGGTGGTGGTTGTAGGAGACACTGTTTCCTTCAGCAAAGATGGGGTTGAGTGTGTGTTCCGCTGTGTGCATGAGGGCAACGCCTAGTAGTTTGAGTCCTAAGTTGGTGAGGTTCACTAGGAGGGAGGCGGTGTTTGGATCATCGCGGTTATCCAGGTGGAAGTTTAGTTCTCTGAGTAGGATGTAATCTATGAGGGCGAAGGCATAGAGAGCAATGAGGTGGGTGATGCCGTTGGCAAAAGGAGCTTCGGGTCTGGGTGGCCTGTAGATGAGGGTTCGGTGGAGAGTTGTTTGAGGGTTGGTTTGGATCAGGAAGTGGAGGTACTCCATGAGGGTCGCTGTGTCGTCTGTGGGGTGGTCATCATGTGGAGGTTATTTTTGTGGACAATGGTGATACCTTCTCCTGGGTGATTGGGGTGGTCCTTGCACCGGATCTTGTATCCATCGCGGGTGGCACTCGTGATGTTGGTTGTGGAGTTGGCGTTGGTCCAGGTTTCTGTGAGGAAAGCGACGTTGGGCGAGTAGGTGTTGAGGCTAGAGGCTGCTGCTGGGGGGCAGAGGTGGCTGAAGGTGCAGCGGCAGTACAAACAGGAAAGCGGGCCTTGGGTGTTGTTCAGCGTCGAGAGCTGGCGTTTTTTTTTGCCTCCAGGGTTGAAAGTTTGTTGGGTGCTGGAGTGGTAGTGGAGATCGGTCAGAGGACCAAGGTTCCTGGCCCTGGTTGCGGTCGGGTCTCAGTGTCATCGGTGCGCCAGCAGCACAGCTGCGCAGAGGCCACCATTAAGTAGGGATCGAGATGAGGGAAGCTCAGCTAGGAGGTGGGAGCGGGAAAGACATGCAGGAGTGGGAGTGGCCGCGGAGGCAACTGCGGCGGTGAAAAATGCGGGGAAGTGAAGAAAAAGAGAGAAAATGGATACAAGAGAAAAAAGGCAGGAGAAGGAGAAGAGAAAAAGAGAGATACGAGAAGGAAAAGGAAATAGAGAAGAGGGCAGAGAGGAGAGAGGCAAGGGGCAGCACAGTAGAAGAGCAGAGTGCTCTCCCACTGGACCACCAGGGATGAGGCACAGGCAGTAGCCTGCGGGTGGAGGAGGGCCTCGAACGCGCTGCAGTGGAGCGCACAGGTCTCAGGGGACCGCACTCAATGGTGGAGCTACTCAAGGGGAGAGCAGTCACACTGAGCAGGTGTAGATTCATCAAACAGTTCTAAAATTATAAGCAAATGCAAATTCTACTGCTACCTATGTTTACCTTTGCCCTTCCCCCATCCCTCAATGAGCTGTCACAATACTTGACACACCACTGAAAAATTATTTTTCTAAATGTCTGCCAAACTTCGTGCGTATTCATCACACAGTGACAAATATATTAGCAAATTAACACTTTTTTGCCAACCTTTTTAATTGTTCCCCTTTTGGTTGAGCTTCACAAATTTGTAAACACCAATCATAATCTGAATGTGCTACATGTCTGCCAAATTTCAGACGCATTCCTCAAACAGGGATTAAGTTATAAGCAGACAGAATATGGCTTTTCAACTTCAGGATATAAAAAACATGCTAACCCTTTCAAGCTTATCCATCACATTTTTGAAAACACTAATCTCAAAACTACTGAACAGATTTAAACCAAATCACAAAAAGCATGCTTTCTGAGTAAACTTCTACATGTATGTCGAGTGTGGTGTAAATCTAATCAGTAAAGTTCTATATTAATGTTGTGTGGTCTAAATGTGTTCAATAAAGTTTTACATTTGTGTTGTGTGGTGTAAATCCATTCAGTAATGTTCAACATGGATGTATGACGGTACGACGCGGGCTATTACCACGCGTACCGTTACACCGCGTGTTTTACAACGCAAGTCGTTACCACGACTTGCGCTGTAGGGTGCGGACATAGGAATAGTTTAATTTACTATTCCAACACCAGTCCCCGTGGATAGTAGGGAAGGTGTTGGAATAGTAAATTAACTATTCCTTGTCCTTGAGCGCCCTCCAGCGCAAGTCGTGGTTACGACTTGCGTTGTAAGAGACGCGTCGTAATGGTAGCGCGGAGTAACATCCGCGTCGTAAAGGATGTTCCCCTTCAACATTTATGTTGACTGTGGTGTAAATCCGTTCAGTAAAGGTCTACATTTATGTTGTGTCTGGTGTAAATCCATTCAATACTTATCAGGTCGATCCAACACAGTGACGGATTGGAACTCCCGCCATCTAAAAGATTACAGCGATTGGCAACTTCACCCATCCTGATTTCAAATGATTCACTCAATGTCGGGTCCATGCACGATAGACCTGTTTGCTTCCAGACTCAAACGACAACTGGAGATTTTCTTCAGTTGGAGGCCGGATATGGTTTTACACAGGATTGGTCGACGACATTGAACTTTGCATTACCTCCATTTGTCCTTATTCCTGAAGTGACGAATCAGATATCCCACCAGAAAGCGGAGATCGTGCTAGTCACCCCTCTATGGAAAACTCAGCCTCGGTTTTGCATGATATTGGAATTGACATGCGATTGTCCTCTCCTTCTTCCGTGGTCTCCGTGGATGCTCCCTGTTGGCATGGAGGCTTTCAAGCAACAGTGGTCGTTGCCAGGAATATCGCAGGCAGCTTTGGATTTCATCCACTAGGCTTGGGCACCTTCCCCTAGGAAGCGGTACTCATCAGCCTGGCGAGGATGGTTGGGTTGGTGCTTGGAGAAGCACCTGGATCCTGTGGAGAAAGAATTATCTCAAGTGATCAATTTTCTCTCACAAAACGCCTCGGAAGGGTTGGCATACAGGTCTGTGAATAATTTCTGATCCGTCATTTCAGTGGGACACGCACAAGTGGATGGCAGACCGGTGGGAATGCATCCACTGATTTGTAAATTCCTCAAAGGAATCTGGGTGGCAAACCCGCCTAAGGCTCAGTATTCTGTGTTATGGGATGTCTTGAATGTTCTAAATTTGTTTGAAAAATCACCAAACAACTTACGATTATCTAGGAAACAGTTGTCAGCCAAATTAGCCATGCGCCTTTGCTTATCTGCTTGTCACCGCGTCTTTGACGTGAGAGTTCTGGACCTGACAGGCATTTTCCCTGAAGGGGTTTCTTTTACTATTTCTGCTATGACTAAGACGTTTTCACGATCCATTGATTATTATGTTTTTCCATCAAATGATAAATTGTGTGGGGTTAAATGTTTAAAGGCATATGAAGAGTGTACCCCCCTGTTATGTCCGAAGGGTTGTACGAGTGTGTTAATTGCCTTACAAAAGCCTTTCAACGCGGTTACATCTGCCACTATTGCTCGATGGCTGAAACCTGTTATTGAAGAAGCTGGTATTGACGAACAAGTATTTGTGCTCATTCTGTGAGAGGCACTATGGCGTCAAATTCATTTATGTTTGATTCAAGTGTTCATTATATAATGAAATCAGCTAATTGGTCTTCTGATTCTAAGTTTAAACAATTTTATTACAAACCTGTGGGCGATATTGCATCTGTTGTTTTGGATAAGCATTAAACGAGCATAATCCGAAGCCTCCGGTCCTGTAATAGAATAAGAAATTTTCTAGCATTCGCACCAATAATTTTCAATTTTATTAAGGACACGGAGGCTAGGATTATCCCGCCCAATATGTAATTATTATTACAGTAGTAATTCATTACCAGCTCTGATCTGTGTACTTTTCACAGTTATTACGAGTTGATTTTCTATTTCAGGCGCGGATCAGAAAGCAAAGGGATGCTTTGCCACATTGGAAGTCTCAGTTGGCACTTTGTGTCTTCGTCATGGCTGAACTTCCGTTGAAGTCGATTAGTTCTTGCAAGCTGTCAACGTTTGATGGTTGCGGATGTTAAAGACATTACTCGTTCAAGGCAAAGAAAGAGGATATGGTCACATGAAAGGCACCATGGCATGATGGGAAATGTAGTTGTTTATGTATATTGAACGTTTTTCATTGGCTGCTGAATTTTACAGTAAAGAAAGAGAAAGCATTATCCTCACCTCCGAGTCCTTAATAGAATTGAAAATTCTTGGCGCCAACGCTCGGAATTTTGTCACTCTTCTACTTGTGACTTGGCGAGGTTGGGCAGCGCGGGCCTCTAGGAGCGCGTGCATCTCTTCTCCTGGCGCTTTAGCGAGGTTGGGCAGCGCGGGCCTCTAGGAGCGTGTTCATCTCTTCTCTTGGCGCTTTAGCGAGGTTGGGCAGCGCGGGCCTCTAGGAGCGCGTGCATCTCTTCTCCTGGCGCTTTAGCGAGGTTGGGCAGCGCGGGCCTCTAGGAGCGCGTGCATCTCTTCTCCTGGCGCTTTAGCGAGGTTGGGCAGCGCGGGCCTCTAGGAGCGCGTGCATCTCTTCTCCTGGCGCTTTAGTGAGGTTGGGCAGCGCGGGCCTCTAGGAGCGTGTTCATCTCTTCTCTTGGCGCTTTAGTGAGGTTGGGCAGCGCGGGCCTCTAGGAGCGCGTGCATCTCTTCTCCTGGCGCTTTAGCGAGGTTGGGCAGCGCGGGCCTCTAGGAGCGTGTTCATCTCTTCTCATGGCGCTTTAGTGAGGTTGGGCAGCGCGGGCCTCTAGGAGCGCGTGCATCTCTTCTCCTGGCGCTTTAGCGAGGTTGGGCAGCGCGGGCCTCTAGGAGCGTGTTCATCTCTTCTCTTGGCGCTTTAGCGAGGTTGGGCAGCGCGGGCCTCTAGGAGCGCGTGCATCTCTTCTCCTGGCGCTTTAGCGAGGTTGGGCAGCGCGGGCCTCTAGGAGCGCGTGCATCTCTTCTCCTGGCGCTTTAGCGAGGTTGGGCAGCGCGGGCCTCTAGGAGCGCGTGCATCTCTTCTCCTGGCGCTTTAGCGAGGTTGGGCAGCGCGGGCCTCTAGGAGCGCGTGCATCTCTTCTCCTGGCGCTTTAGCGAGGTTGGGCAGCGCGGGCCTCTAGGAGCGCGTGCATCACTTCTCCTGGTGCTTTAGCGAGGTTGGGCAGCGCGGGCCTCTAGGAGCGCGTGCATCTCTTCTCCTGGCGCTTTAGCGAGGTTGGGCAGCGCGGGCCTCTAGGAGCGCGTGCATCTCTTCTCCTGGCGCTTTAGCGAGGTTGGGCAGCGCGGGCCTCTAGGAGCGTGTTCATCTCTTCTCTTGGCGCTTTAGCGAGGTTGGGCAGCGCGGGCCTCTAGGAGCGTGTTCATCTCTTCTCATGGCGCTTTAGTGAGGTTGGGCAGCGCGGGCCTCTAGGAGCGCGTGCATCTCTTCTCCTGGCGCTTTAGCGAGGTTGGGCAGCGCGGGCCTCTAGGAGCGCGTGCATCTCTTCTCATGGCGCTTTAGTGAGGTTGGGCAGCGCGGGCCTCTAGGAGCGCGTGCATCTCTTCTCCTGGCGCTTTAGCGAGGTTGGGCAGCGCGGGCCTCTAGGAGCGCGTGCATCTCTTCTCCTGGCGCTTTAGCGAGGTTGGGCAGCGCGGGCCTCTAGGAGCGCGTGCATCTCTTCTCCTGGCGCTTTGGCGAGGTTGGGCAGCGCGGGCCTCTAGGAGCGCGTGCATCTCTTCTCCTGGCGCTTTAGCGAGGTTGGGCAGCGCGGGCCTCTAGGAGCGCGTGCATCTCTTCTCCTGGCGCTTTAGTGAGGTTGGGCAGCGCGGGCCTCTAGGAGCGCGTGCATCTCTTCTCCTGGCGCTTTAGCGAGGTTGGGCAGCGCGGGCCTCTAGGAGCGCGTGCATCACTTCTCCTGGTGCTTTAGCGAGGTTGGGCAGCGCGGGCCTCTAGGAGCGCGTGCATCTCTTCTCCTGGCGCTTTAGCGAGGTTGGGCAGCGCGGGCCTCTAGGAGCGCGTGCATCTCTTCTCCTGGTGCTTTAGCGAGGTTGGGCAGCGCGGGCCTCTAGGAGCGCGTGCATCTCTTCTCCTGGCGCTTTAGTGAGGTTGGGCAGCGCGGGCCTCTAGGAGCGCGTGCATCTCTTCTCCTGGCGCTTTAGCGAGGTTGGGCAGCGCGGGCCTCTAGGAGCGCGTGCATCTCTTCTCCTGGCGCTTTGGCGAGGTTGGGCAGCGCGGGCCTCTAGGAGCGCGTGCATCTCTTCTCCTGGCGCTTTAGCGAGGTTGGGCAGCGCGGGCCTCTAGGAGCGCGTGCATCTCTTCTCCTGGCGCTTTAGCGAGGTTGGGCAGCGCGGGCCTCTAGGAGCGCGTGCATCTCTTCTCCTGGCGCTTTGGCGAGGTTGGGCAGCGCGGGCCTCTAGGAGCGCGTGCATCTCTTCTCTTGGCGCTTTAGCGAGGTTGGGCAGCGCGGGCCTCTAGGAGCGCGTGCATCTCTTCTCCTGGCGCTTTAGCGAGGTTGGGCAGCGCGGGCCTCTAGGAGCGTGTTCATCTCTTCTCTTGGCGCTTTAGCGAGGTTGGGCAGCGCGGGCCTCTAGGAGCGTGTTCATCTCTTCTCTTGGCGCTTTAGCGAGGTTGGGCAGCGCGGGCCTCTAGGAGCGCGTGCATCTCTTCTCCTGGCGCTTTAGCGAGGTTGGGCAGCGCGGGCCTCTAGGAGCGCGTGCATCTCTTCTCCTGGCGCTTTAGTGAGGTTGGGCAGCGCGGGCCTCTAGGAGCGCGTGCATCTCTTCTCATGGCGCTTTAGCGAGGTTGGGCAGCGCGGGCCTCTAGGAGCGTGTTCATCTCTTCTCTTGGCGCTTTAGCGAGGTTGGGCAGCGCGGGCCTCTAGGAGCGCGTGCATCTCTTCTCCTGGCGCTTTAGCGAGGTTGGGCAGCGCGGGCCTCTAGGAGCGCGTGCATCTCTTCTCCTGGCGCTTTAGCGAGGTTGGGCAGCGCGGGCCTCTAGGAGCGCGTGCATCACTTCTCCTGGTGCTTTAGCGAGGTTGGGCAGCGCGGGCCTCTAGGAGCGCGTGCATCTCTTCTCCTGGCGCTTTAGTGAGGTTGGGCAGCGCGGGCCTCTAGGAGCGCGTGCATCTCTTCTCATGGCGCTTTAGCGAGGTTGGGCAGCGCGGGCCTCTAGGAGCGTGTTCATCTCTTCTCTTGGCGCTTTAGCGAGGTTGGGCAGCGCGGGCCTCTAGGAGCGCGTGCATCTCTTCTCCTGGCGCTTTAGCGAGGTTGGGCAGCGCGGGCCTCTAGGAGCGCGTGCATCTCTTCTCCTGGCGCTTTAGTGAGGTTGGGCAGCGCGGGCCTCTAGGAGCGCGTGCATCTCTTCTCATGGCGCTTTAGCGAGGTTGGGCAGCGCGGGCCTCTAGGAGCGTGTTCATCTCTTCTCTTGGCGCTTTAGCGAGGTTGGGCAGCGCGGGCCTCTAGGAGCGCGTGCATCTCTTCTCCTGGCGCTTTAGTGAGGTTGGGCAGCGCGGGCCTCTAGGAGCGCGTGCATCTCTTCTCCTGGCGCTTTAGCGAGGTTGGGCAGCGCGGGCCTCTAGGAGCGCGTGCATCTCTTCTCCTGGCGCTTTAGCGAGGTTGGGCAGCGCGGGCCTCTAGGAGCGCGTGCATCTCTTCTCCTGGCGCTTTAGCGAGGTTGGGCAGCGCGGGCCTCTAGGAGCGCGTGCATCACTTCTCCTGGTGCTTTAGCGAGGTTGGGCAGCGCGGGCCTCTAGGAGCGTGTTCATCTCTTCTCTTGGCGCTTTAGCGAGGTTGGGCAGCGCGGGCCTCTAGGAGCGCGTGCATCTCTTCTCCTGGCGCTTTAGCGAGGTTGGGCAGCGCGGGCCTCTAGGAGCGCGTGCATCTCTTCTCCTGGCGCTTTAGTGAGGTTGGGCAGCGCGGGCCTCTAGGAGCGCGTGCATCTCTTCTCCTGGCGCTTTAGCGAGGTTGGGCAGCGCGGGCCTCTAGGAGCGTGTGCATCTCTTCTCCTGGCGCTTTAGCGAGGTTGGGCAGCGCGGGCCTCTAGGAGCGCGTGCATCTCTTCTCCTGGCGCTTTAGCGAGGTTGGGCAGCGCGGGCCTCTAGGAGCGCGTGCATCACTTCTCCTGGTGCTTTAGCGAGGTTGGGCAGCGCGGGCCTCTAGGAGCGCGTGCATCTCTTCTCCTGGCGCTTTAGCGAGGTTGGGCAGCGCGGGCCTCTAGGAGCGCGTGCATCTCTTCTCCTGGCGCTTTGGCGAGGTTGGGCAGCGCGGGCCTCTAGGAGCGCGTGCATCTCTTCTCATGGCGCTTTAGCGAGGTTGGGCAGCGCGGGCCTCTAGGAGCGCGTGCATCTCTTCTCCTGGCGCTTTAGCGAGGTTGGGCAGCGCGGGCCTCTAGGAGCGCGTGCATCTCTTCTCCTGGCGCTTTAGCGAGGTTGGGCAGCGCGGGCCTCTAGGAGCGCGTGCATCTCTTCTCCTGGCGCTTAAGCGAGGTTGGGCAGCGCGGGCCTCTAGGTCAGGAACAGTGACGTGTCCTTTACGGGCTCTACCACATCTGCTGCGCTCGGTGCTCATGGACCCTTGCACCCGTCTTCCTTCCTCTCAGATCTCCCCTGTACGTCCACTGGAGCTTTAGAGAAATGCACTTAGCAACTGTAAAATACCAGAAATATAAAAGAGGAACTGCGTGGACATCTGCACTATTTTTCGGTTGTTATTGTAGGCATAAGAGTTTAATAGAACATTTGAATGTTGAGAGCTCCATTGAAGACAACGGAGCCGCAGCAGCCTATGTGAACTGGTTGAGGCCCGCTGCACTCAGCATTTCAAAGTTCCAATGCTCAGCCTCTGCCTTTCTCTTTCCTCTGCCTCTTGACAACACATGGAGTGTGCAGGGGAAAGCGAAAGGCAGAGGCAGGGGTGCAGGGCTCGGAGCCTTCGCCGACCCTCCGACCTAGCTCGGAGTCACTGCCACCTCGGAGGGTCGGAGGATGATGATCAGCTCCTGGGTCTCCCTGGCTCAGCTGAACTACAAAAAGCAGTTTAGTCAAGCCGGGGAGAACCAGGGCTGACTTCAGCCCCTTTTCACAGCCCTTGCTCTGAATGTTCTACATCGAAGAGTCGTGGCCCTGTGCACGGTGTGAGCTGTAGAACATTCACAGCACCGGCTGTGAATAAAGGCCTCACGGAGCCGAGGAGGTTTCAACCCCCTCGGGCTTTGTGAGGCGTCCGTTTTACTAATTAGAACATTCTGTCCTGATGGGCCGGAATGTTTTAATAGAGTTATGGCCCCCTGTAGCTGGGCTATACCCACCGTTAAGCGTCCACCCCCTTGTTAACTCTGGAGAGAGCTTTTAATGGCCAGTATATCCTATAAAGCTGTATTATATTAACTTATTTTGATACATTTTTATTTGTAGATTGTTATTTAAAATTTTCCTTTGCCGGTGATGAAGCAAATGAAATGAAATGAAAAAAATACTTGGTTGAGCGCACTGCGGCCAAGCGGCTTCCTGGCGCTAGAACTAGACCTGACTCTGCGGCGGATCCTAGGGAACTAACAGGGGAATGCCTGAGAGAACAAAAACGTTTTCAGGGCCTTACGAAAGTGAGTATAGTTGGGAATAGAGCGAATGAAAAAAGGAAGACTGTTCCAGAATTGGGGAGCAAGGACCGAAAAGCGAGTGCCCCCCGTTCTGGATTTGCGGAAGCGGGGAACTTGAAGAAGAGAGAGAGAAGAAGAACGAAGAGTGCGGGTCGGGGTGTAGGGAGTGATCATAGAAACAATGAAAAGAGGGTCGGAGTGAGTGTAAGCCCGATAGGCCAAACAGGCCAATTTAAAGAAGGATCTTAGGTGCACCGGGAGCCAATGGAGAGACTTGAGTGCCGGCGTGATGTGGGAGGATTTGGGAAGACAGAGGATGAGGCCTGATTTTGGATGGCCTGTAGGTGTCGGGTTTCGTAAGCAGGTATGCCTACGTACAGGCCATTCCCATAGTCAAGGCGGGAGGTGATAAGGGCCATGACTATGGATTTTAGGGCGTCAGTGGAAAAGTACCGAGAGATCTTCCGGATGAGGCGAAGGGATAGGAAACAGGAAGATACGACGGAGCTAACTTGGGCATGCATGGTAAGGTCATGACTGACCTTAATGCCCAAGGTCCGAAGAGCGGAAACCGGTGAGGGAGGGGGGCCAAAGGAAGGGGCCAATGAATCGGGGACCAAGGGTTGGAGGGGCCACCTGTGAGGACAAGCTCCGTCTTGTCAGGATTGAGCTTCAGATGGTTGAAGCTCATCCATTCAGAAATAAAAACTAAGGTGGAGCAAAGATTGGGAAGAGAGTCCGGGGGAGTAGAAAGATCGAAGACGAGCTGGAGGTCATCCGCGTAATTGTACACGGAAACCCCCAGCTCGCAGACGGAAAGAATAAGAGGGTAAATATAAAGATTAAAGAGGAGAGGAGACAGAGAGGAACCTTGGGGAACCCCGCAGGAAACTGAGCGGGGGGGAGCGGAGAAACCCGATAGATGGACCGCTTGGGACCTGCCTAGGAGGAAGGACGCTAGCCAGGAGTGAGCCGTGCCCCTAATGCCCGCCGCGCTGACACGGTCGAGGAGGATGGCATGGTCGACCGTGTCAAACGCAGCGGACAAGTCGAGGAGGACCAGGGCTTGGGGAAGATTGATGTCGGCTTTCCCCTTGAGTTCGTCCAGGACCGCGATGATCACTGTCTCCGTAGAGTGTCCTGGTCGAAAGCCCGCCTGATGGGGGGTCAGGAGGCAGTTCTCCTCAACGTAAGAGGACAAGCAAGATGTAACGTGGCTTTCAAGGATCTTCCCCAAGTAGGGGAGAAGGGAGATGGGCCTAAAATTAGAGGAGAGAGAGGGGTCAAGACCGGATTTCTTGAGAATAGGCAGAACCATAGCGGTTTTAAATGAAGTAGGGACATAACCCAAAGCCAGGGAGGTGTTAAGAAGGGCAAGGGGAGGAGCGGGACAGCTGGTGAAGAGAGCTTTGAGGATCCGTGCCGGAGCACAGTCCATCGGAGAGCCAGACTTGACTTTAGAAAGCAGGTTAAGAAAGCTATCAGTAGAAATAGAAGGAAAATGGTCCAGTGAAGAAGTGGGCAGGGGGGGGGACAGAGAGCACGGAGTTGGGACACCACGGGAATATTAGCTTTTATGTTGGCAATCTTGTCAATAAAATAATCGTTGAGGGAGGAGCAGAGGGACTGGGTAGGGACAAGACTGGTGCTCGTGCGGTCAGAAGTGGCGAGATGATGGACTAGAGAAAAGATTTCTCGGGGTTTATTGGCAGCGAGAGAAACTCTCTCGGTGAAATAATTGGTTTTGGCCGTCAAGATTGCTTTTTTGTAGTTATTGAGGAGAAGTTTGTATTTTGCGCGGAGAATGGGGCAGTAATTTCGTCTCCAATGAAGCAAGGTGAAGAACAAGATTTTGTTCAAACTTGTGAAGTTAATCTCCCATAACTGTAATTAAATTAATAAGCTTGTGGTGAAATTACTAATCAATTTAGTTTAAGAATACATTCATCAATACACGCGGGATAAACTAATCTGCTTTTTGTTGCAAACGCAAAGGAAAAAAAATAATAAACTAGCCTTGTCTATTGTCTTTGTCAGTATTAAATGCGGCTGTTTAACTAATGGCATGTGCTTATTTTGTGTGCTTATGTTATGTCTTTTCTGTGACAAAAGCTAATTAATTGATGTCTTGTGTTTGTTTAATAATAGTTTCCTAAGTGAGAACTAAAGGTGGTTGAGAAAACATGGCTGACAGAGCTGCAGACGCGAACGCTTGTCCAGAGTGAAGTCTTTGCACATGCGTAGCCTTGAAGATTTTTACTGCATTGTCATCGTTAATTGAAAAAGCAGTTCTTTGGTTGGGTTGAACGTGCTCATGGAGAAAAGGCTCAAGGACAGAAACTTAAAGTGTCTGCCAAGGCTAGGAAGTAAATGTTCAAAACTCGAGGAAAAGTAACTTTCTTGAGGAAGTTGAAAGATGTGGAAGTGAAAGACAATAGGGCTTATGTGAAGCCTGGACTTGGTCAAGAATCGGAGATGACCTAATGTATTTAATCATGGACTGACTTCGGACAGCCAATGAAAAGCTCGGATTTGCTAAAAGGAATGTAAAATGTAGAAAGTTTAGCTAGAAAGAAAAGGTATAAAACCTGACACTGGGAGCAGGGAAAAGGGCTCGCTGCAACTCTCTTCTTTCTGATTCCTGGATGACGTGTCATGCTGTTGGACTTTTGGCGCACGTAAGGATAGAAGAATTTAATTGATTTTTTCTTTCTAGGTGAAGTGAGAAATAGACAGGTTTAGGGAATGGGAACTGTTATTCTGCTAATAATTCATGTTTCTGAGCTTGCTTTGAAAATGTCAGTTCATTAATTCATTTCCTTATTAAATGCTGCTTTCTCAATTGCCTATAAAATAAAGATTCTTAAACGTAAATGCTTTTTCTTTATGACAAATAAAGTTAATAAAACTAGATTTGAAAAGACAAGCTGGTCTTGTTTATTTATGGTCTAGTTACCATCAGTTGATTCAATCGCCTTGGTGGTCTGATTAATGAATGTTAAATGTTAAATCTATGGAAAGAATAGATAAACAGCTGTTGTATATAATTTTGTAAATAATAGTTTAGCTAATCATACCACCTGATTCAGACGCTCAAAAATTGTCTCATTGGTAGTATGGGCCTTTATATGTGATTCATGATTAATGGTGAGTATTGAGGTGATAGGTAGCGTTATTGAGACAGTTTTTCAATAAGAGCGCTGGATCACCGGCAACATGGCAGATCAAAGTATGGCATGCCTTCCACTATTCTGTACAACCCACCTGTGCCAAGGAAGCAATAGAAGAAAATGTTAGCCATTGGAGGTGACAAGTGTGGCCCAATCAGGAAACAAGCAGTCCTACTTCAACACTCAGGAGTTAAGGGAAGAGGGTAGAAGAGGACTCACCCGAAAAACACTTAGGGATGGGGAATGGACAACCAAGCAATGCGTGTTGGATGTCCTTGCAGATATTAGATTCACAAGTACCCCAAAAACGAAAGTTGTCCTTGAGCACCACAATTATGTTTTTTTAGAACACAAAGGATTAGATCTTACTTAGTTGTATCAAGGGCATTAGCTTCATCTTGTCGATTTGAGCAGTTAATGGATTCATTGACAAAAGATTAAATTGTAAGGTGCATAAACAATAAATCAATAAAAAATAAACTCTTAACAAAATGCCCAGCTTGGATGAAGTTACTCAAATAGATGAAGGCGTGGAGCCCACTGCAATGCGATTAAAAGAAATGGACAGAGCTACTGATAGTAAAGGGGATACTGTAGATGAAGTGGAATTTATGGTCACCAACATAAAAGAAAAGATGAAACAAAAACAAACCTTATTAAAGCGAAGTATGACAGAAATATAAAGCAAAAAAAGAACACTTTTAGGTAAGTGACGTGTTTTCGATGTGGAGCTCTTAAGCATATATCTTCCATCACAACATTCGTAGCTAGCAATGCAATATATAGAAACTGTAAAAGGAGAGGAAATTTTGCAGAAGTATATAAATCAAAAAATATTAGTAAAAAGATACAGAAAAGGAGCCAATAAATTCATAGGGGCAGATTTATGATAACTGGCGCATCCCCAGGGATGCGCCAGTTATTTTGCGCCGCTGCTCTGCAACCCATGGTGCGCCGCATTTACAATGCGGCGCACCATGGGGCAAAAACGGCACAGATGCGTGACACATCTGTGCCGTAAAGGTGGTGGATTGCTGGAGTTGCGTCGCAAGCGCGACACAGCTCCAGCAAGGCTCGGGGGTGCCCCATCTTTACAATGCTGCGTCAAGACCTAGGCCTGCTTCAAGCAGGCGCAGGCTTTTGACGCAGCATTGGCCTGAAAGTGACTGAGTGAAATCTTATAGATTTCACTCAGCCACTTTTGCGAGGCGCACCTGCCCCGGAACGCCCACCCTGCGCCGGAACGCCCACAAGTGGCGCAGGGCTTTACAACGTGACGCATCTGCCTAGATGCGTCACGTTGTAAATGGGTCCTAGGGATGCGCCACATTTACGCCGCAGTTGCGTGACGCAAACGTGGCGCTTTTCCAACAATAGTGTCTGCAAGAGTGTACAGGTAGTAATCTTGACCATAGCATGCTTAACACATGTTCCTCTAGTGAAGCCTGACTGCTGTGTGCCACAGTCCCAGGTCTGAGCTAAGGATGTATTAGTAGGAATCGAAGGACCTATCTGGTTAACATGAGATTACTGCGTACAATCGTACGTCCGGTATTTGTAAAGCGCAAACTACATACCCCTATGGGTGTCAAGGCGCTGGGGGCCGACGTGGAAATTAGGTGAGATGTTACCCAGAGTCACATGGTGCTGAGCTGCGTTGTCACCGGAGCCGGGGATCAAACCGTGATCCCTGTGCTCTGAAGTCAGCTGTCCTGGCCGCTGCGCCACACCGATCCACCAGTGCATTGAAGCCTAACCAGTCTCACTGCATAATATTCCACTTTCCTACACACCCCACCATTGAAAATCACAAACCTTTCAAGGTTGCTTCTTTCATAAGTGGCGGCTTGAAGGTGGGGCCCACCACACTGCACGTCTGCGTGCACTGTGAACCCTCAGAGAGAGATGGAGCATAGTCGGGCATCCCTCTTGCACCATTGGTTCTAGTAGGATTCGGTGGCCGATGGTATCGATTGGTGGTATTATCTTTTCCTGACTTGATCGGGTTTAATCCTGAGATCATCCCTCATTGATCAGGCCCCTAGTTCACGACGGGCTGGGATGCAAAGGTCTCCATGGACTTTAGCATCTTTCTGAAACCATCCTGCTTTTATCAAAAGTTGTGTCGAAAAGGGGGAAGCGCGCAGCGATTGGGCGCAGATTGATTTGCTGATATGTTTATATCAAGAGAAGGTTTTTTCAAGAGATCAGAAACTACGGGGCTGTTGAGCGAGCAGGAACCTGGCACTGCTGGACATTCATCCTTAAAAGGTTGATGTCGGGCAGCGGGAGAAGCGCTGAGATCCTCCCTGACTTGGACAGGGATCCAGAACATCATACTTGGTGTCATCAGTTCTCGCAAATCCTGCTCAACAAAAGGCTGAAACTGAGTAGAAGGATCCCATGAGGCTGGTGAGGCGTGAGGGGTCTCCGCGTGCTCACCTGCACTTCTACGATTGGACAATCTGCTGGAAAGAGTTCACACCAGATCCTCAGAGTAGAAGGATCCCATGAGACTGATGAGGCGGGAGGGGGTCTCCGTGTGCTCACCAGAACATCTCCGATTGGACACTCTGCTGGAAAGAGATCACACCAGATCCTCAGAGAGCTCCATGGACAGTGATCTGCGGTTCAGACAGAGTGGGACTCAACAAGTCTTACAGGACTCTAGAAGGTTCCTTTAGTTTATGAAATAACCATTGAAAAAATTATCTGTGAGGTTCTCAGGCTGTAGTTCTGGAGGCAAAGGGGATACACTACGTCATCCGCAGCAGCACACTGTTGACGTCACTCTGGAAGGTGCTTAAGTCTAGTTGAAGAAGGTTGAAAGGCGCTACTTCGTCAAGAGCAGCTTATTTTTTCCAAACGACGCCTTTCATGTCCCTTGTTAATGTGTTGCATGTCAGAGTCATGTGTGTGCTCCCTCCCGCCTTCTTTTCCACCCCGTCCTAGTGACCCACTCTCCAGTATTCTTTCCTCCTCCCTTGCTTCTACCCTTCCACCCCCTTCCCTCGCGCAATGATCTGCCTTTCTTTCCTTCCTTTCTTCGTACCCTCTTTTTCTCACCTTTACTCCATTTTATCTTCCCTTCTCCCAAGCTCTCGTCCCTCCTCGCTCCCTTCAATCTTTTCTCACATCCTTTCTTTCTTTCTCCCCCTTCTTCCTTGCTTCTATACCCCCTTCCTACTCCCTTCTCTGATTTTTCTTCGTTCTGCTTTTTCTTACTCACTCTTGATCTCCTGTTCTTTCTCCCTCCTTCTGTCTTCTCTCCTTGGTTCTCTCTTTATTTCTCCCTCCCTCTCTCCGTGTTTGTTATTTTCCGTCCGTCTCACCTTTTTCTCATTTCCCTTTCTTACTGTTTTTCTTATTATGTATTGATACCTTGCTGACTTCATAAGACACCCCCTTCCTCTCTACTAACGTCTTTCGCTCCCTAATTCCTTCCCTTCTTCCTCCCTCCATGAATGTCCTTCCTCGTGTTCTCCCTCCTGCCCCCTTCCCTCCTCTGCTCCCTGGTCTCTTGCAGTGTTTGGTGCATGTTTGTAAATGCTTGTTTATCTGCCGCAGACCCTTGAATGATGGCTCCCTCCACTGGCCCCACCGCCTGTTGATGGATGCTGCGCCTTCTATCTCGGTTTCCTGCTCTCGATTGAATATTCTATAACCAGTGTCAGAAAGATCTATCCTTCTGTGGCCCCCCAGACACCGGGGAGAGGTTTATGTCTAGAAACCGACAGATGCTCAATAAAGAACACACTCCAGGGGGGCTGAAGAAACATGGAATGAAAGGGATGGTGAAGGATGGCAGAGTGATGAGGGGGGCGCGGGGGTCTTAGAGGATGCTCTTAGACCCGCACTGGCAGCATCTCTCTGGCTCTTGCACCCTCAGACCCCCACCTTTTACCCCCGCCTGCTCCACTCCCCCCATGGTGAGGTCTGGTATCTGCCCACAACATTCGTTTCCTGAATATTTATTTACAAATCATGTTTTCACCCTGATTTAGGAAACTCATTCAGGGGTAACCCCTGTCTCTACACATATCTGCCCACATGCTGCCTGTACCTTACTCCTACAGTGACACACTGGACTCTGCACTTTACTCCATCAGGGGCTTCTATCACCCCCTCCTGGACGTCTCTTCTTCCGATCAGCCACTCACAAGTGTTTGACGTCATCTTTACTCCATCAGGAACTTACATTATTGTCTCCTGGACGTTCCATGTTCTGATCGGTCCCTCTGGTGCCAGCCCCCCTGGTGCCAGCCTCTCAGGTCCCAGCTCCTCACATGCCAACCCTCAGATGCCAGTCCCTCTGATGGCAGAACCGCAGGTCTCAACCCTTTGGTGCCAGTCCCTCTGGTGCCAGCCTTCATATGTCAGTCCCTCTGGTGCCAGCCCTCAGATGTCAGTCCCTCTGGTGCCAGCCCTCAGATGTCAGTCCCTCTGGTGCCAGCCCTCAGATGCCAGTTCCTCTGGTGCCAACCCCTCTGGTGCCAGTCCCTCAGATGCCAGTCCCTCTGGTGCCAGCCTTCATATGTCAGTCCCTCTGGTGCCAGCCTTCATATGTCAGTCCCTCTGGTGCCAGCCCTCAGATGTCAGTCCCTCTGGTGCCAGCCCTCAGATGTCAGTCCCTTTGGTGCCACCTAAGAAGTCAGTCCCTCTGGTGCCAGCCCTCGTATGTCAGTACCTCTGGTGCCATCCCTCAGATGTCAGTCCCTCTGGTGCCAGCCTTCATATGTCAGTCGCTCTGGTGCCAGTCCTCAGATGTCAGTCCCTCTGGTGCCAGCCCTCAGATGTCAGTCCCTCTGGTGCCAGCCCTCAGATGCCAGTTACTCTGGTACCAACCCCTCTGGTGCCAGTCCCTCAGATGCCAGTCCCTCTGGTGCCAGCCTTCATATGTCAGTCCCTCTGGTGCCAGCCTTCATATGTCAGTCCCTCTGGTGCCAGCCCTCAGATGTCAGTCCCTCTGGTGCCAGCCCTCAGATCTCAGTCCCTTTGGTGCCACCTAAGAAGTCAGTCCCTCTGGTGCCAGCCCTCGTATGTCAGTCCCTCTGGTGCCATCCCTCAGATGTCAGTCCCTCTGGTGCCAGCCCTCAGATGTCAGTCCCTCTGGTGCCAGCCCTCAGATGTCAGTCCCTCTGGTGCCAGCCCTCAGATGTCAGTCCCTCTGGTGCCAGCCCTCAGATGCCAGTTCCTCTGGTGCCAACCCCTCTGGTGCCAGTCCCTCAGATGCCAGTCCCTCTGGTGCCAGCCTTCATATGTCAGTCCCTCTGGTGCCAGCCTTCATATGTCAGTCCCTCTGGTGCCAGCCCTCAGATGTCAGTCCCTCTGGTGCCAGCCCTCAGATGTCAGTCCCTTTGGTGCCACCTAAGAAGTCAGTCCCTCTGGTGCCAGCCCTCGTATGTCAGTCCCTCTGGTGCCATCCCTCAGATGTCAGTCCCTCTGGTGCCAGCCTTCATATGTCAGTCGCTCTGGTGCCAGCCTTCATATGTCAGTCCCTCTGGTGCCAGCCCTCAGATGTCAGTCCCTCTGGTGCCAGCCTTCATATGCCAGTCCCTTTGGTGCCACCTAAGATGTCAGTCCCTCTGGTGCCAGCCCTCAGATGTCAGTCGCTCTGGTGCCAGCCCTCAGATGTCAGTCCCTCTGGTGCCAGCCCTCAGATGTCAGTCCCTCTGGTGCCAGCCTTCAGATGTCAGTCCCTTTGGTGCCACCTAAGATGTCAGTCCCTCTGGTGCCAGCCCTCAGATGTCAGTCCCTCTGGTGCCAGCCCTCAGATGTCAGTCCCTCTGGTGCCAGCCCTCAGATGTCAGTCGCTCTGGTGCCAGCCCTCAGATGTCAGTCCCTCTGGTGCCAGCCCTCAGATGTCAGTCCCTCTGGTGCCAGCCCTCAGATGTCAGTTCCTCTGGTGCCAGCCTTCAGATGTCAGTCGCTCTGGTGCCAGCCCTCAGATGTCAGTCCCTCTGGTGCCAGCCCTCAGATGTCAGTCGCTCTGGTGCCAGCCCTCAGATGTCAGTCGCTCTGGTGCCAGCCCTCAGATGTCAGTCGCTCTGGTGCCAGCCCTCACATGTCAGTCCCTCTGGTGCCAGCCTTCAGATGTCAGTCCCTTTGGTGCCACCTAAGAAGTCAGTCCCTCTGGTGCCAGCCCTCGTATGTCAGTCGCTCTGGTACCAGCCCTCAGATGTCAGTCCCTTTGGTGCCACCTCAGATGTCAGTCCCTCTGGTGCCAGCCCTCAGATGTCAGTCCCTCTGGTGCCAGCCCTCAGATGTCAGTCCCTCTGGTGCCAGCCTTCATATGTCAGTCCCTCTGGTGCCAGTCCTCAGATGTCAGTTCCTCTGGTGCCAGCCCTCAGATGTCAGTCCTTCTGGTGCCAGTCTTCATATGTCAGTCCCTCTGGTGCCAGCCCTCAGATGTTAGTCCCTCTGGTGCCAGCCCTCAGATGTCAGTTCCTCTGGTGCCAGCCTTCAGATGTCAGTCCCTCTGGTGCCAGCCCTCAGATGTCAGTCCCTCTGGTGCCAGCCCTCAGATGTCAGTCCCTCTGGTGCCAGCCTTCATATGTCAGTCCCTCTGGTGCCAGTCCTCAGATGTCAGTCCCTCTGGTGCCAGCCCTCAGATGTCAGTCCTTCTGGTGCCAGTCTTCATATGTCAGTCCCTCTGGTGCCAGCCCTCAGATGTTAGTCCCTCTGGTGCCAGCCCTCAGATGTCAGTTCCTCTGGTGCCAGCCTTCAGATGTCAGTCCCTCTGGTGCCAGCCCTCAGATGTCAGTCCCTCTGGTGCCAGCCCTCAGATGTCAGTCCCTCTGGTGCCAGCCTTCAGATGTCAGTCGCTCTGGTGCCAGCCCTCAGATGTCAGTCCCTCTGGTGCCAGCCCTCAGATGTCAGTCCCTCTGGTGCCAGCCCTCAGATGTCAGTCCCTCTGGTGCCAGCCCTCAGATGTCAGTTCCTCTGGTGCCAGTCCCTCAGGTGCCAGTCCCTCTGGTGCCAGCCCTCAGATGTCAGTCGCTCTGGTGCCAGCCCTCAGATGTCAGTCGCTCTGGTGCCAGCCCTCAGATGTCAGTCGGTCTGGTGCCAGCCCTCACATGTCAGTCCCTCTGGTGCCAGCCTTCAGATGTCAGTCCCTTTGGTGCCACCTAAGAAGTCAGTCCCTCTGGTGCCAGCCCTCGTATGTCAGTCGCTCTGGTACCAGCCCTCAGATGTCAGTCCCTTTGGTGCCACCTCAGATGTCAGTCCCTCTGGTGCCAGCCCTCAGATGTCATTCCCTCTGGTGCCAGCCCTCAGATGTCAGTCCCTCTGGTGCCAGCCTTCATATGTCAGTCCCTCTGGTGCCAGTCCTCAGATGTCAGTCCCTCTGGTGCCAGCCCTCAGATGTCAGTCCTTCTGGTGCCAGTCTTCATATGTCAGTCCCTCTGGTGCCAGCCCTCAGATGTTAGTCCCTCTGGTGCCAGCCCTCAGATGTCAGTTCCTCTGGTGCCAGCCTTCAGATGTCAGTCCCTCTGGTGCCAGCCCTCAGATGTCAGTCCCTCTGGTGCCAGCCCTCAGATGTCAGTCCCTCTGGTGCCAGCCTTCATATGTCAGTCCCTCTGGTGCCAGTCCTCAGATGTCAGTCCCTCTGGTGCCAGCCCTCAGATGTCAGTCCTTCTGGTGCCAGCCTTCATATGTCAGTCCCTCTGGTGCCAGCCCTCAGATGTTAGTCCCTCTGGTGCCAGCCCTCAGATGTCAGTTCCTCTGGTGCCAGCCTTCAGATGTCAGTCCCTCTGGTGCCAGCCCTCAGATGTCAGTCCCTCTGGTGCCAGCCCTCAGATGTCAGTCCCTCTGGTGTCAGCCTTCAGATGTCAGTCGCTCTGGTGCCAGCCCTCAGATGTCAGTCCCTCTGGTGCCAGCCCTCAGATGTCAGTCCCTCTGGTGCCAGCCCTCAGATGTCAGTCCCTCTGGTGCCAGCCCTCAGATGTCAGTTCCTCTGGTGCCAGTCCCTCAGGTGCCAGTCCCTCTGGTGCCAGCCCTCAGATGTCAGTCCCTCTGGTGCCAGTCCCTCAGGTGCCATCCCTCCGATGCCAGGCCCTCTGGTGCCAGCCTTCATATGTCAGTCCCTCTGGTGTCAGCCTTCATATATTCATAGCGCTAATCGCGATCAGAGATATTTATCGCTGCGTGTTGATAATATGTCCCTTTGTCCCTTCCAGAGAAAATAATAGCTCCCACGTGCTGCCACCCACCACACCCTCCATGTAGCAAGGGTGCGCTCGGCCCCAATGCTAGCAAGGAAACCGGGCCCCCATGCAGCTTTTGTAAAGTAAGGCGGTCACAACTGGGATGTAGTGTGCCCCTCACAATCCTGAGCCCCAGTGCCACTGCCCGGCCTCACTGATGATAGCTACTACCTAACAAGTGGACTGTCTCTGCCCGTTGTGAGAGTGGGCGCCATCCTGCCCCACCAGAGTCCCACCATCTCTGAGTCCAAACTATGGTGTCTCCCCTACTTCAATTTCCCCTCCTTGCGTCACTGCTCTAAGACCCAAGCAGCACTGGCGCAGCAAGGGTGGGCCGGCCCCAAATGCAAGCAAGAAAGGATAGTACTTGGGGTTTAGTTATTCCCTTGCCCCAGTTTGACGTGTTGAGTTGGCCCAGTGGAGTGATGGGCCAACCAAACGCCACCGCACCCGCAGCACCAATGATACCTACAGACCTCTCTCATCTGCCCACTCCACCGACCCAGGGCAGGCTGCCCGCCCCTTGGTATAAAAGAGGATGAAAGCCCCACATCTGGCCCAGGCTGCCTGCCCCTTGGCATAAAAGAGGACGAAAGCCTCACATCTGGCCCAGGCTGCCTGCCCTTTGGCATAAAAGACGATGAAAGCTGCACATCTGGCCCCACTGCCTGCCCCTTGGCATAAAAGAGGATGAAAGCCCCACATCTGGCCCAGGCTGCCTGCCTCTTGGTATAAAAGACGATGAAAGCCCCACATCTGGCCCAGGCTGCCTGCCTCTTGGCATAAAAGAGGATGAAAGCTGCACATCTGGCCCCGGCTGCCTGCCCCTTGGCATAAAAGAGGATGAAAGCCCCACATCTGGCCCAGGCTGCCTGCCCCTTGGCATAAAAGAGGATGAACGCCCCACATCTGGCCCAGGCTGCCTGCCCCTTGGCATAAAAGAGGATGAACGCCCCACATCTGGCCCTGGCTGCCTGCCCCTTGGCATAAAAGAGGATGAAAGCCCCACATCTGGCCCAGACTGCCTGCCCCTTGGCATAAAAGAGGATGAAAGCCCCACATCTGGCCCAGGCTGCCTACCTCTTGGCATAAAAGACGATGAAAGCTGCACATCTGGCCCAGGCTGCCTGCCCCTTTGCATAAAAGAGGATGAAAGCCCCACATCTGGCCCAGACTGCCTGCCTCTTGGCATAAAAGAGGATGAAAGCCCCACATCTGGCCCAGGCTGCCTGCCTCTTGGTATAAAAGAGGATGAAAGCCCCACATCTGACCCAGGCTGCCTGCCCCTTGGCATAAAAGAGGATGAAATCCCCACATCTGGCCCAGGCTGCCTGCCTCTTGGTATAAAAGAGGATGAAAGCCCCACATCTGGCCCAGGCTGCCTGCCCCTTGGCATAAAAGAGGATGAAAGCTGCACATCTGGCCCCGGCTGCCTGCCCCTTGGCATAAAAGAGGATGAAAGCTGCACATCTGGCCCAGGCTGCCTGCCCCTTGGCATAAAAGAGGATGAAAGCCCCACATCTGGCCCAGGTTGCCTGCCTCTTGGTATAAAAGAGGATGAAAGCCCCACATCTGGCCCAGGCTGCCTGCCCCTTGGCATAAAAGAGGATGAAAGCCCCACATCTGGCCCAGGCTGCCTGCCTCTTGGTATAAAAGAGGATGAAAGCCCCACATCTGGCCCAGGCTGCCTGCCCCGTGGCATAAAAGAGGATGAAAGCTGCACATCTGGCCCCGGCTGCCTGCCCCTTGGCATAAAAGAGGATGAAAGCTGCACATCTGGCCCAGGCTGCCTGCCTCTTGGCATAAAAGAGGATGAAAGCTGCACATCTGGCCCCGGCTGCCTGCCCCTTGGCATAAAAGAGGATGAAAGCCCCACATCTGGCCCAGACTGCCTGCCTCTTAGCATAAAAGAGGATGAAAGCCCCACATCTGGCCCAGGCTGCCTGCCTCTTGGTATAAAAGAGGATGAAAGCCCCACATCTGGCCCAGGCTGCCTGCCTCTTGGTATAAAAGAGGATGAAAGCCCCACATCTGGCCCAGGCTGCCTGACCCTTGGCATAAAAGAGATGGAAGCCCCACATCTGGCCCAGGCTGCCTGCCCCTTGGCATAAAAGAGGATGAAAGCCCCACATCTGGCCCAGGCTGCCTGCCCCTTTGCATAAAAGACGATGAAAGCTGCACATCTGGCCCAGGCTGCCTGCCCCTTGGCATAAAAGAGGATGAAAGCCCCACATCTGGCCCAGGCTGCCTGCCTCTTGGTATAAAAGAGGATGAAAGCCCCACATCTGGCCCAGGCTGCCTGCCCCTTGGCATAAAAGAGGATGAAAGCTGCACATCTGGCCCCGGCTGCCTGCCCCTTGGCATAAAAGAGGATGAAAGCTGCACATCTGGCCCAGGCTGCCTGCCCCTTGGCATAAAAGAGGATGAAAGCTGCACATCTGGCCCCGGCTGCCTGCCCCTTGGCATAAAAGAGGATGAAAGCCCCACATCTGGCCCAGACTGCCTGCCTCTTAGCATAAAAGAGGATGAAAGCCCCACATCTGGCCCAGGCTGCCTGCCTCTTGGTATAAAAGAGGATGAAAGCCCCACATCTGGCCCAGGCTGCCTGCCTCTTGGTATAAAAGAGGATGAAAGCCCCACATCTGGCCCAGGCTGCCTGACCCTTGGCATAAAAGAGATGGAAGCCCCACATCTGGCCCAGGCTGCCTGCCCCTTGGCATAAAAGAGGATGAAAGCCCCACATCTGGCCCAGGCTGCCTGCCCCTTTGCATAAAAGACGATGAAAGCTGCACATCTGGCCCAGGCTGCCTGCCCCTTTGCATAAAAGAGGATGAAAGCCCCACATCTGGCCCAGACTGCCTGCCTCTTAGCATAAAAGAGGATGAAAGCCCCACATCTGGCCCAGGCTGCCTGCCTCTTGGTATAAAAGAGGATGAAAGCCCCACATCTGGCCCAGGCTGCCTGCCTCTTGGTATAAAAGAGGATGAAAGCCCCACATCTGGCCCAGGCTGCCTGCCCCTTGGCATAAAAGAGGATGAAAGCCCCACATCTGGCCCAGGCTGCCTGCCCCATGGCATAAAAGAGGATGAAAGCCCCACATCTGGCCAGGCTGCCTGCCCCTTTGCATAAAAGAGGATGAAAGCTGCACATCTGGCCCAGGTTGCCTGCCCCGTGGCATAAAAGAGGATGAAAGCTGCACATCTGGCCCAGGCTGCCTGCCCCTTGGCATAAAAGAGGATGAAAGCCCCACATCTGGCCCAGGCTGCCTGCCCCGTGGCATAAAAGAGAATGAAAGCCCCACATCTGGCCCAGGCTGCCTGCCCCTTGGCATAAAAGAGAATGAAAGCCCCACATCTGGCCCAGGCTGCCTGACCCTTGGCATAAAAGAGGATGAAAGCTGCACATCTGGCCCAGGCTGCCTGCCCCTTGGCATAAAAGAGATGAAAGCCCCACATCTGGCCCAGGCTGCCTGCCCCTTGGCATAAAAGAGAATGAAAGCCCCACATCTGGCCCAGGCTGCCTGACCCTTGGCATAAAAGAGGATGAAAGCTGCACATCTGGCCCAGGCTGCCTGCCCCTTGGCATAAAAGAGATGGAAGCCCCACATCTGGCCCAGGCTGCCTGCCCCTTGGCATAAAAGAGGATGAAAGCTGCACATCTGGCCCAGGCTGCCTGCCTCTTGGTATAAAAGAGGATGAAAGCCCCACATCTGGCCCAGGCTGCCTGACCCTTGGCATAAAAGAGAATGAAAGCCCCACATCTGGCCCAGGCTGCCTGACCCTTGGCATAAAAGAGGATGAAAGCTGCACATCTGGCCCAGGCTGCCTGCCCCTTGGCATAAAAGAGATGAAAGCCCCACATCTGGCCCAGGCTGCCTGCCCCTTGGCATAAAAGAGAATGAAAGCCCCACATCTGGCCCAGGCTGCCTGACCCTTGGCATAAAAGAGGATGAAAGCTGCACATCTGGCCCAGGCTGCCTGCCCCTTGGCATAAAAGAGATGGAAGCCCCACATCTGGCCCAGGCTGCCTGCCCCTTGGCATAAAAGAGGATGAAAGCTGCACATCTGGCCCAGGCTGCCTGCCTCTTGGTATAAAAGAGGATGAAAGCCCCACATCTGGCCCAGACTGCCTGCCCCTTGGCATAAAAGAGGATGAAAGCTGCACATCTGGCCCAGGCTGCCTGCCTCTTGGTATAAAAGAGAATGAAAGCCCCACATCTGGCCCAGGCTGCCTGCCTCTTGGTATAAAAGAGGATGAAAGCCCCACATCTGGCCCAGGCTGCTTGCCCCTTGATATGAGAGGATGAAAGCCCCACATCTGGCCCAGGCTGCCTGCCCCTTGATATGAGAGGATGAAAGCCCCACATCTGGCCCAGGCTGCCTGCCTCTTGGTATAAAAGAGGATGAAAGCCCCACATCTGGCCCAGGCTGCCTGCCTCTTGGTATAAAAGAGGATGAAAGCCCCACATCTGGCCCAGGCTGCCTGCCTCTTGGTATAAAAGAGGATGAAAGCCCCACATCTGGCCCCTGTTGCTTGGGCCCTGTGCAGTGCTCAGCTGTGGTGACCTGGGCCCTAATGCTTGCAGAAAATGGGAAACTCACTCCCCTCTTTGGTGGCAAACCAGCCATAGATGGGGTGCAGCTGGCCCCTCACACTCTTGGCCCCGGTACCACTGAACCTGCTGCACTAATAGTAAATGGAACCCCAGTGGCCCCATCCCCTGGGCCATCTCTTAGATGCTTTCTGTGGGCCTCGCTGTTTTCCTCTTTCTCCTGGGACATCACTTTGACATCCCAGGGGTCCCGACTATCACGGCTCGACATCTGAATGCACCCCGATGTCCACTCGCTGCCACCCCTCACTCCCTGAATTGACATCGGCATGAAATCAAAGGTGGAAGTGGGTGGGATCGAAGGGGTCTGCCCATGATTTATAACTTCACAAAAATAGTTCGAATAGTTTTTGTTAAACATAACTGTGGGCCCGATACACAGAACTAACTTAAGACAAAATCCTAAACTTACTACCATTTTGGTATTCACAGACGGCACTTACTCATTTCAGTATTCACAGAAGTTAGGTTTCTTAACTTTAGGACTCCTAAATGCCTTCTGTGAATACTGAAAGTCTTAAAGTTGAAAAAAATTTCAGTTTAGGAGTAGTAAAGTTAGGACTCCTAACTTCTGTGAATACCGAAATGAGTAAGTGCCTTCTGTGAAAACCGAATGGTAGTAAGTTTAGGATTTTGTCTTAAGTTAGTTCTGTGAATCGGGCCCCACATCTGGACAGTGAATGCAGACTTTGAGCTGCCTCTGGCTGAAAACGAAGGTGAGAAACAGGCGTCTCCCAGAGTGTCTGCTTCCTGAAAGAAACCAAAATATGTGCCATTGGGTTATCACTAAATGCAGCCGCTGCTTGGGATTCTGCTCACACTCAGATTTATGGGTCATTGAAACTTCATGGTGACAAAGATGTATTCTTCTTGAGAGGTGATGGGGGGAGATATCAGCTCAGTTCTGCAATTCATCGTTCTAATGGACACTTATAAAAATGTCTGCACTAGGTACAGTCTGAGTACCTACCACTAAAGTGAATACTTTAAAAACAATTGTTTTAGCTTAAAGAATAAATCATTGTGTGATGGCCTATCTTGTACTGTGTGTAATACAATTTAAGAATAAGGACTTACGTATACACAGTGCTTTCTGTCACAGGCTGGGACTTCGTAGCACAATAAATGCACAAGTCAGTTTTCCTCATTGCATCAACCAGGGTTTAATAACGTGACTCTCTGGTCACACACAAACATCTGCAGTGAATGGTAACCCAATCGAGGGTCGATTAGTGTAACTTGCATTCATTTTTCATTTAAAGTGTTTGGTATTTTTTATGTAATAAGCAGTCAGTGAAAGAACAGCAAAAAAATTGTAATTTTTAGCCTCGTCTTGGAACCTGACGCCACACTCAATGACCCGAAGGTCAGACTGGCCTTTTACTCCACCGGCCATTTTCCCGGCGGGCTGGAACCACTGGCAGCGTCGGATTGGTAACGCGGGCACTTGGCCAATGCCCAAGGGGCCGTATCAGACTTCCAGCTGTGGGCTGCTTTTTGGGCAGCCTGGGGTCTGTTTTGGGTGGTGTCTGTGTTCGGATGCAGCCAGCGGCCCAGTGGGTGCCTGAGTGACCCTTCTGGAGGCAGATGGACGTTCATTATCTCCCTTTAATCAACAGCAGAGGTGTCACTCCCTTTCTCTCGCTGGGCCGGCCCATTAATATATGCATATTGAGCGGGGCAGGGGGCCTGAGCAGAAGTGGCCTCACTTGTTTTCAGGTGTGTTTCACCAGTGGGAACTAATCCGTGCATTTTTTTAACCCCCTCCCCCTTTTTATATAAAATTTTGCCGAAGGAGTGTTTTGCGGAAAGGCAATATGCAAATGAGGGCCACTTGTTTTTTAGCGTGCCCGGGGCGATTTTTAATCCCAATCCAACCCTGGCCACTGGAGGCCAGTTCTGATTGGCCAGTGCTGCTGGCGGTGGCTCCCCACTTTCCCAAATGTCCGCAGTGTTAATTGCAGCACAGAGGGGCTTCACGAGACAGAGAAAAAGAGAGGAGATGAAGAGAAAGACATCAGAGAGGAGAGTGCAGCGAGCGAATGGTTGGAAAGAGAAAGCAGCGAGAGGAAAGGAGAGGGGCGGGGCTCAGCTGCTTTGCTTGGGTTGCTATTGGTTACCCAATCTGGTCCTGAATGGCGCCTGCCCCCAAGGCACTCAGGTTCACAGCTCCTTTAAATCGGGGACACTGGAATTATGCCGCAAGAGAGGGTCAAATTGTGCGGCAACGGTGAGTAAATTACGTGATAAGAAACGACAAATTATGCGGCATAATGTGGCACATTTTGTAATAGTGTGACTTCATTATCTCATGATTTTTAAACTTGGTTACACTGTCTGGGCATTGGTTGCACCTCATAAGTACCAGTTTAAAACCCAAACATAGCAAAAAGCAACAGAAGGGTGGCCAGTCCAGCTTTGCAAAGGGGTTTTCGCTGTGCTGCAACACGTGTCGCTGCACTTTTGACCCGTTTGAGCTAAAAACAAATTTTCTTTTTTGTTAAAACCTGCAGATTATTCAGCAGATGGTGGATTATCGGGCAGTGCAGCAAATCATAAATATGAGAAAATCGACACGGCATCACAAACGCATAATTACAGTGGCCGTACTATACATGCACTTCAGCCATTGTAAATGAAGACCGCCTGGAAACGCGACAAATAAATGGGGTCACGCCCCCAGGTCTCCTTCATTTACCAGTGCTTGCAGAGGCATTTTGTGCCCCCCCACCCCACCCCGGGAATAGAGCCACCGACCCCCAGGGAGGGTGCACCCCACAGTTTGAAGACCTTTGCAATAGAGAGGGCAAGAAGTGGAAATTGCAAAAAGTAAACAGTTTTTCATATTTCCAAATTTGTAATTAGAGATTGTATTTTATTGTTATAGTGGTTTAAAGCCTAGCTGGAGGTATTAGTGTGTGTTATAAATAAGAGACAAACTTGCTTAATCCATTAGAAAAGCATTCTTGAAGGTTAGTATCTTGACTAATGTGCATGATAATCTCAATTACTTGGCCAGCTTTGTATTATTTTGTTCATTTTCACGCATATCAGTTGGAGAACTGCAATGTAACGCTCAAGTGTCCAACAAAATTTATGGATTTACACCACATTTGCATGAGGATAGTGACTCCTGCAGCTTGAATTCCTTTTTTGGGTTTTACATAATTATAACCAAGGCTTTTAATGAAATTCTAAAAATAAAATTCACACCCCAAATGTTTTTCACTTAACTTTGTCCTCTCTGACCAATTTGCTGAATCTTTACAAAAAAATAAAATAGTAATGTAGGATGCATCCTTCACTCACGACCTGCTTCCAGACAGCTTTGCACAAGGGTAAAGGGTCTCTGCCCAGGGTCACAGTCCACTGACAGCGGACATGGGGAACTCGCTGCCCAACATCTCAGGTCTGCGGCGCGTGGCTGAAGCCTGTGGGTTCTAGACTTGGGACACGCCAGGTGCATGGGGTTCTAAGACTTCAAGACTGAGTGCATGGCAAGGACCACAGCCAAGTGTTGTGCAGTGAACCCACATTTACACACCACAGGCAGTGTGCAGTGTTTTGGGGTGCATGCGGGTGCAGGGCCTGACCTTTAGATCAGGTCTAGGCATAGAAAGCCAGAGCGCACTTTGTCTGTAATGTGCAGGACCTGGTTACCGGTAAGGTATTCTACATCAGTATTGCGTCAAAAATATCATGAGGATTTGATATTGCTGCAGTAAGGATGTGATGCCGCTTATATTGTAGGATATTTTATCGCAGGAAAGAATATCATTTTTTCAAATACATTTTTAATGTCATAGCAATTAATATTCCATTTTTAAATATTGGTGCATATAATATAATGTATGCTATGTTTATTGTTATATATATTAATTATTCAATTGTATACTTATTTTATTTAATTGATTACTTTGCCTGTTATGTTGTTTGTAAATGCCTTAGGAACAGGTTCTAGAATTCAGCCGCGGCCCGTGGAGGGTGTTTCGGTGCGGCGGAGAGGCGGGGCTGGGGAGGGGCAGGGTGGGGGGTGCTAAAAACCGGCATATGGATAATTGCAGGTAAGTAAACAATTTAATTAATAAAACGAATTTCGTAGTGCGCCCTGCATCACAAAATGTGATGCAGGGTGCGCTACCAAATTAGTTTTATTAAATAAATTGTTTACTTACCTTCAATTATCCATACTCCGGTTTTTAGCACCCCCCACCCTGCCCCTCCCCAGCCCCGCCACTCCGCCCCACCGAAACTCCCTCCACGGGCAGTGGCTGCTAGAATTAGTAGGTGAACTTGATGGAAAGTGTTTTTAAAGTTGATTTTATTTTTGTCAATTTTGTATTTTGTATTTAATATATTTAGTGTAATATTTTTAATGAATATAGTAATCAAATATGTTCTTTTATTTTTAAAACAGTTGTTAATTTTTGTTTTACAATATTTGTTAGTTATTTTATAGCTTGCTTAATTTACTTTTATTGTGTTAAAATGCTTGCATTAATAATGTTATTCTTCTTAAAAAAGAATTAAAAAAATGTATTGTAATTTTTTTTAATTTCTTTTTGGATTTTTAAAATCTATTTAAATCTAGAATTATTTTTAAATTGAGTTTTATAAATTTATCATTTGTTTTATTATTGCTGTTGTGGTTTTACATCTAGGTTCTTTTAAAAAAGCATTACGTCTTTAATATTAATTTGGAATTCATTTTTTTATTGTATTTTGTGATTGTATAGTGTGTTTGAAATATATATGCCTCCTATATGCTTCATCATTTTAGAAAACTGGGTTAGTTTTGAGTGTAAATAGTCAAATGGGACTTCTTCAAAAATAATGACTTTCTAAAATGTGGTTAAAGTTTGGGTCGGAGTAATATAAAAAAATCTCCAACAGTTCACCCCTTTTACTAATGTTGCTATCTTTCGGGTGGGAATAGTTTAACTCCTGCAAAGTCAAAGAGCTACTATAATACGCTGTGTCCGGTGTGGAAATTTGTACTTTAATCTACAAAAATTGTTTTTTATTTGGTTACGTTTGTTAGTTTTCAGTTAAAACTATTTGAATTTTATGTAGTAAAAATAAACATTTAATTTACGTTGGTTCAATAAGTTTTACATATTTTATATAAAAACGAAAAACTGGTTATTTTACAAATTGTTATTGAAAATAATACATGTTTTATTTTTTAACAAATAGTTTTATAGTTTGTAGTCTTAAAGAATATATATTTGTTTACATATACTTTTTTAATTTTTTCATGCAGGTTTACATGCATAAAGTTGTTCACGTTTAAGATAGTTTTTATATTTTCCCATTTTATAATTGTATTTCTTTAATTTCACACATATTATAAAATACTGTAAATAAGTTATTTGTTTATTTATTGTTCAGTACTTTTTTATATATATTTACATTTCTTTATAAGACATTTTTATTTATTGTATTGGTTTGTACAGTAAGGCAGTCTATTTTCATTTCCATTCTTCAGCCATTTTAACCACTTGCTTTATTTTGTAGTGTATAAAATACAAATGTAGCTAGATAATTTGTTTGGTATTTCACTACATTTCTCTTTTTTGATGTGTGGTGCAAGTAAATCTTCCTTGGATATTGCAGTTTCTTTTGACCATTTTAAGATGGAGGGACATTACTCTATCCAGGGACCTCAATTACTACCTGTGCAGAGTATCTCCTTGAATTCTACTCTTTTACTTAGACAGGAGGAACCGATGTAGAACTCTGAGCACAGAGACATGCGCACTATTGCATACGTCAAGCTCTCTCCCTTTGGTAAGTCTTTTTTATATTTTTTGTTTTTACATTCAGTGTTTTCTAGTTATACAGACAGATGTAGGTGTAAAGTACAGTGTTCAATACGGATTCTTATTCATTTGAGCTTAATTTACCCTGAACGTGTTCTCATGGGAACTACGATTGATCTTTTAGCCAGTAGTATATTGAGTTTGACTGGATTCGTGCACAAATGGCGAATGCTCTGTCCAGTTCTATTGACTCTTTTGTGGTGGTTGTCAGTATGTGCTAAGCTGGCAAGTGTTGAACAAGCACTTCCATTGTAACTTTGGCTCTAACACCATAATACAACATGTTGTACAATTGCTTGAAAGACCCATTTCCATCCTTTACCATCTTCCTCCCCAGATTTGCATCATGCTCTGATATGGTGAATGAGGCTTGTGGACCATACATTGGTGTAATACTATGGGTGAGGGCTCTTTTCAGGGACTCGTGGACATTGGGTGACAGAGAAAGTGCATTCATCCTCCAGCCACATGAATAAAGTACTCCTTCTGATTTTTAGAAATGCAGCTGGGTCTCTGATTCTTATACCTAAAAGACTGGATATGGGTTGACTCTTACATTTCAGACCGTCTACAAGGTCTGACCGGTGCCCTTTATAAACTACATTTAATATTTGAAACTTGACTCTCTGGCAACAGTAATAGGTTACCTGGAACATATGAAGCTTGCCTCTGACTGGTTTAACAGGCCCTCTCATGGAGTTTGTGCACTCTTAAATGGTGCATGGCCAAACTTCATAATCCTAATTCTTTTATCTACAGTTCCTCTCCTAAACACTCATTAGTTTGGCGCGACCTTGGTGAAGGTTTATGAGTCGAATATTAGCCTTTATTATACTTCTATACTGTATTTTCTCTAGCCCTGAAGAAGTGGCTGACAAATTGATCCAGCAACGAAACACACGTTTGCTAGAATTGTGAAGATGTTGTGAACAGAGAATATGATAATAAAAAGCGTGTGAAAAAGTATATTAAAACTACAAGACTTAGGGCCTTATTACAAGTTTTGCGGTCTGACTTCCCAAAATCCGTGGCCATGTGCTCGAGAAGACCGCAGTGCCTGCGATCTTCCAACCACCATATTACGAGTTGACCGCCGTGTCCGCAGTGTGACTGCAGAGGTCTTGCGGCGGTGGTGAGTACTTTTCCATATATATATCGATGCCTGTGTGAACATTTTGACTGCATATGTGTCGAATGCATACATATGCATGATACATGTGGAAAAATACCACCTACTATTGACGAAGTCTGAGTCATGTGTGGCCAGTCCTGGCAATGGGTATATGGTACAAAAAGAACGTACCTGTTTATAGCTGCAGACAGGGTCCCATTCCTCGGAGTGAAGAAAGGACTGAGTATGCACCCCAAATCATTAATTTCTTCCGACCTGAATCTGGCAGTCCCAGCGCCGCAGTCCGCTTATCGGAAAGCTAACTCGTAATACGGACTGTGGTGTAGCTCCTCTGTATCGCCCTATGGAAGCTGCTCTCCCCTGATGACGACCCCCATGTTCGGCAGTGTGCTGGCTGTGTCGGTGATTCATCCACGGTCTCTGCAACAACAATACTCTCATATCATAATACGGCGGCCGAATCGCCGAGCTTGCGGCGGTCAGACCACGGGTACGGCGGTCCACAGACAGCTGAACTCGTAATAAGGCACTATCAGCCTGATTCATCAAGCTGATTTGCGCTCGCAAAGGGCCAGATTCTGAGAATCTGGCCCTTTGCGAGTGCGATTTTTGCATTTGGTATTCATCATCCCAAATGCAAAAATCACTATTAGCGAAATCGCATATTTGCGAGGAATTGGATTTGAGGAATCTCTAATAGAGATTCCTTAAATGCAATTCATCAACCAAATAGAAATAGCGAAATCGCAATATTTGGTCTCAATTTACCACCAGGTCTGGCTTGGTGGTAAATTGCGTAAATAGTGTAAAAAGCACTTTAGTGCATTTTTTTCTTTTGCATGTTACACACACACATGTCCTTTGGACATGTGTGTGCGCAACACCTGTTCAAATGTGCATTTTAGGGGTGCTACAGGGTGTCCTTTGGACACCCCTGGCATCCTTAAAATCGCTATCTGATTTGCGAGTAGCAAATTGCTACTCGCAAATAAGGGATACTCCCCATTCATTCCTATGGGCCTTTTGGCCCATAGGAATGAATGGGGAGTTATTCCTTTTTTTGCGAGTAGCAAATTGCTACTCGCAAATAGAGAACATGTAGGAATCGCTATTTATTTAGCAATTCCTACATGAATACCGTTTTGCGTGTCCTCAATAGCGAGTCGCTATGATTCGCTATTAGGGCCACGCAAAACGGCCCGTTGATGAATCAGGCTGTTAAAGCCTGATTCATCAAGCCGAATTGTGCTCGCAAAGGGCCAGAATCTGAGAATCTGGCCCTTTGCGAGCGCAATTTTTGCATTTGGGATTCATCATCCCAAATGCAAAAATCGCTAATTGCTAATTCGGTAAATTGCGAGGAATTACATTTAAGGAATCTCTATTTGAGATTCCTTAAATGCAATTCATCAACCATTTTTAAATTGCGAAAATGCAATTTTGGGCCGCTATTTACCGAGAGGTCAGACCTCTCGGTAAATAGCAAAAACTTAGAAAAATGCTTTTAAAAGCATTTTTCTAAGTTGCATGTTGCACACACACATGTCCTTTGGACATGTGTGTGCGCAACACCTGTTTCAATTTGCATTTAAGGGGTGCTACAGGGTGTCCTTTGGACACCCCTGGCACCCTTTAAATCGCTATCTTATTTGCGATTAGCTAATTGCTAATCGCAAATAAGGAATACTCCCCATTCATTCCTATGGGCCTTTTGGCCCATAGGAATGAATGGGGAGTTTTTCCTTATTTGCGATTAGCAATTTGCTACTCGCAAATAAGGAATGTGTAGGAATCGCTATTTATTTAGCAATTCCTACATGAATACCGTTTTGCGAGTCCTTAATAGCGATTCGCTATGAATCGCTATTAGGGGCTCGCAAAACGGCCCGTTGATGAATCAGGCTGCTAGAACTTCTTGACTTTCTTAGAGAACTCAGGGGCAACTTGTCCCATTTTACAGTCTGTTATAGTTGTTTTTGCATGCCAGACGCTCTGCAGGTTGGAGGTTCCACTTGCTGTTCTCCAGCAAAGGTAAGTTTAATTGTAATCTATTTTCTATAGTAACTATGTCTGAGGGGATGCATTTGTATGTTAATGAGATTTTTTAGGGTATAGTCAGGACCACTGGAAAGAAGCAAATCTGCGGCTGTGGGGTTTTCCGAATAATTATGTGTTTGCTGCGTTTGCCACACAATCCATCAGCTGCTGCATAATTTGTAGATTTTACCAAAATCACATATTGTTCCTAGCTCACACGGATCAAAATTTGCTAAAAACATGGTGACGTGTTGCTGTAAAGTGGAAATCCCTTTGTAAAGGTCGACTAGTCCCTTTTAAGTTATCTTTTGCTTTATGCAAGTGTTACCAATGAGGTGGAGCCTTCGCCCAGAGGGTGTTAACGTGTGTAAAAATACAAAAAAAGCAGTGATACTGTCACAAAAAGTGCTGCATTACGCCGCATACTTTGCCTTTCCTGGCCACATAATATTGTCAAAGCTGCCACATGATCTGGTCTTCTCCGTATAATTTCAGTGGCCCTGGTTACAGTGCGTGTTGTGTTTTGTCGTAGTTGCTTGAGGTGTTTGAAGTAGGCCTAATTCTGTTTTATTGTATATGTATTTGTATTGTAAGAAACTATGTTGGATTTATTTTATTTTTTTAGGTATTAATACTTGTGTGTCAGTATTTATCAGCCTGATTCATGAAGAAAGGAATCTGCGACTCTCAACTTGCGAATCACAGCGAATCGCAAATGGAAAGGCACAGATCGGAATTCATCATAGTTAGCGATTAAAAAAAGCGATTCGCACACGGGCGCTAAAATCGATAGCGAGAAAATAAAATCGCTGAAAAATCGCTATTACCCAGATATTCCGTCTCTATTTTGCGCCATCGCAAATCCCCATTAGCGACATCTCGCTAGTAGCGAGATCGCACAAACGGGAAGTCACTTTTCGAGCGCTGTGATGACATCACACCCAGGAAGCAGGCAGTTCCCACCCCCATTCTGAACTGCGAGGCTGATCGCGAGGCTGCAGCTAAACAGAGCTCCTACCGGGACACCTCCAAAGTAGCGCAATTTACCCAACTGCGACAGCAGCAATGTCAGAGGAGCCTGCACCAGGGCCCAGTGACACCGGGCGCAAGAGAAAGCTCAAGTTTTCCGAGCAGGAGTTGGAGCAGCTCATCGAGGGAGTGGTTGAAAACCACGCAAAACTTTTTGGAAAGGACTCCCGGAGGGTGCCAGAGATGGAGAGGCGTCGCATCTGGCTAGGAATCTCAGCAAAAGTGAACGCTGTGGGCATGACACACAGGTCACTGGACGAGCTCAAGAAGAGGTGGTACGACCTCCGAGGTCGTGCCAAGGAGAGGGTGGCAGAGAGGCTGGGCGAGACATCTGGTACTGGGGGCGGAGAACCTACTGTCCCTCCCAATACCCCCATGGAGGACCGCGTGGAGGACACCCTTGAGACAGAGGCGTGCACAGGTGTCACCAACCTGGACACATCCCGACCCAGCCAAGACAGCCAAGGTAAGTGGCATACGACTGCGACCCTGTCCCCTAACAATGGTCATGGCCCTATAGCCTCCCATATACATCCCAAGTCATTCAAACAATGCACATGAGATCATGGCCACAAGCATAGTGGGACATGTAGTCTGCCCATAATGTAAAAGAACCCCAATGCAGCCTCACATATCCCAAAATGAGCAATCGCTAAGCCTGGCAGGGAATGTCAACCAGCATGCATGTAGCAACTGCACGTGTGACAGATACATGCTATTAATGTAAGTCCAATTCCCCTCACAGGTGGCGCCGACGACAGCAGCGACAGCGACATACTGCAGATCGATGAGTCACAAGAGGATGCCAAGGAGGTGCCAACACCAACACCTCCTGCACCATCAGGCGCAGCACCACTCCCCGCAGCCAGGGCAAGACAAACAGCGCCAGCACCATCATCGGCAGCACCTAACCCTGCAGGCAGGGCAAGACAAACAGCGCCTGCACCATCAGGTGCTGCACCTTTGGCAACCACAACTCCACCACCAGCAGCACCATCTACTTCAGGTGCAACTACTGTGGTGACTGTGCACACACCCACTGTGGGCAGCCAGCAGAGCAGGCATGTCAGGGCTCGCCAGCATGACACATCACACAGCGGCAGGAGGGGGATGGCTGTGCGCGTGCCAGGCATGAGCATTGAGCGCCGTATGCTACGCATTCACCAACAGCAGTCACGACGGCAAGGGGCCATTCAGCTGCAGCTACACAACATTGGCCGCAATGTGGCCAATGTGGCTGATAGGATTGAGCGCATGACGGCAGCCATGGAGGCCAACACTGCTGCACTCATATCGCAGCGCAACTCCGCCCGCCGACGCCACCGGCAGCTCCTTACGCGCCTGACTGCCTACACCCGCTCAAACTACATGATTGGGAGTGCCACCTCCCAGCTCTCACGATGGTGCCTGGCGCAGCAGCAGCAGCTAATCCAATGTGTCGAGGACGTTGGACAGGTGTTGGAGCAGGTCACCACTGCCGTACTGGCACTCCATCCTACTGGTGAAGGCAATGTGGGGAGGGACGACACCAGTGAGTGCACCTCCAGTGTCAGCAGCCTGTCTGCCTCACTGGTTGGCGTGTTACGCCGCAGCACCAGGCCCACTACAGGGACACGTGCCGTCCCAGAGGAAGAGCCAGAGCGGCGTTTGGGGGCTGCGCGCCGGAGGCGCAATTGAGTTACTAGAACATTTCCTAGATAATGCTGATGATACAAGCATGTCCAGTGGCTAGTTAGGAGCAGTATGGCGCAATACTGCTGCAATATGATGAATGTAGACATTACGTTATTATTGTGGATTTAACAATAATATTTATTCATGCAACATACATGGGCCTCCAGTCATTATTTACATTGCCATTCAATAGTGATTTGTTGGGTGAGTGGATTGTGGGCTTCAGAAACTGTTCATAGTGATGTGGTTGCGCCGTCTGTGTCCTTCAGCAGGGTTCTCCCCGCGTGCATGACGCACATGTGCTGGTGGACGGTCGTCCCCTTCAGACTCACTGCCAGAGATCTCTACTGGTATCCGGCGCTTGGTTGCAATGTTGTGTAACATTGCGCAGACAGCCACAATGCGGCAGCACACATCAGGACTGTAGTACATGGCCCCACCTGTCTTGTGCAGTATGCGGAACCGGCTCTTGAGTAGGCCAAATGTCCGTTCTATACAATTTCTTGTCCGTATGTGAGAAACATTGTACCGCCGTTGCTGTGGTGTAGCCGGGTTGAGGTATGGGGTGAGGAGGTATTCCCGGAGGGCGTAGCCACTGTCACCTGAATGAGAGGAGTAGAGGGTGAGTGCCTGTGCTGCGCAGCTACATCATTGCAATGTGTAATTGTTGACAATGTGTACTTACCAAGTAGGTGTCCTTCCCCGAATTCTCCCCTGGCCAGTCGTGTGTGGAGGCCGCTGTGCCGGAATATAAATGAGTCATGGGTACTCCCTGGGTACTAGGCCACGATGTCAGTTATGATAGACTTGGTATTGCAGACCATCTGTATGTTAAGGGAGTGGTATGACTTCCGATTCCGGTACATGTACTCCGTCGCAGCTGGTGGGCAGATGGCGATGTGGGTGCAGTCTATGCATCCTATCACAGATGGGAAATGGGCCACATTGTAGAAGTTTAACTTTGTGCCGTCCAGTTCCTGTTGGCTGGTGGGGAATTTGATGTGTCGGTGTAGCTGGGTAAGCATTGCGTCAACAAAACTCCGGAGGCAGCGTGACATGGTGGGCTGGGATATCCCCCCTGCAGCCGCTACTATCCCCTGGAAGCTCCCAGAGGCCAGGAGATGGAGGCTACACAATACCTGTACATGTGTCGGCACAGCATTGGTCCGCCTTGTTGGGTGCTGCATCAGGGGGTCAAGGTCGTGTATGAGTTGAATTATCATGTCCCCATTTAGCCGGTACTTCGCATAAATCTGCTCCCTGGTTTGTCCCAGCAGGGTGATCCGTTGGCGGAATATCCTGTCCTGTATTCTGCGTCTCCTCCGTGCTGCTCGCTGTAGCCTTCGCCGCCTGACCAGCATGTACATTCCTGGCATTGTGAGACACCAACTGCTGCTGCTGCATCTCCTTATGTGTGTTTGGTCAGCCCTTTCCCTGTTCCTGATTGGCCAACGGTTTTTCAAAATTTTCTCTAATGACTTTTATGGTTACCACCTGCTTTGGGTTGTCCTTAATTTGCGCGGCGCTAATTGAGATTTTGTCGTTTTTCGCTATTAGAGAATTTTCATGAATACCGATTGCGCTTGTATTGCGGATTCGCTAAATTCATTCTCTAATTCCGTGTTTTGGCGCAAACCTACTGGGATTCTGAGATTATATTAGCGAATTCGCAATCTTTGGTTTGCGCTTTGGTTATTTTCTTGATGAATGCCGATTTGGGAAATTGCGCCCGCAATAGCATTTTCGCTGCTATTGCGGCCGCAATTTAGCTTCATGAATCAGGCTGTATGTGAGGTATGCTTATATTGCGGGCGCAATTTCTGGGTTTTGTTTAAACAAGTGTTTTAGTGAAGTTGACCTATTTTTGAATTGTGGTTGCGATTCATTTTTGTTTTTTTAGCAAAGAAACTCAGTTGGGAATTTTTAAAGCAACTATTTAAACTGTCTTTCTTTTTTGTGCTTTCCCTGGAGCAGTCTTTGTATTTTTAATGTGTGTCATGTTTTCGTTGGTTTTCCTGGAATGTATAGGGTTGTATTGGATATATTCAACGCTTAAAAAATTATTATAAAAAAGAAAGCTATGGGGAGGGGGGGGGGGGCGGTTCGAAACGCCACCAACATTTTCTCAGAAACGAGCGGAACAGATATACTGCTTGGAGCGAAGTGATTTCACGAACCCGTTTATGCCGACATCAGTCAGATAAGAGGCTGCGCCTGTTATGACTGGAATCACGCGCGTTTCTCGCAAAATGAAATCGAACATACAGCCTGATTCATGAAGGTAAATGCGCTCGCAAAAGGGCCAGATTCTCAGAATCTGGCCCTTTGCGAGTGCAATTTTTGCATTTGGGATTCATCATCCCAAATGCAAAAATCGCTAATAAAGAATTAGCAAATATGCGAGGATTAGCATTTAAGGAATCTCTATTAGAGATTCCTTAAATGCTATTCATGACACATTTAAAAATTGCGAATTAGCAATTTTGGGCCGCTATTTACTGAGAGGTCAGACCTCTCGGTAAATAGCAAAAACTTAGAAAAATGCTTTTAAAAGCATTTTTCTAAGTTGCATGTTGCACACACACATGTCCCTTGGACATGTGTGTGCGCAACACCTGTTTCAATTAGCATTTCAGGGGTGCTACAGGGTGTCCTTTGGACACCCCTGGCACCCTTAAAATCGCTATCTTATTTGCGAGTAGCAAATTGCTACTCGCAAATAAGGGATACTCCACATTCATTCCTATGGGCCTTTTGGCCCATAGGAATGAATGGGGAGTTATTCCTTATTTGCGAGTAGCAATTTGCTACTCGCAAATAGAGAATATGTAGGAATCGCTATTTATTTAGCAATTCCTACATGAATACCGTTTTGCGAGTCCTCAATAGCGATTCGCTATGAATCGCTATTAGAGACTCGCAAAACGGTACCTTGATGAATCAGGCTGATTGATATAATGCGCAGAGGTGAACAGCGGGGATCGAACCGATTGATCATATCGATTGCAGGCACTGGCCCGACAGGAGCACGAGGGCTCCGACTGATAAAGGACGCGCACAGGCGGATCCAAGAGGCGCTTTTATTCAACAGCACGCTATCCTGATGACGTGTTAAAGTGTATGTGCATTGCGGTGGCAATGTAAACAATTGCTTGACAGGTTGATAGGAGTCCGCGTTATTATGAACCAATAATATTCCATGAATGTTTGAGTTTATTACTATATTATTTTCTTTCCTTCCACAGCATTCAGTGACTTCTGATGAAGGGCCCGGGGGGCTGAAATGCACTGAGGATTTTTATGCTATGCACAACTGACTGTTCGGTGGGTGGAACCACAACAATTTAACAGACTTCTAAAGCAATGAAGAAAAAGCAAATAAAGCTTCAATAAATAGCTTCATATTTTGTAAATTTAGATTTTTGTGAATCTTCAAAATAAGCTCACAAATAGATAAAAAATACGGTAATTTAGAGAGGAACCCACATTGGGACCAGAAAGAGTGCACGGGGGCACACTACACCAGACCTGTTCCAGAAGCACCCCAGTGCCCTGGACCCCGCACGCTGCTCCTAGTTCTCGCAGTGTAGGGTCTTCATACACGCTCAGTGGACATAGGATGCCCGGCTTGACCTGTAGCCCAGGTCGGCGATGAGAGAGTGTTAGAAATGGGATTTCCGGTTGGCTAGGTCTTGCGCCAAAGTCAGGCAGAAACCATCATTCTACTTCAGGGCAAGGGAATTACACACTGAATATAACCCCTGCCCCCCCCCCCCCCCTGGTAACTTGGCACGAGCAGTCAGGCCTATCCCGGAGGCAAGGTGTAAAGCGTTTGTGCAACATACCCACACAGCAATAACACTCTAGGCACACCACAAAAAGGAACTCCACACAAGGTTATATATAGAAAATAGCCTTTGTATTGTCATAAAAACATTAGATCATAATCACACAATATACACTGTGCCAACAGGCACTGGGCGGAATTTACAGGGGACTATTTACACACAACAGGGCCAATGGGACCACTGTCAAAACCATGACAAATCACCAATTGTAAATGTAGCACAAACAGTAAATGTAGAGCATAACCAGTAACTACTGGCGAGATACTAAGCTGAGAACTAGATCCTGTAACATAAAATATAGGATGCCTAAATCATGTCAGGCATGAATCACATTAGCATGGACCAGATGGATCACCTTAGCATAGACCACATTAGCATACCCACATTGTGCCCCAATCGGGGGCACCACACACTGGAACTGGCCCCAGGCCTCTCTCAGGGGCTCCAACGCCCTATGTCCAACAATGTCAGGGCTGGCTGCAAAAGCAGCAAAGCAAAGTGCGCAGATGCACAGCCTAAACGTGGCAGACGCCCACTAATTGCTGGGCAGCTGTGAAAATGAGCACGAGAACCTGTGTGCCCCCTGAGCCCCTCTCTGGGACTCCAAATGAAAATGCCCCCAAGGAAGAGAATGGGGGTGGCCCTACGGTGCTTTCTGAACCACCACTGAGGCTCCTAATAAACTATGGCCACACGTTGCAGCTGCCCACTGCCAAACGGGGCAGCTGTGGGAGAAACGGGCACGGGTACTCAGGGGTCCCGCTCTGGGGCTCCTTGAACAAAATCACCCCCAACGGTGTAGCGTTTCGCTCTCCTGCGAGTCCGCTCAGCAGCTATGCACAAATGAAATTAGCACTGGCATGAGGGGGTGGGTAGCGGCAATGTGTCCTGACACATTCCCCAACCCATAGACATCTGAGTCCCACTCACTGGGCAATCGGGGCACCTTTGATTCTCCCCTCCGGTCTCGCGGCAGCTGTCCTATGCGTCGGGCCGGTGCCGACAATGCGCCCCGGCCCCCCCTCCACCTCACTCCTTGTCAGCTGCGCTGGGGGGCTCCCTCCAATTATGGGAGCCCCGAACCACCATCAAGCCTTGCTTCACCCGGTCCCCCTTCTCAGGACCGGGACTTCGTTCTGGAGCCTGCGAGGCTCCTGGACTGCTTCACGTCACGCGTCCCCGCCCACAACCAGGCAGGGCCACCTGGCTTGCGGGTCGTGTCAGCAGTGGCCCGGCGAAGTTTCTGCAAATTCTGGGCTGCGGCGGTGACTTTCATGGCAGAGATGCTGGGTGGGCACCCGCGGAATACACAGCAATGCGGGGTGGCACCCGCTCGTAAATATGCAAAAAAATGTCATGCAGGGTGGGCACCCATCTCGAAAAATTAGCATACAGCGGGGTGAGCACCCGCTGTTTGAATTCCCAGGCAGCAGCCCAGCGCTGAAAAACAAAACAAAAACAGCAGCGCTCTCCAAGCACCAGGGCCAAGTTTCCAGCCCCCTCCCCAATACAGGGAAAGCGCGCACAGGGAAAAGGAGGAAAGGGGGGGCAAAGGCTGGGCTCAGGCAGGCCAGCTCACAGGGCCCTCCTGCAGGGAGGCAGTCCCTAGTGGCGGTTCCTCCTGGAGCACAGCAGCAGCAGGCCCCCCTCAAGTCAGGAATAGCACAACAAACTTCATGGGGTCACAGCCCCTTCATTTATAGGACATTTTCCTTTGTGTCACAGCACAGGGCTGGGGAAACCAGATGCAACTGGTTTTGGAGCACTCTGTTTATCAGGCCCCTCTTTCCTATTGTTAGATGGGGGCTCAGAGATCAGATGCATCACAGGGGGCGGAGCCAGCATTGTGGAGGGAAGGGACAGCCCTATTCAGCTCCCAGGTGTAACTCCTCCCTCACATCTGCATGCAGATCTTTCTATTCATCACTGGGCAGACTCACCCTGTCGCCTGGAGCCACCTATACCGCCAGCTTATGTCACTCACAAGCCAGACATGCAATTCACATCAGGCAGGCAGACACATAGCACACAGAAATGCCAACTTCTAAAAGTGGCATTTCTACACCAGTCACCATAAATCTGCACACACCATTGTGCAGCATTTATCCTCACGAGTTCATGCATACTAAAATCACCCCTGCACTCCCCTCATACAAGGAATTACCATGGACACACTTATCCCCCAGGCATTCCTATGGTAGGACAGGCCAATCTCACCACACGTACACAGAGAGCGCTCGCACTTTACGCTGGGCCACAGTGCTAAAGTGCCCAGTGGCCTAAAACCACTACCACCATGTCAGAGCTTAAGGCAAAAAGTTCAGGGGTGAACCTGTCAAAAAGGGCCAAGTCCAACAGAGAGTTTGCCTAGCAAGACCTGAGATCCTTTCGCCTGCTATGTGCAAGGTCTGGTATTTGGTTAGGCCCCGCCCCTAGGCCCTGGGTGTGGCCTCCGTACTCCTGGTTCCCACAGTCTTTGGCCTTCATCTTCGCTCAGTGATGCAGGGCTGGACACTTAAACCAGATGTGTGAAGAGAGTCAAGGGGCGGTGGGACCAGAGCCCACTTTGTCTGCTGTGTGCATGCTCTGCTGTTTGGTTCGGCCCTGCCAAAGGCCTCAGACTCGGCACGGCTACTACTAGTTTCCACCGTCTATGACCTTCATCAGGGCTCGGTGGAAACAGAGTGCCCCAGGCCCTACATGAAGCTGACTTCTCCGCCACCCCCAGAATACAGACTCTGCCCAGGCACTAACCGGCATATTTATGGGGATTTGGCGCAGGGCAGCGCAGTGAGGCATCTGCCTATGCTGCCCTGCATCAAAGTCAAAGGGCAGGAATGCACCGTATCCATGGCATACAGCACATTTCTGTCCTTTCCCCCTGCTCTGGCGTCATTTCGGCAGCCTAGCACCAACGCAGGCACCCTTGCACCGTGGTGCAAGGATGCTTGCCTTGCATGCAGGATTGTTTTTGTGCAGGAAGGGGCACCTTAAGCATTCTTAAAATTACCACCCTCTTTGCAATAGGCGCATTGATTAGGACCCAACGGAAATCGCGGAGCTGAAGATACCGGTTTCTGCAACAGCTTCTGAAACTGTGGGGGCTGTTGAAATTGGGGCCGAGCAGAACGAGGGGGATAAGCCTGTTGCAGAAGAACCTTTGTTTTTAATTCCTTAGTCTTTTTCTCCACTTTTTCCTTATCTTCCTTATCCCTATTCTCGTAATACTGAGCAGTAGCTAATATCTGGGCAGTTGAAGAAACGGCCCATGAACTCTCGGATTGTTTCAAATTATGCAACAACTCTGGAAGCAGATTAAAGACAAATTTATCTACGAATAATCGCTGTCCACCTTCAGTACTCATATCTTGACCACTATGGTCGATGAAAGTTTCTTCGAAACGAGTAAAGAAATCGGAGACACTTTCATCCATCTTTTGTTTGCACGCTGCTAACTTATCCCAGTTAACGCGTACAGAAGGCATCATCGTTTTCATAAGAGCTATTATTCTACCGGGTAATTCCGTGATCAAATGATCGGGTTTGGCACCACCTATTTGTCCTGCATCTACGGCTGTTATGGCAGCCCAATTACCACCTAAAGCTTGATCATGGTTTTCCTTACGAATTTTAGCCCATAAAGCTTGTGGGATTACATTTCCCATCAGTAAATCAATATCTGCCAAAATCATGATACACGCATCAACAGTCTGGGACAACTCTTTATAATACCCAGCAGGATTCTTACGAGGGTCTGGTAAAGACTGTTTTAGTGCCAACACTTCCGATCTTTTCCAAGGATCATGTACCAATATACGGTGAAAATGAGCTGGAATCGCCGGTTTAGCACCTGCTTGAGGAACTGCATCTCTCCATATGGGAGGAACTTCTCGCATAGGATATTGTGTCATTTTACGTCGAACCGCAGGATCAGGTTCAAGAGAAGCTTGAGAGAAAAAGGAAGACCGGAAAGTAACAAGCTTTTGAACAGCATGCTCTACATCATGACCCACGACAAGTCCTTTATCAAATTGATCCTGTATCTCGAACAAACCCTGAGGAGGTAAATTCAAATCCATATCTCCCCACCCTTTGATAAGAGTATTACACATAACATTAAAGACGTACCTCTGCGTAGGCGCATTCCATTGAAGAAAAGTGTCTAAAATATCGCGCACACTATACTGTAAACTACTCATGATCCAATTACAAGCGAGAGAATCTAACTTAATCTGTTCTTCCAAATCTGGAATCTGGCTACGAGATTGCCTTCGAGACGAAGCAGGAGAAACAGAAAGACGCCCAAGAAAAGGTGACAAGAGACCGGAAACAGTGTTAACTAATCGTTGTCGGGCTGTAGGGGAATCTGACACTAGAACAGGGGACAATGTATTCTGTAAAACAGGAGAAGAACTAGTAGCAAAAGAAACTGAAGATAAAGGAGACTGAAACACAGAAGATTGGGGTACAGAAGTCGGTGGCAAAGGAGGCGGAGGTGGAATCACTGGAAGAGGCAAATGTGCAGGAACTGGAATAACTGGATTAGCAGCAGGTTGGAATGGAGGTGCGTTAGCACCTAATACATAAGGTGGAGGTAATGTCAATAGATGGGACATGAAAGGATCTTCGTCATGACCCTTACTCTTTGAGGAAGTAGGCAACACAGGATAACATCTATCTATTGCCATACGATGCTGTCTTTCTGAAACTTCAATTATCTGGTCAGTCTCATCGTTTTTAAACTCTTGGGCAGCCTGTAAAATTGTCATATTTTGCTCCTTCTTATCTTTCTTCATTTGCTTAATTTCTTTCTGTTTGGCTTCCTTACACCAGAGGCGGAAAGAGTCAAACATTGCCGGCTGGGCTTTTCTTTTAAATAAAATCGCTTCCAAATTATTTAATATATCAGGCTCAAAACTACCATTTTGTGACCACTGCAAAACACCATCTTTCTTCGTATATCGGATCCATGTTTCATTGAAAATAATAGGACCAAGACCATGTTTCGAATAGAGCTCGTAAGTGGGAGTTCCAACTGAAGGAATCGGACAAGAATCCTCTAGCCGGGAATCCCTAGAACAACCAAAGCAACAGAATTTCCTAAACTTACTAAATCCAGGCATTTCGTAACAAACTGGATTTTTCAAACGTCGAGAGGTTTTAAGACAATATAGTCACAGCACAAACGTACTTACCCCTCGGCTTCGATTAGTGCACTGATCGAATAACAAAAAACAAAAACAAAGAGTGGGCGCTACCCACGAATACTTAAGTAGATGTTTTCTCACGCCAACAGATGTCCGTCTAACGTCTCGCGATACCAATCATCACCAAAGGGCCAAGGCAGGGCGACAGTCAGGGCAGCAGTCGTCAGCAGCCATCGGAAAGGAGTAGCCGCGCTTCAAAAGACTTTCGGTCCACTTCGACATACAGGGGTCGCTCACTTGGTCCTCCAGAATTTTCCTGCGAAGCTCCTCACGACCCTCGGGCTGAACCACTACCACTGAAGTCGCCCCACGTTGGGCGGCCAATTGGAGAACCGGGCCTTATGGGCCAAGCGGCGCAGGGCACGCCTAATATCTCCGGGTTCACCTGCCTTGTCGAACAGAGACACGAGACACTCTGTTGGCCGTAGAAAATCAGATTTATTAGCTGCAGCTAAGCACAGTTGTCCACAAAGTACCCTACGGGTATATTCTCAGGAGACTGCCACTTAAATCCATGGCGCACAATCTTATATAGTATATACATTTACAATACCCACTCCCAAAACATGCAAAACTGACGAATAGGAATATTTCGAAAAACAAGCTATCGAGTGTCCAAAACACACCCTTCTTTCAGACCCCGTGTGATCTCCTCCCCTCACGTTAATCAACACTAGTGCCCGTAATTTAATTTGCAGGTGGTAGAACATGTTTGAATGCTTCAACGGATAGTTTATGTAACAAGAGAATACACGAAGAGAATAGCGAAGGCCAGTCAAATAAGATAAAGTCAGGAAGAATGGTGGGACCCAAACAGTGGAGTTAGACAAGGATTAATCAGTCTAGACATGGATTTAACTAACTCGGCCAGGCCCTGACATCGGTTTGGTAATCAAGGACAAGGGTTACTCTTTAACAGAAGGGACACGTAGCAGCTGAAAAGGCAAAAACACTGCGTTCGCCGTGCTGCCTGAGTGAGGCAACACAAAATGGCGGCTAAGCACAAAATGGCGGCTAGATACGAAGCGGAGTCGAAAACTTCGTAACCTCACAGGCCCTACCATGAAGCTGACTTCCCGCCGCCCCCAGAATACAGACTCTGCCCAGGTACTAACTGGCATATTTATGGGGATTTGGCGTAGGGCAGCGCAGTGAGGCATCTGCCTATGCTGCCCTGCATCAAAGTGAAAGGGCAGGAATGCACCGTATCCATGGCATACAGCACATTTCTGTCCTTTCCCCCTGCTCTGGCGTCATTTCGGCAGCCTAGCACCAACGCAGGCACCCTTGCACCGTGGTGCAAGGATGCTTGCCTTGCATGCAGGATTGGTTTTTTGCAGGAAGGGGCACCTTACTGCACAAAAACTATCCTGGGAGTCTTTTTCCTTTTTCTGTGTGTGCTGCAGAATGCAGCTAGGATAGGAAGAGGAAAAAACTAGGAGAGATAAACTTATTTCTCCTTGTTGCGCCTCTCCTTTTTTGGGGGTTTTGGTACACTTGCAAATCTGACCTTGCAAATCTGGGGATGCGTCAATATACACGGGTATTGCATGGGAACATCCACTGCAACGCCCATGGAAGGCCTTCCGAGTACAGAGTAAGGTAATGCGGCGATCTGAGCTGCCTTGCCCAACTCCATAACTGTTAGCCCATACAAAGCCATGCAGAGTGGCTTGGGTGGCCTCATAAATATGACTTGATGGTTTGTGCTGCTGTCGCGTCATGAAAAGTGATGCAAAGGTGGAACAAGGGGCTCGTAATCGTGCCCCTAAATACATACACACTGTTTCCAAGTGTGACTTGCATTAGATGCATTATTTCAGAGTTTTATCTCATACTCATTGCACTGAAGGATGGAAGTGAAATCAGGGACAGCAATGGCGTAACCCTTCAGATATGGAAAATAAAGGTGGAGTTTATTAATGTGCTGCATAATAAATAATGCATGACATAATATTACAAACCTGTGGATGATTCATAAAAAGTGGCAGGTGTGAGGCAGAGCTTCTTGAAATATGCAAACCTACACTACAATTACTACACTACACTACACATCAAGTACTACACACTTCTGCTGAAACCCCTGGACTTAGAGGAGCAAAATATCTTTGCAGAAAAATGTAGTTAGTGTGTAAAGAATTGTGCATATGACCAACCCTCAAATGAAGATGTGTGACATGGATCGGGGACATTTAGATGTTGGGCACTTTCAATCTGCTGGCGCCCTACTGTGCCACTCTCTCTGCCATATAGGTAACATAATATAGGCGCCCGTAACTTCATTACCCTTCACCTATATTCTTCCCTACATTACACATATACCAGTTTACAGGGACTGACCTTTTACTTGGATACAACACTGTATTCAGAACGCTGGTTTTCCCTAGTTAGAAATCTCATACATTATGCATGAGGGTTCTTGGAAGTACAGCAGGACGACCACCTCCTGTATAATATCTATGTACAAATTTCATTCCCAACGTCACCCTTAGGCCGACAAAGTAATACAGCGAGGTAGGACCCATGGGGAAACCTATGCGTATATATACATCACATCTTGCTAAGATAGAATAGAGGAGACTGAGACTTCCCAGCCGACACACTGACCAGAGACGCTGAAGTTCCTGCATGCGGACACTCCAGCTCGCAGTGGTCTATCATCCCTTGCGGGGTGTCCAATTCGAGACCAAGACGGGGTCCCACAGTTTCTTACTTCAGGTAATGGGGTTGACTTTATCCTAAAGAGATTCTTGGCTTACACACATGCTAGGTACATTTAGGTACATCTAGTTAGGGAAACATCGTAGGAGTAAGGATCTTTTTATCATGTGTTTTATATACTCGTATGTATTCATGATCATTGTAAGATGGTAGAGCTATACCATCCCTTTACCTTTATAGTGCTACTAATCATTTATATCTTATACGGTCTAACGGTTGTTGCAGCTCATCTATTCTACACCAGAATAACAACTGTTCAATAAATACTTATTGAAAACGCAGAGGCTGGTTATTCTGTGTATCTCTCTGAGACAGACTGAGTAAGCACGAGTGACTGAGCGAAAAGTAGCATATGGTTTCCACTGTCCTGAGGGATTTGGGTTGCCATGTTCGATGGTTGCCAAGAACTATTCTCACCTTGGTAAGAGGAGATTCTAGTGGCACTGTGAGCTACCTAGCACATAAGGCCAACATACCCAGTGGGTGGTGTTCAGAGTCAGTCTGACACCAATCCTACAGTGTATGCTGTCCAAACGCGCAGATCCTGTATAATTGTTATAGGAGCTACAAGACATGGCGCCACCGATGTTGGCTGGGTACTTATTTATCAGTAGAATCCGAGTAGTTCAGTCGTGCTATTCTCAGAGACCCCTTCTCACAAAGCACCAGAGATGTCTGGAGTGGGTAGGCAAAAACTCCGCCACAGCTGAGTAGGCGAAAAAGCCTACTTATTGGCTGTTGGTTAAGCAAGCTTGAGGGGCACGGTGTTTTTAAAATTGTACAAAATCACCTTATCTTAGTTCCCTTGAAAAGTTATTTCTTGCTATAAACACAATGACTGCGCAGGAAATAGACCCGCTAAGGCAATCACTGCCCCTCTCAGAAGACGAGGAAAAGGCAAACGCAATACATATTGCAGAAAAAGTTAAAATGCCATCACGCTGAAACTGGTTGCGCATGGTCTAACACCTAGGGGTGGCTCAGTAGCATTAGTGATAGAGGCACACGAGTCGTAAAGAACAGAGGTAATTGATTCATGGGTTACATTCCCAGCAGCAAATGCTAGAACAAAAAAATGTCACTACGGCACAGAAGATGAAACACCATCAGAATATTGTCCGATATGAGGACATTAAAGTTCCGCTCACTTACCAGGAACACTTATAATGGTTTAAAGGCACCCTCCACATACAAGAAGTAGAGTGAGGCTCAGTCCGCTCGGAAGAGAAGTAGCAACATGGCCAATATTAGCAGCCTACACACCACATCCTGACATTGAAACTATGCCAGGAGGAGACTTACTGATGTAGAGATGAGGTGGGTACCTGGAGTAGGTTCACATGCAGGGATGCAGGAGGTACTTGAGCGCAGGTTCAGATGCAGGGACACAGGCGGTACCTGAGCGTAGGTTCAGATGCAGAAGGTACTTGGGTGTAGGTTCAGATGCAGGGATTCAGGAGCACCATGCAGGAGGCGCCTGACCATAGGTTCAGATGCAGGGATGCAGGAGGCGCCTGAGTGTTAGAAATGGGTATTTCCGGTTGGCTAAGGCTTGCGCCAAAGCCAGGCAGAAACCACCATTCTAAGTCAGGGCAAGGAAGTCGCCCGCCAAGATAACCCCTGCGCACCCTCTTGGTAGCTTGGCACGAGCAGTCAGGCTTATCAGGAATAAACACATGCCCTCTGGAGCACTCCGGCTCGGAAATCCATTAGGCCCCAAGGGGGCGAATTGACTCCTTAAATATTGGGGCCTCTCGAGGGGAAGAACTAGCTATCTCAATAATGAAGCATGGGCCCCTCAGGACCCTTTAAACACTTAGAGCCAACTACTGGGGCCATCTAGGCTTTTGATAGACATCGGGGGGAGCCAAACCGGGCTCTGAATTAAATGTGACCCCATGTCCCCTATGGGGACTCTAGAAGTAACTGGGGGCCTCGTTGGAGCCCGCAGGTTCTGAACAAAATGGTGGGGTGACCCACTGCCATCCGGGGCTGCCCTAGTTCTGTGCTCCCCGTGGGAGCGGGAATTACTTGTGTTCTCTCCCCCCTCCCCTCCGGGCAGCCCTACTCACCGGCTGCTTCCCGGAGGCGGGGGGGCGATGTCCTCTATACTCGGGTGGCGGCATGTGTGTGGGGCTCTCTCTCCGCAGGAGAGCCCCGCCTTCCTTTTCACCCGGGCCTCCTCTCGGGGCCCGGGACTCTGCAGCACGGCTCCGGGAGGCGGGGTGGGCTCCTGTTCTCCCGTTTTGAACGTCTTGGGGCTCCCATCAGTTCACGGGAGCCCCGCACCGGGGACAGGCGTCTCCGGCAGCCGCATCACTTCCGCATCCGGACGCATTTCTCCTGCTTCCGTCCGCGAGCCCCGCCCACAGTCAGGTGAGCCGCGGTTCACAGCAGCAGGGCGGCAAGAGGGGTAGGCTCCCTCCTTGTGGAAAATTAACGTGGAAGCGGGGTGGGCACCCTCTAAGGCACTGATAAGCGGGGTGGCACCCGTGTTAATTTAAATAAGCACCCACGCAAGGAGAATAATATCGGCACGGCGGCCATCATGCAGGGTGGGCACCTGTGAAGAGCACAAAGAGGGGGGGATCCCCAGGCAGGGAGACTCCCTTACACACAACGCAGTGTAGTTCCAAACTACCACTGATCCTTCAACCTAGGGTCCGCACCCTCAGGCTGACTAGAGGTCACAGGCAAGAATGCCCCACCCAACTCTACTTCTGGGGTTGCGCATTCTCCCAGGAGAAGCACCATACAGAACACAATTTTCCCACCAGTTCGGGACGTTACTCCCATAGCAGCAGTGACGGCGGTCAGACCATGCCATGGAGGTGTAGCGAGGCGTTGCTCGTTGCGGTGCCTACAGGACACCAGGGTGATCATGACGGCGAGGTCACAGCTCCCTGAACTGGTCTACCATATGGGATCCACAAAAGGAACTCCACGCAAGGTTATATGTAAAAATAGTCTTTGTATTATACCAAACACATTAGATAAGTAACACACAATTTAAACTGCGCCACTGGCATGGGCAGAATTTACAGGGGATTATGTACATATAGGATAGGGCCACATGGACCACTGTCAGGAATAAGCACAGGGTAGAACTAGCACTTAGAACATAGAACAAGCAGAAGTTTCACAGCTGATGCATAAAAACACATTCTGAGGTATAGGCTAGATGCTTTACACATGAGGCATGAAAACCCATTCAGAGGTATAGGCTAGAAGCTTTGCACATGATGCATAAAAACACATTCAGCGGTGTAGGGAAAACACATTAAGCATAAAAACACATTCAGTGGTGTCAGCAAGACACATGACGCATAAAAACACATTCAGCAGTGTAGGGAAAACACATGACGCATAAAAACACATTCAGCGGTGTCCGTAAGACACATGACGCATAAAAACACATTCAGCGGTGTAGGGAAGACACATGATGCATAAGAACACATTCAGCGGTGTCAGAACAGAGGGTGCGCAAAACATACTAGACACAGTACATTTCCTAACACTCAAAGCATTAGCGCATAAATCATATTTAGCACAAAAATCACCCTAGGGCAGAAATCAAAGTTAGTACATAAATAGCACTGAGGTCCAGGTTGCGACACTGCGCCAAAACCTAAACGTAGCAGCTGCCCACTACTTGCTGGGCAGCTGAGGACAGGGACAGGGCCTAAACCCTGCAGCTGGAACTAAGTGCTGCGCAGCTGGGGAAGGTCAAGGTAGGGATGAATGAATGCGACACACTCCTGAGTCCAAAGAACCAGTCCCTGCTTCCCGGAGGCGGCGGGGGCGATGTCCTCTTTACTCGGGTGGCGGCATGTGTGTGGGGCTCTCTCTCAGCAGGAGAGCCCCGCCTTCCTTTTCACCCGGGCCTCCTCTCGGGGCCCGGGACTCTGCAGCACGGCTCCGGTAGGCGGGGTGGGCTCCCGTTCTCCCGTTTTGAACGTCTTGGGGCTCCCATCAGCTCACGGGAGCCCAGCACCGGGGACAGGCGACTCCGGCAGCCGCGTCACTTCTGCTTCCGGCCGCATTTCTCCTGCTTCCGTCCGCGAGCCCCGCCCACAGTCAGACGGGCCGCGGTTTGCGGTGGCGGGGTGGAAAAAGGGGTAGGCTCCCTCCTGGCGGAAAATAAACATAGAAGCGGGGTGGGCACCCGCTAAGGCACTGATAAGCGGGGTGGAACCCGTGTTAATTTAAATAAGCACCCACGCAAGGAGAATAATATCGGCACGGCGGCCATCATGCAGGGTGGGCACCTGCGAAGAGCACAAAGAGGGAGGGGATCCCCAGGCAGGGGGACTCCCTTACACACAATGCAGCCCAGCGCTGCAGCGTTCAAATGGCACACTCCCAGAGGGGAAATGCAAGCGCTCACCAGGCCAGCATTCCCAAAGGAAAATACACCTCTCCTGTGAGAAGTTGGCCTGGTAGGGGATGTTTCCAATTCTGGAACCACCTACTACCTGACCAAACAATCCCTTATGGTGTCTGGTTGTAAGTCAACCTTATTAGACAAGCTATCCTAGGGGTAGCATGGACTAAGCAGCCTAAAGGCTTAACTTAAGAGGTCGTGTTAAGCGAGCTGTTTTACCACATACAATCCTGTAATATCAAATGAAAGGACACCACACAAGTATATATTATAAAAATATATGTGTTTATTACTAAAACAATCCCCAGTATTCTTTATGAATAAAGGGGCACAAGCGTTAAATCAAAAGCACTGTTTAAACATACAAGTTGCACGATTATGGATGAGGGCGGGTGGCCACTCAAACCATATACTAAACAAGTGGTATAAGAGAGGCCACTCGAACAGTGGTTAGGCCTAGGGCCTAGGGAATCGCTGGGAGCAGTCAGGACAAGCAATGCTGAAGTCGGGAATGGCCCTCGGGATTCGGGAGATGTGCGGAAAGCGCACGCATGCACCAATGTTAACCAATGGTGCGTAAAAGTCATAAAGTTAAAGTTTAAGGACACTTCCGCTGGACCTAGAGGAACAAAACTTAACACACAGACCCTAGAGATGTGCACCAGTGTGGGAACACCGGCGGAGCAAAGTTACCTCACCCACAGGAAGTGGGTGCACAGGGTCGAAGTGGCGTCGGGTTTTGACACGCAGGCTCTTGGTGCTTGAAGCTGAAAGGGCTGCAGGCGGGTTGAAGATGAAGTGTCCGGTGGAGTCCAAGGGTGGACTCAAGTTGTAGAGTACCTGAAAGCAGAGGGGACAGAGTCTGGGTCACTCAGCAGTGACCAGGGTGGAACCAGGACGGAACCAGGCAATGTCGGGCGCAATCAGGTGGTCGTCGAGGAGCTTCTCTCCGCTGTCACGTGGGCTCTGGGGCATCTGCGACGTCCAGGGGCAGGTCACGATCTGTCCCACGCAGGCTCTCACCGTCGGTGCAGTCGGCTTCAAGTTTGGAGCAAACAAGCCTTGGCAAGAGCAATCCACGCGGGATCAAAAGATTGCTTCTCACTCGGACCAGGAAGGTCAGAGTCGGGGCTCCTTTTCAGGGGAGCTGGTGTGGATCTGGAGCAACCAGATTCACGAGTCTTCTTAGGTAGTTCGTCGGCACAGGGACCACTAGCCAGCTGGCAAGTGACCGGGCCAACGCGTTGAGCCAAATAGAGCCAAAGGGCCCCACGCAGCACTCGTCGAGTGTGGAGGGCTGAACTTCGGCTCAGGAGCAGCTCAGGGTGGGGGCTTCTCAAACCCCGGTGCACAGCTTCGAGGGTCACTCGTGGGCTGCACGGTCAGCGTCTCGTGGTCAATTCAAGATGGCATGCCCCACGCTTCCGGTCGCCTCCACGGGTCTCAGCTCTGCAGGGACTGTGGATCGGGCTGTTGGAAGGCAGGCAAGCTTGATCTCGTCGATCTCAGTCGCTCGAGTTCCGGCGGGAACTGCAACTAAGTAGACGTCGAGGGCTGGATGGTGCCTGCTGCTGCAGGGTGGTCACTCCTTGACCACAAGGGAGATTCTTCGGGCTTCCACGTTGAGATGGAGGTCCAAGGGTCAAGAGTTTCGTTTCTAATGTTTCTTCCAGGAAATCTGATGTGCATTGGCACTGCTCCCACTCTTATTCCAATCTGGGGGGCGTGATTACCTGCTAGGTCCCCTCCTTATGGGTGGGACCCAGGAAGTGGGTGGATACACCCCCTTCCTTTGATCCAGGCCGCCCTGGCACGAGGGCTGGAGTGCCCCAGAACCGGTTTGGCCGGATTATGCAAGGGGCAGCCTTGTGCGCCCCAGGCAGTGTCTGGTTTCTTTCAAACCTCCCTGCTACAATCCACTATCTCCTGTCTGGAGGGCGGTGACACCCTCCTGTGACAGGAAACCCTTTGTCCAGGACCCATTTGGTTGAGTTTCGGTCAACTGCAGGGGTCCAGACATTTGTCTGTGGCAGAGGCATCCATTTTGTGGATCTTAAGGTCTTTGGAGAAATTAACCGCATTTAAGTGAAGTAACATGTCTTACCCCTCTAGAGGGGTGGAATGCTATCCCTGTCGCCAGAACTGGCGAGGGGATAGTATTCCAAATCGTATGACACCTTACACGACATGTTTTGATAAAGCCAAACCAAAGTTGCTATTTAACCGCGAGGATTATAAGGCACTTAAGAGTATATGGTATGGCATTATCCTGAAACAGCTTAGGGAGTTGTTCCCGACAGCTGCAGACAGGCTCAGCTCATGCTAGAGCTCCATCTCACATAAAACCACGCACTCTGCCTCCAGGATTGATGAGGCCTTCCATAGGAGTGGCTCACAGGTTTACATGTGTCCAGATATAGGTTTAGATATAGATATACTATATCTAAGCAAGGGGTGTTTACACCACCTTACCCCAGCTGAGTGATCAGCCAGTTGTGTCAATTTAAGAACCAGCCAGGGGTGGCAAAAGATATGCTGCAGCCCCTGGTAGGCCTTGGTGGCCCCTATGCCCTGGGCACCTATAGTGCATTATACAGGGGCTGACAAGGAGTCCATTTCCAATTGTGGTATGTACCTAGGGTACATGGAATCCATTTTACAGAGAGAGCAGATGGCCTGGGGCCCTGATTAGCAGGGAACCAGGTCAACTAAGTCAAAAAACCAGCTAAACACAGGCAAAAAATCCGGGGAAACCATAGTCAGGTAGCCACCTTCCTACATCTCCCCTGCTGCAAAAGGGTCCTGGGAGATAGGGAGGAAGGTCAAAGGGGTGCCAGGAATTCCTAAAGCAATTCAAGGCATCCAGGGGCTGGGCAGGGCCCAAGGAGGCAAGCCTTTCCCTGCGCCCCAGCAGCAGCACGCCCCTGGTAGATTCCAGTCAGAAACAAGAACATTTGACAAGAGGTCACAGCCTCTTTTTATACAGAGAATTTCTTTGTTGTCAAAGGTGCAGGCAAGGGGCGAACCAGATACTGGTTCCTGAGCACTTTGTTTTGCTCAGCCCCTCTGCTTATTCACAGGATGGGTCAGGGACATCAGACACACCACAGGGGGTGGGGCCAGGATTATGGAGGGAATGCCCAGCCCTATTCAGGTCCCAAGTGCACTCCTCCCCAGCCATCAACATGCAGATCTCCCATTCACCACCGGGGCAGACCCATCCTGACTCCTGGAGCCTGGCACACCAGCCAGCCCCAGCCAAACACAAGCCAGCACATTCACTGCACAGACAGGCCAACTTCTAGAAGTTTCACTTCCACACTAGACACAATAATGCCGCACACATCATCGTGCAGCATTTAATCACACGAGTCCGCACATACCAAACTCGCATCTGCACTCCCCACGCATAAGGAACTACCAGGGACACACACATTCCCCATGCATTCCTATGAGAGGGCCGGCAAATCTCACACACGCACTCAGAGAGCGCACGCACTTTACACTGCGCCACAGTGCTAAAGTGCGCAAAGACCAGAAATCATTATAATTATGTAACACTAAAAGGCAAAAAGTTCAGGGGTGAACCTGCCAGAAGGGCCAAGTCCAACACTGAGCATATGTTCAGATGCAGGGACGGAGGAGGCACCTGAGCGTAGGTTCAGATGCAGGGACGCAGGAGATACCTGAGCGTAGGTTCAGATGCAGGGACGCAGGAGGTACCTAGGAGTAGGTTAGGTTCAGATGCAGGGACGCAGGAGGTACCTGGGAGTAGGTTCAGATGCAGGGACGCAGGAGGTACTTGAGAGCAGGTTCAGATGCAAAGACACAGGAGGTACCTGAGCGTAGGGTCAGACACAGGGACGCAGGAGGTACCTGGGAGTAGGTTCAGATGCAGGGACGCAGGAGGTACCTGAGCGCAGGTTCAGATGCAGGGACGCAGGAGGCACCTGACCGTAGGTTCATATGCAGGGACGCAGGAGGCACCTGAGCATAGGTTCAGATGCAGGAGGTACCTGAGCGTAGGTTCAGATGCAGGGACGCAGGAGGTACCCGAGCGTAGGTTCAGATGCAGAGACGCAGGAGGTACCTGGGAGTAGTTTCAGAAGTAGGGACGCAGGAGGTACATGGGAGTAGGTTCAGATGCAGGGACGCAGAAGGTACTTGAGCGCAGGTTCAGATGCAGGGACACAGGAGGTACCTGAGCGTAGGTTCAGACGCAGGGACGCAGTAGGTACCTGAGAATAGGTTCAGATCCAGGGACGCAGGAGGTACCTGGGAGTAGGTTCAGATGCAGGGACGCAGAAGGTACCTGAGCGTAGGGTCAGACACAGGGACGCAGGAGGTACCTGAGCGTAGGGTCAGACACAGGGAAGCAGGAGGTACCTGAGCGTTTGGTCAGACACAGGGAAGCAGGAGGTACCTGAGCGTAGGTTCAGATGCAGGGACGCAGGAGGCACCAGAGCGTAGGTTCAAATGCAGGGACGCAGAAGGTACTTGAGCGCAGGTTCAGATGCAGGGACGCCGGAGGTACCTGAGCGCAGGTTCAGATGCAGGGACACAGGAGGTACCTGAGCGTAGGTTCAGATGCAGGGACACAGTAGGTACCTGAGCGTAGGTTCAGATGCAGGGACACAGGAGGTACCTGAGCGTAGGTTCAGATGCAGGGACACAGTAGGTACCTGAGCGCAGGTTCAGATGCAGGGACACAGGAGGTACTTGAGCGCAGGTTCAGATTCAGGGACGCCGGAGGTACATGGGAGTAGGTTCAGATGCAGGGACACAGGAGGTACCTGAGCGTAGGTTCAGATGTAGGGACGCAGGAGGTACATGGGAGTAGGTTCAGATGCAGGAATGCAGAAGGTACTTGAGCGCAGGTTCAGATGCAGGGACGCAGGAGGTACCTGAGCGCAGGTTCAGATGCAGGGACGCGGAGGTACCTGAGTGCAGGTTCAGATGCAGGGACACAGGAGGTACCTGAGCGTAGGTTCAGATGCAGGGACACAGTAGGTACCTGAGCGAAGGTTCAGATGCAGGGACAAAAGAGGTACCTGAGCGTAGGTTCAGATGCAGGGATGCAGGAGGTACCTGGGAGTAGGTTCAGATGTAAGAACACAGGAGGTACCTGGGAGTAGGTTCAGATGTAAGAACACAGGAGGTACCTGGGAGTAGGTTCAGATGTAAGAACACAGGAGGTACCTGGGAGTAGGTTCAGATGTAAGAACACAGGAGGTACCTGGGAGTAGGTTCAGATGCAGGGACGCAGAAGGTACCTGAGCGTAGGTTCAGACGCAGGGACACAGTAGGTACCTGAGAATAGGTTCAGATCCAGGGACGCAGGAGGTACCTGGGAGTAGGTTCAGATGCAGGGACGCAGAAGGTACCTGAGCGTAGGGTCAGACACAGGGACGCAGGAGGTACCTGAGCGTAGGGTCAGACACAGGGAAGCAGGAGGTACCTGAGCGTTTGGTCAGACACAGGGAAGCAGGAGGTACCTGAGCGTAGGTTCAGATGCAGGGACGCAGGAGGCACCAGAGCGTAGGTTCAAATGCAGGGACGCAGGAGGTACTTGAGCGCAGGTTCAGATGCAGGGACACAGGAGGTACCTGAGCGTAGGTTCAGATGCAGGGACACAGGAGGTACCTGAGCGTAGGTTCAGATGCAGGGACACAGTAGGTACCTGAGCGCAGGTTCAGATGCAGGGACACAGGAGGTACTTGAGCGCAGGTTCAGATTCAGGGACGCCGGAGGTACATGGGAGTAGGTTCAGATGCAGGGACACAGGAGGTACCTGAGCGTAGGTTCAGATGTAGGGACGCAGGAGGTACATGGGAGTAGGTTCAGATGCAGGAATGCAGAAGGTACTTGAGCGCAGGTTCAGATGCAGGGACGCAGGAGGTACCTGAGCGCAGGTTCAGATGCAGGGACGCGGAGGTACCTGAGTGCAGGTTCAGATGCAGGGACACAGGAGGTACCTGAGCGTAGGTTCAGATGCAGGGACACAGTAGGTACCTGAGCGAAGGTTCAGATGCAGGGACGCAGGAGGTACCTGAGCGCAGGTTCAGATGCAGGGACACAGGAGGTACCTGAGCGTAGGTTCAGATGCAGGGACAAAGGAGGTACCTGGGAGTAGGTTCAGATGTAAGAACACAGGAGGTACCTGGGAGTAGGTTCAGATGTAAGAACACAGGAGGTACCTGGGAGTAGGTTCAGATGTAAGAACACAGGAGGTACATGGGAGTAGGTTCAGATGTAAGAACACAGGAGGTACCTGGGAGTAGGTTCAGATGCAGGGACGCAGAAGGTACCTGAGAATAGGTTCAGATCCAGGGACGCAGGAGGTACCTGGGAGTAGGTTCAGATGCAGGGACGCAGAAGGTACCTGAGCGTAGGGTCAGACACAGGGACGCAGGAGGTACCTGAGCGTAGGGTCAGACACAGGGAAGCAGGAGGTACCTGAGCGTTTGGTCAGACACAGGGAAGCAGGAGGTACCTGAGCGTAGGTTCAGATGCAGGGACGCAGGAGGCACCAGAGCGTAGGTTCAAATGCAGGGACGCCGGAGGTACCTGAGCGCAGGTTCAGATGCAGGGACACAGGAGGTACCTGAGCGTAGGTTCAGATGCAGGGACACAGTAGGTACCTGAGCGTAGGTTCAGATGCAGGGACACAGTAGGTACCTGAGCGCAGGTTCAGATTCAGGGACGCCGGAGGTACATGGGAGTAGGTTCAGATGCAGGGACACAGGAGGTACCTGAGCGTAGGTTCAGATGTAGGGACGCAGGAGGTACATGGGAGTAGGTTCAGATGCAGGGATGCAGAAGGTACTTGAGCGCAGGTTCAGATGCAGGGACGCAGGAGGTACCTGAGCTCAGGTTCAGATGCAGGGACGCGGAGGTACCTGAGTGCAGGTTCAGATGCAGGGACACAGGAGGTACCTGAGCGTAGGTTCAGATGCAGGGACACAGTAGGTACCTGAGCGTAGGTTCAGATGCAGGGACAAAGGAGGTACCTGAGCGTAGGTTCAGATGCAGGGACAAAAGAGGTACCTGAGCGTAGGTTCAGATGCAGGGATGCAGGAGGTACCTGGGAGTAGGTTCAGATGTAAGAACACAGGAGGTACCTGGGAGTAGGTTCAGATGTAAGAACACAGGAGGTACCTGGGAGTAGGTTCAGATGTAAGAACACAGGAGGTACCTGGGAGTAGGTTCAGATGCAGGGACGCAGAAGGTACCTGAGCGTAGGTTCAGACGCAGGGACACAGTAGGTACCTGAGCATAGGTTCAGATCCAGGGACGCAGGAGGTACCTGGGAGTAGGTTCAGATGTAGGGACGCAGGAGGTACCTGAGCGTAGGTTCAAACGCAGGGACACAGTAGGTACCTGAGTGTAAGTTTAGATGCACGGACGCAGTAGACACCTGAGCGTAGGGTCAAACGCGGGATTCAGGAGGTACCTGAGCGTAGGTTCAGACGCAGGAGGCACCTGAGCGTAGGTTCAGACTCAGGGACGCAGTAGACACCTGAGCACAAGTTCAGATGCAGGGACGCCGGAGGTATCTGAGAGTAGGTTCAGATGCAGGGACGCAGGAGATACCTGAGCGTAGGTTCAGATGCAGGGACGCAGGAGGTACTTGAGCGCAGGTTCAGATGTAAGAACACAGGAGGTACCTGGGAGTAGGTTCAGATGTAAGAACACAGGAGGTACCTGGGAGTAGGTTCAGATGTAAGAACACAGGAGGTACCTGGGAGTAGGTTCAGATGTAAGAACACAGGAGGTACCTGGGAGTAGGTTCAGATGCAGGGACGCAGAAGGTACCTGAGCGTAGGTTCAGACGCAGGGACACAGTAGGTACCTGAGAATAGGTTCAGATCCAGGGACGCAGGAGGTACCTGGGAGTAGGTTCAGATGCAGGGACGCAGAAGGTACCTGAGCGTAGGGTCAGACACAGGGACGCAGGAGGTACCTGAGCGTAGGGTCAGACACAGGGAAGCAGGAGGTACCTGAGCGTTTGGTCAGACACAGGGAAGCAGGAGGTACCTGAGCGTAGGTTCAGATGCAGGGACGCAGGAGGCACCAGAGCGTAGGTTCAAATGCAGGGACGCAGGAGGTACTTGAGCGCAGGTTCAGATGCAGGGACGCAGGAGGTACCTGAGCGTAGGTTCAGATGCAGGGACACAGGAGGTACCTGAGCGTAGGTTCAGATGCAGGGACACAGTAGGTACCTGAGCGTAGGTTCAGATGCAGGGACACAGGAGGTACCTGAGCGTAGGTTCAGATGCAGGGACACAGTAGGTACCTGAGCGCAGGTTCAGATGCAGGGACACAGTAGGTACCTGAGCGCAGGTTCAGATTCAGGGACGCCGGAGGTACATGGGAGTAGGTTCAGATGCAGGGACACAGGAGGTACCTGAGCGTAGGTTCAGATGTAGGGACGCAGGAGGTACATGGGAGTAGGTTCAGATGCAGGGATGCAGAAGGTACTTGAGCGCAGGTTCAGATGCAGGGACGCGGAGGTACCTGAGTGCAGGTTCAGATGCAGGGACACAGGAGGTACCTGAGCGTAGGTTCAGATGCAGGGACACAGTAGGTACCTGAGCGTAGGTTCAGATGCAGGGACAAAGGAGGTACCTGAGCGTAGGTTCAGATGCAGGGACAAAAGAGGTACCTGAGCGTAGGTTCAGATGCAGGGATGCAGGAGGTACCTGGGAGTAGGTTCAGATGTAAGAACACAGGAGGTACCTGGGAGTAGGTTCAGATGTAAGAACACAGGAGGTACCTGGGAGTAGGTTCAGATGCAGGGACGCAGAAGGTACCTGAGCGTAGGTTCAGATGCAGGGACGCAGGGGGCACCTGAGCGTAGGTTCAGATGCAGGGACACAGGAGGCACCAGAGCGTAGGTTCAGATGCAGGGACGCAGAAGGTACCTGAGCGTAGGTTCAGACGCAGGGACACAGTAGGTACCTGAGCATAGGTTCAGATCCAGGGACGCAGGAGGTACCTGAGCGTAGGTTCAGATGCAGGGACACAGGAGGTACCTGAGCGCAGGTTCAGATGCAGGGACACAGTAGGTACCTGAGCGCAGGTTCAGATTCAGGGACGCCGGAGGTACATGGGAGTAGGTTCAGATGCAGGGACACAGGAGGTACCTGAGCGTAGGTTCAGATGCAGGGACGCGGAGGTACCTGAGTGCAGGTTCAGATGCAGGGACACAGGAGGTACCTGGGAGTAGTTTCAGAAGTAGGGACGCAGGAGGTACATGGGAGTAGGTTCAGATGCAGGGATGCAGAAGGTACTTGAGCGCAGGTTCAGATGCAGGGACGCAGGAGGTACCTGAGCGCAGGTTCAGATGCAGGGACGCGGAGGTACCTGAGTGCAGGTTCAGATGCAGGGACACAGGAGGTACCTGAGCGTAGGTTCAGATGCAGGGACACAGTAGGTACCTGAGCGTAGGTTCAGATGCAGGGACAAAGGAGGTACCTGAGCGTAGGTTCAGATGCAGGGATGCAGGAGGTACCTGGGAGTAGGTTCAGATGTAAGAACACAGGAGGTACCTGGGAGTAGGTTCAGATGTAAGAACACAGGAGGTACCTGGGAGTAGGTTCAGATGCAGGGACGCAGAAGGTACCTGAGCGTAGGTTCAAACGCAGGGACACAGTAGGTACCTGAGTGTAAGTTTAGATGCACGGACGCAGTAGACACCTGAGCGTAGGGTCAAACGCGGGATTCAGGAGGTACCTGAGCGTAGGTTCAGACGCAGGAGGCACCTGAGCGTAGGTTCAGACTCAGGGACGCAGTAGACACCTGAGCACAAGTTCAGATGCAGGGACGCCGGAGGTATCTGAGAGTAGGTTCAGATGCAGGGACGCAGGAGATACCTGAGCGTAGGTTCAGATGCAGGGACACAGGAGGTACCTGAGCGTAGGTTCAGATGCAGGGACGCAGGAGGTACCTAGGAGTAGGTTAGGTTCAGATGCAGGGACGCAGGAGGTACCTGGGAGTAGGTTCAGATGCAGGGACGCAGGAGGTACTTGAGAGCATGTTCAGATGCAGGGACACAGAAGATACCTGAGCATAGGTTCAGATGCAAAGACACAGGAGGTACCTGAGCGTAGGGTCAGACACAGGGACGCAGGAGGTACCTGGTAGTAGGTTCAGATGCAGGGACGCAGGAGGTACCTGGAAGTAGGTTCAGATGCAGGGACACAGGAGGCACCTGAGCATAGGTTCAGATGCAGGAGGTACCTGAGCGCAGGTTCAGATGCAGGGACGCAGGAGGTACCTGAGCGCAGGTTCAGATGCAGGGACGCAGGAGGCACCTGAGCATAGGTTCAGATGCAGGAGGTACCTGAGCGTAGGTTCAGATGCAGGGACGCAGGAGGTACCCGAGCGTAGGTTCAGATGCAGAGACGCAGGAGGTACCTGGGAGTAGTTTCAGAAGTAGGGACGCAGGAGGTACATGGGAGTAGGTTCAGATGCAGGGACGCAGAAGGTACTTGAGCGCAGGTTCAGATGCAGGGACACAGGAGGTACCTGAGCGTAGGTTCAGACGCAGGGACGCAGTAGGTACCTGAGAATAGGTTCAGATCCAGGGACGCAGGAGGTACCTGAGCGTAGGGTCAGACACAGGGAAGCAGGAGGTACCTGAGCGTTTGGTCAGACACAGGGAAGCAGGAGGTACCTGAGCGTAGGTTCAGATGCAGGGACGCAGGAGGCACCAGAGCGTAGGTTCAAATGCAGGGACGCAGGAGGTACTTGAGCGCAGGTTCAGATGCAGGGACGCAGGAGGTACCTGAGCGTAGGTTCAGATGCAGGGACACAGGAGGTACCTGAGCGTAGGTTCAGATGCAGGGACACAGTAGGTACCTGAGCGCAGGTTCAGATGCAGGGACACAGGAGGTACTTGAGCGCAGGTTCAGATTCAGGGACGCCGGAGGTACATGGGAGTAGGTTCAGATGCAGGGACACAGGAGGTACCTGAGCGTAGGTTCAGATGTAGGGACGCAGGAGGTACATGGGAGTAGGTTCAGATGCAGGGATGCAGAAGGTACTTGAGCGCAGGTTCAGATGCAGGGACGCAGGAGGTACCTGAGCGCAGGTTCAGATGCAGGGACGCGGAGGTACCTGAGTGCAGGTTCAGATGCAGGGACACAGGAGGTACCTGAGCGTAGGTTCAGATGCAGGGACACAGTAGGTACCTGAGCGTAGGTTCAGATGCAGGGACAAAGGAGGTACCTGAGCGTAGGTTCAGATGCAGGGACAAAAGAGGTACCTGAGCGTAGGTTCAGATGCAGGGATGCAGGAGGTACCTGGGAGTAGGTTCAGATGTAAGAACACAGGAGGTACCTGGGAGTAGGTTCAGATGTAAGAACACAGGAGGTACCTGGGAGTAGGTTCAGATGTAAGAACACAGCAGGTACCTGGGAGTAGGTTCAGATGCAGGGACGCAGAAGGTACCTGAGCGTAGGTTCAGACGCAGGGACACAGTAGGTACCTGAGCATAGGTTCAGATCCAGGGACGCAGGAGGTACCTGGGAGTAGGTTCAGATGTAGGGACGCAGGAGGTACCTGAGCGTAGGTTCAAACGCAGGGACACAGTAGGTACCTGAGTGTAAGTTTAGATGCACGGACGCAGTAGACACCTGAGCGTAGGGTCAAACGCGGGATTCAGGAGGTACCTGAGCGTAGGTTCAGACGCAGGAGGCACCTGAGCGTAGGTTCAGACTCAGGGACGCAGTAGACACCTGAGCACAAGTTCAGATGCAGGGACGCCGGCGGTACCTGAGAGTAGGTTCAGATGCAGGGACGCAGGAGATACCTGAGCGTAGGTTCAGATGCAGGGACACAGGAGGTACCTGAGCGTAGGTTCAGATGCAGGGACGCAGGAGGTACCTAGGAGTAGGTTAGGTTCAGATGCAGGGACGCAGGAGGTACCTGGGAGTAGGTTCAGATGCAGGGACGCAGGAGGTACTTGAGAGCATGTTCAGATGCAGGGACACAGAAGATACCTGAGCATAGGTTCAGATGCAAAGACACAGGAGGTACCTGAGCGTAGGGTCAGACACAGGGACGCAGGAGGTACCTGGTAGTAGGTTCAGATGCAGGGACGCAGGAGGTACCTGGGAGTAGGTTCAGATGCAGGGACACAGGAGGCACCTGAGCATAGGTTCAGATGCAGGAGGTACCTGAGCGCAGGTTCAGATGCAGGGACGCAGGAGGTACCTGAGCGCAGGTTCAGATGCAGGGACGCAGGAGGCACCTGAGCATAGGTTCAGATGCAGGAGGTACCTGAGCGTAGGTTCAGATGCAGGGACGCAGGAGGTACCCGAGCGTAGGTTCAGATGCAGAGACGCAGGAGGTACCTGGGAGTAGTTTCAGAAGTAGGGACGCAGGAGGTACATGGGAGTAGGTTCAGATGCAGGGACGCAGAAGGTACTTGAGCGCAGGTTCAGATGCAGGGACACAGGAGGTACCTGAGCGTAGGTTCAGACGCAGGGACGCAGTAGGTACCTGAGAATAGGTTCAGATCCAGGGACGCAGGAGGTAACTGGGAGTAGGTTCAGATGCAGGGACGCAGAAGGTACCTGAGCGTAGGGTCAGACACAGGGACGCAGGAGGTACCTGAGCGTAGGGTCAGACACAGGGAAGCAGGAGGTACCTGAGCGTTTGGTCAGACACAGGGAAGCAGGAGGTACCTGAGCGTAGGTTCAGATGCAGGGACGCAGGAGGCACCAGAGCGTAGGGTCAGACACAGGGACGCAGGAGGTACCTGAGCGTAGGGTCAGACACAGGGAAGCAGGAGGTACCTGAGCGTTTGGTCAGACACAGGGAAGCAGGAGGTACCTGAGCGTAGGTTCAGATGCAGGGACGCAGGAGGTACCCGAGCGTAGGTTCAGATGCAGGGACGCAGGAGGCACCAGAGCGTAGGTTCAAATGCAGGGACGCAGGAGGTACTTGAGCGCAGGTTCAGATGCAGGGACGCCGGAGGTACCTGAGCGCAGGTTCAGATGCAGGGACACAGGAGGTACCTGAGCGTAGGTTCAGATGCAGGGACACAGTAGGTACCTGAGCGTAGGTTCAGATGCAGGGACACAGTAGGTACCTGAGCGCAGGTTCAGATGCAGGGACACAGGAGGTACCTGAGCGTAGGTTCAGATGCAGGGACACAGTAGGTACCTGAGCGCAGGTTCAGATGCAGGGACGCAGGAGGCACCAGAGCGTAGGTTCAAATGCAGGGACGCAGGAGGTACTTGAGCGCAGGTTCAGATGCAGGGACGCAGGAGGTACCTGAGCGTAGGTTCAGATGCAGGGACACAGGAGGTACCTGAGCGTAGGTTCAGATGCAGGGACACAGTAGGTACCTGAGCGTAGGTTCAGATGCAGGGACACAGTAGGTACCTGAGCGCAGGTTCAGATGCAGGGACACAGGAGGTACTTGAGCGCAGGTTCAGATTCAGGGACGCCGGAGGTACATGGGAGTAGGTTCAGATGCAGGGACACAGGAGGTACCTGAGCGTAGGTTCAGATGTAGGGACGCAGGAGGTACATGGGAGTAGGTTCAGATGCAGGGATGCAGAAGGTACTTGAGCGCAGGTTCAGATGCAGGGACGCAGGAGGTACCTGAGTGCAGGTTCAGATGCAGGGACACAGGAGGTACCTGAGCGTAGGTTCAGATGCAGGGACACAGTAGGTACCTGAGCGTAGGTTCAGATGCAGGGACAAAGGAGGTACCTGAGCGTAGGTTCAGATGCAGGGACAAAAGAGGTACCTGAGCGTAGGTTCAGATGCAGGGATGCAGGAGGTACCTGAGCGTAGGTTCAGATGCAGGGACAAAGGAGGTACCTGAGCGTAGGTTCAGATGCAGGGACAAAAGAGGTACCTGAGCGTAGGTTCAGATGCAGGGATGCAGGAGGTACCTGAGCGTAGGTTCAGATGCAGGGACGCCGGAGGTACATGGGAGTAGGTTCAGATGCAGGGACACAGGAGGTACCTGAGCGTAGGTTCAGATGTAGGGACGCAGGAGGTACATGGGAGTAGGTTCAGATGCAGGAATGCAGAAGGTACTTGAGCGCAGGTTCAGATGCAGGGACGCAGGAGGTACCTGAGCGCAGGTTCAGATGCAGGGACGCGGAGGTACCTGAGTGCAGGTTCAGATGCAGGGACACAGGAGGTACCTGAGCGTAGGTTCAGATGCAGGGACACAGTAGGTACCTGAGCGAAGGTTCAGATGCAGGGACGCAGGAGGTACCTGGGAGTAGGTTCAGATGCAGGGACACAGTAGGTACCTGAGCGTAGGTTCAGATGCAGGGACAAAGGAGGTACCTGGGAGTAGGTTCAGATGTAAGAACACAGGAGGTACCTGGGAGTAGGTTCAGATGTAAGAACACAGGAGGTACCTGGGAGTAGGTTCAGATGTAAGAACACAGGAGGTACATGGGAGTAGGTTCAGATGTAAGAACACAGGAGGTACCTGGGAGTAGGTTCAGATGCAGGGACGCAGAAGGTACCTGAGAATAGGTTCAGATCCAGGGACGCAGGAGGTACCTGGGAGTAGGTTCAGATGCAGGGACGCAGAAGGTACCTGAGCGTAGGGTCAGACACAGGGACGCAGGAGGTACCTGAGCGTAGGGTCAGACACAGGGAAGCAGGAGGTACCTGAGCGTTTGGTCAGACACAGGGAAGCAGGAGGTACCTGAGCGTAGGTTCAGATGCAGGGACGCAGGAGGCACCAGAGCGTAGGTTCAAATGCAGGGACGCCGGAGGTACCTGAGCGCAGGTTCAGATGCAGGGACACAGGAGGTACCTGAGCGTAGGTTCAGATGCAGGGACACAGTAGGTACCTGAGCGTAGGTTCAGATGCAGGGACACAGTAGGTACCTGAGCGCAGGTTCAGATTCAGGGACGCCGGAGGTACATGGGAGTAGGTTCAGATGCAGGGACACAGGAGGTACCTGAGCGTAGGTTCAGATGTAGGGACGCAGGAGGTACATGGGAGTAGGTTCAGATGCAGGGATGCAGAAGGTACTTGAGCGCAGGTTCAGATGCAGGGACGCAGGAGGTACCTGAGCGCAGGTTCAGATGCAGGGACGCGGAGGTACCTGAGTGCAGGTTCAGATGCAGGGACACAGGAGGTACCTGAGCGTAGGTTCAGATGCAGGGACACAGTAGGTACCTGAGCGTAGGTTCAGATGCAGGGACAAAGGAGGTACCTGAGCGTAGGTTCAGATGCAGGGACAAAAGAGGTACCTGAGCGTAGGTTCAGATGCAGGGATGCAGGAGGTACCTGGGAGTAGGTTCAGATGTAAGAACACAGGAGGTACCTGGGAGTAGGTTCAGATGTAAGAACACAGGAGGTACCTGGGAGTAGGTTCAGATGTAAGAACACAGGAGGTACCTGGGAGTAGGTTCAGATGCAGGGACGCAGAAGGTACCTGAGCGTAGGTTCAGACGCAGGGACACAGTAGGTACCTGAGCATAGGTTCAGATCCAGGGACGCAGGAGGTACCTGGGAGTAGGTTCAGATGTAGGGACGCAGGAGGTACCTGAGCGTAGGTTCAAACGCAGGGACACAGTAGGTACCTGAGTGTAAGTTTAGATGCACGGACGCAGTAGACACCTGAGCGTAGGGTCAAACGCGGGATTCAGGAGGTACCTGAGCGTAGGTTCAGACGCAGGAGGCACCTGAGCGTAGGTTCAGACTCAGGGACGCAGTAGACACCTGAGCACAAGTTCAGATGCAGGGACGCCGGAGGTATCTGAGAGTAGGTTCAGATGCAGAGATGAAGGAGGTACCTGAGAGTAGGTTCAGATGCAGGGACGCAGTAGACACCTGAGCACAGGTTTAGACACAGGGATGCAGGAGGTACCTGAGCGTAAGGTCAGACACAGGAATGCAGGAGGCACCTGAGCGTAGGGTCAGACACAGGGACGCAGGAGGCACCTGAGCGTAGGATCAGACACAGGGACGCAGGAGGTACCTGAGCGTAGGTTCAGATGCAGGGACGCAGTAGACACCTGAGCGTTGGGTCAGACACAGGGACGCAGGAGGTACCTGAGAGTAGGTTCAGATGCAGGGACGCCGGAGGTACCTGAGCATAGGGTCAGACACAGGGACGCAGGAGGTACCTGAGAGTAGGTTCAGACACAGGGACGCAGGAGGTACCTGAGCGTAGGTTGAGACCCTGGGAGGTACCTAGGAGAAGGTATGGGCACATTGATGCAGCAAGTACCCGAGTGTAGCTTCAGATGCAGAAATTCATTAGAGCCCTGAGAGTAGGTTTCAAAGCAGGAGGCACCTGGCCGTAGGTGCAGATGCAGGAGGTACATGAGCGTTAGTTCAGACGCTGGGACGCCGGAGGTACCTGAGAGTAGGTTCAGATGCAGGGACGCAGGAGGTACCTGGGAGTAGGTTCAGATGCAGGGACGCAGGAGGTACCTGAGCATAGGTTCAGACGTAGGGACACAGTAGGTACCTGAGCACAAGTTAAGATGCAGGGACGCCGGAGGTACCTGAAAGTAGGTTCAGATGCAGGGGCGCAGGAGGTACCTGAGCGCAGGTTCAGATGCAGGGACGCAGGAGGTACCTGAGCGTAGGTTCAGATGCAGGGACGCAGTAGGTACCTGAGCATAGGTTCAGATCCAGGGACGCAGGAGGTACATGGGAGTAGGTTCAGATGCAGGGACGCAGAAGGTACTTGAGCGCAGGTTCAGATGCAGGGACGCAGGAGGTACTTGAGCGCAGGTTCAGATGCAGGGACGCCTGAGGTACCTGAGCGCAGGTTCAGATGCAGGGACACAGGAGGTACCTGAGCGTAGGTTCAGATGTAAGAACACAGGAGGTACCTGGGAGTAGGTTCAGATGTAAGAACACAGGAGGTACCTGGGAGTAGGTTCAGATGTAAGAACACAGGAGGTACCTGAGCGTAGGTTCAGATGCAGGGACACAGAAGGTACCTGAGTGTAAGTTTAGACGCACGGACGCAGTAGACACCTAAGCGCAGGTGCAGACGCGGGATTCAGGAGGTACTTGAGCGTAGTTTCAGATGCAGGGATGCAGGAGGTACCTGAGCACAGGTTCAGACTCAGGGACGCAGGAGGTACCTGAGCGTAGGGTCAGACACAGGGACGCAGGAGGTACCTGAGCGCAGGTTCAGATGCAGGGACGCAGGAGGCACCTGAGCGTAGGTTCAGATGCAGGGACGCCGGAGGTACCTGGGAGTATGTTCAGATGCAGGGACGCAGAAGGTACTTGAGCGTAGGTTCAGATGCAGGGACGCCGGAGGTACCTGAGTGTAGGTTCAGATGCAGGGACGCAGGAGGCACCTGAGCGTAGGTTCAGATGCAGGGACGCCGGAGGTACCTGGGAGTAGGTTCAGATGTAAGAACACAGGAGGTACCTGGGAGTAGGTTCAGATGCAGGGACGCAGGAGGTACCTGGTAGTAGGTTCAGATGCAGGGACGCCGGAGGTACCTGGGAGTATGTTCAGATGCAGGGACGCAGAAGGTACCTGAGCGTAGGGTCAGACACAGGGACGCAGGAGGTACCTGAGCGTAGGGTCAGACACAGGGAAGCAGGAGGCACCTGAGCGTAGGTTCAGATGCAGGGACGCCGGAGGTACCTGGGAGTATGTTCAGATGCAGGGACGCAGAAGGTACTTGAGCGTAGGTTCAGATGCAGGGACGCCGGAGGTACCTGAGTGTAGGTTCAGATGCAGGGACGCAGGAGGCACCTGAGCGTAGGTTCAGATGCAGGGACGCCGGAGGTACCTGGGAGTAGGTTCAGATGTAAGAACACAGGAGGTACCTGGGAGTAGGTTCAGATGCAGGGACGCAGGAGGTACCTGGTAGTAGGTTCAGATGCAGGGACGCCGGAGGTACCTGGGAGTATGTTCAGATGCAGGGACGCAGAAGGTACTTGAGCGTAGGTTCAGATGCAGGGACGCCGGAGGTACCTGAGCGTAGGTTCAGATGCAGGGACGCAGGAGGCACCTGAGCGTAGGTTCAGATGCAGGGACGCCGGAGGTAACTGGAAGTAGGTTCAGATGCAGGGACGCAGAAGGTACTTGAGCGCAGGTTCAGATGCAGGAACGCAGGAGGTACCTGAGCACAGGTTCAGATGCAGGGATGCAGGAGGCAGCTGAGCGTAGGGTCAGACGTGGGATGCAGGAGGTACCTGAGCGTCGGGTCAGACACAGGGACGCAGGAGGTACCTGAGCGTAGGTTCAGACGCAGGGACACAGTAGGTACCTGAGCATAGGTTCAGATGCAGGGACACAGGAGGTACCTGAGCGTAGGTTCAGACGCAGGGACACAGTAGGTACCTGAGCATAGGTTCAGATGCAGGGACGCAGAAGGTACTTGAGCGCAGGTTCAGATGCAGGGACGCCGGAGGTACCTGGGAGTAGGTTCAGATGTAAGAACACAGGAGGTACCTGGGAGTAGGTTCAGATGCAGGGACGCAGAAGGTACCTGAGCGTAGGTTCAGACGCAGGGACACAGTAGGTACCTGAGCATAGGTTCAGATGCAGGGACGCAGGAGGTACCTGGGAGTAGGTTCAAATGTAAGAACACAGGAGGTACCTGGGAGTAGTTTCAGATGCAGGGACGCAGAAGGTACTTGAGCGCAGGTTCAGATGCAGGGACGCAGGAGGTACTTGAGCGCAGGTTCAGATGCAGGGACACCGGAGGTACCTGAGCGTAGGTTCAGATGCAGGGACAAAAAAGGTACCTGAGCGTAGGTACAGATGCAGGGACACAGTAGGTACCTGAGCGTAGGTTCAGATGCAGGGATGCAGGAGGTACCTGGGAGTAGGTTCAGATGTAAGAACACAGGAGGTACCTGGGAGTAGGTTCAGATGCAGGGACACAGGAGGTACCTGAGCGTAGGTTCAGACGCAGGGACACAGTAGGTACCTGAGCGTAGGTTCAGATGCAGGGACACAGTAGGTACCTGAGCGTAGGTTCAGATGCAGGGATGCAGGAGGTACCTGAGCGTAGGTCCAGACGCAGGGACACAGTAGGTACCTGAGCATAGGTTTAGATGCAGGGACGCAGGAGGTACCTGAGCGTAGGTTCAGATGCAGGGACGCCGGAGGTACCTGGGAGTAGGTTCAGATGTAAGAACACAGGAGGTACCTGGGAGTAGGTTCAGATGTAAGAACACAGGAGGTACCTGGGAGTAGATTCAGATGCAGGGACACAGAAGGTACCTGAGCGTAGGTTCAGATGCAGGGACACAGGAGGTACCTGAGCGTAGGTTCAGACGCAGGGATGCAGGAGGTACCCGAGCGTAGGTTCAGATGCAGGGACGCAGGAGGTACCTGAGCGTAGGGTCAGACACAGGGATGCAGGAGGTACCCGAGCGTAGGTTCAGATGCAGGGACGCAGGAGGTACCTGAGCGTAGGTTCAGATGCAGGGACGCAGGAGGTACCTGGGAGTAGGTTCAAATGTAAGAACACAGGAGGTACCTGGGAGTAGTTTCAGATGTAGGGACGCAGGAGGTACCTGGGAGTAGGTTCAGATGCAGGGACGCAGGAGGTACCTGGGAGTAGGTTCAGATGTAGGGACGCAGGAAGTACATGGGAGTAGGTTCAGATCCAGGGACGCAGAAGGTACTTGAGCGCAGGTTCAGATGCAGGGACGCAGGAGGTACTTGAGCGCAGTTTCAGATGCAGGGACGCCGGCGGTACCTGAGCGTAGGTTCAGATGCAGGGACACAGGAGGTACCTGAGTGTAAGTTTAGATGCACGGACGCAGTAGACACCTAAGCGCAGGTGCAGACACGGGATTCAGGAGGTACTTGAGCATAGTTTCAGATGCAGGGATGCAGGGGGTACCTGAGCATAGGGTCAGACGTGGGATGCAGCAGGTACCTGAGTGTAGGGTCAGACACAGGGACACAGGAGGTACCTGAGCGTAGGGTCAGACACAGGGACGCAGGAGGTACCTGAGTGTAGGTTCAGATGCAGGGACGCAGGAGGCACCTGAGCGTAGGTTTAGATGCAGGGAAGTCGGAGGTACCTGGGAGTATGTTCAGATGCAGGGACGCAGAAGGTACTTGAGCACAGGTTCAGATGCAGGGATGCAGGAGGCAGCTGAGCGTAGGGTCAGACGTGGGATGCAGGAGGTACCTGAGCGTCGGGTCAGACACAGGGACGCAGGAGGTACCTGAGCGTAGGGTCAGACGTGGGATGCAGGAGGTACCTGAGCGTCGGGTCAGACACAGGGACGCAGGTGGTACCTGAGCGTAGTTTCAGACGCAGGGACGCCAGAGGCATCTGAGCGTAGGTTCAGATGCAGGAGGTACCTGAGCGTTGGGTCAGACACAGGGACGCAGGAGGTACCCGAGCGTAGGGTCAGACGTGGGATGCAGGAGGTACCTGAGCGTCGGGTCAGACACAGGGACGCCGGAGGTACCTGGGAATAGGTTCAGATGCAGGAGGTACCTGAGCGTTGGGTCAGACACAGGGACGCAGGAGGTACCCGAGCGTAGGGTCAGACGTGGGATGCAGGAGGTACCTGAGCGTCGGGTCAGACACAGGGACGCCGGAGGTACCTGGGAATAGGTTCAGATGCAGGGACGCAGGCGGTACCTGAGCGCAGGTTCAGATGCAGGGACGCAGGAGGTACTTGAGCGTAGTGTCAGACACAGGGATGCCGGAGGTAACTGGAAGTAGGTTCAGATGCAGGGTCGCAGAAGGTACATGAGCGTAGGTTCAGAGGCAGGGACACAGGAGGTACCTGGGAGTAGGTTCAGACGCAGGGACACAGGAGGTACCTGAGCATAGGGTCAGACACAGGGATGCAGGAGGCACCTGAGCGTAGGGTCAGACACAGGGACGCAGGAGGTACCTGAGCATAGGGTCAGACACAGGGATGCAGGAGGTACCTGAGCGTCGGGTCAGACACAGGGACGCAGGAGGTACCAGAGCGTAGGGTCAGACACAGGGACGCAGGATGTACCTGAGCATAGGGTCAGACACAGGGATGCAGGAGGCACTTGAGCGTAGGGTCAGACACAGGGACGCAGGAGGTACCTGAGCGTAGGGTCAGACACAGGGATGCAGGAGGCACCTGAGCGTAGGGTCAGACGCAGGGACGCAGGAGGTACCTGAGCGTAGGTTCAGATGCAGGGACGCAGTAGGTACCTGAGCATAGGGTCAGACACAGGGATGCAGGACGTACCTGAGCGTCGGGTCAGACACAGGGACACAGGAGGTACCTGAGAGTAGGTTCAGATGCAGGGATGCCGGAGGTACCTGAGCATAGGGTCAGACACAGGGACGCAGGAGGTACCTGAGAGTAGGTTCAGATGCAGGGACGCAGGAGGCACCTGAGCATCGGGTCAGACACAGAGACGCAGGAGGTACCTCGGAGTAGGTTCAGAGACGCAGTGACGCAGGAGGTACCTGAGCATCGGGTCAGACACAGGGACGCAGGAGGTACCTGAGCGTAGGGTCAGACACAGGGACGCAGGAGGTACCTGAGCGTAGTTTCAGACGCTGGGACGCCAGAGGCATCTGAGCGTAGGTTCAGATGCAGGAGGTACCTGAGCGTAGGGTCAGACACAGGGACGCAGGAGGTACCTGAGCGTAGTTTCAGACGCAGGGACGCCAGAGGCATCTGAGCGTAGGTTCAGATGCAGGAGGTACCTGAGCGTAGGGTCAAACACAGGGACGCCGGAGGTACCTGGGAATAGGTTCAGATGCAGGGACGCAGGAGGTACCTGAGCGCAGGTTCAGATGCAGGGACGCAGGAGGTACCTGGGAATAGGTTCAGATGCAGGGACGCAGGAGGTACCTGAGCGCAGGTTCAGATGCAGGGACGCAGGAGGTACCTGAGCGCAGGTTCAGATGCAGGGACGCAGGAGGTACCTGAGCGCAGGTTCAGATGCAGGGACGCAGGAGGTACCTGGGAGCAGGTTCAGATGCAGGGACGCAGGAGGTACCTGAGCGTAGTGTCAGACACAGGGACGCCGGAGGTAACTGGAAGTAGGTTCAGATGCAGGGTCGCAGAAGGTACCTGAGCATTGGTTCAGACACAGGGATGCAGGAGGCACCTGAGCGTAGGGTCAGACACAGGGACGCAGGAGGTACCTGAGCATAGGGTCAGACACAGGGATGCAGGAGGTACCTGAGCGTAGGTTCAGATGCAGGGACGCAGTAGGTACCTGAGCATAGGGTCAGACACAGGGATGCAGGAGGTACCTGAGCGTTGGGTCAGACACAGGGACGCAGGAGGTACCTGAGAGTAGGTTCAGATGCAGGGACGCCGGAGGTACCTGAGCATAGGGTCAGACACAGGGACGCAGGAGGTACCTGAGAGTAGGTTCAGACACAGGGACGCAGGAGGTACCTGAGCGTAGGTTGAGACCCTGGGAGGTACCTGGTAGAAGGTATGGGCACATTGATGCAGCAAGTACCCGAGTGTAGCTTCAGATGCAGAAATTCATTAGAGCCCTGAGAGTAGGTTTCAAAGCAGGAGGCACCTGGCCGTAGGTGCAGATGCAGGAGGTACATGAGCGTTAGTTCAGACGGTGGGACGCCGGAGGTACCTGAGAGTAGGTTCAGATGCAGGGACGCAGTAGACACCTGAGCACAAGTTAAGATGCAGGGACGCCGGAGGTACCTGAAAGTAGGTTCAGATGCAGGGGCGCAGGAGGTACCTGAGCGCAGGTTCAGATGCAGGGACGCAGGAGGTACCTGAGCGTAGGTTCAGATGCAGGGACGCAGTAGGTACCTGAGCATAGGTTCAGATCCAGGGACGCAGGAGGTACATGGGAGTAGGTTCAGATGCAGGGACACAGAAGGTACTTGAGCGCAGGTTCAGATGCAGGGACGCAGGAGGTACTTGAGCGCAGGTTCAGATGCAGGGACGCCTGAGGTACCTGAGCGCAGGTTCAGATGCAGGGACACAGGAGGTACCTGAGCGTAGGTTCAGATGTAAGAACACAGGAGGTACCTGGGAGTAGGTTCAGATGTAAGAACACAGGAGGTACCGGGGAGTAGGTTCAGATGTAAGAACACAGGAGGTACCTGAGCGTAGGTTCAGATGCAGGGATGTAAGAGGTACCTGGGAGTAGGTTCAGATGCAGGGATGTAAGAGGTACCTGGGAGTAGGTTCAGATGCAGGGACGCAGTAGGTACCTGAGCATAGGTTCAGATGCAGGGACGCAGGCAGGAGATACCTGAGCGTAGGTTCAGATGCAGGGACACAGGAGGTACCTGAGCGTAGGTTCAGATGTAAGAACACAGGAGGTACCTGGGAGTAGGTTCAGATGTAAGAACACAGGAGGTACCTGGGAGTAGGTTCAGATGTAAGAACACAGGAGGTACCTGAGCGTAGGTTCAGATGCAGGGATGTAAGAGGTACCTGGGAGTAGGTTCAGATGCAGGGATGTAAGAGGTACCTGGGAGTAGGTTCAGATGCAGGGACGCAGTAGGTACCTGAGCATAGGTTCAGATGCAGGGACGCAGGAGATACCTGAGCGTAGGTTCAGATGCAGGGACACAGGAGGTACCTGAGCGTAGGTTCAGATGCAGGGACGCAGGAGGTACCTGGGAGTAGGTTCATATGCAGGGACGCAGGAGGCACCTGAGCGTAGGTTCAGATGCAGGGACGCAGGAGGTACCTGAGCGTAGGTTCAGATGCAGGGACACAGGAGGTACCTGAGCGTAGGTTCAGATGCAGGGACACAGGAGGTACCTGAGCGTAGGTTCAGATGCAGGGACGCAGGAGGTACCTGGGAGTAGGTTCATATGCAGGGACGCAGGAGGCACCTGAGCGTAGGTTCAGATGCAGGGACGCAGGAGGTACCTGAGCGTAGGTTCAGATGCAGGGACGCAGGAGGTATCTGAGCACTGGTTCAGATGCAGGGACCCAGGAGGTACCTGAGCGTTTGTTCAGATGCAGGGACACAGGAGGTACCTGAGCGCAGGTTCAGATGCAGGGATGCAGGAGGTACAGGGGGGAGTAGGTTCAGATGCAGGGACGCAGTAGGTACCTGAGCATAGGTTCAGATGCAGGGACGCAGGAGATACCTGAGCGTAGGTTCAGATGCAGGGACACAGGAGGTACCTGAGCGTAGGTTCAGATGCAGGGACCCAGGAGGTACCTGAGCGTTTGTTCAGATGCAGGGACGCAGTAGACACCTGAGCGTAGGGTCAGACGCGGGATTCAGGAGGTACCTGAGCTTAGGTTCAGACTCAGGGACGCACGAGGCACCTGAGCGTAGGTTCAGACACAGGGACGCAGGAGGCACCTGAGCGTAGGTTCAGACACAGGGATGTAAGAGGTACCTGAGCGTAGGTTGAGACCCTGGGAGGTACCTGGTAGAAGGTATGGGCACATTGATGCAGCAAGTACCCGAGTGTAGCTTCAGATGCAGAAATTCATTAGAGCCCTGAGAGTAGGTTTCAAAGCAGGAGGCACCTGGCCGTAGGTGCAGATGCAGGAGGTACATGAGCGTTAGTTCAGACGCTGGGACGCCGGAGGTACCTGAGAGTAGGTTCAGATGCAGGGACGCAGGAGGTACCTGGGAGTAGGTTCAGATGCAGGGACGCAGGAGGTACCTGAGCGTAGGTTCAGACGTAGGGACACAGTAGGTACCTGAGTGTAAGTTTAGACGCACGGACGCAGTAGACACCTAAGCGTAGGGTCAGACACAGGGACGCAGGAGGTACCTGAGCGTAGTTTCAGATGCAGGGATGCAGGAGGTACCTGAGCACAGGTTCAGACTCAGGGACGCAGGAGGTACCTGAGCGTAGGGTCAGACACAGGGACGCAGGAGGTACCTGAGCGCAGGTTCAGATGCAGGGACGCAGGAGGCACCTGAGCGTAGGTTCAGATGCAGGGACGCCGGAGGTACCTGGGAGTATGTTCAGATGCAGGGACGCAGGAGGCACCTGAGCGTAGGTTCAGATGCAGGGACGCAGAAGGTACTTGAGCGTAGGTTCAGATGCAGGGACGCCGGAGGTACCTGAGTGTAGGTTCAGATGCAGGGACGCAGGAGGCACCTGAGCGTAGGTTCAGATGCAGGGACGCCGGAGGTACCTGGGAGTAGGTTCAGATGTAAGAACACAGGAGGTACCTGGGAGTAGGTTCAGATGCAGGGACGCAGGAGGTACCTGGTAGTAGGTTCAGATGCAGGGACGCCGGAGGTACCTGGGAGTATGTTCAGATGCAGGGACGCAGAAGGTACTTGAGCGTAGGTTCAGATGCAGGGACGCCGGAGGTACCTGAGCGTAGGTTCAGATGCAGGGACGCAGGAGGCACCTGAGCGTAGGTTCAGATGCAGGGACGCCGGAGGTACCTGAGCGTAGGTTCAGATGCAGGGACGCAGAAGGTACTTGAGCGCAGGTTCAGATGCAGGAACGCAGGAGGTACCTGAGCACAGGTTCAGATGCAGGGATGCAGGAGGCAGCTGAGCGTAGGGTCAGACGTGGGATGCAGGAGGTACCTGAGCGTCGGGTCAGACACAGGGACGCAGGAGGTACCTGAGCGTAGGTTCAGACGCAGGGACACAGTAGGTACCTGAGCATAGGTTCAGATGCAGGGACACAGGAGGTACCTGAGCGTAGGTTCAGACGCAGGGACACAGTAGGTACCTGAGCATAGGTTCAGATGCAGGGACGCAGAAGGTACTTGAGCGCAGGTTCAGATGCAGGGACGCCGGAGGTACCTGGGAGTAGGTTCAGATGTAAGAACACAGGAGGTACCTGGGAGTAGGTTCAGATGTAAGAACACAGGAGGTACCTGAGCGTAGGTTCAGACGCAGGGACACAGTAGGTACCTGAGCATAGGTTCAGATGCAGGGACGCAGGAGGTACCTGAGCGTAGGTTCAGATGCAGGGACGCAGGAGGTACCTGGGAGTAGGTTCAAATGTAAGAACACAGGAGGTACCTGGGAGTAGTTTCAGATGCAGGGACGCAGAAGGTACTTGAGCGCAGGTTCAGATGCAGGGACGCAGGAGGTACTTGAGCGCAGGTTCAGATGCAGGGACACCGGAGGTACCTGAGCGTAGGTTCAGATGCAGGGACAAAGGAGGTACCTGAGCGTAGGTACAGATGCAGGGACACAGTAGGTACCTGAGCGTAGGTTCAGATGCAGGGATGCAGGAGGTACCTGGGAGTAGGTTCAGATGTAAGAACACAGGAGGTACCTGGGAGTAGGTTCAGATGTAAGAACACAGGAGGTACCTGGGAGTAGGTTCAGATGCAGGGACACAGTAGGTACCTGAGCGTAGGTTCAGATGCAGGGATGCAGGAGGTACCTGAGCGTAGGTCCAGACGCAGGGACACAGTAGGTACCTGAGCATAGGTTCAGACGCAGGGACACAGTAGGTACCTGAGCATAGGTTCAGATGCAGGGACACAGGAGGTACCTGAGCATAGGTTTAGATGCAGGGACGCAGGAGGTACCTGAGCGTAGGTTCAGATGCAGGGACGCCGGAGGTACCTGGGAGTAGGTTCAGATGTAAGAACACAGGAGGTACCTGGGAGTAGGTTCAGATGTAAGAACACAGGAGGTACCTGGGAGTAGATTCAGATGCAGGGACACAGAAGGTACCTGAGCGTAGGTTCAGATGCAGGGACACAGGAGGTACCTGAGCGTAGGTTCAGACGCAGGGATGCAGGAGGTACCCGAGCGTAGGTTCAGATGCAGGGACGCAGGAGGTACATGGGAGTAGGTTCAGATGCAGGGACGCAGAAGGTACTTGAGCGCAGGTTTAGATGCAGGGACGCAGGAGGTACCTGGGAGTAGGTTCAGATGCAGGGACGCAGGAGGTACCTGGGAGTAGGTTCAGATGTAGGGACGCAGGAAGTACATGGGAGTAGGTTCAGATCCAGGGACGCAGAAGGTACTTGAGCGCAGGTTCAGATGCAGGGACGCAGGAGGTACTTGAGCGCAGTTTCAGATGCAGGGACGCCGGCGGTACCTGAGCGTAGGTTCAGATGCAGGGACACAGGAGGTATCTGAGCACTGGTTCAGATGCAGGGACCCAGGAGGTACCTGAGCGTTTGTTCAGATGCAGGGACACAGGAGGTACCTGAGCGCAGGTTCAGATGCAGGGATGCAGGAGGTACAGGGGGGAGTAGGTTCAGATGCAGGGACGCAGTAGGTACCTGAGCATAGGTTCAGATGCAGGGACGCAGGAGATACCTGAGCGTAGGTTCAGATGCAGGGACACAGGAGGTACCTGAGCGTAGGTTCAGATGCAGGGACGCAGGAGGTACCTGAGCGTAGGTTCAGACGTAGGGACACAGTAGGTACCTGAGTGTAAGTTTAGACGCACGGACGCAGTAGACACCTAAGCGTAGGGTCAGACACAGGGACGCAGGAGGTACCTGAGCGTAGTTTCAGATGCAGGGATGCAGGAGGTACCTGAGCACAGGTTCAGACTCAGGGACGCAGGAGGTACCTGAGCGTAGGGTCAGACACAGGGACGCAGGAGGTACCTGAGCGCAGGTTCAGATGCAGGGACGCAGGAGGCACCTGAGCGTAGGTTCAGATGCAGGGACGCCGGAGGTACCTGGGAGTATGTTCAGATGCAGGGACGCAGAAGGTACTTGAGCGTAGGTTCAGATGCAGGGACGCCGGAGGTACCTGAGTGTAGGTTCAGATGCAGGGACGCAGGAGGCACCTGAGCGTAGGTTCAGATGCAGGGACGCCGGAGGTACCTGGGAGTAGGTTCAGATGTAAGAACACAGGAGGTACCTGGGAGTAGGTTCAGATGCAGGGACGCAGGAGGTACCTGGTAGTAGGTTCAGATGCAGGGACGCCGGAGGTACCTGGGAGTATGTTCAGATGCAGGGACGCAGAAGGTACTTGAGCGTAGGTTCAGATGCAGGGACGCCGGAGGTACCTGAGCGTAGGTTCAGATGCAGGGACGCAGGAGGCACCTGAGCGTAGGTTCAGATGCAGGGACGCCGGAGGTACCTGAGCGTAGGTTCAGATGCAGGGACGCAGAAGGTACTTGAGCGCAGGTTCAGATGCAGGAACGCAGGAGGTACCTGAGCACAGGTTCAGATGCAGGGATGCAGGAGGCAGCTGAGCGTAGGGTCAGACGTGGGATGCAGGAGGTACCTGAGCGTCGGGTCAGACACAGGGACGTAGGAGGTACCTGAGCGTAGGTTCAGACGCAGGGACACAGTAGGTACCTGAGCATAGGTTCAGACGCAGGGACACAGTAGGTACCTGAGCATAGGTTCAGATGCAGGGACACAGGAGGTACCTGAGCGTAGGTTCAGACGCAGGGACACAGTAGGTACCTGAGCATAGGTTCAGATGCAGGGACGCAGAAGGTACTTGAGCGCAGGTTCAGATGCAGGGACGCCGGAGGTACCTGGGAGTAGGTTCAGATGTAAGAACACAGGAGGTACCTGGGAGTAGGTTCAGATGTAAGAACACAGGAGGTACCTGAGCGTAGGTTCAGATGCAGGGACACAGGAGGTACCTGAGCATAGGTTCAGATGCAGGGACACAGGAGGTACCTGAGCGTAGGTTCAGACGCAGGGACACAGTAGGTACCTGAGCATAGGTTCAGATGCAGGGACGCAGAAGGTACTTGAGCGCAGGTTCAGATGCAGGGACGCCGGAGGTACCTGGGAGTAGGTTCAGATGTAAGAACACAGGAGGTACCTGGGAGTAGGTTCAGATGTAAGAACACAGGAGGTACCTGAGCGTAGGTTCAGACGCAGGGACACAGTAGGTACCTGAGCATAGGTTCAGATGCAGGGACGCAGGAGGTACCTGAGCGTAGGTTCAGATGCAGGGACGCAGGAGGTACCTGAGCGTAGGTTCAGACGCAGGGACACAGTAGGTACCTGAGCATAGGTTCAGATGCAGGGACGCAGAAGGTACTTGAGCGCAGGTTCAGATGCAGGGACGCCGGAGGTACCTGGGAGTAGGTTCAGATGTAAGAACACAGGAGGTACCTGGGAGTAGGTTCAGATGTAAGAACACAGGAGGTACCTGAGCGTAGGTTCAGATGCAGGGACACAGGAGGTACCTGAGCATAGGTTCAGATGCAGGGACACAGGAGGTACCTGAGCGTAGGTTCAGACGCAGGGACACAGTAGGTACCTGAGCATAGGTTCAGATGCAGGGACGCAGAAGGTACTTGAGCGCAGGTTCAGATGCAGGGACGCCGGAGGTACCTGGGAGTAGGTTCAGATGTAAGAACACAGGAGGTACCTGGGAGTAGGTTCAGATGTAAGAACACAGGAGGTACCTGAGCGTAGGTTCAGACGCAGGGACACAGTAGGTACCTGAGCATAGGTTCAGATGCAGGGACGCAGGAGGTACCTGGGAGTAGGTTCAAATGTAAGAACACAGGAGGTACCTGGGAGTAGTTTCAGATGCAGGGACGCAGAAGGTACTTGAGCGCAGGTTCAGATGCAGGGACGCAGGAGGTACTTGAGCGCAGGTTCAGATGCAGGGACACCGGAGGTACCTGAGCGTAGGTTCAGATGCAGGGACACAGTAGGTACCTGAGCGTAGGTTCAGATGCAGGGATGCAGGAGGTACCTGGGAGTAGGTTCAGATGTAAGAACACAGGAGGTACCTGGGAGTAGGTTCAGATGCAGGGACGCAGTAGGTACCTGAGCGTAGGTTCAGATGCAGGGACACAGTAGGTACCTGAGCGTAGGTTCAGATGCAGGGATGCAGGAGGTACCTGAGCGTAGGTCCAGACGCAGGGACACAGTAGGTACCTGAGCATAGGTTTAGATGCAGGGACGCAGGAGGTACCTGAGCGTAGGTTCAGATGCAGGGACGCCGGAGGTACCTGGGAGTAGGTTCAGATGTAAGAACACAGGAGGTACCTGGGAGTAGGTTCAGATGTAAGAACACAGGAGGTACCTGGGAGTAGGTTCAGATGTAAGAACACAGGAGGTACATGGGAGTAGGTTCAGATGTAAGAACACAGGAGGTACCTGGGAGTAGGTTCAGATGCAGGGACACAGGAGGTACCTGAGCGTAGGTTCAGACGCAGGGACACAGGAGGTACCTGAGCATAGGTTCAGATGCAGGGACGCAGGAGGTACCTGGGAGTAGTTTCAGATGTAGGGACGCAGGAGGTACATGGGAGTAGGTTCAGATGCAGGGACGCAGAAGGTACTTGAGCGCAGGTTTAGATGCAGGGACGCAGGAGGTACCTGGGAGTAGGTTCAGATGCAGGGACGCAGGAGGTACCTGGGAGTAGGTTCAGATGTAGGGACGCAGGAAGTACATGGGAGTAGGTTCAGATCCAGGGACGCAGAAGGTACTTGAGCGCAGGTTCAGATGCAGGGACGCAGGAGGTACTTGAGCGCAGTTTCAGATGCAGGGACGCCGGCGGTACCTGAGCGTAGGTTCAGATGCAGGGACACAGGAGGTACCTGAGTGTAAGTTTAGATGCACGGACGCAGTAGACACCTAAGCGCAGGTGCAGACACGGGATTCAGGAGGTACTTGAGCATAGTTTCAGATGCAGGGATGCAGGAGGTACCTGAGCATAGGGTCAGACGTGGGATGCAGCAGGTACCTGAGTGTAGGGTCAGACACAGGGACACAGGAGGTACCTGAGCGTAGGGTCAGACACAGGGACGCAGGAGGTACCTGAGTGTAGGTTCAGATGCAGGGACGCAGGAGGCACCTGAGCGTAGGTTTAGATGCAGGGAAGTCGGAGGTACCTGGGAGTATGTTCAGATGCAGGGACGCAGAAGGTACTTGAGCACAGGTTCAGATGCAGGGATGCAGGAGGCAGCTGAGCGTAGGGTCAGACGTGGGATGCAGGAGGTACCTGAGCGTCGGGTCAGACACAGGGACGCAGGAGGTACCTGAGCGTAGGGTCAGACGTGGGATGCAGGAGGTACCTGAGCGTCGGGTCAGACACAGGGACGCAGGTGGTACCTGAGCGTAGTTTCAGACGCAGGGACGCCAGAGGCATCTGAGCGTAGGTTCAGATGCAGGAGGTACCTGAGCGTTGGGTCAGACACAGGGACGCAGGAGGTACCCGAGCGTAGGGTCAGACGTGGGATGCAGGAGGTACCTGAGCGTCGGGTCAGACACAGGGACGCAGGAGGTACCTGAGCGTAATTTCAAACGCAGGGACGCCAGAGGCATCTGAGCGTAGGTTCAGATGCAGGAGGTGCCTGAGCGTAGGGTCAGACACAGGGACGCAGGAGGTACCCGAGCGTAGGGTCAGACGTGGGATGCAGGAGGTACCTGAGCGTCGGGTCAGACACAGGGACGCCGGAGGTACCTGGGAATAGGTTCAGATGCAGGAGGTACCTGAGCGTTGGGTCAGACACAGGGACGCAGGAGGTACCCGAGCGTAGGGTCAGACGTGGGATGCAGGAGGTACCTGAGCGTCGGGTCAGACACAGGGACGCCGGAGGTACCTGGGAATAGGTTCAGATGCAGGGACGCAGGCGGTACCTGAGCGCAGGTTCAGATGCAGGGACGCAGGAGGTACTTGAGCGTAGTGTCAGACACAGGGATGCCGGAGGTAACTGGAAGTAGGTTCAGATGCAGGGTCGCAGAAGGTACCTGAGCGTAGGTTCAGAGGCAGGGACACAGGAGGTACCTGGGAGTAGGTTCAGACGCAGGGACACAGGAGGTACCTGAGCATAGGGTCAGACACAGGGATGCAGGAGGCACCTGAGCGTAGGGTCAGACACAGGGACGCAGGAGGTACCTGAGCATAGGGTCAGACACAGGGATGCAGGAGGTACCTGAGCGTCGGGTCAGACACAGGGACGCAGGAGGTACCAGAGCGTAGGGTCAGACACAGGGACGCAGGATGTACCTGAGCATAGGGTCAGACACAGGGATGCAGGAGGCACCTGAGCGTAGGGTCAGACACAGGGACGCAGGAGGTACCTGAGCGTAGGGTCAGACACAGGGATGCAGGAGGCACCTGAGCGTAGGGTCAGACGCAGGGACGCAGGAGGTACCTGAGCGTAGGTTCAGATGCAGGGACGCAGTAGGTACCTGAGCATAGGGTCAGACACAGGGATGCAGGACGTACCTGAGCGTCGGGTCAGACACAGGGACACAGGAGGTACCTGAGAGTAGGTTCAGATGCAGGGATGCCGGAGGTACCTGAGCATAGGGTCAGACACAGGGACGCAGGAGGTACCTGAGAGTAGGTTCAGATGCAGGGACGCAGGAGGCACCTGAGCATCGGGTCAGACACAGAGACGCAGGAGGTACCTCGGAGTAGGTTCAGAGACGCAGTGACGCAGGAGGTACCTGAGCATCGGGTCAGACACAGGGACGCAGGAGGTACCTGAGCGTAGGGTCAGACACAGGGACGCAGGAGGTACCTGAGCGTAGTTTCAGACGCTGGGACGCCAGAGGCATCTGAGCGTAGGTTCAGATGCAGGAGGTACCTGAGCGTAGGGTCAGACACAGGGACGCAGGAGGTACCTGAGCGTAGTTTCAGACGCAGGGACGCCAGAGGCATCTGAGCGTAGGTTCAGATGCAGGAGGTACCTGAGCGTAGGGTCAAACACAGGGACGCCGGAGGTACCTGGGAATAGGTTCAGATGCAGGGACGCAGGAGGTACCTGAGCGCAGGTTCAGATGCAGGGACGCAGGAGGTACCTGGGAATAGGTTCAGATGCAGGGACGCAGGAGGTACCTGAGCGCAGGTTCAGATGCAGGGACGCAGGAGGTACCTGAGCGCAGGTTCAGATGCAGGGACGCAGGAGGTACCTGAGCGCAGGTTCAGATGCAGGGACGCAGGAGGTACCTGGGAGCAGGTTCAGATGCAGGGACGCAGGAGGTACCTGAGCGTAGTGTCAGACACAGGGACGCCGGAGGTAACTGGAAGTAGGTTCAGATGCAGGGTCGCAGAAGGTACCTGAGCGTAGGGTCAGACACAGGGACGCAGGAGGTACCTGAGCATAGGGTCAGACACAGGGACGCCGGAGGTAACTGGAAGTAGGTCCAGACGCAGGGACACAGTAGGTACCTGAGCATTGGTTCAGACACAGGGATGCAGGAGGCACCTGAGCGTAGGGTCAGACACAGGGACGCAGGAGGTACCTGAGCATAGGGTCAGACACAGGGATGCAGGAGGTACCTGAGCGTAGGTTCAGATGCAGGGACGCAGTAGGTACCTGAGCATAGGGTCAGACACAGGGATGCAGGAGGTACCTGAGCGTTGGGTCAGACACAGGGACGCAGGAGGTACCTGAGAGTAGGTTCAGATGCAGGGACGCCGGAGGTACCTGAGCATAGGGTCAGACACAGGGACGCAGGAGGCTCCTGAGAGTAGGTTCAGATGCAGGGACGCCGGAGGTACCTGAGCATAGGGTCAGACACAGGGACGCAGGAGGTACCTGGGAGTAGGTTCAGACACAGGGATGCAGGAGGCACCTGAGCGTAGGGTCAGACACAGGGACGCAGGAGGTACCTGAGCATAGGGTCAGACACAGGGATGCAGGAGGTACCTGAGCGTAGGTTCAGATGCAGGGACGCAGTAGGTACCTGAGCATAGGGTCAGACACAGGGATGCAGGAGGTACCTGAGCGTTGGGTCAGACACAGGGACGCAGGAGGTACCTGAGAGTAGGTTCAGATGCAGGGACGCCGGAGGTACCTGAGCGTAGGGTCAGACACCGGGATGCAAGAGGCACCTGAGCGTAGGGTCAAACGCAGGGACGCAGGAGGTAGCTGAGCGTAGGTTCAGATGCAGGGACGCAGTAGGTACCTGAGCATAGGGTCAGACACAGGGATGCAGGAGGTACCTGAGCGTCGGGTCAGACACAGGGACGCAGGAGGTACCTGAGAGTAGGTTCAGATGCAGGGACGCAGGAGGCACCTGAGCATCGGGTCAGACACAGAGACGCAGGAGGTACCTCGGAGTAGGTTCAGAGACGCAGTGACGCAGGAGGTACCTGAGCATCGGGTCAGACACAGGGACGCAGGAGGTACCTGAGCGTAGGGTCAGACACAGGGACGCAGGAGGTACCTGAGCGTAGTTTCAGACGCAGGGATGCCAGAGGCATCTGAGCGTAGGTTCAGATGCAGGAGGTACCTGAGCGTAGGGTCAGACACAGGGACGCAGGAGGTACCTGAGCGTAGGTTCAGATGCAGGGACGCAGGAGGTACCTGAGCGCAGGTTCAGATGCAGGGACACAGGAGGTACCTGGGAGTAGGTTCAGATGCAGGGACACAGTAGGTACCTGAGCGTAGGTTCAGATGCAGGGACGCAGAAGGTACTTGAGCGCAGGTTCAGATGCAGGGACGCAGGAGGTACCTGAGCGTAGGGTCAGACACAGGGACGCCGGAGGTAACTGGAAGTAGGTTCAGATGCAGGGTCGCAGAAGGTACCTGAGCGTAGGGTCAGACACAGGGACGCAGGAGGTACCTGAGCATAGGGTCAGACACAGGGATGCAGGAGGTACCTGAGCATCGGGTCAGACACAGGGACGCAGGAGGTACCAGAGCGTAGGGTCAGACACAGGGACGCAGGAGGTACCTGAGCATAGGGTCAGACACAGGGATGCAGGAGGTACCTGAGCGTCGGGTCAGACACAGGGACGCAGGAGGTACCTGAGCGTAGGGTCAGACACAGGGACGCAGGAGGTACCTGAGCATAGGGTCAGACACAGGGATGCAGGAGGTACCTGAGCGTCGGGTCAGACACAGGGACGCAGGAGGTACCTGAGCATAGGGGCAGACACAGGGATGCAGGAGGCACCTGAGCGTAGGGTCAGACACAGGGACGCAGGAGGTACCTGAGCGTAGGGTCAGACACAGGGATGCAGGAGGCACCTGAGCGTAGGGTCAGACACAGGGACGCAGGAGGTACCTGAGCGTAGGTTCAGATGCAGGGACGCAGTAGGTACCTGAGCATAGGGTCAGACACAGGGATGCAGGAGGTACCTGAGCGTCGGGTCAGACACAGGGACGCAGGAGGTACCTGAGAGTAGGTTCAGATGCAGGGACGCCTGAGGTACCTGAGCATAGGGTCAGACACAGGGACGCAGGAGGTACCTGAGAGTAGGTTCAGATGCAGGGACGCAGGAGGCACCTGAGCATCGGGTCAGACACAGAGACGCAGGAGGTACCTCGGAGTAGGTTCAGAGACGCAGTGACGCAGGAGGTACCTGAGCATCGGGTCAGACACAGGGACGCAGGAGGTACCTGAGCGTAGGGTCAGACACAGGGACGCAGGAGGTACCTGAGCGTAGGGTCAGACACAGGGATGCAGGAGGTACCTGAGAGTAGGTTCAGATGCAGGGACGCAGGAGGTACCTGAGCGTCGGGTCAGACACAGGGACGCAGGAGGTACCTGAGAGTAGGTTCAGATGCAGGGACGCAGGAGGCACCTGAGCATAGGGTCAGACACAGGGACGCAGAAGGTACCTGAGCGTCGGGTCAGACACAAGGACGCAGGAGGTACCTGAGCGTAGAGTCAGACACAGGGACACAGGAGGTACCTGAGAGTAGGTTCAGATGCAGGGACGCAGGAGGTACCTGAGCGTCGGGTCAGACACAGGGACGCAGGAGGTACCTGAGCATAGGGTCAGACACAGGGACGCAGAAGGTACCTGAGCGTCGGGTCAGACACAAGGACGCAGGAGGTACCTGAGCGTAGAGTCAGACACAGGGACACAGGAGGTACCTGAGAGTAGGTTCAGATGCAGGGACGCCGGAGGTACCTGAGCATAGGGTCAGACACAGGGACGCAGGAGGTACCTGAGAGTAGGTTCAGATGCAGGGACGCAGGAGGTACCTGAGCATAGGGTCAGACACAGGGACGCAGAAGGTACCTGAGCGTCGGGTCAGACACAAGGACGCAGGAGGTACCTGAGCGTAGAGTCAGACACATGGACGCCGGAGGTACCTGGGAATAGGTTCAGATGCAGGGACGCAGGAGGTACCTGAGCGCAGGTTCAGATGCAGGGACGCAGGAGGTACCTGGGAGTAGGTTCAGATGCAGGGACGCAGAAGGTACTTGAGCGCAGGTTCAGATGCAGGGACGCAGGAGGTACCTGAGCGTAGTGTCAGACACAGGGACGCCGGAGGTAACTGGAAGTAGGTTCAGATGCAGGGTCGCAGAAGGTACCTGAGCGTAGGTTCAGACACAGGGACACAGGAGATACCTGAGCAAAGGGTCAGACACAGGGATGCAGGAGGCACCTGAGCGTAGGGTCAGACACAGGGACGCAGGAGGTACCTGAGCGTAGGTTCAGATGCAGGGACGCCGGAGGTACCTGAGCATAGGGTCAGACACAGGGATGCAGGAGGCACCTGAGCGTAGGGTCAAACGCAGGGACGCAGGAGGTACCTGAGCGTAGGTTCAGATGCAGGGACGCAGTAGGTACCTGAGCATAGGGTCAGACACAGGGATGCAGGAGGTACCTGAGCGTCGGGTCAGACACAGGGACGCAGGAGCTCCCTGAGCGTAGGTTCAGATGCAGGGACGCCGGAGGTACCTGAGCATAGGGTCAGACACAGGGATGCAGGAGGCACCTGAGCGTAGGGTCAAACGCAGGGACGCAGGAGGTACCTGAGCGTAGGTTCAGATGCAGGGACGCAGGAGGTACCTGAGCATAGGGTCAGACACAGGGATGCAGGAGGTACCTGAGCATCGGGTCAGACACAGAGACGCAGGAGGTACCTCGGAGTAGGTTCAGAGACGCAGTGACGCAGGAGGTACCTGAGCATCGGGTCAGACACAGGGACGCAGGAGGTACCTGAGCGTAGGGTCAGACACAGGGACGCAGGAGGTACCTGAGCGTAGGGTCCGACACAGGGACGCAGGAGGTACCTGAGCGTAGTTTCAGACGCAGGGATGCCAGAGGCATCTGAGCGTAGGTTCAGATGCAGGAGGTACCTGAGCGTAGGGTCAGACACAGGGACGCAGGAGGTACCTGAGCGTCGGGTCAAACACATGGACGCCGGAGGTACCTGGGAATAGGTTCAGATGCAGGGACGCAGGAGGTACCTGAGCGCAGGTTCAGATGCAGGGACACAGGAGGCACCTGGGAGAGTAGGTTCAGATGCAGGGACGCAGGAGGTACCTGGGAGAGTAGGTTCAGATGCAGGGACGCAGGAGGTACCTGGGAATAGGTTCAGATGCAGGGACCCAGAAGGTACTTGAGCGCAGGTTCAGATGCAGGGACGCAGGAGGTACCTGAGCGTAGTGTCAGACACAGGGACGCCGGAGGTAACTGGAAGTAGGTTCAGATGCAGGGTCGCAGAAGGTACCTGAGCGTAGGGTCAGACACAGGGACGCAGGAGGTACCTGAGCATAGGGTCAGACACAGGGATGCAGGAGGTACCTGAGCGTCGGGTCAGACACAGGGACGCAGGAGGTACCTGAGCATAGGGGCAGACACAGGGATGCAGGAGGCACCTGAGCGTAGGGTCAGACACAGGGACGCAGGAGGTACCTGAGCGTAGGGTCAGACACAGGGACGCAGGAGGTACCTGAGCATAGGGTCAGACACAGGGACGCAGGAGGTACCTGAGCGTAGGTTCAGATGCAGGGACGCAGTAGGTACCTGAGCGTAGGTTCAGATGCAGGGACGCAGGAGGTACCTGAGCGTAGGGTCAGACACAGGGACGCAGGAGGTACCTGAGCGTAGGGTCAGACACAGGGACGCAGGAGGTACCTGAGCATAGGGTCAGACACAGGGACGCAGGAGGTACCTGAGCGTAGGTTCAGATGCAGGGACGCAGGAGGTACCTGAGCGTAGGGTCAGACACAGGGATGCAGGAGGTACCTGAGCGTCGGGTCAGACACAGGGACACAGGAGGTACCTGAGAGTAGGTTCAGATGCTGGGACGCCAGAGGCATCTGAGCGTAGGTTCAGATGCAGGGACACAGTAGGTACCTGAGCGTAGGTTCAGATGCAGGGACGCAGTAGGTACCTGAGCATAGGGTCAGACACAGGGATGCAGGAGGTACCTGAGCGTCGGGTCAGACACAGGGACGCAGGAGGTACCAGAGCGTAGGGTCAGACACAGGGACGCAGGAGGTACCTGAGAGTAGGTTCAGATGCAGGGACGCAGGAGGTACCTGAGCATCGGGTCAGACACAGGGACGCAGGAGGTACCTGAGCGTAGGGTCAGACACAGGGATGCAGGAGGTACCTGAGCGTCGGGTCAGACACAAGGACGCAGGAGGTACCTGAGCGTAGAGTCAGACACAGGGACACAGGAGGTACCTGAGAGTAGGTTCAGATGCAGGGACGCAGGAGGTACCTGAGCGTCGGGTCAGACACAGGGACGCAGGAGGTACCTGAGCGTAGGTTCAGATGCAGGGACGCAGGAGGTACCTGAGCGTAGGTTCAGATGCAGGGACGCAGGAGGTACCTGAGCGTAGAGTCAGACACAGGGACGCAGGAGGTACCTGAGCGTAGGGTCAGACACAGGGAGCCAGGAGGTACCTGAGCGTAGAGTCAGACACAGGGAGCCAGGAGGTACCTGAGCGTAGGGTCAGACATAGGGATGCAGGAGGTACCTGAGCGTAGGGTCAGACACAGGGACGCAGGAGCTCCCTGAGCGTAGGGTCAGACACAGGGACGCAGGAGGTACCTGAGCGTAGGGTCAGACACAGGGACGCAGGAGGTACCTGAGAGTAGGTTCAGATGCAGGGACGCAGAAGGTACCTGAGCGTAGGATCAGACACAAGGACGCAGGAGGTACCTGAGCATAGGGTCAGACACAGGGACGCAGGAGCTACCTGAGCGTAGAGTCAGACACAGGGACGCAGGAGGTACCTGAGCGTAGGGTCAGACATAGGGACGCAGGAGGTACCTGAGCGTAGGGTCAGACACAGGGAGCCAGGAGGTACCTGAGCGTAGAGTCAGACACAGGGAAGCAGGAGGTACCTGAGCGTAGAGTCAGACACAGGGACGCAGGATGTACCTGAGCATAGGGTCAGACACAGGGATGCAGGAGGCACCTGAGCGTAGGGTCAGACACAGGGAGCCAGAAGGTAACTGAGCGTAGGGTCAGACACAGGGACGCAGGAGGTACCTGAGTGTAGGTTCAGACGCAGGGACACAGGAGGTACCTGAGCGTAGGTTCAGACACAGGGATGCTGGAGGTACCTGAGCGTAGGGTCAGACACAGGGAGCCAGGAGGTACCTGAGCGTAGGGTCAGACGCAGGGACACAGGAGGTACCTGAGCGTAGGTTCAGACACAGGGATGCTGGAGGTACCTGAGCGTAGGGTCAGACACAGGGAGCCAGGAGGTACCTGAGCGTAGGGTCAGACACAGGGACGCAGGAGCTCCCTGAGCGTAGGGTCAGACACAGGGACGCAGGAGGTACCTGAGCGTAGGGTCAGACATAGGGACACAGGAGGTACCTGAGCGTAGGTTCAGACACAGGGATGCTGGAGGTACCTGAGCGTAGGGTCAGACACAGGGAGCCAGGAGGTACCTGAGCGTAGGGTCAGACACAGGGACGCAGGAGCTCCCTGAGCGTAGGGTCAGACACAGGGACGCAGGAGGTACCTGAGCGTAGGGTCAGACATAGGGACGCAGGAGGTACCTGAGCGTAGGGTCAGACACAGGGAGCCAGGAGGTACCTGAGCATAGGGTCAGACACAGGGACGCCGGAGGTACCTGGGAGTAGGTTCAGAGACGCAGTGACGCAGGAGGTAGCTGGACTCAGGTTCAGACCCAGTGATCCCACCCCATCACCTGCGGATCCCGGGGGCAGTGAAGGTCGCAGACCAGTCTTCCCCCAGGGTTTTCGCGCGATAAACGGAAGGACAAGGTGGATGGCGGGACGAGTGGGGTTAAAAGAAGGGGTGGGATTGGGGAGGGCATAGAAGGTGTCAGGAGAGGAGGATCCGGCCTCTTCCTGACACCTGAGCACCACCGGGAGGACGCTTAAGTTTGTCCACTCGCCCACCCTACAGGTTTTTAGTGAAGGACTGGGGGTGGTTTGAGGTCTGTTTGCCAGTTCAGGGCAGGTTGCGGTGCAGGGGCGTTACGGTACTTTGGAGGGGTGGGGAGTCACATACGGGCGGATCCACTCCTCGGGTGGGGGGAGAACGGTACACAGGTGACTGATAGTGGGGCACGGGAGGCAATGAGCAATGAAGGCAAAGTCAACAGAGGGTGCTTGGAGGGCAAGTGAAGGTGAGAATGGGGAAAGGAAGGAGGTTATCGAGTGAATGGGTGAAGAGTCAAACAGGTGGGATGGTTTTGGAAAGGCAGAATGGAGAATGCGTGGGTATGGGATGGAAACGTATATTTCATACCTTGATGTACTGTTAATAAGTCTAAATGATTGCAACCTTGTCCTAATAAATGGCCTTTTACGCTTCAAGTAAGAGCGTGGAGTGTAGTTATTGCGCGACGCACACCGTGAGCAGTCATCAGCTGTTTTAGATTGCCAAATGGACTAGACTCCGCACTCAGTGTATCTCTTAGTTGTAGTCTCTTTGTATGCTTTTTCAATGGCGTGGCTGGTGCTGAATGTGGATCCCCTACTGAGCCCCAGGGGTAACTTGAACTGATACTGATGCGTGTTTCTTGAGCCCCAAGATTCACAACCACACACCACGTGACCGGCACACCAGCGGGTCACAGAGGCGCGGACGGATAGAGCGCCGCACACCCTAGCGAGGACACAGGAATGAGATGAATAAAACGCCGAATCGTTATTTGAAAAAACACAAAGGCATTCAGATTAACAGTCCCCTGAGGAAGAGCTTTATGCTCGAAATGCATCGGGTATGATGAAAACCTGACGTATTCAGGAAAAGCAGGATGATTTAAACAATGATGAAATGTTGAAGAATACATTGATATGAAAGAAAATTTCATGAAAAATTAAAGAAGTTACCAATCAAAAACGTGTATAAAATCTTCATTTAAAATCTTACGCAAAACCAGCATCAACCCAGTGAATATATGACGTTACAGTGAATTCCGTTGCAAAGCATGCCTTTACCACGCATGTGTTACAACGGAATTAGTTTACCACGCATTACATTTACCACAATTAATAGCGTGGTGACGTCATACGTCGTTAAGAGAAAGCGGAAGTTTATTTTCCGTTTTCTCTTAAACGACGCTGATACCCGACGTGACTTCAGGTGAGTTTCTTTTTTGGGGCGGAGACCCCCCTTTTTTTTCTTTTTACCTTTACCACATATACCTTTACTACAAACCTCGTAGTAAAGGTATGCGTGGTAAAGGCTTTCGTGTTAACCACACATGCGTTGTACTACATGCGTGGTTAACGATTTCGTTGTAAAGGCTTCGTTGTAATGGCCGTTTCCCCAACCTAGTACAGGAATAAGAGTGCTTATGTGGTCGTGAATCTTGGGGCTCAAGAAACACGCATCAGTATCAGTCATCAGCTGTGCCATGTGAGGCTGAGGCTGCGCGCCTCCACCGCAGTCACGCAGGGCTCAGCTCAGCTCAGCTGAGCTCTGCAGGCTCTGGGATGCTGCGCGTTGCCATGGAGACCCGCAGGCCCCGCTCCCAGTGACTGCCTGCGTCTGGAAGCCTTGATGCTTCTTCCCAGCACTTGAGCGGAGTGTTACGTGCCGCGGGGAATAACGAGATAACCTGATAGCCCGGCTGAATCAATGCCGAGCGCAGGTTTGTTTTCCTTTCCCTGACACCGCTGTCCTGATGTGGCCTGGAGTGAGTGTCCTCTGCAGACTGAGCGCACCGCTGTCCTGATGTGGCCTGGAGTGAGTGTCCTCTGCAGACTGAGCGCACCGCTGGCCTGATGTGGCCTGGAGTGAGTGTCCTCTGCAGACTGAGCGCACCGCTGTCCTGATGTGGCCTGGAGTGAGTGTCCTCTGCAGACTGAGCGCACCGCTGGCCTGATGTGGCCTGGAGTGAGTGTCCTCTGCAGACTGAGCGCACCGCTGGCCTGATGTGGCCTGGAGTGAGTGTCCTCTGCACACTGAGCGCACGCTGCTTGGTAAACCTGTGTGTGCTGACAGCAGAGACAGGGAGGGCATTCTTGATGCTTTGCTGACCTGCCATGTGGTTTTCTTTAGTTTTTTTGCAGTTTTATATAGCGCCAACCCGACCCGAAGGTATCAGAGCGCTTTACATGAGCACCAGTTGTGTTACAGAGGGACATATTAATTTTTGTAGGCACGGCGAGATGAAGTGATTTGCCAAGAATTACAGGATGTGTGAGCCTCCCGACTGAGCAGAACCTGGTTTCCCTGATTGAAAGTCGGCCGCTCTGGCCGTTAAGCCACATGTTGTCACCTCTGATGACACCACAGTGTTTGTCACCCAGAGACGAGGAGGGTCGCTTCCGTCTCACCGGGTTATGGACCCGATTCCAAGTCGGGCAGAGCGTAATACTTGGGAGATCATGACCCCTCTCACCGCTGACGTCATCACGTGGGTTCACCCTGCGTGGCCTTGCCTCAGGTGTCTCCACTTGTGTTTCCACACAGATCCGTCCTGCTGACTTCACGGGTCTCTGTCCTCGGATAGAGGGTCGAATTCGGGAATAAAAATGAAGGTGAGGGGCTGCTCCATCCGGGTCCGCATTTATGATTTTACTCTCCATTCTGTCTCTTTAAAGTCTGAATCCACAGATTGGGACAGCAGCGCTGTCCGTAGACAGTGATCCTGGCCCAGCCCCCCCTGCCTCCCCCAGACTGGGCGACCTGGACTCTCTTCCACTATAAGGACTTATAAAGCTCCTAGAAGCACACAGGGGGGAATCGAGGCACTAGAAGCGCTGGCTGGGGGCAGAGAAGAGCGCGTAGGCACGGCCAAGTGGAGCAGACTCAGGCCTGAGGGCCTGGCGGAAGGACAGAGAGGTCTCTACTAGATCTGCTAGATCCACTAGATCTGCTCGATCTGCTAGACCCACTAGATCCTTAGGCCCTCTACCTCCCCTAGATCCACTAGACCCACTAGATTTGCTAGATCTGTAAGGCCCACTAGATCCCCTAGACCCACTAGATCCCCTAGACCCACTAGATCCCCTAGACCCACTAGATCCCCTAGACCCACTAGATCTGCCTGACCCACTAGATCTGCCTGGCCCACTAGATCCCCTAGACCCACTAGATCCCCTAGACCCACTAGATCCCCTAGACCCACTAGATCCAGCTGACCCACTAGATCCGCCTGACCCACTAGATCTGCCTGACCCACTAGATCCCCTAGACCCACTAGATCGGACAAGAGACACATTCAAATGTCTGGGGCCACAAAACAGAGCAGGTCAGGTTCTAGAGAAAGAGTCTCTGGGAAGGATGAATGGGCATGAGGACCCTGCGTTACTTTTTCATCTCGTAAAGTGGTACATGCGTGACACAGGGCTCTTATTTCGATATATGAAGTCACGCAAAGCCACCCTGTGTGGGTTTGAAGGGCCTGAAAGATCAATAGCAAGGGAACGCAGCGCAAATCGCTTTTTCACCTTACTGTGTTTACGGGCGGTGTTCCATGGGCGTTCCGTGGGCGTTCCGTGGGCGTTGCGGTGCGTTTTCCCACGCAGCATCCGTGGATTCTGACGCTGCCCCAGATTTACAAACTCATTAAACCCGGGGAGCCGCTAAATCTGTTCGCCGACCGAGGTGAGACGTAACGAGGAGAAATATGTGAATTTGTTTTTTTCGCCTCCTTTTTTCATCTTTCCATGTCTGTGGCAGTCTGCAGCACACATGGAAAGAGGAAAATGCCTCGTGGGAGTGTTTATTGCAGGAAGGTGCCCCTTCCTGCACAAAAACAATCCTGCATGCAACGGAGGTGCTCGCGCACCAGGGTGCAAGGCTGCCTACGTTAGCGGTAGAAACGGGGCTGGTGCAGATGGAAAGGACAGGAATGCAGCGTATTGCTTAAATCCAGTGCGTTCCTGCCCTTCCACTGCAGTGTCGGGCAGCGCTGCAAGGTGCGTGTTGCAAGGTGTGTGCTGCAAGGTGCGTGCTGCGCAGCCCTACACCAAAATCCCATAAATGAGTCCCTAAGAGTCAAAGGGAAGAGTATATGAACGGTGCAGTACTGATCACAGGTAGGAAGGAGTCGAAGGATTTGATTGTGAGACTCGATGAACCATGAAAAGGTTCCGCTCAGAGAAGGGAAGAGAGGAAGCGATGCGAAGATGACGATACACGAGCCTGAAGCGCAGGTGGAAAAGAAGTTGCGTCTCAGCGAGAAACCACCAGTCCGGGTATGCTTAGCCGGACCCGGGCAGGGCCCACAACAAACCCCTACTGGATGGTGGTAACCAGAGTGGGCGGCAGCTGCGCCCAGATAAACACCAGTCACCGATTGGTCAGCTTGGTTTGAAGCCACCAATCAGTGGGGAGTCCCCTGGGTGTACCACAAGGTTAAAATGATGTAGAGATTTGCTTTTTTCTTAAGTCGATATGTGAATAAAGAGAAGCTGCGGCCTTTTTGCACCAACAGAGGCTTGTTTCATCTGTGACCGTAAGGGAAGGTGGGATTCATGTATCTGCCAGGGAGATTCAGGGCACTCACCCGCCTGGGAGGGGTTACACAGAGTTAACATCAATAAACCAAGCTAGATCCACAACTTGCACCATGGCATGACATGAAACAAGATGGAGAAAAGGCAGATATTTGGTTAAAGACATGGGTGGTAAAATTCAGGAGTCTTTCTGAGGTCTGGAAGCTGCAGGAACTTCAGTTTCTGAATGGCGGGTTCGGCTCTTTTTACCCATCCACACGATACCCATCCGCACGTTACCCATCCACACGATACCCATCCACACGTTACCCATCCGCACATTACCCATCCGCACGTTACCCATCCGCACGTTACCCATTCTCACGTTACCCATCCACACGATACCCATCCACACATTACCCATCCGCACGTTACCCATCCACACAATACCCATCCACACGTTACCCATCCGCACGTTACCCATCCGCATGTTACCCATTCTCACGTTACCCATCCACACGATACCCATCCACACATTACCCATCCGCACGTTACCCATCCACACGATACCCATCCACACATTACCCATCCACACGTTATCCATCCGCACGTTACCCATCCGCACATTACCCATCCGCACGTTACCCATTCTCACGTTACCCATTCTCACGTTACCCATCCACACGATACCCATCCACACATTACCCATCCGCATGTTACCCATCCGCACGTTACCAATCCACACATTACCCTTCCGCACGTTACCCATCCGCACGTTACCCATCCACATATTACTCATCACATGATACCCATCCACAAGTTACCCATTCGCACATTACCCATCTTCATGTTACACATCCACCCGATAACCATCCGACGTTACCCATCCACACGTTACCCATTCGCATGTTACCCATCCGCACGATACCCATCCACACGTTACCCATCCGCACGATACCCATCTGCACGATACCCATTTGCACGTTACCCATCCGCACGATACCCATCCGCACGATACCCATTCGCATGTTACCCATCCGCATGATACCCATCCGCACTATGACCATCCGACGTTACCCATCTGCACGATACCCATCCGACGTTACCCATCCGCACTATGCCCATCCGACGTTACCCACCTGCACGATACCCATCCGCACGTTACCCATTCGCATGTTACCCATCCACACGATACCCATCCGCACGTTACCCATCCGCACGTTACCCATCCGCACTTTACCCATCCGCACGTTACCCATCCGCACGTTACCCATGTGACTCTACTTTATCCTCTATAAATCTGTTCACTCCAAACAACTGTGGTCCTTCACGACCAGCTGCATGTGTGGCATGTATCGTATCACCAGAACTCCCTAAAAAAACATTTGCCCTACAGCCAAATGCTGAGAATAAAACGCATCATGTCAGACCCAGAAACAAGCAGAACACAAATGGAAACCATGTCTACCAGATTCTCCGAAAGAGGTTATCCCAAAGAAGTTATTGAAGAGGCGCTAACAAAGGTATCTGCAATTTCACATTCCCAAGCTCTTCAAAGCGTCCCAAAGACAGCACACACTAGAACAGTAATTGTCAGTAAATACTCCACTTCTAGCCAAATACACAAAAAAATCATCAAGAAGCATTGGCGGATCTTAGCTTCAGAACCTGATTTCGGAGATTTATTCAAAGAAACCCCGATTTTTGCTTATACCCGAGCACAAAACATCAAAGAAACTTTATCAAAAAAAATCTCGGAAGATGGGACATACACTGGCACCCGCCCGTGTCATCATTGCAGCAATTGCAACAACATCATTAAAGGGAACACCATCAACCACACAATGAAGGGCTTTGACATAAAATTAAAAGTGAACGCCACATGCGACTCAAGTAACCTAATCTACCTGTTGAAATGCCCTTGTGGCATGATTTATGTAGGTAAAACATCCAGGAAAATCAAAACCCGCATCACTGAACATAAGTCCAATATTAGAACCAAGAACACTAAATCAAACATTGCCAACCACTTCACTGAAGCCGCCCACAATATTGCGCAACTGAAGTTTTTAGTCCTTGAGATGGTACACAAACTGGAAGGAAAAGATCAGAATAAGACACTTCTACAAAAAGAAACATCTTGGATTTACAGACTCCAGGCCATGAAGCCGTACGGTCTTAATGACCGCCTTGAATTTAACTGTTATTTATAGTACCCTGCGTGGTACTTATCACACGCATTGCCAAAAGTTGTTCGGCATAACACCTTGCATGATTCCCTCATTGTAACACTTTTATTAGCATCACTCCCCCACGGGTTAACATCCACTGCACCCCATTCCAATATGGCCGCCACGCTAATGCATGATCCCACAGTCCTTCCTCTAACCACACCTTGTCTGTGTAAGTCGGCTTTGCTGCAGCACTCCGTTTGATTCTGCACGGAGTTCGCAGACTCCGCTGCTTCTCAGCCTTCAACATGAAAGTGCCCGTGTTCATGCGAGACTAACCTTCTACAAACGTAAGTTTGCCACCACTTCCTAAAATATCCTTATCACACCCTTAAGATTTAACCGCTAATGGTCGTCACTCTGCTTTCAGGTTCCTGCAAACTGGGATCCAAACTAAAAACGTAAGTTCCGTTTTACACGGGGCATTGTTTTACTGCGCACATTTCTTTCTACTTAGTCACGCTCCAGTAGATTTCACACATCCCCAACTTGATGTTCGTCTCAAAAAATATTATCACGCATGATCGATCCAGTTGCGTTTAATCACCACACTCCAGTCACATAGATTACTCGCTCCTTTTGCCGCTATGTTCACCGCTCACATACAGCATGTTGTTTTTAAACCTTTACACACCGCAGCTACTTTTCATCCTGATTGTTCACAACACCCGCTCGTGATCCACAAACCCGAATGCATGCCAGCATGTTAGATTCCCCCACCGAGCCACAATCGGCTCCACATTTGTCTAATACCATGCAATTGACTTTACATTTGCGTTTTTTGCTTAAACATTGATGAGCCCGTATTTTGTATCCATTCCACAGTGCTCCTTGAGAAAGGGCGATCCCAGCCCGAAATGCATCGGAGCTCTTATTGATCAATTGAAACACCATCCAAATGAATGTATTCTTTGAAGATGTGAAAAATTTTGAGACATTATCAAAATGAAACTTTTGTTTATTAAACAGTGAATTAACTGGAACACAATATTCGGAGTCGGTTGTCTGTTCAACCTTGAACCACCATTAGTGTGCCCAGATCGCAGGGATGCATTTACACGAGAGGTAATGCACATGACCCTATATGTATTGTATGTGCTCATCATGTGTGTTAAATATTTGTGAAAAGAAGGGGTGGATGCAATGCTTGAACTACTCTCAGCCAGCAGTGACAGCTCGGGCTGCATTCCAGTCCATTGTTTTTTGTCCACCATGCCACTCTAGACAGAGGCCTGGTCCGCCTCGTGCATATGAGCCTGGCTCTGCTCCTCAAGGAAAGCGTCCGTCAGTGAGGAGTGACTTCCCCCAAAGGTATCAACTTCCTGCATCATACACAAGGTAGTGGATGGAGGGCCTGAATTAACCTCAGCCACTGGTGGGCACTCGGGTCACACTCACGTCCACACATCTACGCATGAAGGGGCAAGTTTATTAAAAATCATGCAGCTCAGCACAGCAAGTCACCTTCCTGCTCTGCGTGATAGGGAAGGAATACATCATATCTAACATTATACAGCGCATTCCTGTCTTTTCCCTGTGCTGGAGCACACGGTGCTGCCTTTTGGCTGCGTTGTACGCAGGATTGTTTTTGAGCATGAAGGGACACCTTCCTGCACAAACACAATCCTGAGATGCATCTTCCTCTTTCTAGGTCTGCTGCCCCTGTGCTCGGTGGCCCAAGGCAGCAGCAGTTCTCTCCTCCTCCTCCTTCTCGAGCACCACCAGCCGGGGGTACTCCTCCTCAATTACCTACAGTTACTGGAGGTGCACTGAGTGCCTGAGTTCCATCGTAGAGGCTCCTGGGCAGGTCCTCTCAGTCCCCTGGCAGGAATACCTAGGTGATACAAAGAAAAGAAAATGAATTATAATATTCAACCCATTGCACTGTAGCAACAGCATTGCTGTTCATCTAGGGATGTGATTCTCTGTCAGAGCAGAGGGCAAATCCTTCCCAGACAAATTCCCCACAATGCAACAGCAGTGTGGCATGAGTCCATGATAATTCATCTTCACAATCATCAAAAATAGATACCTGTACCAAAAGTTACAACAATTTCATTTAATGTGGTGGAACCTGCAGCACACGTTTAAACATTTAATGTGCGTTAATTAATGAATGAGCTTCCAAATATGAATAAGGAAATCCTACTCACCCAGTATGCATCTGTTCTTGGCATGTAGAGCATGTAGAGCTGTAGATTCACATGCTTTGCATAAGCCTGCCATCTAGTGTTGGGTCGGGATGTTTGCACTTTGTTTTTCTTCGAAGACGTCTTTTCCAATCACGAGGTAAGGTGACTCCTCCTTTTGGTGATAGTGCGCATTGGCACCGACTCCATTGTTAGATTGTTTTCCCGAAAGAGGGTGATAATGGAGGACGTAAGCGTAGAATAGAGATATCTCCATGTGTATGTATCAAAGTAAGATAGTACTGAAACAGGTATAGGTACCCAGGGAGGTGGGTGGGCACATGTGAATCTACAGCTCTATATGCCAAGAACAGATGCATAATGGGTAAGTAGTATTTTCCATTCAAGGCATGTGAGCTGTAGATCACATGCTTTGCACAGACTATACAGCAGCAATCTCTCAAAGTGGTGACACACTTGTAGCTGTTGTAGTGGTTTGGAAGAGTGTACATAGAACTGCCTGGCCAACATATGCTTGTTGTCGTGCTAACACATCTGCACAATATTGTTTTGTGAATGTGTGAAGTGTAAACCATGTTGCAGCTTTACAGATGTCAGCTACGGGGATGCTTCCTAAGAAAGCCATAGAAGCCCCCCGTTTGCGATAGGATTGTGCTCTAGGGGGAACTGTTAAAGTTCTTTGTGCTTTTGCATAGCATGTCTGAATACATTTGACTATCCATATCGCAATACCTGATTTTGAAATGGGATTGCCTTTATGTGGTGGAGCAAAAGCAACAAAGAGCTGTTTAGTCGTACAAAAAGGTTTTGTCCTTTCTATGTAATAATGTAATGCTCTTTTCACATCTAATGTGTGTAAGGCTCGTCTGCCACTGAATCTGGTTGAGGGAAAAACACAGGCAACTCCTCAGATTTGTTGATGTGAAAGGCAGATACTACTTTGGGTAAGAATTTAGGGTTAGTACGAAGAACCACTTTGTCGTGGTGTATTTGTAAAAATGGTTCTTCTATGGTTAGTGCCTGAAGCGCACCCACTCTCCTAAGTGATGTAATAGCAGTGAGGTAAGCAACTTTTCAAGTGAGAAATTGCAATTCACATTTATGCAATGGCTCAAAGGGTGGACCCATCAATCTGGTGAGAACAATATTAAGATTCCACACAGAGGCAGGCGGATGTCTTGGGGGGAATAACTCTTTTGAGTCCTTCCATAAAGGCCTTAATAACAGGCACTAAATGTCTGTTTTGAAGGTATGCGGCTATTGCAGCGAGATGTAAGCGTATAGATGTGTAAGCTAAATTTGAGCGCTGTAAATGCAGTAAATAGCACATTATGTTTTGAACTGAAGCATCAAGCGGGTTGATAGGGTTGTTATCACAAACCACTTCCATTTTGTGGCATAGCAAGCTCTTGTAGTAGGATGTCTAGCCTCCTTAATAATGTTCATACAGTCTGGCGGAAGATTGAGATAGCCAAACTCTATGACTTCAGGTGCCCGATCGCTAGGTTGAGATGACTGGGATCAGGGTGTCTTATCTCTCCACGGCTCTGTGTGAGGAGATTGGATGTGAGATGACATTTTTGATGAGGAACTACTGAGAGCTCCAACAGGGTGGTGAACCCATGACGGGCCCATGTGGGACCTATTAAGATTAGTGTGAGGGACGTTTGCCTGAGCTTCTAAAACACTAGTGGAATGAGTGGGAGAGACGGAAAAGCGTAGGCAAATATCCCTGACCAATTGCTTCATGGTGCATTGCCCTTGGACAATGGGTGTGGATACCTGGAGGTGAAGCTTGGGCATGTTGTGTTTTGGTGTGTGGCGAACAGATCTATGTCTGGGAAGCCCCACATCTGAAAGAACGGGAGGAGAACTTGAGGATGAAGCTCCCACTCATGAGTCTGTTGTCTCTGCCTGCTGAGCAGGTCTGCCATTTGATTGTCGACTCCCGGAAGGTGTTCTGCAAGGAGATATATTTTGGGACGTTTGGCCTACCTCCAAATGTCCCGTGCAAGTTGTGACAGCTGGAGAGAATGTGTCCCCCCTGTTTCTGTGTAAAATACATGGCTGTCATGTTGTCGATGCATGTCAGGACGGCTTTGCCTTCAAAGTGAGCTTGAAAGGCTCTGACCGCTAGAAATACTGCTAGTAGCTCTAGGTGATTGATGTGGAGCTGCTATTGCTGTTGACTCCACATGCCCTGAACTGTGTGAGTTTAGAGATGAGCACACCAGCCAGTGAGCGATGCGTCTGCTGTTTGCACTGTCTGTGGAACCGGATCGATGAAGGGCCACCCTTTGGAAGAGTTTTGTGGATTCCACCACTGCAGAGAGCGTTGAGTTACGGCCGTCCACCAACACTAGATCTGATAACTGATGCAGAGACTGATTCCACTGATGCGCTAAGCATTCCTGATGGAGACACATTTGAAGTCTTGCATAGGGAACTATTAAGAAGAAAGACGCCATCATTCCCAGTAACTGCATGAATGCCCAAGCTGGGAATGAGTGGTGAGGCTGGAACTGGGCAATTAGAGCCTGAATGTTGCGGATTCTGGCTGGACTGGGACAGGCTAGAGCTTTTTCTGTATCAAGAGTGGCTCCCAAGTACGTTTGCGTGCTGAAGGGTTTGAGATGGGGCTTTGACAGATTTACTGTGAATCCAAGATTGTGAAGCAGCTGTACTGTTTTGTGTGTGTGTTGTATACACTTTGCTTGTGAACTGGCTTTTATGAGCCAGTCGTCTAAGTATGGGAAGACGTGAAAGTGTTGTCTTCGCACATGAGCTGCGACTACTGCCAGGGATTTTGTGAATACCCTGGGAGCAGTAGTGACTTTGAATGGAATCACTTTGAAATGGTAATGTTGCCCTCTTTGAGGTATTTGCAGTGAGCGGCATATATTGGAATATGGAAGTAGGTGTCCTTTAAATCTAAAGTAGACAGAAAGTCACCTGGCTGAAGGAGTGGGAGCACTTGTTGGAGTGTTACCATGTGAAAATGGTCTGATCGTATGTATAGATTCAGGTCTCTTAGGTCTAGTATAGGCCTGAGAGAGCTGTCCATTTTGGGTATTAGAAAGTATAGGGAGTATACGCCGGCCCCTTGATACTGTAGTGAGACTGGCTCTATAGCTCCTTTTTTCAATAGAGAGAGAACTTCTTTGTAAATGTAAATGTAAATGTAAATGTAGTATACTTGTAAAGCGCACAGCTGCCCCAGCAACGGGGCGTCCCGGCGCTGTATAACTCTGGGGAACCCGTCCTGGCTTTCCCTGTGGGATGGTCCCTTGCTGGGAGTACCCAAGGTGGAGCCAGGCATCCCCGGAATTGGTGGAGCCGTTGTGGAGATTAGGCAAGCTAATGCCCAGAGTTGCCGAGTGGAACCCCTGATTAGAGTAAGCACCGAAGCGAGAATTATCGAGTCCGCTGACCAAGGTCCACGACCCTGCCGCGTCGGGAATTGAACCCTGGTCCCGGGCTGACTTCTGCTCTCAGGCCTGCCTTCTCTAACCAGTGAGCCACACTACTCCACGGGGGGGGAGATGTTCTTGGGACGTGTGTGATCTTGCAGGAATGTTTAGGGGAGTGTCGGTACGTTCCAGCCAACAACCATATTGGATCATTTGTAGAACCCATCTGTCTGAAGTTATTATTTTTCAGACATGTAGAAATTGGGAGAGACGTCCCCCGACAGGAGTGGAATGATCGGGGGTAGAGGAAGGAAGTCACTGTTTGTTTTTTGCACGAGAAGTATGTGTTGAGTTGCCTCTACCTCTTCCCTTGCCGTTATTACCTCTAAATCCTCCTCTAAAGTATCCTCTTAAAGAGGGCAATTGCTTGTTGCCTATGTAAGAGGAGGAGGGATTTTCTGATGATATATTCTTTGAGCCCCCCCTGTAAAAGGTGCTGCCAAAGGAGCCCCGATTGGAAGGAAGCTGCAAAGCCCCCATGGATGATGCGACCTCTGTATCTTTCTCCGTCTTCTCTAAAGAAGTATTTACTAAAGGCCCGAAGAGGTGCTCCTTATCAAAGGCCTGATTTAAAATAGAGGCTTGGTCCTTGCCTTTCAACCCAGAAATTCTGAGCCAAGCGTGTCTCCGTAACAGAACGCTGGTGTTTACTGCGAGAGCTGCGGTATCAGCTACGTCTAAAGTGCACCTTATCGATGTATTGGAAATTAATTTCCCCTCTTGAATTAGGTCACTAGCTTTACTCTTATGTTTATCCGGCAAAAAGTGTATACATTTTTTGAGCTCCTCATAGTGAGTCCTGTCATAGCGAGCTAAAAGAGCTAAAAGAGGGTATTGGCAATTTACCAATAATTGTCTGCTATCTATGAGTTTGGACTCCTTATCAGGAGGAGGGGCATCTCCTGTGGTCTGCGAGTTTGCTCTTTTGCGAGCTTTAGTGCCTACCAGGGAGCCTAATGGAACTTCACCCTTGATGTAGATCGGGTCAGAAGGCGCCAACTTATACTTCTTATCTACTCTGCGTGTGACAATCCTGGCACACACAGGGTCTTTAAAAATGTTGTCTGCGTGTTTAACCATTCCCTTGAGCATAGGTAGTGTTTGTGTTGCTCTTTGAAAGGGAACTTAAAGTCTCAAAGAGCAAATCCTCTTCGAGGGCTTCCTTACGAAGTTCTACCCCATGATACTCAGCAGCCCTATTGAGTAGCTCTATGTATCCTACATTGTCATCTGGTGGGGACGGTTTGGAAGGGTATAGATTTGGATTGTTATCAGTATTAGGATCTGTATTGTAATCCTCCCATGGATCAGGAATAACGTCCTGAGGTATATCACCATCACCATCCCCATCCCCATCATCTTGGTGATCAGGTGACTTTGGTTGTGGGGAATTTGTGGGTGTAATAAATACATTTGGGTCAATTGGTGACAGAGGTGTAATAGGAGGAGGAGAAGGATTAGTACCCACATTCTTCCTTTTGAGTGGAATGCGGTAGTCTGCCTGTAATTCTGTTTTCCTTTTAGCTGGTAATTTCACATAAAGATGTCCAGTGTCTGGATTGATAGCCAGCTCCTTTTGTTTCGATTCTGTATTTGAAGGCGGATTGTCAAACTGAGGTTCTTTGGATGGTAGAGGTGGTGGTTTGGTTCTTGGCGCCGGAATTTTCGGTGTCGAAGGTTTCGGCTCTCAAGGTTTCGGATCCGAAGATTGAGTTTTTGGTGTTGAACGGATGGTCACTGCTACATACTTGAATTTCGATGCTGAAGGTTTTGTATCGGTGCCCGAGCGGGCCGACTCAATCCCGAGCCCGAAGGCTTTGTTGTATGTTTTGATGCTGAGCCGGAGGGCGAGGCGTTCAAAACCTTTTCTTGGTGCTGATCTTGGCCCGAGGGCAGAGGAAGAACTGGAGCCTTTTTCTTCGGTAAGTATTGGGGCAGGGGAGTGTCAGTACTCACTGTACGCTGACCAGGTGTTACTTGCTCTTAAGGGTCGTAGTTGGCTTCTGACACAGAGATGTGTTCCTCCTCTTTGTCGGCTTCTTGTGCGTGGGATTCTTGACGGTCAGAATCATCTTCGAAGATATCCGGTCAGAGACGCTTTGCTGATGTATTTCGTGATGTCAAGCCCAACGGGTAATAGAGCATCTTCTTGGATCGAAAAGATCGGCACGCGTCGCAATCCTGTTTGTCCTGTTCTGGTGATAGACACAAGTTGCAGACTTCGTACAAGTCGGTGCGCAGGAACTTAGCGCGACACCCAGGACAGAATTTAAATGGAGTCCATTCCATCGACTGCTAGTGGGCCCGATGTGGGTAGGCCCAACGGCCCTCCATGAATCTCATGATCGAAGACTTTTAATTGAAACAATACGCGGAGAAACGGAAAAGCGATCGAGAAACAATATTATCGAGGGTAGTGGAATGCGCACCGAGGGGAACCCGATAAACGGTGTCGAACCAGAGCTCAGCAATTCACGTCCGAACCCGATAGCGGTAAAAAACAATCTAACAATGGAGTCGATGCCCATGCGCACTATCACCAAAAGGAGGAGTCACGTACCTCGTGACTGGAAAAGACTTCTTCAAAGAAAATTGAAGTGCAAACATCCAGACCCAACACTAGATGGCAGGCTTATGCAAAGCATGTGATCTAGGGCTCACATGCCTTGAACATATTGTTGTTGATAAATAGGGCACATTTAATGAACGCTGCTGAATTTACTTGACTCAGTGTAACATTCAATGTTAATGGAGACATCCTGGAGGGCAGCGTGTTGTTTTGGGGCAGCTACTGTTGTGTCATCCTCAGTTCCAATACCTCCGCTCTTGTTCTTCCGACTCCATCCTGAGTCCCACCCTCAGTACGACTTTAGACTGAGTTCCACATTACACCTTCCGTCCAAAATAGTGCTCTACAGATACTTTTCCATTGGTAATGGGGCAAGTAATTGACACTGTAGGTTAAGATTTGGTAAGATAAACAGGAGGCCTAGGGCTAGGTTTATTTATGTTTGGCTAAGGACAGGTTGGGTGTCATATACTAGGATGGCATAGCTGCATGGTTAATAGGTGGCAGAGGATGGAACCGTAATGAAGCCAGAAAAATGGTCACTTAGGCAAAAACTGTGGGAGAAAATGTGGCACCTCCTGAGATGGAGATGGGATTGAAGTTATGGGCTTGGTGGCACGGGATGAATTTGATATTTAACTGCGTGGACATTGGCCCCTGCTCCTTTTCTTCTTGTAACAGAATAGTAGAGATGATGAGACAAACCTAGTAGGCTGTAATTCATAAAAGGATTTCTAAGTGAGATTGAAATCAAGGGAGGAATACCTTAACAAGTGCAGTAGTTGTCATTGAGAAAGGAACGTAGCGTACCACTTGTGCCAGCAGCCACACCTTCCCCCTCCCCTGGGTGGGGGGTCTCACCCGTCCTCTGCAGCAGCCACACCTTCCGCCTCCCCTGGGTGGGGGTCCCACCCGTCCTCTGCAGCAGCCGCACCTTTCCCCTCCCCTGGGTGGGGGTCTCATCCGTCCTCTGCAGCAGCCACACCTGCCCCCTCCCCTGGGTGGGGGTCTCACCCGTCCTCTGCAGCAGCCGCACCTGCCCCCTCCCCCGGGTGGTGGTCTCACCCATCCTCTGCAGCAGCCGCACCTGCCCCCTCCCCTGGGTGGGGGTCCCACCCGTCCTCTGCAGCAGTCGCACCTTCCCCCTCCCCTGGGTGGTGGTCTCACCCATCCTCTGCAGCAGTCACACCTGCCCCCTCCCCTGGGTGGGGGTCTCACCCGTCCTCTGCAGCAGCCACATCTGCCCCCTCCCCTGGGTGGGGGTCTCACCCGTCCTCTGCAGCAACCGCACCTTACCCCTCCCCTGGGTGGGGGTCTCACCCGTCCTCTGCAGCAGCCACACCTTCCCCCTCCTCTGGGTGGTGGTCTCACCCGTCCTCTGCAGCAGCCTGAAGAACTGGGTTATTTAGGACCCGGCGTCCCCAGGGGCACGCCCAAAGTCTTCGGGTTCACCTGTCTTAGAATACAGAGACACGGGACTCTTCGTGGTGACGTCAAAGATCGAATTTATTGACTGCAGCCAGTAACAGAAGTCCTAGAAATCATCACGGTATGAGTTCTCAGGAGACTGCTCAATTTTACAAAGCAAGTCATCCCTCTTTATGCCAAAAATCACATTCCAGACAAATACCTAACATTTACAAACTGTCCAATCACATGTATCCACACCAGAGGTATCGCATGACGGTAAAACCCACTTTTCAGTTGCCCAGTCCATGATCAATCATCGGACAAACACAACATTCTTCTTTAGACAGGTCGAACGAACCCATAATAAAAAAGGCCACAACCCAATCATAAATAGACCTTAAATAAAGGAGCAGAAACAGGTGAGAGTAGGATAAGGCATGTTTGTGTTCAGTAAAACTTTATGATGTCCTGTGCTCTGATCCTTAATCTTGATCAGCTAAAGGGCAGGAACTGGTTTAACAAGGTCAGCTTCAGGCAACAGGGTCAGTTCACTCAGGTCAAACAGGAGTCAGCACGAACTCGAGCTAAGGTGTACATGTCCTTAAAAGACTAGTTCAGCCACAGTCATCGGCCTATGTGAGTGCAACCACAAAATGGCTGCCATACACAAAATGGAACCCAAGGGTTCAGAACGAAGTCCCTAAATACGTAGTGAATCCATCGGTCTAACATGACGAAAACACTCATACTTTCCGCACTAACTAGTTACGGTTCGCTAATATCAAATTCGTAACGAAACCATGACCTTTATGAAACGGGTTCAGAATTCACGGAACATCAGACCCTCCTGTTGCCCTTACATAGGCAATAACCTAAACTCACGTCAACCTGAGTCCAGGTCTATATTCATCAGATCATCAAGATGTTGTTGGAGCATAATCCTATTACTTAGTACCTCTCTTGGGACAGGTCTCCTTGCACACGTAGTAGCACAGAGGCCACATATAGCAGGAGCAAACTGCACACAGAGACAAACCAGGAAAAGAATCGCTAAAGCCATCCCAATGATCATCAGAATCTTCCATCCCCAAGTGGATAACAACCCCCAAAACCATCCCATCAACGACCAATCTCCTTCGTCCATGTGTACAGACTCGGAGATCTTATGTAGCTTGGAAATGGCCTGGTACACTGTAGGAGCATTGTATGGAATAAAAATGCAGCAGCTCGATTGAATCAATTTACATACCCCTCCTCTGTCTGCAAGTATGACGTCTAACTCAACTCGATTCTGCAACGTCATAAGACGATCCGATTGGAGCTCAGCAGTCAAATTACTAAGGGCACCGGCAGTCTCAACTATCAATTGCCGTATGTTCCTACTATTAACCATAGCTCCCCAAAACGGCAGGAAACCCTTAAGAAAATCTCCCAATTCTTGTCCTGAAGTATCTTCCTTACTGAAGACACCTCTAACTACTCTAGTTCTGTGGTAATCTGCCGCTGCAGTATACGTAGGGGGCAACAGATACGAAACATAACATGTTCCCGAAAAATCTGGGGGCAACCATGTATATGCTCTATTATGGCACACAAAATACGTATCCTTAGCTGCTAATAACGGTGGGGAAGTCTGGTATGCAAAAACATACGACTCAGTACAAACACTCTTCCCTAACTGAGCTCTCGGATTCTTGCCATTACCTTGCAGACAAAAATGACCACGATGGGGCACGATCCAAATCGGGGAAGATTTTTCCCTTCGCTGCTTTTCACTCAGACTAACACCATATCCAGTCACATTCCAACCAATATAAGCTAGTGTCTCATCTTTAGGGATAGTCTCATAGGAATCGATTCCTCTAATCATATCCACTATTCCTTTCACTAGAGCACTATTACTTGGATTATCTTTCATAGAACGCAGGGGGTAAACTTCATGGGCATAAATAAACATCGTCCCATATGCCCATACAGATCCATTATATCTGAATGGCAGAACCAGGTAAGGAATACCCTTATCCGTGGTATGAGGCATAAGACTATTGACAGGAGGCGTGGGGAACACCCACACGAGGTCCTTTGGAGCTCCTATGGAGGTCGTAACCTCGATCGTTAAAAAAATTAATCAGGTTCAAATCCAATGTTTATATTTTGCACGATTTTAATCCATAAGGTCATATATTTGTATTCATATAGACAGGATGTTATAGTTCAATAAGTTCAACATGCAGGTTTCGAAATACGAAAATCCCTATGCATTTCGGGACCAGAGTCCCTTCATCAGGGGATCTGTGAAGGAAATAAACATCGTTTTAGGGGGGGGCCCTTTCCTCAACAAATTAGGAAGGAAGAACAAAATGGCTAGAATGTGTTAAACCATAGCGATTAAGGCTAGTAAACGAGATGTAAAACTGAAATGAGCAACACCTAGGTGCGGATGATCATGCGGTTCTGTGAGGTTGAAATGGGAAAGAAACGAGACGGTGCCATCTAGTAAATGTATACGTAGGGTTGCTGGGGTAGTGCAAGAAGCGGTGAGTGACATGGAAGAATCGTGCAAAAATTACGTAAAAAAGGGTTAAAGTGAAAGGTGCTCATAACCCAGTGAACATGCTAGTAACAACTCGTGGTAGGAATTTAGACGTCCGAGGATGTTACAAAGTAAAAGAATCTTACCCGAAACCACGCAATGCGGTGTAACGATAGCGTTTCCGCGTTCAATGTCAGTTGTCGTTTCAAACAGGATGCGCGTAGGGTGGGGGTGAGCAACATAAATAACGGACTAAGTGAATCGAAAACGACGTGAAGGAAAGGGTGAAAAGACGACATAGGTAAAGAAACGGGAAGGGTGTGAAAACGTAAAAAACGTCCCGTGGGTTCCTAATTATAATCCGGTGGGTAAAAAAAGGAAAAGAAATATAAATGAAGTTCAGATAATTAAAAGGGCAAAAAACTGACAGAGTAAGACACCATGAAAAACACGGAAGACAAAGGTAATCGTGGTCAGCCAAATTGGGTAGGGAAATCATATAAGATGGTCAAGGGGTCCATCGAGTGATCAGACAATCTAGGGCAGTCAGGTCTAAGAGTGTGAGAACAGGAGATAGGAAAATGTGGAAAAAACGTAAATGCAAGTAGGGAGTGTGAAAACAAAGGGTATATGCAGGGATGAATGAGAAAAGAAGAAAGAGCTAGGAACAGGATAATAGGTTAGCTCAGGATACATACAAAGAGAACAGATATTAAATAGGAAAATCAGGTAGAAAACGGTAAGGTGGAAGGTTAGAGACAAAAACGAGGTTCAAACGAAAGGGAATTAGGTAAACAGAAAAAGGTGGGGAGCAGAGGACTAAAAAATACATGAACTCAACATGGTAATAGCAGATGGGAATGAGCACGTTTCTACAGGAAACAACTATATTCGATACGATCATTGAGTGCCTTTGGTTGGCTTGATTCCAACAGTTTGATCCAGAATAGTTCGCGTTGCAATATTCTCTTGTAGTTATCCATGCCCGGTCTCATGGGGACAACCTCTAGTGCAAGGAACCTTAGTTGACTGATGTTATGTTGAGCAGATGTAAAGTGGGCAGCTAGAGGAGACTTCAGGTTCTTATTTCTTATGGTGCTTTTGTGTTCCGTTAAGCAAATTTTCAGTTTTCTTTCTGTCTTTCCCACATAGGGCAAGCCGCAAGGGCATTTCAATAAGTACACCAAGTTCATGGAATCACATGTAGCGTTGGTCTTGAGGTGTATTAGTTTGCCAGATCGAGGGTGGTTGATGGAATTGCCCCTGATTATGTTGTTACAGTGACTGCAGTTGTGGCATGGTTTAGTGCCAGAGAAAACGGAAACAGTAGGTTTTGGTTTGGATTCTAACATGTTTTTCAGATTCTTCGCCCTTTGGTAAGCGAACAGAGGAGTACAGTTGAAAATTCCTTGGAAATCTGGTTCTAATTGTACCATTTGCCAATTGCGTAAAATGATGTTTTTGATCATGGAGCTTCTTGAAGAATATTTGGACACAAATACAGGTCTCTCAGTTTTTTGCTGGCATATGTTCGGAGTTAGAAGATCTTTTCTGTTTTTGAGCGTGACGCGTACACGAGCAGCAGATAGGCATAAGACCACACACCCAGCAATTAGTGGTGTTCACTGCTAACTGATGCTGATGCAGAAGCTGCACAAAGGAGTTATTAACGAATTCCAATCTTCTGATAGATTCATGTTCAGGCAAAGGACGAAAAGAATGCGAAGAAGTAGTAGTAGGAAAAGACATAGGTTGTATGGTGGGTGGGGTCACTTGGAAAGAAAAAACAAGATATCCCACTAAAAACATCGTTATGCTAAGTAACATTAAAAGACATGTTATCGAAAAACATTTGCTACTCATTAGTCTACACAGTCTCGTTTTAAAGTTCATTTCTACAACGGCTCTCTTGATCTCAAAAAACTCCATCCTCTAACCGTGCTGTTCGCGGCAGGTGGTTCTCTTCGGCTCAGATGTACGTCTATAAGTCCAGGGAACGCCCTAGAATAAACCAGAACCGTCGACCTTATGTCTACACGGCTGTACACTCCAAGGCTTCATACCGAGACCCTACAGCTGAACCCGGATGGCGGTTCGAAAAAGAAAAATAGATCAAAACAGCTTTTCGGATGAGAGAGCGTTTTTTCAAAAGCAAAAAGGAATTAATTGTTTATTAGTCCATCGGCTCTCGGTCGTACATTATAGCGGCCTTTACCAGGCACTGTCTGATCTCGGAACAACATCTCAGGCTCAATAGTGTCCAATCGTGTAGGTGGAGACACAGCTTCTTGCAAAATATCGTTATCTTCGCGCTCAGAACTTGTCCCAACCAAACGTGCGTCACTGAATGGAACGTAACGTGGCACTGTATCAGTCTCTGAATCGCCAACACCCTCCTGGACCCACTGGTCGTACGGCAGAGGCAATGATACCCTCTTACAATGTACGCCGTGGATCCAGTTCTTCTTGCCCTGAACTCTCACTGCGGTACGCGTCGATAAAAGGACTTGAAATGGTCCAATCCAGAGGGGCTGATCATTCTTTGTCCGCTGAAAGTTGCGCACCAACACCCAGGAACCAGGGTCAATGGTGTGTCCTGAATCTTCAGATGCTTGAGGAAGTGTATCGTAAACCTGTTGGTGTAAGACACGCAATTTAGCCGTCAAATCATACAAGTAGTCAACCAGCACGGGATGTTCAATCTCGCTAAACTTTGTTGGCCTCTGCACTCCCCATACATTTGCCGGGCGGCCAAACACAATCTCATAGGGACTAAGACCAATTCTGGAATGCACTGTAGTCCTTGTTGACAAAAGTGCCAACGGCAAAGCATCGGGCCATTGAAGACCAGAGCTCGCCTGAATCTTGGCTAGTTTCAGCTTCAGAGTGCCATTATAGCACTCGACTAGGCCAGCTGATTGGGTGTGATTTGCAGCATGAAATTTTTGCCTAATGCCCAAACCTTCACACACTCTCTTCATGACTTGACCCACAAATTCACTTCCATTATCACTCCATACCATCCTTGGCAATCCGAATCTGGGGAAAAATTCCTTGAGTAGGGCTTTAGCTGTGGACAAGGCAGTATTATCTTTCAGGGGGTATGCCTCTACCCATCTCGAAAAGGCACAAACAACTACAAGGACGTATTTTAGATTATTACACCTTTCCATGTGTATGAAATCCAATTGTAGCACCTCGAACGGATACGTCGGAGGCGCAAAGTGACCAGCTGGAGTTGGAGTTCCCTTGCCAGGATTATACATCAGACAAACCATGCAATTCTTGACCAGATTCTCCGCACACTTAGGAATTCCAGCATTCTGCCATACAGGAGCCAACAACTTACAAATCCCTTTCACACTAATGTGAGCCATTCCATGCGCCATCGTAACCACTGCAAGCACATACGCATCAGGTAACAACCATCGCTGATGTTCTGACAGCTCAGTCCAACAACCAGTCGAATCCAATTTTCCCTTACTCTCTCTCCACACACTCAATTCTTTCTCCGTAGCTTCAGCCTGAATTGACTTCACACTCTCTATTGTATCTTCACGCATTCCTCTATCCAAAACCCATCTTGCTGGACCCGCAACATACATTCGACTCGTCACATCTTTCGCCGCTTCTTTCGCAACTTCATCCGCAAACGCATTACCACGAGAAACATCATCGCTAACCTTCTTATGTGCACTGCATTTCACGATCGCAACTTGCATCGGCAACGTAAGTGACTCGAGAAGCTCATTCACCAACTGACCATACTGAATCTTCGTACCATGCGAAGTAAGAAATCCACGTTCTTTCCACAAACGCCCAAAACTATGAGCAACACCAAACGCATACTGGCTATCGGTATACACAGTCACTCTCTTTCCTTTCGACAACACACCCGCTCTCGTCAGTGCAATCAACTCTGCTGCTTGGGCTGAATTTTGTGGGATACGTGCAGCTTCAACAATCGTATGCAAAGTCGTAACCGCATATGCTGCAGTCATATCACCATTCGGAAGCTTAAAGCATGAACCTTCTACCCACAAAATACCATCAGGATCCGAAAGAGGACTGTCTTTCAGATCGACTCTACCCTTCGTTTCCTCTTCCGTCCTCAAAAAACAATCATGCTGTTCCTGACCATCTGTATCCACAGAAATCTGCAACAATGTCGCTGGATTCAATACATTACACCGCTTGATGTGCACATGACTAGCCAAAAGCGTCAACTCATAGCCCGAAAATCTTGCACTAGTAAGGTGCTGAGTCTTGGTTCTGTTTAATAGAGTATCCACTGCATGTAGAACCATCACAACCAACGTATTATCCATCACCAATCCAGCAGACTGTCGGATAGGAACAGCCGCTGCCGCTGTAGCTCTCAAGCAACTTGGCAACGCTCTAGCTACCGGATCTAAAGTTGACGAGAAATACGCACATGGACGCTGCTTATCACCGAATTGTTGAGTCAAAACTGACAATGCACAACCCTCTCTCTCGTGGACATAGAGTGTAAAAGGCTTACTGTAGTCAGGAGTACCCAACACTGGAGCAGAACACAACGCATCACGCAACTCAGAAAAACTTTTCTGACAATCGTCAGACCAAGGAAGAGGTTAGGTATATCCTTACAAGTCAATGCCAACAGAGGTTTTGCCAATAGAGAGAAATTTGGAATCCACTGTCTACAATACGACGTGATACCCAGAAAAGCACGTACCTCTCTCTGCGTATTTGGCACAGTCATTCGAGTAATCGCTTGAATTCGTTCTGGGGTCAACCTTCTTCCCTCCTTCGACAAGGGATGACCTAAGTAGGTCACTTCTTGGCGACAATACTGCAACTTTGAAGGTGACACTTTATGGTGCAAGTCAGACAAATGTCGCAACAAAGAAATAGTAGCTTCTTTACAAGTTCCCTCATCATCAGCAGCCACTAATAAATCGTCAACATACTGAATAAGAGCAGTACCAGCAGGCAACACAAGAGTATCAAGCTGAGTCTTCAAAGCCTGGCTATAAATAGAAGGACTTTCGCAATAGCCTTGAGGAGCTCTCTTAAACCTGAAGCTTCAGCCTCCTGAAGAGAAGCCAAAAATATCTCTACTCTCCTCAGCAATTGGAATACTGAAGAAAGCATTCTTCAAGTCTATAACCGAGAACCAGGCAGCTGAAGCAGGAATCAAAGTCAACAAAGCAGTAATGTCCGGAACAACTGGAAACTGTGGCACAACGATTTTATTAACTTCTCGAAGGTCGATCACAAACCTGTAGACAGGTGGCTGAGAAGAGTCAGTATGCTTTAATACAGGCAAAATGGGACTGTTACACACATTACCTCTCGTTTCTTCAACCACATCTTTCTCAATCAAATCATAGATGATCGCTAAAAGTGCTCTTTCACCATCGCTAGAAATCCGATATTGGGGAATACGCGGCAATTTAACATTTGCTTTAAGCGTTGCAACATAAGGTGGAATCTCCAAAAGACCAACGCCATTAGGACCAGTAGCCCAAAGAGTATCAGGGAGAGAACGCAATTCCAGTGGAAGCCGATCTTTAGACAAATACATCGGAGAGATCACTTTCTTACCCAATGTAAGCTGTACTCCCGAAGGAGAACAACGTAATGTTGCATGCAACCTTTTCAACAAATCCAAACCCAACAAATTCTCACCACAACCTGTCATTAAAATGAGAGGTGCTTCCAACTCACAAGGCCCTATAGAAAGAGACAAGGGACTAGAGACTGGGTTACGAACTGGGGCGCCAGAGAATCCTACTGAGACATTCGTTAAGCCAGACAAAAGTGCGCCAGGGAGTTTAGAGTGCATGATAGAACTCTTCGCAGTATCCAAAAGAAAAAGGCTCTACCACACCCGATGTGGCTACTGCAACATAAGGCCCACTCTGATCTACTGGAACCGACACTACTCCCTCTCTTTGTCCATGGCTGTCCTAGCAATCATTCTCACTGTCAACATAATAGTCATCAGCATAGTACTGAGTCGACTGACCAGGCGCAATGTTCTGTTGGTCAAAACAATTCATAGAATTCTGTGGGGGAAAGGAACGTTCGTTCTGAGGAAACGCACCACGTCCTCTACCCCTAGACACTTGCTGAAAACCACCACGACCTCTCGGGCCGGTACACCACTCGCGCGCTGAAGTAAAACAGGACACTCATTTTTATAATGACCTTCCTCCCTACAATACGCACACTGATTCAAGCCCAAAGGTGGTCTTGGAGGAAAATACCCAGCTTTCTGTGGCGGTCTCTGAAACGGTGGAGGTTGCTGAAATTTTGGGCGTTGCTGTGACTCTTGCTGATTTGAGCGAGGCGGATACACCGGCTGCAAAAGAACCTTTGTCTTTAAGTCTTTTGTCTTTTTCTCTACTCTTTCTTTCTCGTCCTTATCCCTATTCTTGTAGTACTGTGCAGTCGCTAATATCTGGGCCGATGAGGAAACAGCCCAAGAACTCTCAGAATCTTTCAACTTATTACACAGATCAGGAAGTAAGTTAAAGACAAACTTATCTACGAACAATCTTTGGCCACCTTCCGTACTCATATCCTGACCACTATGATCTATGAATGTTTCTTCAAACCTAGTGAAGAAATCAGATACACTTTCGTCCTTCTTCTGCTTACATGCTGCTAACTTGTCCCAATTTACTCGTAACGCTGGCATCATCGTTTTCATAAAATCTATAATTCTGCCGGGTAAATTTCCCACTAAAGGCTCAGGCTTAGCTCCACCAACCTGTCTACCATCTGCAGCAGCGATATTCACCCATGTATCACCTAACTCAATCGCATGATCCTCATGACGAATTTTTGCCCATAGAGGTTGAGGAACTACGTTACCCAACAGCATATCTATATCGGCTAAGTTCATGATGCATGCGTCAACTGTCTGGGACAATTCTTTGTAATAGCCAGCTGGATTCTTACGGGGATCAGGTAAAGACTGTTTAAGGGCCAAAACTTCTACTCTCTTCCATGGCACATGCACCCATACTCTCTGAAAATAAGGCAGAACAGGCGGATTAGCGTTTGCGTCCCCTTCTCTCCAAACTGGGGGAACCTCTCTCATTGGATATTGTCGTACCCTTCCCCTAACTGCGGAATCAGGCTCAAACAGTCGCTGGGAAGGGAAATCGCTCCTAAACGCAAGTACCATCGCAACTGCTTTCTCAATTCCGGGACCCACTACCGTCCCTTTCGCAAACTCAGACTGGACATTTAGTAATTCTATCGGGACTGAACCCAAATCACTATCTGCCCATTCCTAATGGAGGAAAGTACACATTACATCAAACACATATCTTTGCTTGGGTGCTTCCCACTGCAGGAAGACATCCATAACTGATTCTAAATCATACCTTGAAACATTCAAAATCCACCTTCGAGCCAAAAGGTCTAACACGGCCCATTCTTCGGGACCAGGAAACTGACTACGCAATTGTTTACGTGCAGAAACAGGGGTCATACTCGACGACCCAAAGAAAGGAGACAAGAGACCAGTAACAGTTTCGGTCATCCGTTGTCGAGCAGAAGGAGAATCCGTCATAAGGACAGTAGACAAAGTATTTTGAGGTGATAGAAACGTAGCAGTAGTAGGAAGAGAAATCGAAGGTACAGGAAGTAAGATGAAGAAGTTTGAGGCAGAACTGATAGCAAAGTCGGCGGCCCTAGTGGAGGCTGCGCCGTAGGAGGAGAAACCAACTGGGGAGGAGCTGGCTGTGGAGCAGGACCAGGAGGTGGAACAACTAGAGGTGGAGGAGGTGCCGTAGCGTTCTGTGCATAAGGGGGTGGTAATCTCAATAGATGTGACATTAACGGGTCCTTTTCAGGGTCCTTTGTCGCTTTCTCAAGAAGAGGTGGCAATGCTGGATAACATTTATCAATAGCCATATTATGTTGCCTATCTGACACCTCAATAGCTTTATCTTCTTCATCTTCTTTAAACTGCTTAGCAGCTTGCATTATCGACAACCCCTTTTCTCTCTTATCTCTTTTAGCTTGTTTGATTTCTCTATGTTTGGCTTCTTTACGCCAAAGGCGAAAGGAGTCAAACATCGCCGGCCGGGCTTTCTTTCTAAACAATTTCATTTCTAAATTATCTAAAATCTCAGTATCAAAACTACCATATTGGGGCCAATCGTAAAACCCCATCTTTCCTAGTGTAACGGACTCATACTCCATTAAACGTAATGGGGCCCACGCCGTGTTTAGAATAGAGCTCATAAGTCGGAGTTCCAACTGGAGGTATCGGACATAAATCCTCCAATCGGGAATCCCTGTTACAACCACAACAGAATATCCTCCTGATTTTGCTAAGACTAGGCATCTTCGCTCACTAATCTAGCTTCAATCTTCAAGGGATTATCTACAACGATAGTCTCGCAAATATATGAGTCCCTTGGCTTTGGAAATTGCAATTTTCAAATCAAAACTAAGGACCAAACAAACTAAGAACCAAAGAACCAAAAACTAAGAACTGGGAGCGACCCACTTATACTTAACTGAGGTATCAGTCACGCCACCAGAAGACCCGTCAATCGTCTCGCCTTACAAAGCATCACAAATGGGTCCAAGACAGGGTGACAGTCAGGGCAGCGGTCCTTTGTAGCCGTCTAGAAAGCGGGAAACCTCGCAGCAAAGACCTTCAGTCCACATTCGACATACCGGGGTCGATGGAGTGGGGGCCCTTCTTCCGGAATTTCCTGACGAAGCTCCTCACAATCTTCAGGCTTGGACCGGTACCGCTTGATGTCGCCCAACGTTGGGCGCCAACGGAAGAACCGGGTTATTTAGGACCTGGCGGCGCCAGGGGCACGCCCAAAGTCTTCGGGTTCACCTGTCTTAGAATACAGAGACACAGGACTCTTCGTGGTGACGTCAAAGATCGAATTTATTGACTGCAGCCAGTAACAGAAGTCCTAGAAATCATCACGGTATGAGTTCTCAGGAGACTGCTCAATTTTACAAAGGAAGTCATCCCTTTTTATGCCAAAAATCACATTCCAGACAAATACCTAACATTTACAAACTGTCCAATCACATGTATCCACACCAGAGGTATCGCATGACGGTAAAACCCACTTTTCAGTTGCCCAGCCCATGATCAATCATCGGTCAAACCCAACATTCTTCTTTAGACAGGTCGAACGAACCCATAATAAAAAAGGCCACAACCCAATGATAAATAGACCATAAAGAAAGGAGCAGAAACAGGTGAGAGTAGGATAAGGCATATTTGTGTGCAGTAAAACTTTAGGATGTCCTGTGCTCTGATCCTTAATCTTGATCAGCTAAAGGGCAGGAACTGGTTTAACAAGGTCAGCTTCAGGCAACAGGGTCAGTTCACTCAGGTCAAACAGGAGACAGCGCGAACTCGAGCTAAGGTGTACATGTCCTTAAAAGACTAGTTCAGCCACAGTCATCGGCCTATGTGAGGGCAACCACAAAATGGCTGCCATACACAAAATGGAATCCAAGGGTTTCGAACGAAATCCCTAAATACGTGGTGAATCCATCGGTCTAACATGACAAAAACACTCATACTTGCCGCACTAACTAGTTACGGTTCGCTAATATCAAACTCGTAACGAAACCATGACCTTTATGAAACGGGTTCAGAATTCACGGAACATCAAGCCACACCTGCCCCCTCCCCTGGGTGGGGGTCTCACCCGTCCTCTGCAGCAGCCACACCTTCCCCCTCCCCTGGGTGGGGGTCTCACCCGTCCTCTACAGCAGCCGCACCTGCCCCCTCCCTGGGTGTGAGTCTCACCCGTCCTCTGCAGCAGCCACACCAGTCCCCTCCCCTGCGTGGTGGTCTCACCCATCCTCTGCAGCAGCCGCACCTTCCCCCTCCCCTGGGTGGAGGTTTCACCCATCCTCTGCAGCAGCCACCCCTTCCCCCTCCCCTGGGTGGGGGTCTCACCCATCCTCTGCAGCAGCCACACCTTCCCCCTCCCCTGGGTGGTGGTCTCACCCATCCTCTGCAGCAGCCACACCTTCCCCCTTCCCTGGGTGGTGGTCTCACCCGTCCTCTGCAGCAGCCGCACCTTCCCCCTCCCCTGGGTGGTGGTCTCACCCGTCCTCTGCAGCCACACCTTCCCCCTCCCCTGGGTGGTGGTCTCACCCGTCCTCTGCAGGAGCCACACCTTCCCCCTCCCCTGGGTGGGGTCTCACCCGTCCTCTGCAACAGCCACACCTATCCCCTCCCCTGGATGGTGGTCTCACCCGTCCTCTGAAGCAGCCACACCTTCCCCCTCCCCTGGGTGGGGGTCTCACCCATCCTCTGTGTAATAATGTGAGATGCAGTCTAGTGTTCGGGGGTGGAGTCAGGGGAGTAACGGGAAGAGGAGGAGTAGAGACAGGAAAGGGGCAGATAGAGTAGGGACAAGCTGGTGAATGGAAGCTAGTAATAAAGCTCCTTAAAAGTATTACAGTGTCTGACTATTATTGCCATAGAGACACGACAACTGGCGATGAGGGTGGGATGGTCGCCCTGTGTCACTGCGCGGATCCCAGGAGCTGTATAATTCGCCCCGTGAGGCACCGGCAGAAGGTCGCCGTCGCGACAAAGGTGCCCCGAGTGAAGATCGCCGCTAGAGTTGATGCAGACAACCCTGCGACACATGCCCCGTAGCTCTGTGACCGGAAAACCACGAGCGCAGTGCCTGAACGCGCTGTTGAGCGCTGGATTGTGGGTGCTCACCCCCGATGCGTGGGATGGCGCATGGTCGCTCTTGGCGAGTGAAAAAGGACGTCGGGAGCCTACCCCGGTCCAACCTGCAGCGAGAAGCCATCTGGGCTGAGTGGCCTTGACAGGGAAGCCCCCTGGGAGGATCGGAAATTCGTATGCTGCATGTTGGCCGGGTGAGTGCCCAACCGAAAGTGAAGATACAGGGAGCCAAATCTCGTGAGACACGAGATTTTCAGTTTGGCGGCCATCTTGGAGTCAGGCGTCTCCTCCAATCCCCTGTCAGGGATATAAAGCGGCCATCTTAAGGTCAGGCAACCAGTTGTGGCAACAAACACCAGCAAAGGCAGCTACAAACACAACAAGCACTGGTAAATGCAAGAGTAATAATGCAACAAGCACAAGCAAATACAAGAGACAAGCAAAAAACAACGTTGAGCACAAGCAACAAGAAGTACAACGAACTGAAGAGTGTTTAGAAACAAGCACAAGCAAAGGCAACAGTAGACATAAACTAACACGGGACAGTGGAAAGAGTGAGACCAACAAGCACGTGTTAAGACAAACATACAAAGAAAGAGAAAAAAATGTCGATATCGCCACACAGGCAAGCTGCGGGCCCAGCTGCACTCAACCAAACAGGCGTGATGGGCGTCTCCTACTTACGCACCCCAGAGCCACTTACACTCATATCTGGAGGAGGAATGGGCCTCAGATGGCAGGAATGGTTCGAGGATTTCGAGGATTTTTTGCAAGGATCAAAGGTTACAGATGATGACCAAAAACTAATTGCTCTGCGAAACCTGGTTGGAAAAGAAATCAGCAAAATAATCAAAGGACTGCCTACAGACGATGCCCGATCATTTATCAAAGTACGAGATGCTCTGAATAAGAAGTTCCTACATAAGAAGAATGTAGATTATGAAAGATACACTTTTAATTTGGCCTGTCAGGAAAAAGAAGAACCAATGAGCACATTCATAACAAAGCTTCGACGACTCTCCCGATACTGTGAATTTGACAATTTTTCCACGGAGGATGCTATCAGACTGCGAATCATTGAAGGATGTCAGTCAGAGACTCTCAGAAGGCGTCTTTTAAGGGAGAGTCATACCTTAGATGAAATCGAAGAAATGACCAGAGTCCATGATCAGGCGGAAGAACACGCCAAGAAAATGGAGGCGGGACGTGCTGAAAAACGGGAGCAAGCCTACCGTCTACAAGCCAGTACCACTCGCAGACACTCTCGAGACAGGCGACGGACATCCAGACCCAATTCCCTTCAAAATTATACAGGGCACAAGCGCCATGAGTCAGGCCGAGGAGACAAGACACAGGAACGTCCACTCAGGTGCTATCGGTGCGGGTATGATTTTCCACACACGGATGCTTGTCCGGCGTTGGGACAGCAGTGTCGAAAGTGCGGAAGAGAAAACCACTTCGAGAACGTCTGCAGTGATTATCGTAAAGACAGACTGAAGGAGCCCACAAGATCCTCTCGCCCCAGCACAAAACAACATTATGCTAAAGCAGTTCAAGACCGTCAGGGGTCCTCCTCTGGTTCCTCACAGTCGAGTAGAGAGTCTCACAAATCACAATGGATGAGAAGATCACTGTCCCGAGAGTCAAGGTCGGAGTCTCCGGAGGTGCTGTACAGTGATGAATATATCAGCATGGTAGCTGATCCAGACTAATTAAAGAAATATCCCAAATTAGACATCTTCATAGGAAAACATGCAACCAAGTTTGTACTGGATAGTGGGGCCTCACTAAATTACATCCCAGTAACCGAATACAGGAAAATGCGACCGCCACCTACCCTGAGCCCGGCATACGTCAGAGTGTACACGTGGATGTCGAAAAAACCTCTTCCGTGTCTGGGAAAGTTCGCAACCACTCTCATGCACAAAAACTCGTCAGTGCCAGCACACATTCATGTCATCGAAGGGCGGGAAGCTAATTGCCTCCTCAGTCTACCCACAGCTGAACATCTCCGGTTAGTCGAAATCTTATATCGAGTGAGCGACGACCCCGATATCATCCACAAATTCCCTAAGTTATTCTATGGACTTGGGAAGATGGCACAATGTCAGATTCGTTTACACATCAACGAGCAAGTACGACCCGTCGCGCAACATCATAGGCGAGACCCCTTCCATCTTCAACAGGCCGTGGAAGATGAAATTCAAGAACTGCTGCGAACGGACATGATCGAGCGGACAGAAGGCCCAACCCCGTGGGTTTCACCCGTGGTGATTGTGCCGTAGAAGGGCACACCAGGAAAGGTGCGCCTGTGCGTGGACATGAGGGTCCCAAACACCGCGATTAAGCGGGAGCGTCATCCGGGACCCCACTTAAGTGACATGATTTCAGCCCTCAATGGTGCGCGAGTTTTCTCCAAGCTAGATCTAAACAAGGGATACCATCAGTTCAAACTGCACGAGAAGTCACGATATATAACCACCTTCGCCACCTATCTCGGACTCTTTAGATATAAGTGACTCAGCTTTGGAGTTTCGTCTGCTGCGGAGATTTTCCAAGAAGCAATTCGCCAGACCATACATCACATACCAAATGCACTGAACTACAGTGACGATATCTTAGTATACGGTGCAAATACCCATGAGCACGACAAAAGTGCTTGACCGGGTGTGCCACGCTCTCCTGGAAGCCAACCTAACGCTCAACAAGGAAAAATGCGAATTCCACAAGTCCACCTTAAAGATCTTTGGACACATATTTTCTGGAGCTGGGATGAAGCCTGATCCTGACAAGATGATAGCTCTAAAGGACACAAAAAGCCCACACGATGTGAGTGACATCAGATCTTTCCTGGGAATGGCAAGCTACTGTGCCAGATATATAAAGGACTATGCTACCATCAGTCATCCGCTGCGCAATCTGACCAAGCAAGGGCAGCCGTTCATCTGGTCCCCCAATGCGAGCATGCATTCCAGGAAATCAAAAGAGCTGTGGAGTCTGCTGACAATCTAGCCTACTTCAGCCCTAAGAGAAAAACCGTCGACGCCAGCCCAGTCGGGTTGGGTGCAATCCTCGCACTGTTTGACCATGACGCATTGTGGCGTATGCCAGCCGAAGTTCAACGGACACTGAGAATGCCTACTCCCAACCAGAGAAGGAGAGTCTTGCCGTTGTGTGGGCCTGTGAACACTTTCACATTTTTGTATACGGAAAGCACTTCATGCTAGTAACCGATCATCAAGCACTGGTTACCATATTCGGAAATCCCAGGGCCAAGATGCCGCCTCGAATAGAGCGCTGGGGTTTACGGTTGCAGGAATACACCTACACCAAAGTGTCAGGCGTCTCCTCCAATCCCCTGTCAGGGATATAAAGCGGCCATCTTAAGGTCAGGCAACCAGTTGTGGCAACAAACACCAGCAAAGGCAGCTACAAACACAACAAGCACTGGTAAATGCAAGAGTAATAATGCAACAAGCACAAGCAAATACAAGAGACAAGCAAAAAACAACGTTGAGCACAAGCAACAAGAAGTACAACGAACTGAAGAGTGTTTAGAAACAAGCACAAGCAAAGGCAACAGTAGACATAAACTAACACGGGACAGTGGAAAGAGTGAGACCAACAAGCACGTGTTAAGACAAACATACAAAGAAAGAGAAAAAAATGTCGATATCGCCACACAGGCAAGCTGCGGGCCCAGCTGCACTCAACCAAACAGGCGTGATGGGCGTCTCCTACTTACGCACCCCAGAGCCACTTACACTCATATCTGGAGGAGGAATGGGCCTCAGATGGCAGGAATGGTTCGAGGATTTCGAGGATTTTTTGCAAGGATCAAAGGTTACAGATGATGACCAAAAACTAATTGCTCTGCGAAACCTGGTTGGAAAAGAAATCAGCAAAATAATCAAAGGACTGCCTACAGACGATGCCCGATCATTTATCAAAGTACGAGATGCTCTGAATAAGAAGTTCCTACATAAGAAGAATGTAGATTATGAAAGATACACTTTTAATTTGGCCTGTCAGGAAAAAGAAGAACCAATGAGCACATTCATAACAAAGCTTCGACGACTCTCCCGATACTGTGAATTTGACAATTTTTCCACGGAGGATGCTATCAGACTGCGAATCATTGAAGGATGTCAGTCAGAGACTCTCAGAAGGCGTCTTTTAAGGGAGAGTCATACCTTAGATGAAATCGAAGAAATGACCAGAGTCCATGATCAGGCGGAAGAACACGCCAAGAAAATGGAGGCGGGACGTGCTGAAAAACGGGAGCAAGCCTACCGTCTACAAGCCAGTACCACTCGCAGACACTCTCGAGACAGGCGACGGACATCCAGACCCAATTCCCTTCAAAATTATACAGGGCACAAGCGCCATGAGTCAGGCCGAGGAGACAAGACACAGGAACGTCCACTCAGGTGCTATCGGTGCGGGTATGATTTTCCACACACGGATGCTTGTCCGGCGTTGGGACAGCAGTGTCGAAAGTGCGGAAGAGAAAACCACTTCGAGAACGTCTGCAGTGATTATCGTAAAGACAGACTGAAGGAGCCCACAAGATCCTCTCGCCCCAGCACAAAACAACATTATGCTAAAGCAGTTCAAGACCGTCAGGGGTCCTCCTCTGGTTCCTCACAGTCGAGTAGAGAGTCTCACAAATCACAATGGATGAGAAGATCACTGTCCCGAGAGTCAAGGTCGGCGTCTCCGGAGGTGCTGTACAGTGATGAATATATCAGCATGGTAGCTGATCCAGACTAATTAAAGAAATATCCCAAATTAGACATCTTCATAGGAAAACATGCAACCAAGTTTGTACTGGATAGTGGGGCCTCACTAAATTACATCCCAGTAACCGAATACAGGAAAATGCGACCGCCACCTACCCTGAGCCCGGCATACGTCAGAGTGTACACGTGGATGTCGAAAAAACCTCTTCCGTGTCTGGGAAAGTTCGCAACCACTCTCATGCACAAAAACTCGTCAGTGCCAGCACACATTCATGTCATCGAAGGGCGGGAAGCTAATTGCCTCCTCAGTCTACCCACAGCTGAACATCTCCGGTTAGTCGAAATCTTATATCGAGTGAGCGACGACCCCGATATCATCCACAAATTCCCTAAGTTATTCTATGGACTTGGGAAGATGGCACAATGTCAGATTCGTTTACACATCAACGAGCAAGTACGACCCGTCGCGCAACATCATAGGCGAGACCCCTTCCATCTTCAACAGGCCGTGGAAGATGAAATTCAAGAACTGCTGCGAACGGACATGATCGAGCGGACAGAAGGCCCAACCCCGTGGGTTTCACCCGTGGTGATTGTGCCGTAGAAGGGCACACCAGGAAAGGTGCGCCTGTGCGTGGACATGAGGGTCCCAAACACCGCGATTAAGCGGGAGCGTCATCCGGGACCCCACTTAAGTGACATGATTTCAGCCCTCAATGGTGCGCGAGTTTTCTCCAAGCTAGATCTAAACAAGGGATACCATCAGTTCAAACTGCACGAGAAGTCACGATATATAACCACCTTCGCCACCTATCTCGGACTCTTTAGATATAAGCGACTCAGCTTTGGAGTTTCGTCTGCTGCGGAGATTTTCCAAGAAGCAATTCGCCAGACCATACATCACATACCAAATGCACTGAACTACAGTGACGATATCTTAGTATACGGTGCAAATACCCATGAGCACGACAAAAGTGCTTGACCGGGTGTGCCACGCTCTCCTGGAAGCCAACCTAACGCTCAACAAGGAAAAATGCGAATTCCACAAGTCCACCTTAAAGATCTTTGGACACATATTTTCTGGAGCTGGGATGAAGCCTGATCCTGACAAGATGATAGCTCTAAAGGACACAAAAAGCCCACACGATGTGAGTGACATCAGATCTTTCCTGGGAATGGCAAGCTACTGTGCCAGATATATAAAGGACTATGCTACCATCAGTCATCCGCTGCGCAATCTGACCAAGCAAGGGCAGCCGTTCATCTGGTCCCCCAATGCGAGCATGCATTCCAGGAAATCAAAAGAGCTGTGGAGTCTGCTGACAATCTAGCCTACTTCAGCCCTAAGAGAAAAACCGTCGACGCCAGCCCAGTCGGGTTGGGTGCAATCCTCGCACTGTTTGACCATGACGCATTGTGGCGTATGCCAGCCGAAGTTCAACGGACACTGAGAATGCCTACTCCCAACCAGAGAAGGAGAGTCTTGCCGTTGTGTGGGCCTGTGAACACTTTCACATTTTTGTATACGGAAAGCACTTCATGCTAGTAACCGATCATCAAGCACTGGTTACCATATTCGGAAATCCCAGGGCCAAGATGCCGCCTCGAATAGAGCGCTGGGGTTTACGGTTGCAGGAATACACCTACACCAAAGTGCACAAGCCCAGGAAGTCCGCCAATCCTGCCGACTACATGTCGGGACATCCCCAGGTGTCGCACGTGTCAAAACCGTCCCTGGCAGAAGAATACATCCACTTTGTTGTGGATCAAGCCAGACCACCGGCGGTCCCCTTGGAAGCTATATGTGAGGCCACAGCTCAGGATGCCATCCTGCAACAGGTGAAGCGACGACTGCTGACAAACAGGTGGCGTCATTCCAATGAAGATGAAAGTCAAGATCCGAACATCCAACAAGAGATACAGGCGTTTAGACATGTGAGTGATGAACTATCGGCCACCGAAGAGGGACTCCTGTTGAGAGACCAACGGATAGTCATCCCCATGCAACTTCGCCAGGGCGTAATCAATCTCGCACATGAGGGCCACCGTGGAGTGGTAGCCACCAAAAGAGCACTCCGAGAAAGGGTATGGTTTCCCTTACTGGACCAGATGGTTGAACTCACTCTAAAAGATTGTCCCCAGTGCCAACTGGTGAATCGAGGAGATCCTCCCGCTCCTCTCCAAATGTCAAGACTACCCAGCGGTGTATGGCAAGAACTTGCTCTAGACTTCTATGGACCTCTTCAGTCTGGAAAATAAGTTTTAGTTCTAATGGACGAATATTCAAGATTCCCCATCGCACAGTTTGTGCCGTCCACCAATGCTACCAGCATCATTGCTGTTCTGGACGAAGTCTTTGCTGCATGGGGCATTCCGAAGGAAATAAAGACAGATAATGGACCGCCATTCAATGGTCATGAATTTGGGGAGTTTGCGAAACATCTCAACTTTAGGCATCGCAAAATCACTCCCTTATGGCCACAAGCCAATGGAATGGTAGAGCGGTTCATGGCCACCCTGAAAAAGACATTCCAGCAGGCCACACTGGATAAGAAAGACCTTCAAGTGGCTCTAAATGAAGTTCTGCGAGTGTATCGCACGACTCCCCATGCTACGAAAGGGAAATGTCCTGCCACTCTCATGTTGGGACGACCAATTCGGACACAAATACCTACCTGGGACGGCACTCTGCTCCCAGCGTCCACCGATGGTGCACATGAGAAATTGACTGTCACTGATTGTGAGAGCAAGGACAAGATGAAGTCTTATGCCGATGCTCGGCGAAGAGCCAGATCCTCGTTTATTCAAGAAGGGGACTGGGTACTGGTCAAGCAGGAACAGCACAAGAAGACAGACTGTAAATTTAGAGGCGAACCCTTGGTAGTCACACAGCAAAAGGGAACCATGATAACGGCCGAGTCAGAAAACAAGAGAATCACACGAAATGTCTCACATTTTCAGCGGTGCACTCCGGTGGTCAAGGACGCTCTCACCAAGGCGACGGAAAGACCGAATAAAGAGATGCCCGAGACCGACTCCACGACACAAATGCCTGAGGACCAGACAGGAACCAAATCCGGGAATGATGATGTGTTCCTGCGGCCCAAACGAACTATCCGCAGACCTGTTCGGCTGATTGAGGAACTATGACCAAGTCAGAAGTTTAATTTCATTTTGTTAAGAAAGGGGGAGATGTAATAATGTGAGATGCAGTCTAGTGTTCGGGGGTGGAGTCAGGGGAGTAACGGGAAGAGGAGGAGTAGAGACAGGAAAGGGGCAGATAGAGTAGGGACGAGCTGGTGAATGGAAGCTAGTAATAAAGCTGCTTAAAAGTATTACAGTGCCTGACTATTATTGCCATAGAGACACGACACTCTGCAGCAGCCACACCTGCCCCCTCCCCTGGGTGGTGGTCTCACCCGTCCTCTGCAGCAGCCTGGGTCACTTCCAGTCTTAGACAAACACATACCACACATATTCAGATCCCTGCTGTGAGTAAACATCACATCATTCTGCACAAGTTACAAAAGCAATATCTCACTAATGCTGTGTTATCTTTTTTAGGTCGAGCTAGAATACGCATGCTTGCATGCGTCTAGCTCGACAACTATTGTCGCCCGTCTCCTGGGAATCTGAGACAGGGGATGGGCACGAGCGCCGATTTCTCCTCGTGGGCGCGCACGGTGCCGTGCACATCCCCTGCCTCAGATTCACAGCCTCTCTCAATCACACACAGCAACACTCACGCATACGCACAAACACACACAAACACACAAGCAGGCACAATGCATCATGACGCACTTACAGACACACAGCCCCACATATACACACGCACAGCTAACAGACATACAGTCACACATATACATACACACGCACAGCTACACACGCGCACACACAGCTACACCCACACACACGCGCACACACCCCCATCCCCCCTCCCCTGCCGCCACCCCCTGCTGTCACCCCCACTACAACTAAGCCCCACTTACCGCATGGGCGCAACTCCGGACTTCAGCCGCCACTGCGGGGCTCTCGCTCGGGCATGGGAGCCCCGCCCGCGTCACCACTGCTCCTCTCCTGGCCAGCCACTATGTGGGTGCAAGCTTCCAGCAGGAAACGGAAGTCCTGCCCCACGGCAGTGTTCGTCACGCGCACGTCTTGTTTTTAAATCCAGATGATCCTTTCACGGCCGCGCTTGTTTTTCTTGCAGCGGCGGGCACAAGCGCGCTCCCAGAAGCAGGTCAGTTGTGTTGCCAGCAGTGTGTCCGGGTTGCTGGGGACCTCGGTGGGTGGTCCGGGGACATAGGGATAGGGGGATTACATGCAGACAACCGACGAGCCGATTGGGTGGGGGCGAGCGAGGCAGAGAGAATCTCTGGGCCTTGTTTATAATGTATGTGGCTCTGAATGGGATGTATGACGTTACAACGCACACTTTTACAACGCATACCTTTACAACGCATTTTTTACACCGCAACATCCATTACAACGCACACCATTACAACGCATGCCATTACAACAAATACTTTGAAACTACCTTTACAACGCATTCCACTACAACGCATACTACATTTACAACGCATATCATTACAACGCATTACATTACATTGCATATAAGGTAAGTGTTGGATAGTGTAGGGGTTAAAATTGCTATTCTAACTCCAGGGGGTGCAACAGTAGGGTAAGTGTTGGGTAGTGTAGGGGTTAAAATTACTATTCTAACTCCAGGGGGTGCAACAGTAGGGTAAGTGTTGGATGGTAAGTTATGCGTTGTAATGGTATGCGTTGTAATGACTGCGTTGTAATGGTATGCGTTGTAGTAGTGTGCGTTGTAGTGTCATGCGTTGTAATGACTGCGTTGTAAATGCATGCGTTGTAATGGATTTTGCGTTGTAAAAGTTTTGTTGTAATGGTAGTGCGTTGTAAAAGTTGCGTTGTAAAGGTTGTAAACCCTCTGAATGTAACCCAGGCTCCACAGGTCTCAAATTAAAAATAAATCGTGCATTGGGCAAGAAAGTTGCTTAGGAGATTTGCCTGCATGTTGCAGATTCCAGCCCCAGGAAGATATCTCAGTGAGTAATGCGGATGTTGCAGAGATCCGTAAAAGTGCAGGGCACGTGTTTGAATCACGGTTAGGTTGAAAACTGTGCTTAGCGCCTACTGAGGGGAGTTTGTGTGTGACTCGTGAGTCACGGGTTCGAATCTGTCAAGGCCGTCACATCCCACTCTCACTGAGTCCACTGGGTCTCCCTGCTGCCTACCTCCCCCCCTCCCCCCTTTCCCGATGCTGGCAATATAGTTCCGCAGGATAAAGCGCCTGCTCGGGCTGAGATTTGTGTAACATTCAGTAGTCTGCACGTTTGGTCACGGAGGTGTTGATCAAACGCTCGCCCTTGCAAGTTCTTTTAAATTATTGTGTTAAGTTTGGTAGCTATAACTTGTTACTTGTATCTCCTCAAAACACACGCGATGACAGTAAGCACTACACAAGCACCCTGTTATTTTTCAGCGGGTCATCAAAGCATCGGCGTTTGCTCTGGAATGCAGTAAATACGATATTTTTAATCAGCACATGTGCCAGGTATTAATTAAGAAATAGCAAAAAGATTCAGGTGTGAGTGGAGGGGTTTGCGCCTGTGAACTTCAAAATTCGAACAGACCGCACAAGTAGGTGCATTAGCACACAGAAATATCGCAAGTTGATTTTACCACGTGTCTTGTAAATTGCAGTGTTCAAAGGCTCCTGTGACAGCTACACAAACTAATCAGCCAGCTCACTGGGATGGGTCCTTCCTCCTGTACATTAAACACAAGTCTCGGCAGCAGGCGCATTATCCCTGTAAACGATGCTAGCAGCTCATAAATACCCCACTCAATCAAATTGTTAGCAGTTCCCGCACATTCCGCCGCTGCAGATGATGCTAGCAGTTCCCACGTCGTCCTTCGACGCAATTAGCGATAGCTGTCACTGTTACACTCCCCTTCATATTGTTAATATCTCTGTTACAACAGCCTTAGCAGAAGCAAGTGGGGCTACTAAGTCCCAGGTCCCCCCACACCAGGGTGTGAGAATAACATTGAGCCTGCACAGTGCTGCTGAGCCGAGACCAGTACCATTCTGGGTGAGTGTGGCGGGAGTCGGCGGAGTGATTCTATCCTTCAATACATCTTTTCTGGGGAGTGATGGTCGTGAAGTGCGTTCAGTGCAGCTCATTAAATAATAGGTGTTCTTTGGTGACGCTCCCCGGTGTGTGCCAGTTGGTGCAGGATTATCTGAGGCCTGAAACTATGATGGGTCAGTAATTGCCCGTCTGTATGCCTCTTGAATGAATCTGTACACAGGCACAACCTATGATTTAGCAATTAGAATATCCTGCTCCCTACGATGTCGCTTCATTTCCACATGTGTGGCTGAGCAGGGACAGAGGAGAGACATCAGTTCGCACATCTGGGACCGCTTTTGTTGGATTTTTAAACTGTACACTTTAATGCTCTCTGTCAAGACAATTATGTATGAAAAATACACGACTGGCAAGACCACATTTGACATGAGAAAACTTCAGTTGATTTAGGGCCACAGGTTCACCAATAGTGCTACTATTAATTAGAATGTATTGTTTGGTGAGGCGCTTCCAATATCGGATGGCTGTTATTACCTACTCGGGGGTGCCTATTTTATCATCATCAAAATGATGATGGGCTGAGTCTCTCATCCTTGCATTCTAAACGTTGACCTGTAATGTATTGTCAGATTTGCGCAGCATCCACTATACCCACTGAGCAAGATTGCTTCATTCTCCCACGTGCGACGAAGAGCAACAGCCAATATAAAAACACATCCCCCCCAGTAGTTGCAGATGATTACTGCTTAAGCTTGGCCTGTGGGCTTCAGGGTGTATGGCCCACCCCATAGCATACCATATAACACCCTTGGGCTTCGAAGGGTGTGGCCACCCCATAGAATACCATATAACTCATTCTGTGGACTTCGAGGGGTATAGCCAGCCATGGTATCCCATATAACTCATTCTGTGTGCTTCAAGGGGTATGGCCATCCCATAGTATCCCATTTAACGGATTCTGTGGGCTTCGAGGAATATGGCTGCTCCATAGTATACCATATAACACCCTGTGGGCTTTGCAGGGTATGGCCACCCCCACAGTATAGCATATAACTCACTTTAGGCTTCGAGGTGTATGGCCCACCTGTAGGCGTAGCCCCCAGTACACTATATATAGCCCTGTCCAGGAAACGTAGATCCCTATAGTTACTACCCTGTGGGTTAACAGGCACGCTAACTTTGAACAAATAAGTGCATTCTGGGAGTTGTAGTCCTGACTGGATTAGATGTAAATAATTGGACCAAGACACCTGAAAACTGTGATTTGTCATAGGGATGCCCAGTACTGATAAAAAGGTGTCTTGTGACAAAGTCATCTGGTGACCAAGCCTGGTTAGAAACCGCTTTGATTGCACACACGTGTGAAGCCAAAGCAGTTGACAACGAGCGAGGCACACACAACTGCACAATACACCAGATACCGAGGGGAGGTTGTGGTCGTAGGTTCAAATCCTGACACGGGTTTATGAGGCCAATAAAGTGAGTTGAGGGATAACACTTGTTGTTATAGCGCCTATACATGTCTCGATACGCGGTGAGTGCTAAAGGCATGCTGAGTATTATTAAGAGATCATTGTCGCTGCCAGACAGGTGTGGTCCTGCATGAAGAGAGTCCCGCATGGTACCTAGTCTCACCATCCCAGCATGCCTTGGTTCTCCTCGGTATTCTGCACTCCCTCAAGAAGGTGGCGGTGACAGAACCAGCCTTTCCTCGCATTTAATTTTAATTTTCTTCTCCCCCTTTGCCTGATGGAGCCTTTGCTCTCCGCCCGCCCGTGGGTGTGTGTTCGTGGCTGAGTGGACGTGTCTTTCCTCATGCTCCCATGGCCGGAAGCCCATGTCCTTTCAGATGAACCAACAGACCCACGCCTTCTTTCAAGCCCCGGTCTGCGCCCGACGTGCTCTCCAAGCATGTGGCCTTGGGCGATGAAAGTGTTGTGTTTAACTCTCCCTGAGTTCGAGTCGGTGCCAGCCCCGGCCGTCCCTGGCACCTCCCTCGCCCCCTGGGTCCTGTGATCTCACTGCCCCCAATCCTTCCACGTGTGCTGTAGGGTCAAGGACAGTGTGGCCTCGAGGGTGATGTGGGTGCAAGCTCATATAAGAGGAACGTTCATACAAAGTGCACAAGTGGTGCAAGTCTGGGGTTGGCGCTACTCTCTGTGTCCTCTGTCTCCCAAAGAATGCATGATGTAAGCGTGCCTGATATGAAGGGGGTAAACACCCATTACAACGCATTTTTTACAACGCACTACCATTACAACGGAACTTTTACAACGCAAATACTATTACAACGCATTTATTTACAACGCATGTTTTTACAACGCAGGTACTTTTACAACGCATACCATTACAACGTAAGTATTGGTAAGTATATAATTATATTTAAAATGTTATATGTTAGGTTTTTTTTAAAGGGGTATTTTTAGGGTTCAGGGTCAGTTTTGGGTTTTTGGGTAAAGGGGTATTTTTAGGGTTCAGGGTCAGTTTTGGGTTTTTGGGTAAAGGGGTATTTTTAGGGTTCAGGGTCAGTTTTGGGTTTTTGGGTAAAGGGGTATTTTTAGGGTTCAGGGTCAGTTTTCAGTTTTTGGGTAAAGGGGTATTTTTAGGGTTTAGGGTCAGTTTTCCGTTTTTGGGTAAAGGGGTATTTTTAGGGTTCAGGGTCAGTTTTCAGTTTTTGGGTAAAGGGGTATTTTTAGGGTTTAGGGTCAGTTTTCAGTTTTTGGGTAAAGGGGTATTTTTAGGGTTCAGGGTCAGTTTTCAGTTTTTGGGTAAAGGGGTATTTTTAGGGTTCAGGGTCAGTTTTCAGTTTTTGGGTAAAGGGGTATTTTTAGGGTTTAGGGTCAGTTTTCAGTTTTTGGGTAAAGGGGTATTTTTTGGGTTCAGGGTCAGTTTTGGGTTTTTGGGTAAAAGGGTATTTTTAGGGTTCAGGGTCAGTTTTGGGTTTTTGGGTAAAGGGGTATTTTTAGGGTTCAGGGTCAGTTTTGGGAATTTTAGATAAAGGGGTACAAGAAAAAAATAAAATAAAAATAAATATAAATTAAATTAATTAAATAAAAATAAATTAAATTAAATTAAATACAATTACATTAAATAAAAATAATTTTAAATAATATACAATTAAAAAAATTATATATACTTACCAATACTTACGTTGTAATGGTATGCGTTGTAAAGGTACCTGCGTTGTAAAAAAATGCGTTGTAAATACATGCGTTGTAATAGTATTTGCGTTGTAAAAGTCCCGTTGTAACGGTATGCGTTGTAAAAGTATGCGTTTTAACGTCATACATCCATGAAGGGTGTCCCATGGCTGTCATGAAGTCTGTGGGGTTGGGGAGCCCTTCAAAGTGTGTGGAGGAGGGAGGGCGGGTGTGAGGACTTGTGCAGCTTAGTTGCACGAAATTAACTCCCTCTTCTCTGAATGTTAGACTTTGGAAGCGTTTGGCAGAAAAGGAAGCTGACACCCAGGATCACACCATTTTGGTCAAGGGTTAGGCCCCAGGTCACCTGGTTTTCATGTCTAACGCAGGCCCCCGAAACCACATCTCTTGCACCAGTAAAATTCATTAGTGACGCTCGGAATCCTGGTCCCTAAAAATAAGTGCTGGTGCGGACTACCTGCAACCACCGGCACAAGTTAAGGGCTGGCGTAGAGCTAAAAGCACATTCATTGTAGATTATTGCTGATGAATCCCGATTTTATGAAGGGCAGAGAGGGCTGCAAGTCGTTACTCTTGAGCATATCTGTGTGATCTCTTCACTCGCCAAAAAGCGCTTCAACTCGAGTCTTTAGCGCTATATAAATACAATTACAAAACAAACATTTGCAATGCAATAGGTCTCGCATTTACGTGAGTTTAAGCTATTTGCATTGTAAATGACAATGCCTTTAATTTAAGTTTTAAAAACAAAAACAAAAATCAAAGGCGTTGTTATTTGCAAAGTGAATAGCTCAAACTCGCGCAAATGCGAGACCTATTGCATTGCAAATGCTTGTCTTATTTACTAATGAAAAGTACCGCTTTGAAAGGCTTAATGGGCACGGTAAATAGTCAACGCTATGTCATATATTTTTTCCATAATTTTGGTTGGGACACGGGTCAGAAAAGATTCGGAAAAACAAACAACGGGGTGGAAGGGAATGCAAAGGAAGTACGGTGGTATGAATCCTGCCATGCTGAGGTGTCATGACTCATGACAACATGGAACCTCGTATGACGTGACATCCTATTGGGGTCCGGGATCCCCATCTCCAGCCTGTACCTCTACTTTGGACGGTTTGCTCAATGAAGCCTTCTGTCAACATCCTGCTCCGCGCAGTAACGGTCGCTCCCTTTCACCTCCCTCTCCTGGTGGTATAGTATATACTACTACTAATCAACTTGCTGTACTGTTTATATCTGGCTTACATCTCATTTGAATAGCGTCGAGCAGCGCTCGTGACTTCTGCCTGTATTTCATTGTGATTAGCTTTGTGCAGCGCTCGTGACCTACGCGCCTTACATAGAAATTAGGCAGTTGTTTTTGGGCTTTCTGTGCAGCGCTCGTGTTATTGAACAACTGACATTAATAACAAATAGCTCTGTGTATAACGCTACTTACCTCACATAAACCTCTGCCTAGCGCTTTCATTGTGGTGCACCTCGAGGTGTGTAGCGCTTTGGATATTTAACTTCCGTGCATTTGTTTACCTTGCAGCCATTTTGTATTGACCCCTTGGCCCGTCCCAGACCCTCCCTGCACCTAGATCCCGCCCCCCAGCTGACCCTCCCACGCTCCGCCCCCTCCTGTCTCCATTTATGACTGATGCCCCAACGCGCAGCGTCCACGCGCTACGGCCGCGCCGAAGGTGCGCCAAAGGTAAGCCCGTCTACGCCCGTCCGCGCCAAGACCGCGCCCAGCGCCAGACCCCCTGGCTCCCGTAATGCCCAGCCCACTCACATCACTTACGATGCCACCACCCTCCTAGCCCTTAACCCCGGCCGTTCCCCCAACTGCGTCCAAGCCGCTCCTGGTCACACCCATGGACCCTTCTCTTGCAACTCCTGCAAGTTCGACGGCACCAAAACCAACTCCTCATCCACCAACACCAAACAGAGACCTGACACCAACCACCTAAAATGCATCCTGCTCAACACCCGCTCGGTCCACAGGCACGCCATCGACCTCTGGAATCTACTAGACACCATCTCACCGGACGTCGCCTTCCTAACAGAAACATGGATGAATGCCTCCTCAGCCCCAGACATCTCCATTGCCATCCCGGAAGGATACAAGATCATCCGTAAGGACCGCATCAAGCAAACAGGAGGAGGCATCGCTATCGTCCATAAGAACTCCATCCGCATCTCAACCAGCTCAGACATCAACCTTGCCAGCGCCGAACACCTTCACTTCCAGATCCACACCGACCCCAAGACCACACTCAGAGGCACCCTCCTCTACCGGCCCCCAGGACCCCGTGCTCAATTCAGCGACGACATCACTGACTTTATCACCCCACACGCCCTCCCCTCCGAGGAATACATTCTATTGGGAGACCTCAACTTTCACCTAGAAAAGAGCAATGACAGCAGCGCCACCACCCTTCTGGACAATCTCACCAACCTCGGACTCAAACAACTTGTCACTACCCCCACCCACATTGCAGGTCACACACTCGACCCTATCTTCACCTCCAGCAAACATGTCTCATTCAGTCACACCCGAGCTCTTCATTGGACGGACCACAGCTGCGTTCACTTTATCTACAATAAGACCACAATCCACAACCATCCTCAACCCACCCTGCGAAGAAATTGGAACAAAATCACCATCGACCAGATCTCCTCATCGCTTCTTCTAAACCCCCCGCCCACTCCTCAAACCCCGACCAAGCAGCCATTAACCTCACCCAATGGCTATTCAACAGCGCCGACACCCTAGCACCGTTGAAAAAACGTCAAATAAAACTAGGCAGCAAAAACGCCCACTGGTTCAACGATGATCTTAAGAAATCGAAGAAACTCTGTCGCTCCCTCGAGAAGGCCTGGAAAAAAGACCCAAACACCAGCACCAGGGATGCCTTCAAAAACGCCACCCGCACACACCACCAACTAATCCGGTCTGCCAAGAAAGCCGCATTCAAAGACCGACTAGACAACAACGCCCACAACAGCAAGGAATTATTCAACATCGTCAAAGAATTCACCAACCCATCAGCCAACTCCAACGACATCACCCCCTCCCAAGCCCTCTGCGACTCCCTAGCTTCCTTCTTCCACGACAAAATCGCAGACATCCACAACAGCTTCAACAACCGACCCGGTGACCAACCCACCCAACCTCCTGCAGGACCTTCACCCCCCTTGAACGTCCTTAACGACTGGAACCCAATCTCCACTGAGGACACCATCCGCCTGATGAACTCCATCCACTCAGGATCCCCAACTGACCCATGCCCTCACCACATCTTCAACAAAGCAGACTCCATCATAGCACCACACCTCCGAGACGTCATCAACTGCTCTCTCAACTCCGCCACCTTCCCGGAAAGCTGGAAACACGCAGAACTCAGCGCCCTTCTGAAAAAACCCACAGCTGACCCCACCGAACTCAAAAACTACCACCCCATCTCGCTTCTTCCATTCCCAGCCAAAGTCATCGAGAAAGCTGTCAACAACCAGCTCGCCGCATTCCTCGAAACCAACAAATCCCTCGACTCCTCACAGTCCAGCTTCCGAGCCAAACACAGCACTGAGACCGCACTCATCGCAGCAACAGACGACATTCGAACTCTACTGGACAACGGAGACACAGTCGCCCTCATCCTCCTCGACCTCTCCGCCTTCTTCGACACAGTCTGTCATAGCACCCTTCTACAGCGCCTCAGTAACATCGGAATCCAAGGAAAAGCACTGGAATGGATCACCTCGTTCCTCACGGGAAGAACCCAGAGAGTCCGCCTCCCACCATTCAAGTCAGTGGCCTCTGAAGTCATCTGCGGCGTGCCACAAGGATCATCACTCAGCCCCACCCTCTTCAACGTATACATGAGCCCTCTCGCGGCCATCGCTCGCCAACACAATCTCAACATCATCTCCTACGCCGACGACACTCAACTGATCCTCTCACTCACCAAAGACCCTAACACCGCCAAAACCAACCTACATGAAGGAATGAAAGAAGTAGCCGAGTGGATGAAGCACAGCCGTCTGAAACTGAACTCAGACAAAACAGAAGTCCTCATCTTAGGCACCTCCCCCTCCGCCTGGGATGACTCTTGGTGGCCAGCTGCCCTAGGAAAAGCACCCACCCCAACTGACCACGCACGGAACCTGGGCGTCATCCTGGACTCCTCACTCTCGATGACCAGACAAGTCAACGCCGTTTCATCATCTTGCTTCAACATTCTTCGCATGCTCAAAAAAACATTTCGCTGGATCCCCACCGAAACTAGAAAAACGGTCACCCACGCACTGGTCACGAGCCGCCTAGACTACGGAAACACCCTATACGCCGGTACCACCGCAAAACTCCAGAAAAAACTCCAACGCATCCAGAACGCTTCAGCCAGGCTCATACTAGACATCCCGCGCAAAGAACACATCTCTGGTCACCTGAAAAACCTCCACTGGCTCCCCGTAAATAAGAGGATTACTTTCCGCCTCCTTACCCACGCACACAAAGCACTTTACGAACTTGGACCCGAATGCCTCAACACACGACTGTCCTTCTACACCCCCTCCCGTCAGCTACGATCCTCCAACCAAGCCCTTGCCACTGTACCTCGCATCAACAAAACCCCCATGGGAGGTAGATCCTTCTCCTACCTGGCAGCTAAAACTTGGAACTCTCTTCCCACTCACCTCCGCCTTACTCATAACCACCTAGCATTCAGAAAGCAACTTAAAACTTGGATATTCGACAAGTAATTCCCCACCCTTCCTCAAGCGCCTTGAGACCCTATGGGTATGTAGCGCGCTATATAAATATCTTGACTTGACTTGGTGGGTGAATAGTTTACTCTGGCCTGTGCTCCTCTCTAGGTTACCAACGCTCTTCTGTTAACACAAGACAAGGGAAGGAGGGGGCGAGAGAAAGGTTACTGAGAAGGAAGGGGAAGAAAGAGACAGACAGACAGGCAGAAGCCAGCAGCGGAAACTGGGGGAACATAAAAGACAGCACAAGGAGGCCGTGTGCATGGTTAAAGGAGACACTAAAATAGATACCAGGAAGTCAGAGAAAATACAGAAGACTCTAACAAACAAAATATTCAACATGACTTACCAGCAGGAGCAGGGGGCTGCTTCGGTCCTAAGGGGCAAATTGGGGTCAGCGGTGGTGGATTATCCCGAAAAGAAAAAAATAAAGTACTAAGTACTCTTATAAAAGGGGCATTTTATAGGCAAACAAATCTAGTGCCCGACTAGATTTGACGTGTGTTTTTATTTCACCCAAAGGCATGAATACAAGTACCAGAATGCAAGGGGGAAATAACAGGAGTGGGAGAGCTGCCAGGATCTTTTGACCCGCACACTGCTTACAGATGTCTGCAGCAGGTGCTCAACGCACTGAGATGTCTAACCATCAATGTGCACCAATCAGGCCTCCAACAAACATTTCTGCATGAGGTGATGAACGGCATTTTCACTCTTTATGTGAAACTGTTGCTTATAACACGCACGAGGAGCCTCGGAGATTGCTTTTAGAATTGCTGCTGCCTGATTGGTTGAAACATATCAGTTGCTTTCATTCGTGATTGACTGGCGCTGAGAAAAACGTATTGTTGGATCAGAGAGTAGCTGGAGGCAGGTGTGTGTCGTGATAGTCAAGTCAGCCACATGAATGTCTCGAGTCGGTGCATTCAGAGTTGGGCCCTGCATGTCACACACTCACCCCCTCTCCCCACAAATTACAGCCATTCATTGCTTTGAAGCTATTGTCAGCATAACACATGAATGGCGGCAGGTATATTATTTTCAGCGTGTTCACATCTTGTTGTCAAATAGCAAATTCTAAGTACTTTGAAAGGAGGAACACGAAAATAAGAAACATAGGGCCTCATTTATGAGGTTTTGCCAGAGGGAAGCACAGCAGGGCTTCCTGCTCCGCTTCCCTACGGTAAAAGAAAAGGGCAGAAATGCGCCCTATCTATCGCATTCCTGTCCTTTTCCCCTGCACCAGCGCACAAAGGGCTGCGTGCGCCAGCGCAGGCACCTTTGCACAATGGTGCAAGGGTGTCTGCGTTGTACAGGAAGGGAAACCTTTCTGCATAAAAATAATCACAAGAGACTTTACCTCTTTCTATGTGTGCTGCAGAATGCAGTACACATAGAAAAATGAAAAACGAGGAAAAATAAAGATATTTCTCACAGTTACGCCTTCCTTACAGTTTTTGGCACTGCCTCAATTTTACGTTTTCGTGTAAATCTGGGGCAGTGTCGAAAGGCCATGGGTGTTGCTGGGGACGCCCCCAGCAACACCCATTGCACGCCCCTTTAAAGCACAACACTGCGTTAAAGAGACTGATATTTATCAGGCAGCATTAAGCCAAATAAAGTGGCTTAGTGCTGCCTGATAAATATCACGCAGGCTGCTGCGCCACGGAACGTCACAAAAAGTGAAGTTTTGATGGCGCAAGGGGCCTTACTGCGGGGCAGATTTACCAGAAAGTGACGCATCTGGAGAGCTGCGTCACTTTCCCTGCGCCCTCTTGAAAAACCCTTGCGCCAGCATGGAATCGCTGTATTTACAACATGGCGCAAGGACTGACACATGCATCAGAAATTCTGACACATCTGTGGGGGCAAAATTTACGCATTTCTGGAGTTGTGTCGCAAGCACGACGCAACTCCAGCAATGCATTTTGAGGACTATTCCCACTATACTATGTCACTCCTTACGCCATTTTCAAGCAGGCGTAAGGTTTTGACGCAGTGGCGTCCTAGAAGTGAAGCAGTGATATCTTGTAGATTTCACTGCATCACTTTTACAAAGCTATTCTGCGTGGGAACGCCCCCCCCTGCATACATTATACCTGACGCAGGGCTTTACAACATGACCCTTCTCCATAGATACGTCACGTTGTAAATTGGCTGCATTTTTTACACTGCCGCTGCACCACAAAAGTGATGCACCAGCCGCACAAAAGTGTCGCAAGGGGCTTGTAAATCTGCCCCTAGGTATTTGCTTCAAGAATGGCAAGCACTGAGTTACTTTTTACTTGTGTGTGTTCCCTTACGACATCAATGCATTTTGGGAGTTGTAGTCTACGTTTGCTTTGATTATCTGATGCATCTGGTAATCATTTGCAACAACAAAGTCCAGAACTGGATTCAAAGTCTTTGGTCTGGATGAAGTGATCTGTAAACCCAAGTGTGCCTCGTGTTGGCACTCAAGACATGAAGGTATTTGCAATGATACTTACAAATGATTATAGCAAAGAGGCCAAGGATAGAATGTTCACTCAGAGCTGCACATTGTGTGGAGGTCTCTTATTCTGACTGCATGAGTGCACGTACGTCTCGCGCCGACACGCAGGCGCAGTGAGTCTGCTCAGTTTTCAGCTGCAGTAGTTAGTCGCACTATACTCGTTTTGGGTCGGGCCCGCTGTCTGTGGTGCAACTTTCACTTTTGAACTCAGCGCGGTGACCGTCACCAAGTCAGCAGACCTTGGAGTGTGCAGCTCTGTGACAGGCTGCGGCTCGTATGATCTCTGCTGCCCCCAGCGGGGCTGGGTAAGTAGCGGCCCGTGCTGCAGGCCGCTCCAATGGTTTTTACAGGGTTGAAGATCATGAGCTTTTTAGGTTTCGCTGGAGGGCGGAGCTCTTAGCTCCGCCTCCAGAGAAATCTCTTGATTCTAGTAAGGAAAATGGAAAACGCCCCCCTGTCCCATTGGCTAGCTCCATAAATGGAGGCTAGCCATTGGAACAGACATCTGTCCGTCAAGGCCGGACCAGATTCGGGGGCGTTCCCGAGATTTTTTCCCAGGGCGGAGTTACGTTTTTTCCCGTTCCCTCCCCTTTCACTGTAAGTCTGTCCATTCCCGCCCCCTCCGTGTGCCTTTCCGCCCCCCCCTCGCTGTCCTGTGCACGTTTCCCGCCGTCCGTGTCCTCTCCCGCCCCCTCCCGCCGTCCGTGTCCTCTCCCGCCCCCTCCCGCCGTCCGTGTCCTCTCCCGCCCCCTCCCGCCGTCCGTGTCCACTCCCGCCCCCTCCCGCGGTCCGTGTCCTCTCCCGCCCCCTCCCGCCGTCCGTGTCCACTCCCGCCCCCTCCCGCCGTCCGTGTCCACTCCCGCCCCCTCCCGCCGTCCGTGTCCACTCCCGCCCCCTCCCGCCCCCTCCCGCCGTCCGGGAGAGCATACGCCAGTGAGAGGACACCGTCGGTTGAGTCGGAGGACTCCCGAAAGGAATCCATCGAAAACTGGTGAGTGAGACAGCATTTGTGTAGGCGGGGTGAGAGGACCTTTGGCAGTACAAGTTGTTGAACTCACGGAGGTTGAGGTTCAAATATTCACGGAGATATCCTCTAAAAATGTCCATAGACGCAGGACACGAGCGAGAGGCAGCCGCAGACGAGCTGTTCAGTAATTTACCAAAAGTCGGCAGTAACGGTACTGATACAAGAACATTGGAATCTAATACGGACAATGATGTCAAATTTCTTTTAAAAGATCTTGAAAAAAAGATGAAAAGTGAAGTAACGAAGTGGTGGGAGCACAAGTCTTTAACAAAATATGTGGAGGTCGGTAGAGCACCGCGAGGGCTCAGAATACTCCTCAACCAATCTTTGACAACCCCAATCCCCATCTGCTTAGGGAATGCGGTGAGAGTAAGAAGCCAATAGCCGTCCGTTCCACAGGTTCCTCAGGTTCGAGGGTAAATGCTTGTTTTTCTTCCAGATCATGAGGCATATTAGCGCTCGTCCCCAACTCTGCACTCCAGGGTTTAGCTATCCGTTAACACCATTCGGCTTCACTCCTTGTTCTTAGCTCTGTCATTCTGGTTTTTCCCCCTTTAAGCTTATTTGACAACACAGCGTATTTTAATGAACATGAAGTAAGGCTGCAAACTTTACGAAGACAGCCTAAAACATTTTCAAATTTATGTACCTAGAAATCAAAACACACTGTAAGACTGTGAGACTGTAAGAACAACAACCACGAAATTCTCACTTAAGGACAAGGCAGCACTATCGGTGTTTAACGATCCCTGAAGGTTTAGAAGCAGTTTCTGTGCCGGATTTGTTACTGGTGAGAAGGCTACTGGAGAGACCAGATCCTCCCCGACTGGAACTGTTAACTCTTTCATTAGCGTGAGGCAACTTAATGGTACCCTAACTGGCGCTAGAGTGACATTGAACATAATCTCACGGTGGCTCTGTTATTAATTGTGTAAACCAACACCTCTTTTCACAAGGTTCCTGCTTTGAGAAGTCACTTTTCCCAGCTCTTTGCGGGCGTGTGCAGCGTCCGCCGGTGGGTGCGCTTGCACTCCCCTACAGGACCCAGGCTGGCTGGCGGGAGACTTTCTTAATGAGACCAAATAAGGCCTGGAATAAAACCAGCCCCTTTGAAAATATTCCAGTCCCAGCCCATGTGGACTGGGTGGAGGAAAACAAAAGCAAAGGTTGCATGTCTCGTGCATCCCGTAGATTCTTTACTTCTGCTTGCTTTTTTTTTATTGTAGTGAAATTTGGTTTATCCAGTTAGTTACTGGGTGTTTTAAAAGTTATGCTTGCATCTCTCCGCTTTTGCTCCTAGGAATCTCATGGATGTTCCAATTTAAGAGGCACTGACGCACACCAGAGAGCCTCCTTCAAATACCATGAACATGACCAGGCTGGCTTTTTTTTTTTTTTAAGTAGAATTACTTCCTGTTTGAACAAGTCGGTGCCAGTAGTGCTGCGAACAATTTTCACTGTGGGGGTGCTGCAATGCACACCATATGACCAGGGGCGCAACTAGACCAGAACTTAAGGGTGGGGGGGGAGGGTGTTAAGTCTCCCAGCCAGGGCTGGTCCTAGCACTGGTCGCGCCTGGTGCACCAGTCTTTTTTGGAGCCCCTTCCCCATTACCTCCGGAAAAGTTAGAGCTATTAGCAATGTAAATGACAATGCCATTTATTTATCTGTTTTCAAAACCAACACATAAATACAAATTTTGTCATTTACAATGCCAATAGCTCAAACTTTTCCAAAGGCGAAACCTTTGCATTGTAAATGCTTGTTTCTCTTTGGATATGTGCAGCCTGGCTGTGACTGCTATGTGTGCCTCAGCCTCGCTCTCCTGAGGCCTGCCCAATGCCGTGCTATCTGCGGCACGTTGGCTGTCGAGTCCGCGAGTCAGCTGACCGTTGCCCTTCCATTTCTGGTGCTTTGCAGCTTTTTTAAGATGTTCTTAGAGTTTCTCCTTGCTTAAATGTGTCAAATTTTTTATATATATGTTTCCCTCGTCTTCACTGCTTGATTTTGCAAGAAAGTATAACTCATAGCCGTTGAAATGTCACTCATAATTACACTGAAATTATGAAAATGTCACTCATAGCACGGTGAAACCAGGGCAGCTCTGTAGTTCCCTGTAAAAGCAGCGCTAGATTATCTACTCGAGCGACAGCTTCCGCAACGCGAGTGGCAACTTTATCAACACGAGCAGCAGCGACCAGTCGCAAATGCCCGCATGGAGAAATCTCTCCTGTAGGCAGACTAGCCTCGTTTTTTCTCATTCGGGAATGCCAACTTAACGTTGCACAAGTAAAACCCTGCCGCACAGACTGGGTAAAACTCCACAAACGTCGCCGGCGGAGCAGAGTTTACCGCCCACCCCTAGTATACTTGGCGCTGAGTGCTGCACACCTGGCTGGCACTGGCTGCAATGTCAGGGAACTTTAACCTCTCATGACCTCGAGAAATGGGCGAGGGGAAGGAACTCCACTGGTCCAGCAGACTCTTCCTCCTCGGATAGGTAGCCTCCTGGTCGCACCTGTAACTTCAAGCTCTTGTCTGGTGCCCCCACCCTCAAGGAGGTCTCCTCGCACCCTGTGAGCACAATCTTTGAAAGGAAAGTAACTCTCCAGCCAGGCCCCTCCTCGGGTCACCGCTGTCCGCTCACGACTTCACCTGCCGAGGGCACGGGTCACGATGGAGATGCCTTGATGCTGACGTCATCACCTGTCCAAGTACTTCAAGGCCCCATTTATGTTACCACTGAGGCATGAATCTTAACAGCAGAACCGGTTATTCGCGACTCCCTTATCACAATTGCTTCCTGGTGCATTGTGATAAAAAAAATGTTAGTGCTCCTTCATCTCCCCCCCCCTTTCTCGGCTTCTTAGTATAACGCCAACAGTGACGCAGCGCCTCCCGCGCCGAACATTAAACCGGGACTGATATTGCTGTAAGCCTGTCTCACCTCTGTCTCTGACTACCTAGAAGAGACTGCTGTAGGAGCCGAGTTCAAAATTTGCAAACATACGTGACAAGAATTTTCAATTCTATTAAGGACAAGGAGGCGAGGATTATGCTATTCTCATTTCTTCAATAGAAATGCCCAGCAGCCAATGAAACAAGTAAAAAACCCCAATACCCATGAACACTAGGGTAACAACCATAGAGACCATAGTATATAATGCCATGCAGAGTGTCTCACTTCCTCTTTCTTTGGTGAGAAAACAGTTCAAGTAAACCGGAAATCCAAACGTGGAAAGTCAGTTAAGGAACCATCGCCAAACACAGATGACCAAGGAAAACAATCCAGGATGCAGGCAACTGAAGAACACTGGATCCACAATCCCAGAAGAAGCAGGCAGGAAAGACCAGGCACCATCGAAGATCTTTACTTGGGATCAGATCCTGAAAAGAGATATAAAACCGTAATACACATCCCGTGCAAAATGAGCATAGAAAGAAGGGGGGGTAGAGAAAACAAGGGAATTGCATAAATCCAACCTCAACTATACATCCAACATGCTTACAGCAGTAATAAATGTAAAAGAAACAACAATGGGTGGGATGATCCTCGCCTCCTTGTCCTTAATAGAATTGAAAATTCTTGTCACGTATGTTTGCAAATTTTGAATTCTATTTCTGGACAGGAGGCTCCGATTATGCTTGTATAAAGCTGATCCACCACTACAGAAGCAACATGAGCAATAGGTTTGTAGGTCTAGATAAACGCATACTACTATACATAAAAGAACTTTACAGAGCGGCAGGGTCGCACGTCAGATATGGCAGAGGGGGTGAATGCTCGGAAAAATTTGACATACGCAGAGGAGTGAGGCAGGGGTGCATTCTAGCACCCCTCCTTTTCACTTTATACATAAACTCTGTGGGAGAACACCTGAACGAGGCATATTATGACTACCCCACTATTAATGGGACCCCCATACCAATATTACGGTATGCGGACGCCGCCGCTATCCTGTCGCAAACCTCTGTGGGTCTACAAAGAGCAGTAGTGAGGTTCACTGACTTCATGAAAAGAAGAGGCTTACGCGTTAATGTGACTAAAACATTTACTATGGCCTGTGGTAACGGGGCTAGAAAGAAACAATGCCCAATCTTTTTAAATGGGAAAAGCTGGAGAATATAGATAAGTTTGCCTACCTGGGCATTAACTTTGATAAAAAGGGTTCTTGGTTTGCCACAGCACAGGCAAGAGGAATGGCGTTTTCCAGGGCAATAGGCGCCCTGATCAATTTCTCAAAAAAACTGGGTGGGAGATCGATTGAGCCCCTACTACAGATCTACAGGGCAAAGTGCATTTCCACTGGCACTTATGGATCTGGGATTTGGGGAATCAATTGGACTGATCAGATAGATAACCTTCAACGCTCTGAGAATTCCTTCCTCCGATACCTCCTGGCCGCCCCGCGTGGTACCTCAGCATAGGAGTACACAGCGAATTGGGCATCACACACATCAAGGACCTAATTAACTCCTCACCAATACTCTTGTGGCATAATGTTTGGAAAAATCAGGAGACAAGCCTGAACAGGGAAGTTATCAAAGATTGCCTGAACCTCACTGGCGCTGATAATATTAAGTGGCTCAAGTATGTGAGAGTGCTGCTCACTGACATGGGACATCCTGAGTTTTTTCACAACCCATTATCCATGACAAAAATGCCGTCCTTAAAAAAGCCGTCCTTAAAAAATTTGTATTGTATCATCTGACCGTTGACCGACAGTCCATAGAAAAGAGTACACCCATGGTAGCGGAGCATCATTTATCGACGTCTATGGTAGGGGTACAACTGTATCTCTCCCTAGAATCATCTCCTTACAAGCGCATGCTGCTCACTCGTTTCCGTATGGAAACATTCTTTAGACTACTAACTTTCCCATACCCAAACAGTTGGTCAAGACAGTTGGAAAAGTGCCCATGTGACAACCTCTCCTCACAGTCGAACATCCATTGTTTACTGTTTTGTAGATACTATCAGCTCCCAAGGGCAATGTTCTTGAAACCTTTGCTTAAATTATGGAGTATACGATCTGAGCAGCAGGACCAGACTCTGATGTGGAGAGTTCAGCTAACTTTGGGTCAAGCTTAAGAAGGATGGAGCGGCGTCTTTCGCTGGAGATGGCAAATTAGCGTTGCCCAGCTGGCAAATGGCTCTTTGAGCCCACTCAATGAGCACATCTGGATCCACCAACGCAGACGACTCCTTGGCTAAGAAACCAAGTTCCAGGATTTTCGTAAGTGGACCTAACAAATCAAGAACCTTGTCTTGACACGAACGCCAAGACCGGTCTAGACCGTTCTTCGGATCCTTAGCAGAGGTTAGTAATCATCGTGGGATCCACCTCAGGGGTTTCCGCCAGATGATCTGCGAGCTCCGGCCTAGGGCATTCTGATCGAAGTCGAGCTCGGACATCTTTGTCAAAGGGCTGGCGTATGTGTGTTTGAACATACTCCGCCACCGCTGGAGACGGGAGCCAGGAAGTGGAGTTGGGGTGGACAATGTCCGAGGGGTCAATAGTGAGGACTGGAGGATGAGTGGGGGCATCTACAAAATGCTCCTTACACACCTTCTTCTTTGAAGAAGGATCAGTATGGTCAGAGGAGGAGGAGGAGTGCTGGTTGTCGGTATCAGGTGGAGGAACAGCAGACGACACACCAACAGTGGATTTGGACATGCCAGAGGATAGAGATTTGGCCAATCTCTGAAAATCCGAGGAATGAGGATTACTAGGGGACGCAGAGGACTTACACGAAGCAGGCACCCAACCCTGCTCTTGCGCATAGAGTCAAATAACGTTTTAAAGGTGTAATGGCGCGCACAAGCGCCCTATTGACGGAGTGCTGCACTACCTGGTCCAGAGCCTCCACTAAGTCTTGTTCCAGAGACTCAGAGGCGTCGTCATCGTAGAAATAGTCATCTTCATAATAAGAAGCACTCATGGTTCACAGAGTGTGATGAATATGCCCACAAGATGACTTAAAGAAGAAATGCCAAAGGCAAAATTCAGGGGGAGTGTCAAAAACCCCACAGCAACCCAGAAACATAGGCAGAAACCTGCACAAAAATCAATAGAAGGTGGAGGGAGGGCTTGCTGCCAACAAAGGCAGAGGGGTTGGCCTAACGGCTAAGGCGCTCGACCTCGGACCTGGGGAACTCGGTTCGAGTCTCGGTAACGACGCCAAAAAACCCCTGTGAGTCTGGGCAAATCACTTAATCTCCCCGTGCCTAAAATGAAAGTGTGTCCTCATGTAACGTAACTGGTGCTATGTAAAGCGCTCTGATAACTGATTCGGTTCGGTTCTAGTTCACGCTATATAAACCTCTGCAAAACAAAAAAAACAAAAAAATGCACTCTAGGCAAAGCCTATGCGAAATTTATACAGCCCAATGCCTTTTTCCAGCAACAGGCATCGCAAGTGGTTAATCCTGAGGCCGTGGGCATAGACGCTTGAAAAGCCGTCCTTCCAAAAGCTCCAGGCACCGTGAGGAGACGGAGAGCACCGGAAACTGCCTACCGCGCATGCGCGGAAAAACCGTCTGCCTTAGGATACAGAGAGGAGCTCGCGCACAAGAGCGCGAGCCCTCGAAACCCCCAACTCCCACTCCACAAAGAGACTGACACGGGCGCCATGCGCCCGGTCGCAAGGGAGGTGAACACACGCCCCCACAACCGCGCAGCAACCACGGAGAAAGACGGCAAACAAAGCAGCCAACAACAATGTAAACAATGTAAACAAGCGCAAGGACGCGTATGAGAACGCGAGAGAAGCGCAAACAGTCAAAACATAACAGAACATGAAATTCAGCAACAAGGTAAGGAAATAAAGCACTTAACTGGCTGCGGAGCAGCAAAGAAAGAGGAAGTGAGACACTCTGCATGGCCTTATATACTATGGTCTCTATGGTTGTTACCCTAGTGTTCATGGGTATTGTGGTTTTTTACTTGTTTCATTGGCTGCTGGGCATTTCTATTAAAGAAATGAGAATAGCATAATGGGAGCTTCCTGTGCTGAAATAGAATTGAGGTATCAATACACCCTCCCCCTGCCATACCACTTGGCTTCTTAGTATAGCGCCAACGGTGACGCAGCGCCTTGCGTGCGGAACATTAAGCGGCGCTGATGATATTGTTGGAACCTGTCTCTGCCCTGCTGGGTCTCATGAGCCGTTTGCTAATTTAATCAGACAAGATGAGGCTGTAATGGTTTCCGAGCTGGCAAATTCTTGCAAGAAAATGTTACTGTAAATATTTACGGCGTCGTTCAGTATCAGAGTTTTTTTTCATCCATTTATCGTTAATTTGCGCGAGTGTCAATGTGCATATTAAGTCATTAGCCCGGAGGTGAAAGCTTCTATGGAGCAGAGGTGTTACAAACACTCACAATTAAAAGGCGCGGTTTGCTGATATATGGTAAAAAATAAAATCTTTTTCAGAGTGAAGGCTTTTGCCTTAGAGCTTTTAGCAGACTGAGGGGCATATTTACAAGCCCCTATAGCCATGTCACTCTTTTTGACATTGTGGCGGCGATGTACTTAGTGTGAAAGGGGTGGGAAATGGGTGTTGCAGTGGGCGTTCCGCAGCGACGAGTTGCAACTTCTATGTGCGCCACAAGCAGCACATAGAAGTTACAAATCACACATAAAAGTTACAAATCGCCATTTATAATTGTTTATGTTGAGGACTGGACTCTTTCCTGCACATAAACAATCATTCCCCAATGCAGGCACCCAGGGGCAAAGTGTGCCAAACCTGTTCTCATCTTGCACGCTAATGATGCTGATTTAGGATTATGGAATGGGTCTAAGGAAATTAGTTTTCTGTAGGATACAGGTTAACCCATTTGTCATCATGTGTTAATTTAAGCATGGACTTTTGATCTGTCAACAGTCCCCTCTTTGTCCAACACCCAGCCAGCAATGCTTACTCTAAGTTTTGACTCTTGACCTCAGACCTGCGTGTGATTCTTCAATTTAAGTCTGGACTCTTGACCTTAGGCCCCGGCCTGTGATGTTTTAATTCAAGTCTGGACTCTTGGACTCAGACCCAGCCTGTGATGCTTTAATGTAAGCCTGGACTCTTCACCTTAGAGCTTCCAGTTATTCTTTAATTTAAGCCTGGACTCTTGACCTTCGGCCGGGCCTGTGATGCTTTCATTTAAGCCTGGAGTCTTGACTTTTTTTTAACTCAACGCGCCGAGCGTCACTAAGTCAGCAGACCTTGGAGTGTCGAGCTCTGTGACAGGTTGCGGCTTGTATGATCTCTGTTGCCCACAGCAAGGCTTGGCAGGTAGTGGGCAGTGCGGCAGGCCGCTCTAATGGTTTTTACAGGTTTAAAGATCACAAGCTTATTTCTTTTTGAATGTATGCAGCCTGGCTGTGACTGCTATCTGTGCCTCGGCCTCACTCTCCTGAGGCCTGCTGAATGCCGTGCTATCTGCGGCACGCAGGCTTTCAAGTCCGCGAGTCAGCTGACTGTTGCCCTTCCATTTCTGGTGCTTTGCAGCAGTTTTAAGATGTTCTTAGAGTTTCTCGTTGCTTAAATGGGTGTCATTTCTGATATTTATATGTTTCCCTCGTCTTCACTGCTTGATCTTGCTTGCAAGAAAGTGTCACTTATAGTCGTTGCGATGTCACTCATAATTACACTGAAATTATGAAAATGTCACTCATAGCATCGTGAAACCATGGCAGCTATGTAGTTCCCTGTAAAAGCAGCACTAGATTATCTACTCGAGCCACAGCTTCCGCAACTTCTGAAGAACCGGGTTTTAACCCAGCGGCGTCAGGGGCACGCCTAAGATCTTCGAGTTCACCTGTCTTGGTATTCAAAGACACCGAATACTTCTGGATGGCATCAGAGACCAAGTTTATTAGCTGCAGCTAGTAACAGTGATCCTAGAAATACATCACGGTGTAAATTCTCAGGAGACTGCTCATTTTACTAAGGCGAGACGTCTCCTTTTATACCCAATATTTCACATTATAAATGTACACCCACTGCACAAAATTCTAACCAATAAGATACATTTTCAAACAAAGTATCACATAGCAAAAACTCAATTTACAGTATCCCAACCCAAAAGTTAATTATTAGGAATGTCCCAAATTCAATCTCCACAAGCCGGACAAACCTATAATTGAAAGCATAACCCATGTAATGAAGAAACATAAAAAAAAGAAACAGTAACAGATGCTGAACAAGATAAAGCATGTGCAAGGAAACTAAAAAGTTAACGATGTCCTGAACATTGATTGGTAATCTCAGATAAAGATCGATCAGGGAAATTGGATTTGCGAGGTCAGTTTCAGGTGAAGAGGTCAGTTTCTTACAGTTCATTTCAGCGTCAAAAAGAAACCTAGTTAATGTATACATGAACTAAGAAGGCCAGGCCACTTTGTTCGCCAGGTTACCTTTACAGGCCTACGTGAGGGCAACACAAAATGGTGGCACAGAACAAAATGGAGTCAGACTCGAGAATTACAGAACCTCACTTCGAGTGGCAACTTTATCAACACAAGCAGTAGCAATCTGCCGTAAATGCCTGCATTGAGAAATCTCTCCCGTAGGCAGGTGTGACGGGGTGGCGGATGCTGGGGATAAGGAAGATGTTGTACCGCCGAACTGGTGGTCTGCTCTGCCACTGACCCCCCTCTCTGTTATCCCTGCACAGACTAATGCCTCAGCTGATGTGCCTCCTGACTGGTGGACTGCCATGCCGAGGACTCCTTCACCCGTTGTACAGACTCTCGTTGAGAGACAGGAGGTTTGGGAAGCGACGGAACCCGACTGCCTTTGGAACTTCACACCGATAAAGGAAAGCGGTCCCTTTAACTCAGGACCGCGGGACGGCGAAGCCACGCCCCTTACGTGCGTGGAAGAGACAAAACCAGGAAGTGAGAGGGAGACGAGGGACGGCGATTCCCTGGAGGCGGAAGGAGTTTACGAGTGGAGACGCAGAACTACGGAGTCGAGAAACAGAAGGAGAGAAGAAGACGGAGCGAACCCAGCTGACCTCGTCAAGCCAGGAGGCCACCGATTTGGCGCACCGCCCTGCCACGGTCCCACGGGAGGAGCGTGGCTGGACAAGGTACGGGGCGCTGTGGCGGGCTGGGTGGGGCGGAGTGACCCGACAAAGCCTCGAGACCCAGTGTAAATATTGTGCAGTCTGTTAGTCCCTCCCCTCACGAGCACTACGTACGGCTGTAGATAGTTGAGCACTTGGTTTCCCTCACTCCCTGGCCCCTGCGAGTCCATCACGGACGCCCCAGTGACCGTTCCTTTCTCTCTTTTCTTTTACCGGGACATCTCTGGACGAGGTCAAGAGCCTGGACTACAGAGAGACGACATCCCCTACCGCAACCCGGAGAGGGCACTACTCGACCCGCCTACGACCCCGCTTCATACTGGATTCCTCAGTCTTCACAAGAGGTGTCAAGACGGAGACCTCTGAATTCGCAAGACTGAGAACGGCCACTAAAAGGCGCAAAGCATATTTGAAAATAAAACCATCCCTTAGAGCACTATTCCCTGACTCCGCCTCTTTGGATCCTACCCCCATTGTTGTTGACACCCCCTCCCCTGGGCTCCCCGACACTGCCCCTTTACAGCAGGCTAGCCTCATTTTTTCTCACTCGCGAATGCCAACTTAACGTTGGCGAGCCATGCGCAAGAAATACTCTGCCGCAGAGAGTAGGCTAAACTCTACGAACTTTGCCTGCGGAGCAGAGTTTACCGCCCACCCCTAGTATACTTTATACTTGGCGCTGAGTGCTGCACACCTGGTTGACGCTGGCTGCAATGTCAGGAATCTTTAAACTCTAATGACCTCGAGAAATGGGCGAGGGGAAAGCACTCCACTGGTCCAGCAGACTCTTCCTCCTCTAAGCCGTAGCCTCCTGGCTGTACCTGTAACTTCAAGCTCTTGACTTGACTGGTGCCCCCACCCTCAAAGAGGTCTCCTCACACCCTGTGAGCGACATCTTTGAAAGGGGCAGAGCTCGGGATAAAAACCATAAAGTAAAGTAACTCTCCAGCCAGGCCCTTCCTTGGGTCACCGCTGTCCACTCACGACTTCACCTGCCGAGGGCTCAGGTCGCGATGGAGACGCCTTGGTGCTGACGTCATCACCTGTCCAGTACTTCAATGCCCCATGCTACCACTGAGGCATGAATCTATTATTCGCGACTCCCTTATCACAATTGCTTTGTGGTGTATTATGATGAAAGATCTATTTTTTGGCTCCTTTCCCTCGAATTCTGGACTTCATTTCTACCCCGACAGGGACTTCTCTTGAGTTCTGTATCCCTCCACCCCACGTGGGGCTCCTCAGGCACCACCTGCAAATACCCTTATGTTGAGCCTCTGCCTCCGACCCTCTGGAGGTGACTACTGTAAGATCTCAGCTAAGGTGTGTAAAACACAGGAAACAGCGTTTACAAAGTTGCTGTTACTACGCAGGTAGGTAACAATGCGGTTGTTACAACAACTGTGTTGTTACCAAGTGTGCGCTATGTGGCGTGCAACACCAGTAAATGTGTTGGATTTTAAGTCCAACCCATTCCCTGCTGTTGCCCTAACTGGAGTAGGAACAGTAATTTATACTATTCCTAAGTCCAGCGCGCCATCTAGCGCAAGTCGTAGAAATTACTTGCGATGTAAAGCCACGTGTGGTAACAACGCGGTCATTGCAACATCCGCGTTGTAAGCTACCGCATGGTATTTGCTCATGGTGTAACATCATCCATTCGTAAAATACACCACACCTCCCTTCCACCCCTGTGCTGCCACTAGGCTTCTTAACGTAGCGCCAACGGTGACGCAGCGCCTCGCGCACGGAACTTTAAACCGGGACTGATATTGCTTGAAGCCTGTCTCACCTCTGCCTCTGACTCCCTAGAAGAGACTGCTGTAGGCGCCGAGTTGAGGTATCAATACACCCTCCCCCCGCCATACCACTTGGCTTCTTAGTATAGCGCCAACGGTGACGCAGCGCCTCGCGCGCGGAACATTAAGCGGCGCTGATGATATTGTTGGAACCTGTCTCTGCCCTGCTGGGTCTCATGAGCCGTTTGCTAATTTAATCAGACAAGATGAGGCTGTAATGGCTGGCAAATTCTTGCAAGAAAATGTTACTGTAAATATTTACGGCGTCGTTCAGTATCAGAGTTTTTTTTCATCCATTTATCGTTAATTTGCGCGAGTGTCAATGCGCATATTAAGTCATTAGCCCGGAGGTGAAAGCTTCTATGGAGCAGAGGTGTTACAAACACTCACAATTAAAAGATGCGGTTTGCTGAAATTTGATAAATAAATCTTTAGAGTACAACCTGTCGCCTTAAAGCTTTCAGCAGACTGAGGGGCAGCCATATTTTCAAGCCCATATAGCAATGTCACTTTTTTGACGTTGTGATGGCGATAGGGGCCTCGCTTTTTTTACAAGGCTGCTTTCAGTCACTTAACATGGCTTAACGCTGCCTTGTGAATGAGGCCCCCTTTCACTCTATACTTAGGGGCCCATTAGGATGGCGGGCGGATTGCCCCCGCCAGGCTGGCGGTAGCCACCGCTGGCCTGGCGGGGGCAATCCGCCCGCCATCCGCACCTGAATTCCCCCCCGCCATATTAGTATGGGGCAGAAAAGGATTAATATGGTGGCGGTGTCTATTAGACACCGCCAGCCATATTATGATGGGCTTGCTGGGATGCCTTCCCGTGACGGCGATGCCGCCACGTATGGGCATGCGGTCTTCACTCTGGGGGCACCCTGTGGGCCCCCAGAGTGAAGGAGAGGTGGGGGGTTGCACACGGGGGTACCTGTGGTACCCCCCAGCATTTGCATACACGAAGCAGCAGGCACCGCGCGGTGCCTGCCACTTCGTGTATGCAAATGCATGCATGCATTTTTAACATTGTGGCGGGCGGTACAGAGAGCACCGCCCGCCACAATGTTAAAAATGAGGGATGCGCCCGCCACTGTGGCGGGCGCATCCTAATGCCACCATTGGGACCCCCGCCCTTAAGGCGGGCGGTCGCTTTATCCGATGAGATGGCGGCAAACAAAGTCCGCCCGTCATCCTAATGGGGGCCTTAGTGTGAAAGGGTATGAACTGGGTGTTGCAGTGGGCGTTCCGCAATGACGAGTTGAATCTTCTATGTGCTTGCAGCACATAGAAGTTACAAATCCCACATGAAAGTTACAAATCCCATTTATGATCGTTTAGGTGCAGGACGGGACACTTTCCTGCACATAAACAATCGTTCCCACAATGCGGGCACCCTTGTTCCTTGAAGGAAAACGGGAGGCATTTAAAATAAATAAATTAAACGTTTTCGTTTCATTTTTAAAGGGCAGGCGGGACCACTGCCTACCCCTAAAATATATTTTCCCCAGTATTTGCAAATTTCTACCCACTTGAAGTGCTTTGTGACCGTAGAGAATTACCATTGCCATATAACGGCAGCAACTACCTCCTTGCGTTATCACACCTCTTTAGCAAATGCAAGTGCAATTGAGTGATACAACAAACCCCCTTATCCCTTCGACACACAGTGTTTCCAGGGGCATTCTTGGGTGTAGGTGGGGCGGGGAGCACCTTAAAGCAAACCCATAGCCCGTTGTGCAATATTGGGTTTCTTGAATGGGGTCAGGGCCCTCAATCCTATTTGGCTGTAGTAATTCAGTCAAGGGCCACATATTTTAAGTAATTATTGGAGACTTGTTTCCCTTGCAGATTACTTTTCCTGCTTCCATCCACTGCCTTTACACCACCAGCAGTTTACAGGCTTGTAATGGCAATAGTTAGTCGCAAGGAGCAGAGTTAGATTACTGCTCAGTGATTCAGCATCATTAGGTACACAGGGAATCAAAAACTGCAATGCCAACATGATAGAGGCCCCAGGACTTCCAAGAACTCTCCCCCACCTTCCATCAAAACCCCCCAGCAAGGCCGTATTGTGTGTAGTAAGGTGACCTCTTCACCTCCACATTTCAAGCATTTTCCACTGGTAACAAAACCCAATATTTGGAGTCAGCATCTGTTGCAGTTGACCAGATTGGGGGCCCGATTCACAGAACTAACTTAAGACAAAATTCTAAACTTACTACTTTTGGTATTCACAGAAGGCATTTAGTAGTAGTAAAGTTAGGATTTTGTCTTAAATTTGAAGTAAAACAGACAAGACAGACTTAAAACAGACTTAAGACAAAATCTTAACTTTACTACTACTAAATGCCTTCTGTGAATACCAAATATAGTAAGTTTAGGATTTTGTCTTAAGTTAGTTCTGTGAATCTTAAGTTAGTTCTGTGAATCTTAAGTTAGTTCTGTGAATCGGGCTCGTAGTGCTTTCAGTTGGATTAATCTCAGATTAGTTTGAGACGCTTCTTCCCTCCAGTGCATCAGGAGAGCCCCCGCTCTGTGTCCATTCATTCAATTGTCTGTTAACGGCACATACGTATTTTGTAATGTATTTTCATTTTGGATTGTTTAGTGTTCGCCCTTTTCGAAGTTCTTGTCGCACATAAAGTTGATGTCACATCCAAGCTCTTGAACCTTATTTTGTCAGGCATAGTGTACAGAAGCTAAAGCTTTGAAATTTTAAGGTTTTCGTAATTTGAGTGTTTTGTAATTTTAAGTAAGTTTTCCTATTTATCTCAACTTTTATTTTGTTATGCAAATGATTTGTCCGGTTCAGACATCTTAAGTTATGATGTTACTGTACGCAACCTGTACTACAACGTTGACCTGAAGGTGCAGGTAATTCTTCTCTACTCACAGGCCCCGCAGATTTGTAAAAGTAGGCCTGGGTGCTCATTGTTCTAGAAACTTAACACCCCCTAGATTCTGTTCCACGGATTGCTTGAAAGCAGATTTTTAAGATGAAAAAGAGGAAACCAAGAACGCAGGACCGTGGGACATATTACCAACAAGTAGCGATATTTATCTCTAAATAGGCTTTGCGACGATTTTTTTATCGCTGCCTATCGCTGGATATGTTAGCGGAGAAAACATGCTATTAGCAACGTTTTTCTCCATTGTGCTAAAATATCCAGCGATAGCGGTGAAATGTGTGAATATCGCTGAGAATACAGCGATATTCATGCATTAGCGACTAAATGCTCTTAGCCATGTTATCTACCTTCCATTGGATTTTATGGATAAGAACTGGTCTGAGCAGGCGTTTTTGGCGATAGCGGGAATATTTCCATCGCTACGCCTGCCTTGCTAATAGGCGATAGCGACGTTAGCGACGGCGTTCAGTCGCTAACTGGTTGGGTACGCCCACTTTGCATGTCATTAGCGATAAATATCAATGACATGGAAAGCGGGCCCCAAACCGCTCGCTATCGCCTAAAAGCTGTCGCTAACATCAGTTAGCGACAGCTTGCTAATAGAGCAATAGAATTATTGCCGTTTGGAGGCCGAAAACGACCACTAAACCGGTTATAATTGCCTATCGCCACCCTTGGTAATATGTCCCTGTATTCCGATTGAGTTACGTGTGTTACCATGAAAGTAAATAGTGTTTGGAGTCTTTGTGGGAACTCTTAGACCTGTCCCAAAAGTCTGTCCCCTGAATAATTTGCAATTCAAAACTGCATCACACCTGTGTCTTCGCAGTTGTTGCAATGATTCACAGTTGGTTAATTAAACACAGTTGCTAGTTATGAGAACTAGATAAGAGCATTACTCTGGCTCCAAGTGCTTTATACCTGTCTGAATCCACGAGCGCATCTTTCTCTGTTCGAGCGGCCATACTATGGAATTCATTCCAAACATAAGATCTACAGATGACCAGCTTGTTTTTGGGGGACTGCTCGAGAATTGTCTCTTTCCTACACGACCGCCTTGGGTTACGGGCATCATGAGGTTTAGTCTCCTGAATGGGGAATAACACGCTGGACAGGCCTTTCATGCAAATGGTTTCCAGCTGCTGCCAACAGCTGGGAGATATCTGAGATCATTAGTGTTTCCGCACTGAGGACAGAGTATATTGGCCGATAAACATAGTAAATGGAGGTGCCCGGACAAGGACTCCGTGCCAGGGTCTGGGTTGACATGTTTAGCTGCAGGCTCTCTCTAGGGTTGTGCTGGCTAAACCATCTCTCACTGAGTCTCTTGATGGGTTTGGAGCCTGGCTGAGAGAGCTTGAGGAAGAGGTGAGGGCACAAGAAATTAACCTTCATGCATCAGCGACAAGATCACAGCTTGAAAGAGCATGACGAAAAGCAGCGGAAGGGCATCGCGGGATAGGAAGAGCCACGTTGTGGCATCTACAGGCCCCAAGAAGACCCTTACCTGCCCAATGGATGCTCTTGCTCCAGGTGCGGCAGGACGGGCCACCATCCCAAAGTCTGCAGAGCCGGAGGCACAGTGAGAACAAAGGAAGGAGGTGAAACTCCATCGAGACAAGGGTGGGCTGCGCAAAAAGAACAAGCAACCACCTTGTCACCTAACTCTATTGGTGGCCACTCAGAGGAACATATCATCCTCTCCCTGGTGGGAAGCTGAGGAGACAGAAGTCCCTGCCCAAGGCTCAAAAGATGATCCAAGGTCTGGCAGGTAGCGTAAGTTTCCTTGGCCTCTCCGTTAAATGGTCCGCTGGTTTGCCTCGCGGCTCCTTGTTCCATTTGTGTATGACGTGAGTGGAAAGCTTTCATTCATACATGGACATGGTAAGTTGAACTTGGATTGTGTATGTTGTCCTATACTGACTGGCCACAGGAAGCCATTGTGGGACTCCTTTATGTGGATTGTTACATAAAATGGAGGACTTTGGTGAGGCAGCCCAGGCTCCCTCCCTAGTTGCCCGCCCAGACAGGCCTGGAAGATTCCACAGAGATGTCTGCAGAACCTGGGGTTTGGTGGCTGGTGGGCTTGTTGAACCTGAGCTCTGAAGGCTTCCAACCCCTTCCCCCAGGAATGCAATCCGGGGGCAGTAGCAAGGGCAGCTGGGGAGCAGGGGTACCCTGTCCTCCTCTTTGAAGCTTAGACTCCTGCCCCAGCCAGGGCTCTCCAGATCCACGCCCTCTTCCTGATGTGTGTGGATTGACCAGTTTGGGCCCAATATGCAAACAGGAAACTGCCTGGGACCAGCAGGCGGAGGGCTCCTGTGGAAGAGGCCCTGACATGCCCGGATCATGCAGGGCACACATGGATTCTGATTGGAGGAGTTTGCAATTGGTCAAGAGGAGAACCAATGGTGGACATAGGGTCTTCTCAGTGTACCAAGAATTGTCATGACCAGGGAAAGGTGTGGCAACCAGTGTAAAAAGATGACAACTGCTTGCCAGGGCTGGGATGTTTGATTTCCAGCTTCCTTGTCAGGTTGGAGTCAAGAATCAACTAATGGCTCTTGAAAAGAAACCTATAGATGCCTGACCTAAAAAAGAAGCCTATAGACACCTGACCTTCAAATGAAACCTATAGACACCTGACCTTCAAAAGAAACCTATAGACGCCTGACCTTCAAAAGAAGCCTATAGACACCTGACCTTCAAATGAAACCTATAGACACCTGACCTTCAAATGAAACCTATAGACGCTTGACCTTCAAAAGAAACCTATTGACACCTGACCTTCAAAAGAAGCCTATAGACACCTGACCTTCAAAAGAAACCTATAGACGCCTGACCTTCAAAAGAAGCCTATAGACGCTTGACCTTCAAAAGAAACCTATTGACACCTGACCTTCAAAAGAAGCCTATAGACACCTGACCTTCAAATGAAACCTATAGATGCCTGACCTTCAAATGAAACTTATAGACGCCTGACCTTGAAAAGAAACCTATAGATCTCCTGACCTTCAAAAGAAACCTATATATGCCTGACCTTCAAAAGAAACCTACAGACGCCTGACCTTCAAAAGAAACCTATAGACACCTGACTTACAAAGAAAACCTATAGACATCTCTCCTTCAAAAGAAACCTAAACATGCCTGACCTACAAAATAAACCTATAGATGCCTGACCTTCAAAAGAAACCTATGCATGCCTGAGCTACAAAAGAAACCTATAGACACCTGACCAAGAAACCTGACCTACAAAAAAAAACAATAGATACGTGACCTACAAAAGAAACCTATATATACGTGACCTTCAAAAGAAACCAATAGATACGTGACCTTCAAAAGAAACCTATAGATGCCTGACCTACAAAAGAAATCTATAGACACCTGACCTACAAAAGAAACCTATAGACACCTGTCCAAGAAACAAATCAACACCTGACCTACAAAAGAAACCTATAGATGTCTGACCTACAAAAGAAACCTATAGATTCCTGACTTACAAAAGAAACCTATATACACCTGAAGGAGTAAGCGCTAAGGCTATGTGACTGGAACATGGGTCCTAACACAGTTTAGGTGCTGCAGTTACCTCAAGCGGAGAAGGCGGGAGGTGGGTCCCTGCAGGAGGACTCTGTCTAGAAGAGGAGACCCCATCTGTGCAGGAAGGACAAAGAACTGAGACCAATGTTATGAGCATTTGAATTATTGTGGATTTGAATGACCTTAAATATACTGAGCGGTTGGTCGTGTTTGCACTATATAAAACTCTATAACTAAATATATCGATCTCTTATTTATTTTTTATAGAAGGCTTCTTTTTATGTGTAGTAGCTTCAGAAAATGTTAACTTATTTAAGCCTATTATGGGTGTCTCATGAATCTCACCGAAGAACAGATATGAAACAAGCCTTGCTACATCATCTCAGATACTACAGGTGAAGGTTCATCGCCAACATCTCTTATGATACGACTAGATTGTGGACCACGGCACTTTAACTACACATCACTTCACTACTCACAGTGATTCACCAGCCTTGAAAAATAGGGTCTGTCCTGAGAAAAGTGTCAGCTGTTAACAGTGCATTGAACACATTATTTCAAATGTATAATACAGATTATGAACTGTCTGGTAATACCATTTAGGAACAAAAATAATCAAGGAGAGAATTAAATAGTGTTTTTGAACTAATAAGACTTTCAGGATCTTTTCTGGACCTTCACTTACCCGATTGACTCACACGTTTGAAGATGTTTCACAGTGGAGGGGCCTTTAACCCCATGGATGCTCAGCATATTCCCCTGCTGTGCTGAGAAATCGTCAATCCCATACAACATGACGAGCTGGGCTCGTCATGAGCGTGCGAGGAGGCTACTTCATGACGAGCCCAGCTCGTCATGAGTGTGGAAGGGGTTAAGGATGTTTTTGATGAGAATGTTACCTTGTTTACTATTGAGGCGTGTATGGAATACAGCACTTTCCTTTCTAAGGGTGTCCTGGGAGGGTGGAGAGTGTATTTGGAGCCCTGTGCTCCTGAGTGTCCCTAGTCGCCCAGGTCCAGTGCTCACGCTCTTTACGTGATGACTGGTTTTATAAAGCGCTGTACGTCCCCCGTACACCCCTCCAGAGGTTCAGGTCTTGCAGGTGACTGCACAGTATCGCCTCCTGGATGCATTGCCTATGCAATCTGTCATGAGACTCTTTGGGAGTCCTGTGTAAATGATGCTACAATGATACGCACGTGCCCTCGTCGCGCTAGACGTATCCACCACAGGGTGGTTGGACTAGAGGAGTGGGAACATATTCGTACAGATGAATGCCCTTGGCCACCATATTGATCTGGGGATGAAGAGTTCAGAATCGAGTAGGGCTCACGGTCCATCCAGTCGAAGCAGTTGTTGGAGCTGCTCGACGCTGGGAGGTTCCTCAATGGGAGGCGAGTTAAAGAGGGGGCTTTTCAGGACCCCCATGGACTCAGGGGTGAGTGGGCTCAAAGTATGACAATGAGAGCCCTTTACCATCTTGGGCCTTACCTTATCGTGGACCCAAAACTGCACCCCAAGCACCGCTCTAGCACCTGACTCCAGGGTAGTGTGGGGGGCTGGTGCTAGATTAATTCATGGGCCAAGTATGGGGCAGAGATGCAGACTCCATCAAGCAGGGAAAACAGTAAATACATCATTGTCCTGGAGAGGCGGTCTGACTCCCAGTTATCTGGTATGAGTCTGTGACTAATGAGGTTATTGTAGTCTCTACAACCTCAGTGGCTCACTGTACCTTTAAATAATGCACTGGGGGTGCGCTCCTAGGCTGTGACCGCTGAGGTGGAGGCGACACCCTCACTGATACGCGCATTGACCAGTGGCATAACGAAACTTAAGGGGCCCCCCTGCAAAGCACATGGAGGGCCCCACCCGCAGCCCAGCCCACCACCTACCACTTTGCGCTACCACCGAGAAATCTAGTATATTTTGATTTGAAACCTCCCAACATTTAAATGAAATGCCTCTATATAGTCTTTCTCTAAGTTCTAATGAGAAAATGGGAAATACTCTTAACATACAAGCTATGCCATTTTTAACAATACTGTCAAAAGCAGATTATTTGACTGAGGCAGCAATCAGAACAATGCCAGGGAGCGATCCTATTGTCTCAGGAACGGCAGCAATCAGAACAATGCCAAAGAGCGATCCTATTGTCTCAGGAACTGCAGCAATCAGAACAATGCCAAGGAGCGATCCTATTGTCTCAGGAATGGCAGCAATCAGAACAATGCCAGGGAGCGATCCTATTGTCTCAGGAACTGCAGCAATCAGAACAATGCCAAAGAGCGATCCTATTGTCTCAGGAACGGCAGCAATCAGAACAATGCCAGGAGCGATCCTATTGTCTCAGGAACGGCAGCAATCAGAACAATGCCGAGGAGCGATCCTATTGTCTCAGGAACGGCAGCAATCAGAACAATGCCAAAGAGCGATCCTATTGTCTCAGGAACGGCAGCAATCAGAACAATGCCAAAGAGCGATCCTATTGTCGCAGGAACGGCAGCAACCAGAACAATGCCAAGGAGCGATCCTATTGTCTCAGTTACGGCAGCAATCAGAACAATGCCAGGGAGCGATCCTATTGTCTCAGGAACGGCAGCAATCAGAACAATGCCAAAGAGCGATCCTATTGTCTCAGGAACGGCAGCAATCAGAACAATGGCAAGGAGCGATCCTATTGTCTCAGGAACGGCAGCAATCAGAACAATGCCAAGGAGCGATCCTATTGTCTCAGGAACGGCAGCAATCAGAACAATGCAGAGGAGCGATCCTATTGTCTCAGGAACGGCAGCAATCAGAACAATGCCAAGGAGCGATCCTATTGTCTCAGGAACGGCAGCAAACAGAACAATGCAGAGGAGCGATCCTATTGTCTCAGGAACGGCAGCAATCAGAACAATGCCGAGGAGCGATCCTATTGTCTCAGGAACGGCAGCAATCAGAACAATGCCGAGGAGCGATCCTATTGTCTCAGGAACGGCAGCAATCAGAACAATGCCAAGGAGCGATCCTATTGTCTCAGGAACTGCAGCAATCAGAACAATGCCAAGGAGCGATCCTATTGTCTCAGGAACTGCAGCAATCAGAACAATGCCGAGGAGCGATCCTATTGTCTCAGGAACGGCAGCAATCAGAACAATGCAGAGGAGCGATCCTATTGTCTCAGGAACTGCAGCAATCAGAACAATGCCGAGGAGCGATCCTATTGTCTCAGGAACGGCAGCAATCAGAACAATGCCGAGGAGCGATCCTATTGTCTCAGGAACGGCAGCAATCAGAACAATGCAGAGGAGCGATCCTATTGTCTCGGGAACTGCAGCAATCAGAACAATGCAGAGGAGCGATCCTATTGTCTCAGGAACTGCAGCAATCAGAACAATGCAGAGGAGCTATCCTATTTTCTCAGGAACTGTAGCAATCAGAACAATGCCAAGGAGCGGTCCTATTGTCGTCTCAGGAACGGCAGCAATCAGAACAATGCCAAGGAGCGATCCTATTGTCTCAGGAACGGCAGCAATCAGAACAATGCCAAGGAGCGATCCTATTGTCTCAGGAACGGCAGCAATCAGAACAATGCAAAGGAGCGATCCTATTGTCTCAGGAACTGCCTCTGGCTGAAGAACAAAGAACAACTATGAAGGGTCTGAAATAGAATTGACATTAATGGACAATAACTTGAAACTTTGGAAGACAAACCCAAACCTGCAATTCCATAAAAACTTGACTGACAATATACATGATAAGTACACAAGATATAACTCAGTAGTCTGTGAAAGTCAAGAGAAATAAACTGCATGACACAAATTATCGACTGTCAAGGGTTGTGCATGATAACGTGAACTGCGGAAGCAATTTCGATTTCTACCATCATGTCTTTATTAGTAAGCATTGCAAAACAGGCAGGCAAACAAGGCTGAGGAAGAACACTGTTTGGATGCTTCAGAACATTGATGCAGATGTTTGTCTGTTTTAATTTATAATTTCTGTAGCGTAAACAATGCTAAATATGAGATTTAAGGCACACATATTACACACCAAAAATAACACTGCATGTAGAATAAAAACAAACAAAATCAGCAAGTACCTAATGACAATCTATACAAACTGTAGTTGGTAAAGCAAAAGAAAAAGTGCAAATACTTTCAAGTGCATAATAAAGCAATCACCAGTCCAGCAATATACAAAAATCAAGCACGTTTTGTAAAACAATCGACTTTCTTCTTGCAGCAAGGTGAAAATACTTTCAAAGTGCATGGTAACAACAAGTCCAGCAGTATGCAAAAAGGAAGACAGGTTACTCAAGCAATTCCCCGTTTGGTGAGTGCATTAAGGCACATATATTTCAAAGCAACTACAGCTCCATTTAATAATCAGACCAGTTTAAACTAACAATTCCCCTTTTGAAGGCTCAAATATTTCAAAGTGACTAGAAAAACAGTAACAAGTACAGCAGGCAGCAGCATACAAATATCAAACCACTGTCAACCAATGCCTTTTAGTTTGTGCATGAAGGTGCAAATATTTCAAACTGACTAGAAAAACAACAACAAGTACAGCAAGCACCAGCATACATAAATCAAACCTATTTAGTCAGACTAATTCTCCTTTTGTTTGTGCATCAAGGCATAAATATTTCAAAGTGCCTGGTAAAGCAATAACAATTTAGTAGCAGCATAAACATCAAACCCATCTAGTCAAACAATCCCACTTTTATTTGTGCATAAAAGTGCAAATATTTCAACGCGAGTGGTAAAAACTAAAACAAGTTTCCGCCTCTGCTGCCACATGGACACGCATTCAGATGACCATGCTTCAGCACACCCCTGTAACTATTTAGTTTTACTCATTGTTAAAGCACCTACACCTCCACTCGACATATGCTCCCTCGCCTTCCTTTGATCTCCGCTTTTCTTTTAACGTCCGGCGCGAGTTCTCACTGGCTCTTCTCTGGCCCTTCCTTTAATGGCCCTCCCCCAGCACAGAGCGTGCATCGCTTGTTGTTTGTGTCACCAGCATCCTTTTCCCGTTCTTGTGCACTGCACTCATTTTGGGGGGCATGTGGCGTGTACCTCTTTACTGAAGAACGCCTCCTGTTCTTCCGCATGCAGCATATTGTCTGCACCTCACTCATCCTGCAGGTAATGTTCCCCCCTTTTCTCTTACATGTGTCCTAGCCCACTCTTCATACTATAGCCCAAGCCATCGTTGCAGCTTATTTATCTTATGCAACTAACAACCATTGACAAAGCCAATAGACCCGACTTATTGTCAGTATGCTGCTACTCGTTGTATCATATATCTGGATGCAATGACAGAAACAGCCAGAATACAAGTGGGGCAGCACACTAAGCTAAGCACATTTTTTTGCACGTTATTTAAGCCACTCCCTTTATTCCATTACCCACGCTGCTGGCGTTATCCTTTCAATCCACTTTTTGCTGCTGTAATGTCCCTCACATTTTAGCAAATTAAGGCGTCATGTGGGGCTGTTAGGGCAGGATGATGGTAGATGGTATTGCAAGTTATTTCACCCTTCAGCCCCTCTCAACCCATTGTAACCTCCTTCCGCGCTGTGCACCCCTTCACACACTCGCTGACCATTGCTGCGTGCTCTCTTCAGAGAGGCCATGTATTGGATGGGCGTGTCTCCTGTTAAGGGGCGTCATTCATTCCAGTTTCCTTACACAAGTTCACATTCATTTTTATTGTCCCAGGAATATTATCTTATTCGTCCAGAAGTATAGGATGTCGAGCGACTCCGTGACTCGAACCCGATTCCCAGTTCTAAAGTCAGCAGGTCTGGCCATTACACCGCATCCTGGGGTAAGGGGAGAGGGGCAGGCAATGCCACATGGAGGCTCAGCTCGTCATGGGCTCGAGGTGCCAACAGGACCTCGTGCTGAGCCAGAGCCAGGCACCTCCCCCCCTCCAGTATTCAGGGAGCTGAGCCGAGCCTGCCAGGACCTCTCTACAGGCCTCCGCTCTGCTGATGTGGACGGCATTAAACGAAGAGTGTACTGTAAGGTGATGCCACGAGTCCTCGCTTCCTTCCGGATGGCTCTGCGCACAAGGCGTCACTTCTCCTTCTCTGTAGATCTATCTCCCGTAGCGCCTCGCTCTGCACACAGCTGCTTTCTCCTAGCGCTGCATGCTTCTTACTGCGGAGGCGGGCTGACAGGGCCTGGTCGCCCACCCTGGCCTCAGTCAGCCCTCAGCTCAGATTCCACTCATGGCTCATCACAGCAGATTTCTTCTGTTCGTTAAACTTTTTGCAGCTCTTCGAAGGGAAGCGCTGCAAAAGGTATAATGAACAGAAGAAATCTGCAGCGGAGGGGAGTGACAGGGCCCCATACCAGGTAGGATTCCATTCCACTGTCCACCTCTCTGCGCCTCTCCACTTCCGACGGACGGTGAGCGGCACCACCAGGGCAGCGGGCAGCGGGCAGCGGGCAGCGGGCAGCGGGCAGCGGCTCGCGTTTCAGACCAGCACAACTCTGCCCGCCTGGCTGCTTCGGACATGCGACACTCACCTGGCTGCAGCAGCAGACAGGACGAGGCTAGTAGTACTCAGGCTCGTTTACTATCATTATCGTGGCACGGCGGCCGCACCTTGAGTCAGTACTAGTTCAATCAAGTCACGCGCACTTTGAATTATAATGCGCATGACTGTGGCTCCGGCCCCGCTCCACCACCCTGAAGACGCGGCACTGTGCTGGCGCGGCGCAGACGCATAGACAACTGCGCGTCACGTCACCACGCACCATTTAATTATGAAGAGCCGGCCCGGGCGTACTGCGCACTGACTATTCAATTCATTTATTAATTAAATAGTTAGAGGCTGTCACGTGGCGCGGCGCACCGTTTAATTTATTTGGGGACATCAGGAGGCCTCACGCCGTGCGCGCACTTAACTTGCCATTTCATTTGCAAAGACTGAGGCTTGATGCACTGCAGCGCAGCCGTCTCTCTCCACTGAGAGTGAGGGCCCCCCTGGAGCGTGGGCCCCCCGCACCGCGGGGGCTGCGGGGGCCTGTGTTACGCCCCTGGCGTTGACACGCCGTTCACGGGGCGCAACGGTGCAGCCTCAGGCCCGGACTGTGACTCTAGCCAGGAGCTAAATGGGGATTCGACAGATGACCACGAGGGAAAATTAAATAATTCATGTGGATTAAATAAATAATTAATGTTCCCTCTTTGTTGTCTGTCAAAATCCCCCCCCAACCTGGTCCCCCCGTTCTTGCCTGCACGGGCCGCTCCTGACTTTAGCGACAGTCCCTGTTGATGCTGGAACGCCATGATGTGCGACTACAGTTCAGAAGAGGCGGGGCTGCACGGGCACAAGCCGTACTCTGTCCCACAGGCCAAAGTTTAAATCTACCACTCCAACAAATGAAGAGCCCACCCGGGGTGACAGTGGGGTGGTGATTGTTGGGGCTCTGCAATCAAACAATAACATTTGGTAGTGATTTGTTTCTGGTGCGGCGTCATCACAGGCACGTCACCGTCCTCTGATGTGACCACCGATTGTGGTAATAAATTTCTTAGCCACCTCACTGTTGTCTGCAACTTCACTGACCTTGGGAGAATCACATTTAAGCCGCTGATAAGAACTGTGGATTGTCACTGCCATTCTATTTTCCCGTGTGTACATAGATGTGAAAATGTAATAAAGTTTGATTTAAAAAAACAAACAGATGCAAAATGTATGTGTTAATATGGAAAAAGGCAGTGCTGATATAAGAAATTATACATTCATTTATATGAACAAAATTGTGTCCCATTAACAAATTCGACATACGGCAAAAATATTGAAGTGGTGAAGAAAGGACAGAAAAGTGAAGGAGAACCAAAGATAGGTTGAGGATCACTGTCCTTTGGTCCTGACGAAAGCTGAGCGACTTGGGCTCATCCAGCAGAAACATGTCGACCATTTTTCACTTAGTGGACTAGGTGTCTTTAATCATTGAGACTTATCCTATGTTTCCACTTTAAATTGTTTTTAACCAATGCTGGTTGGACTTTGAATAAAATAGTTGATTGTCACAACTACGCATTTTTTAATTAATTGCACTCACTTAGCACAATCTGGTTTTTCAGTTTGCACCCTCAACACTCACAACAATCCAGCTCCGCTGTAAAACAGGCGTTGTAGCACACTGGAAAGACGCTAGGTCCTTCCAGTGGGAACCCAGTGATGAAGCATGTCACCACTAGGTGGTGAGTGAGGGTTCTTACTGAACCTATCTTTGGTTCTCCTTCACTTTTCTGTCCTTTCTTCACCACTTCAATATTTTTGCCGTATGTGGTGTTTTGTTCCATCACTCTTCAGTTGTTTATGTATTTATTCCTTTGGGGTAAAAGAGTGACCTGTTATACCCTTACTCTCTCTTTGTTTATCAGCCATTAACAAATTCGCCCGTTCTGAACTCCACATTAACCCCACCCCACAAATACGTAGTCAGGCAAACAGAGAGACCTAGGCCAGAGGTTATTGATTGACAGGTCACAGTTGGGGTGACACGTAGCCGGCAGACGAACCCATGCACAGGAAACCCTAGATCAATCCAACACGTAGGCGCAGCGACACTACAATGGTCAAGGGAGATTGGCCCCAATAAAAGCACACATGGCAGGAGGGGATGCACACGCTCCTACACACCAAAAAGTCAGATGGCACATAAGTTAGGAACATAAAGCCAATCAGAACACAGCACACGCAGTGATCACATGCTCCCCATGCCCAGACATCTGGACACGTTACCCCCGGCCACATTGTGTACACACAAGGTTGAGACCAACCTGGATTATCCATCGAACAATTAATTTACAACTCAAAAAGCAGCAGCTTACTTTCCTTGCCATATAAAGATCACCGGAACCGTTTATGGCATACAATGTATTTATTTATTTATTTATATAGTGCCTGAATCGACCCCCGAAGGGGTATCTCTGCGCTTGGACGGGCGGTAGGAGGGGGAATATCTACTGAAAAAAAACAAGGATAAAAGAGAGTAGTTTTGAGCTACTTCCTGAATTGAAGATGGTCGGAGCATTTTCTCAGATGTAGTGGGAGCTCGTTCCAATAGAGATGGCCCAAATAGGACAGGGCCTTCCTGCCCAGTCTGGCCTTCCTGTCCTGAACTGTATAAAAGAATGTGTCCGATCGATTGCAAATTGAGACGTCCTCAGACCCTCTGCCTGTAAGTGATCTCCCAGCCGCAATGTTTAATTAAAAGACCTGATCCTGTTTTGCCAAATGCCTCTTGTCTCTTGTTTTTCAAAGGTATTTCATGTTCGAGCAACACATGTCCCACGTGGCTGGAGCTGAGGAGCCACTTTTAGGGACCAGGAGAGTCCAGTGGGAAACTCTCCCTGTGCAGACAACAGGTAAAAAGGCCTTTTCACCGCCATCACGGTCGGTCATGATGGGTCAGCGAGCTGGCGTAGTCGGTAGTCAGCGTAATCAGGCAGTCAGTAGTCGTGCTTGGTAAAGGAGCAGTGCACATGGTGTGCTCATTATGTTATGTAATCTTATAAATTGTTTGTAAAGCGCACGTACACCAGATTGGTTTCAAGGCGCTTCTCTAAGGGGTGCTTTAGTCCTGGGGTGTTACTCGTATGCCTGTCTAAATAACCATAAATAACCGCTACTCACCAGCTCTGGGTCTTAATTCAATCCCAAAAAGGGCATCAGTATAGACACATGATTGTTATGTGTACTGAGGCCCCAAAAAAAAAAAAAAAAAATATATATATATATATATATATATATATATATATATATATATATATATATATATATATATATATATATATATATATCAAAAGACTGACTATATGGATTTCAGGGTTGGGGCATGCGTTCCAGAACCATGCACGGGGCTTCCCTACCCCAAACATTAGGATCTTCCCCACCCTGAAGCTTGGCTCTATCTGAAGCTTGGCTCTATCCATGTTTAATCTGTTTTTTTATAGTCCAGACCGGCTGGGGCGCCTCGCGTGTTGGGTAGGTTTTCCACCCAGGCTGTCCACGGCCATAGGTATCTTACCTCTCCGGACAAGCCCCACGGGAACAGTCTGCGGGGCCCTTTAGGGTTGTTCTCAGGGTTCCCCTCTAGAGTAGGACCAGTTGGCTTACTCCCTGATTGACCTTTTTAATATTTTCTACCTTTTTGTTCATTTTTTCACTGTGTAGTACCAAAACACTAGGTCCTGAAGAATTGCCAGTTAGGCACGAAACATGTTGACCTTCTAGAGGGTTGAGTTAGAACACTGCAAATTAGGCAGCTCCCTTTCTCCCCTCTCACCCCTTTTAATAAGGGAGTCAGCCACTCGAATAAAAATCCTGTGTGGACTGACCCACCTTTTTTAACCTCACTCCAAACCTTCACGACTACACCTCACCAGACTCCTCACACGCACTCAAACCATTGGCTGGAACAAAAGATCTCCAACAAAGAGCGCCTTTTGGCGCCCGTCAGACATTGCAGCGCCAGTCTGACGAGGAGCAGGAGACCGATGATGAAGCCTGACACCTAGGTTCCTGGGTGTGTGAGGTCTCCTAGTTCCAACAAGGGAACACCCCTGTTCCCTGCTTCTGTTCCGTCTCCATGTCCTTACACCTTCATACTTTCTGTACCTGGGGAACTCAGTACTCCTTTGCTTATTAATAGTCCAGTAGGACTCAAATGCTTAACCTCTTCCATGCTCATGACGGCTCCCGGCCGTCATGAGTCACGGTGGGCTTGTGCTGATGACGTCCGGGCGCCATCATGACCACGCCCGCGATCGGAATTCGCGCCGCAGTGATGAGGTTAAGCACATGGTGATGGTGGCATGGCTCTCTCGCCCATTCTTACCTTACATTTGTGTGTCCACCTCGAGTTGTGCTAAAGGGCGCACGTCGGGAAGGACGCCCCCTCGGGCCGTCTGCACGTCACCATTTGGGGTGATATTACGAAAGAGCCCAATCTGGCCAATGAGAGATGCCCATTAAAGCCTCTTAACCACAAACAGGGGATCTGTGGTTCTGGAACACATTTCAGAGCGGGGGTGCTGCCACCAGTGTTACATCACTGAAGTCATAAGGATTGTGAAAAATCCAAGTGTCCCACGAAGAACAAATGTAGCAAACGAGCCACGCCCATTCAGCAGGAAAGTGGTCAGTGTGTGATATTTGGCTGGTGGCGCGTTTTGGGGCTCACTGCTGCAAATATATTACCAAAGCCTGGTGTGGTTGAGTACTGTCATTTGCAGAGAGCACTTTTTCCATAGAAATGGCCGCAAAATTTACATTGACCAGCAGTTTTTCTGATAAAGCTATAATTGGACTTCATACATAGGTGAATGATGTTTTTGCAAAAGAAGGAGACATGTTTGATGTGCAGATCGGATAGAGCAAACCCGCCCCTTTTATGATGTTCACGATAAAGCGATATAGCACAAACAATAATGTGTGGAAATCAGGGTTCAGCAGGTATTTATCATTCGATAATCACTACGGGCTGATTACGAGTCTGGCAGTCCTCGGACCGCCAGAGTCACGAAGGAGCGGCGGTGGCGGTCCAGCCCCTGGTGGCAGTCCAGCCCCTGGTGGCGGTCCAGCCCCTGGTGGCGGTCCAGCCCCTGGTGGTGGTCCAGCCCCTGGTGGCGGTCCAGCCCCTGGTGGCGGTCCAGCCCCTGGTGGCGGTTCAGCCATTGGTGGCGGTCCAGCCCCTGGTGGCAGTCCAGCCCCTGGTGGCGGTCCAGTCCCTGGTGGCGGTCCAGCCCCTGGTGGCGGTCCAGCCCCTGGTGGCAGTCCAGCCCCTGGTGGCGGTCCAGCCACTGCCGCATTGGCGCTCTGACCGCTCTATTACAACTAGGGTGGTCGGACCGCAATTGTGTTCCCACTGCTGTTGCCTCATCTTATCAAAAATGATCCATTGAATGCCCTTGCATGACATGGCCAGGCCAAACAGAAGCTTGAGATGGCTCGAGGGCGGAGACGAGTTGAGGGGCCCTGACCCAGAGACCCTGTTTCAATCAGAGGTCCCCAGCTTGGCCAAACTGTGTGATCCTGGACTATTACTTTTCTTCCTTCGGCCTCCTTTTCCTGGACCATCACATGTAAGAGCATCTTGAAACAATTCAGTTCTGGATGTGCACTGCACAAAACTCCCTCATAACTGTTTAATTGATAATAATGTTGTTTCCTCTATAACAGCAATAAAGGCCTTTTATAGTTGGCACAAGATACTGACTTGACTCATGGGACACTAATACAGTTGTCATCAGGGCAGCAGGGGGGTGAATGTGACGCCCGTCTAGGATCTGAAGTGCAAAATCTATTCAGAAAACCCGGCTTCAATCCTGGCCTCCAAGGCCGACCAAGCAACATGACCCGAGGCCAGGACTTTTCTTCCCTGAGCCTCTGTTTCCATGACCATCCGTCTGAAAGAAGCTACAGACAATTCAATTCAGGATCCACACTGCTCGACAATCTCTCCTGTGCATGGTGTGAAAGAGCATAACGCTGCTCGAGCTCTAAAAATACATCTTATCTAGCAGAAACAAGGCAACTGACTTGTCTCAGTCATTCATAAAACTGTCCCAGCAGCGAGGTTGCATTTCACTAACTCTAATAAAGGCCACTCACTGCACTAAGGTTTTCTAAGGCGCTTAAGTGCAACAAACCAAAATAAACTTTTTATGTAAAAGTCTGTGCCTCAGCTGCAGCCAATGGCTCTTGCAGTAGGCAGTGGGTGCAGAATGAGCTGAATGTCCTCTTGGCCTGTTTTGTCCGCCTAGCGCCTAGATACCCCTGGGTGATGGTTGCGCTTTATACATTTTCATTCCTTTGATTTCATTCTCAGCCCCACGGTGTTGCTTTGTCAGACAGGATGCGACAAGGTCGGTCCTGCTCAGAATGATCGCCCCAGCGGGCACCACCGCTACCAGTGCCGTGTTGGTGCTGGTGGCCCAGCAGGAGATGCTTTGGTGTCGGGTGCATGGTTCGTAGTCTCAAGGCCTATGCACTCCCACTTTCCACACCCAGTCAGCTGCCAGTGTGGCATGGCTAGCGTGGGCGTGGTTCAATCAATCAATCATTCAAGAATTTGTAGTGCGCACTACTTGTAGTGCGCACTACTCACCCGTGAGGTGCTGGGGGAAAAAGGGTGGGGGGGGTGCTTCTGGTCGAACAGCCAGGTCTTGAGTATCCTCCCGAAGGTCAGCAGGTCTTGGGTCTGTCGCAGGCGAGGTGGGAGGGTGTTTCAGGTCTTGGCAGCGAGGTGGGAGAAGGATCTGCCGCCGGTGGTTGTTCTTCGGATGCGAGGGACGGTGGCAAGGGAGAGGTCGGCGGAATGGAGCTGGCGGTTGGGGGTGTAGAAGCTGAGTCGTCTGTTGAGGTACGCTGGGCCGGTCTTGTGGAGTGCCTTGTTTGCGTGGATGAGGAGCTTGAAGGATATCCTCTTGTTGACGGGGAGCCAGTGCAGGTTTCTCAGGTGGGGGGTGATGTGGCTGTGGCGTGGTACGTCAAGGATCAGGCGTGCAGAGGCATTTTGAATGCGGTGCAGTTGTTTGATGAGCTTGGCCGGGGCTCCCGTGTAGAGGGCGTTTCCATAGTCGAATCTGCTACTGACGAGGGCCTGGGTGACTGTTCTTCTTGTATGTGTCGGGATCCACCTGTAGATCTTGCGGAGCATGCGGAGGGTGTTGAAGCAGGAGGAGGAGACGGCGTTGACTGGCTTGGTCATGGAGAGTGTTGAGTCGAGGATGACTCCCAGGTTGTGTGCGTAGTTGGGGGGTGTCAGGGCGGCTCTCAGTTCCGTCGGCCACCAGGAGTCGTCCCAGGCTGATGGGTTGGAACCGAGGATGAGGACCTCCGTCTTATCCGAGTTCAGCTTCAGTCGGCTGATCTTTATCTAGTCGGCGACGGCCTTCATTCCTTCGTGGAGGTTGGATTTGGCGGTGAGGGGGTCCTTAGTGAGGGAGAGGATCAGTTGAGTGTTGTCGGCGTAGGAGATTATGTTGAGGTTGTGCTGTCTGGCAACTTGTGCGAGCGGAGCCATGTTGATGGTGAACAGTGTCGGGCTGAGGGAAGATCCCTGGGGTACGCCGCAGATGATCTTGGAGGCTTTGGATCGGAATGGGGGGAGGTGGACACTCTGGGTTATGCCAGAGAGGAAGGAGGTGGTCCAATCCAGGGTCTTGTCTCAGATCCCTGCGTAGTGTGCGGTGGCAGACGGTGTCGAAGGTGGCGGAGAGGTCCAGGAGCATGAGGGCCGCAGTCTCACCGTTGTCTAGCAGGGTCCTGATGTCATCGGTGGCGGCGATGAGGCCAGTCTTGGTGCTGTGATTGCTGGGGAATCCTGACTGGGAGGGGTCCAGGATGCTGTTTTCTTCGAGGTATCGGGTTAACTGTCTGTTGACGGTCTTCTCGATGACCTTGGCTGGGAACGGAAGTAGGGAGATGGGCCAGAAGTTCTTGAGGTCTCTCAGGTCCGCCTTGGGTTTTTTGAGTAGGGCGTTGATCGCGGAGTGTTTCCAATTTCCTGGGAAGGTCGTGGTCTCAAAGGAGAGCGTGGGCATGGCTTGTTTCATAGCCGAGGCTATGATTACAGTGACATTCCACAGTTTGAAAAACGCAAACAGATGACAGTACCCATACCTGCCAATAGACCAGAGTCAGGCGGGAGACTACTGATTTTTCAAGCCAAAAATGGCTTTATTTTAGCTGTCTCCCGCCTGAAATAGCATTTTCTACAATAGAAGTCAATGGAGAATTTTCGTTCTCCCTATTTTTTATTTTAAATCTCCCTAGTCCCTGTGCTAAACTGTTGGCATGTATGAGAACCACATGTCCTAGCAGCAAAGTGCAGAGTTGTGAAATGCAAAATAAAATATTGTTCCTGGCTTTCTGCTTTTTGTCTTGTAGATTATCACTGGTTAAACAGGCCAGAGGGTGGGAGGGCAGAGAGGGAGCCTTTCAGATGCAAACACCAGCACCTCTCTGCTAAGGAGCGAACAATACGACTCCCTAGAAAACCCAAGAAAGGCGCCATTCACCCCAAGAATGTGAGGAGCAGCAGTCAGACCTGTGTAGCGACACACAGAAAGGGAAAGTAAAGTTGTCACTGCTGTTCCCAAAGCGGGTGCGATTTTGATGGTGCGCGCACAACACTACTGTGAAGTGCCCTGCGGCGAATAAGTGCAGCACGAGTGCAGCTGCTGCCCGCGAGTGTCGCCAGGGATTGTCAGATCGGTCACTTTACAAAATCCTCTCACTTTGCAGTCAGAGAAAAAAAAGTAAACACCAATCTCAATCTTAAAATATAAGCTGCAATTTGTCAGAAGACACAGCCTGAGCTCTGCCTTTGAGCTGACAGCAAATGTGAGAAGATAAAAACAAAATTTAAAGGCATCTTTATTGCTCATTCACCTTCTGGACTCGGACGTGGTCATCTTGGGGCGCTGCAGGACCCGTGCACCCCTACTGCCAGGGATGCTGGCAGCTGCAGGACAATTATCGGAATATTTGTGGTTAAATATCTCTTCTTCAGAACAATGGGACTGTTGCTGCTCTCCAAGAAAAACAAGCACTTAAGAAAGACATCAGCCGACACTTCTAGGCGCACAAAGTGAGTTTCAATCCCCGCAGACCCCACTTCCTGCCCAAAGGCGCTCCGGAGCCTCCTCACAACCGCAGCCAGACCCGCTTTTGTTTATTTTTAATCCTCTTCTACAATTACCCCGCTTTCGGCTCATCAATAATTGTTTGCGGCATTAATGGTGCTTTATGGACATTCCGAATTGATTGAGCCGCAGTTAATTAGCCGGAGATGAACAGATTTTAATGCCATCTTCTGCCCACGTGACATCAATCATCCTAGGATCAGATTCCTCTGGAGAGCAGTTGATGAAACTGGAAACTAAATATTAATTTTAATACTGATTCATTCTGGAGGAGAGAGCGCGGTCCAGAGCTGTGTCAGGGGATGCAGAGCACAGGGAGGCGGCAGGACCAGGCCTTGTGCAACCCCCGGGAAGGCCAGCAGAGGGCGCCCTGCACAGGCACCGGTGCAACCCCCAGAGAGGCCAGCAGAGGGCACCCTGGGGAGGCACCGGTGCAACCCTCAGGGAGGGCCAGCAGAGGGCGCCCTGCCCAGGCACCGGTGCAACCCTAGGGAGGCCAGCAGAGGGCGCCCTGCACAGGCCCTGGTTCAACCCCCGGGAGGGCCAGCAGAGGGCGTCCTGCACAGGCCCTGGTTCAACCCCAGGGAGGGCCAGCAGAGGGCGCCCTGCACAGGCACCGGTGCAACCCTCAGGGAGACCAGCAGAGGGCGCCCTGAACAGGCACCGGTGCAACCCCCAGGGAGGCCAGCAGAGGGCGCCCTGAACAGGCACCGGTGCAACCCTCAGGGAGACCAGCAGAGGGCGCCCTGAACAGGCACCGGTGCAACCCCAGGGAAGGCCAGCAGAGGGCGCCCTGGGGAGGCACCGGTGCAACCCCCAGGGAGGCCAGCAGAGGGCGCCCTGGGGAGGCACCGGTGCAACCCCAGGGAAGGCCAGCAGAGGGCGCCCTGGACAGGCACCGGTGCAACCCTCAGGGAGGCCAGCAGAGGGCGCCCTGCACACGCCCTGGTGCAACCCCAGGGAGGGCCAGCAGAGGGCGCCCTGCACAGGCCCTGGTTCAACCCCCGGGAGGGCCAGCAGAGGGCGCCCTGCACAGGCACCGGTGCAACCCCAGGGAAGGCCAGCAGAGGGCGCCCTGCACAGGCCCTGGTGCAACCCCCAGGGAAGGCCAGCAGAGGGAGCCCTGCCCAGGCCCTGGTGCAACCCCAGGGAAGGCCAGCAGAGGTCGCCCTGCACAGGCCCTGGTGCAACCCCAGGGAGGGCCAGCAGAGGGCGCCCTGCACAGGCACCGGTGCAACCCCCAGGGAGGTCCAGCAGAGGGCGCCCTGCACAGGCACCGGTGCAACCCCAGGGAGGGCCAGCAGAGGGCGTCCTGCCCAGGCCCTGGTGCAACCTCAGGGAGGGCCAGCAGAGGGCGCCCTGCCCAGGCCCTGGTGCAACCCCCGGGAGGGCCAGCAGAGGGCGCCCTTGCACAAGGCCAACCCCAGGGAGGGCCAGCAGAGGGCGCCCTGGGGAGGCACCGGTGCAACCCCAGGGAAGGCCAGCAGAGGGCGTCCTGCCCAGGCCCTGGTGCAACCTCAGGGAGGCCAGCAGAGGGCGCCCTGGGGAGGCACCGGTGCAACCCCATGGAAGGCCAGCAGAGGGCGTCCTGCCCAGGCCCTGGTGCAACCTCAGGGAGGGCCAGCAGAGGGCGTCCTGCCCAGGCCCTGGTGCAACCTCAGGGAGGGCCAGCAGAGGGCGTCCTGCCAAGGCCCTGGTGCAACCCCCGGGAGGGCCAGCAGAGGGCGCCCTTGCACAAGGCTCACCCCAGGGAAGGCCAGCAGAGGGCGCCCTGGGGAGGCACCGGTGCAACCCCAGGGAAGGCCAGCAGAGGGCGCCCTGGGGAGGCACTGGTGCAACCCTCAGGGAGGCCAGCAGAGGGCGCCCTGGACAGGCACCGGTGCAACCCTCAGGGAGGCCAGCAGAGGGCACCCTGCACACGCCCTGGTGCAACCCCAGGGAGGGCCAGCAGAGGGCGCCCTGCACAGGCCCTGGTTCAACCCCCGGGAGGGCCAGCAGAGGGCGCCCTGCACAGGCACCGGTGCAACCCCAGGGAAGGCCAGCAGAGGGCGCCCTGGGGAGGCACCGGTGCAACCCTCAGGGAGGCCAGCAGAGGGCGCCCTGCACACGCCCTGGTGCAACCCCAGGGAGGGCCAGCAGAGGGCGCCCTGCACAGGCCCTGGTTCAACCCCAGGGAGGGCCAGCAGAGGGCGCCCTGCACAGGCCCTGGTGCAACCCCCAGGGAGGCCAGCAGAGGGAGCCCTTCACAGGCCCTGGTGCAACCCCCAGGGAGGGCCAGCAGAGGGGGCCCTGCACAGGCCCTGGTGCAACCCCAGGGAGGGCCAGCAGAGGGTGCCCTGCACAGGCCCTGGTTCAACCCCCGGGAGGGCCAGCAGAGGGGACCCTGCACAGTCCCTGGTGCAACCCTCAGGGAGGCCAGCAGAGGGAGCCCTTCACAGGCCCTGGTGCAACCCCAGGGAAGGTTAGCAGAGGGCGCCCTGCACAGGCACTGGTGCAACCCCCAGGGACGGCCAGCAGAGGGCGCCCTGCACAGGCCCTGGTTCAACCCCCGGGAGGGCCAGCACAGGGCGCCCTGCACAGGCCCTGGTTCAACCCCCGGGGAGGCCAGCAGAGGGTGCCCTTCACAGGCCCTGGTGCAACCCCAGGGAAGGTTAGCAGAGGGCGCCCTGCACAGGCACTGGTGCAACCCCAGGGAAGGTCAGCAGAGGGGGCCCTGCACAGGCCCTGGTTCAACCCCCGGGAGGGCCAGCACAGGGCGCCCTGCACAGGCCCTGGTTCAACCCCCGGGGAGGCCAGCAGAGGGTGCCCTGCACAGGCCCTGGTGCAACCCCCAGGGAGGTCAGCAGAGGGCGCCCTGCACAGGCCCTGGTGCAACCCCCAGGGAGGCCAGCAGAGGGCGCCCTGCACAGGCCCTGGTTCAACCCCAGGGAGGGCCAGCAGAGGGCGCCCTGCACAGGCACCGGTGCAACCCTCAGGGAGACAAGCAGAGGGAGCCCTTCACAGGCCCTGGTGCAACCCCAGGGAGGGCCAGCAGAGGGTGCCCTTCACAGGCCCTGGTGCAACCTCAGGGAGGCCAGCAGAGGGCGCACTGCCCAAGCACTAGTGCAACTCCCAGCGAGGCCAGCAGAGGGCGCCCTGCACAGGCCCTTGTGCAACCCCCAGGGAGGCCAGCAGAGGGCGCCCTGCACAGGCCCTTGTGCAACCCCCAGGGAGGCCAGCAGAGGGCGCCCTGCACAGGCCCTTGTGCAACCCCCAGGGAGGCCAGCAGAGGGCGCCCTGGGGAGGCACCGGTTCAACCCCAGGGAGGGCCAGCAGAGGGCGCCCTGCACAGGCCCTGGTGCAACCCTCAGGGAGGGCCAGCAGAGGGCGCCCTGCACAGGCCCTGGTGCAACCCTCAGGGAGGCCAGCAGAGGGCGCCCTGGGGAGGCACCGGTGCAACCCTCAGGGAGGCCAGCAGAGGGCGCCCTGCACACGCCCTGGTGCAACCCTCAGGGAGGGCCAGCAGAGGGCGCCCTGCACAGGCCCTGGTTCAACCCCAGGGAGGGCCAGCAGAGGGCGCCCTGCACAGGCACCGGTGCAACCCTCAGGGAGACCAGCAGAGGGCGCCCTGCACAGGCACCGGTGCAACCCTCAGGGAGGCCAGCAGAGGGGGCCCTGCACAGGCCCTGGTGCAACCTCAGGGAGGCCAGCAGAGGGCGCACTGCCCAAGCACTAGTGCAACCCCAGGGACGGCCAGCAGAGGGCGCCCTGCACAGGCCCTGGTTCAACCCCCAGGGAGGCCAGCAGAGGGCCCCCTGCACAGGCCCTGGTTCAACCCCAGGGAGGGCCAGCAGAGGGCGCCCTGCACAGGCACCGGTGCAACCCTCAGGTAGGCCAGCAGAAGGCGCCCTGCACAGGCCCTGGTGCAACCCCAGGGAGCTCCAGCAGAGGGCGCCCTTCACAGGCCCTGGTGCAACCCCCAGGGAGGCCAGCAGAGGGCGCCCTGCACAGGCCCTGGTTCAACCCCCGGGAGGGCCAGCAGAGGGCGCCCTGCACAGGCACCGGTGCAACCCCAGGGAGGGCCAGCAGAGGGGGCCCTGCACAGGCCCTGGTGCAACCCTCAGGGAGGCCAGCAGAGGGCGCCCTGCCCAAGCACTAGTGCAACTCCCAGGGACGGCCAGCAGAGGGCGCCCTGCACAGGCCCTTGTGCAACCCCCAGGGAGGCCAGCAGAGGGCGCCCTGCACAGGCCCTGGTTCAACCCCCGGGAGGGCCAGCAGAGGGCGTCCTGCACAGGCCCTGGTTCAACCCCAGGGAAGGCCAGCAGAGGGCGCCCTGCACAGGCACCGGTGCAACCCCAGGGAGGGCCAGCAGAGGGCGCCCTGGGGAGGCACCGGTGCAACCCTCAGGGAGGCCAGCAGAGGGCGCCCTGGGGAGGCACCGGTGCAACCCTCAGGGAGGCCAGCAGAGGGCACCCTGCACAGGCACCGGTGCAAACCCAGGGAAGGCCAGCAGAGGGCGCCCTGGGGAGGCACCGGTGCAACCCTCAGGGAGGCCAGCAGAGGGCGCCCTGCACACGCCCTGGTGCAACCCCAGGGAGGGCCAGCAGAGGGCGCCCTGCACAGGCCCTGGTTCAACCCCCGGGAGGGCCAGCAGAGGGCGCCCTGCACAGGCACCGGTGCAACCCCAGGGAAGGCCAGCAGAGGGCGCCCTGGGGAGGCACCGGTGCAACCCTCAGGGAGGGCCAGCAGAGGGCGCCCTGCACAGGCACCGGTGCAACCCCAGGGAGGGCCAGCAGAGGGCGCCCTGCACAGGCCCTGGTGCAACCCCCAGGGAGGCCAGCAGAGGGAGCCCTTCACAGGCCCTGGTGCAACCCAAGGGAGGGACAGCAGAGGGGGCCCTGCACAGGCCCTGGTGCAACCCCAGGGAGGGCAAGCAGAGGGCGCCCTGCACAGGCCCTGGTTCAGCCCCCGGGAGGGCCAGCATAGGGGGCCCTCCACAGGCCCTGGTGCAACCCTCAGGGAGGCCAGCAGAGGGCGCCCTGCCCAAGCACTAGTGCAACTCCCAGGGAAGGCCAGCAGAGGGCGCCCTGCACAGGCCCTTGTGCAACCCCCAGGGAGGCCAGCAGAGGGCGCCCTGCACAGGCCCTTGTGCAACCCCCAGGGAGGCCAGCAGAGGGCGCCCTGCACAGGCCCTTGTGCAACCCCCAGGGAGGCCAGCAGAGGGCGCCCTGGGGAGGCACCGCTTCAACCCCAGGGAGGGCCAGCAGAGGGTGCCCTGCACAGGCCCTGGTGCAACCCTCAGGGAGGGCCAGCAGAGGGCGCCCTGCACAGGCCCTGGTTCAACCCCCGGGAGGGCCAGCAGAGGGCGTCCTGCACAGGCCCTGGTTCAACCCCAGGGAGGGCCAGCAGAGGGCGCCCTGCACAGGCACCGGTGCAACCCTCAGGGAGACCAGCAGAGGGCGCCCTGAACAGGCACCGGTGCAACCCTCAGGGAGGCCAGCAGAGGGAGCCCTTCACAGGCCCTGGTGCAACCCCAGGGAGGGCCAGCAGAGGGGGCCCTGCACAGGCCCTGGTGCAACCCTCAGGGAGGCCAGCAGAGGGCGCCCTGCCCAAGCACTAGTGCAACTCCCAGGGACGGCCAGCAGAGGGCGCCCTGCACAGGCCCTTGTGCAACCCCCAGGGAGGCCAGCAGAGGGCGCCCAGGGGAGGCACCGGTGCAACCCTCAGGGAGGGCCAGCAGAGGGCGCCCTGCACACGCCCTGGTGCAACCCCAGGGAGGGCCAGCAGAGGGCGCCCTGCACAGGCCCTGGTTCAACCCCCGGGAGGGCCAGCAGAGAGCGCCCTGCACAGGCCCTGGTGCAACCCCAGGGAGGGCCAGCAGAGGGCGTCCTGCACAGGCACCGGTGCAACCCTCAGGGAGGCCAGCAGAGGGCGCCCTGCACAGGCCCTGGTGCAACCCCCAGGGAAGGCCAGCAGAGGGCGCCCTGGGGAGGCCCTGGTGCAACCCCCAGGGAAGGCCAGCAGAGGGCGCCCTGGGGAGGCCCTGGTGCAACCCCCAGGGAAGGCCAGGAGAGGGCGCCCTGGACAAGGCCCTGGTGCAACCCCCAGGGAAGGCCAGCACAGGGCGCCCTGTGAAGACCCTGGTGCAACCCCCAGGGAAGGCCAGCAGAGGGCGCCCTGTGGAGGCCCTGGTGCAACCCCCAGGGAGGCCAGCAGAGGGCGCCCTGCAAGGCCCTGGTACAACCCCAGGGAGGGCCAGCAGAGGGCGCCCTGCACAGGCCCTTGTGCAACCCCAGGGAGGGCCAGCAGAGGGCGCCCTGGACAGGCCCTGGTGCAACCCCAGGGAGGGCCAGCAGAGGGCGCCCTGGACAGGCCCTGGTGCAACTCCTAGGGAGGGCCAGCCGAGGGCGCCCTGCACAGGCCCTGTGCAACTCCCAGGGAAGGCCAACAGAGGGCTGAGGAAAATTTAATTTTGCCCTGTTATGTGTCCCTACGTGTTCCCCAACATATAATATATATGTGCATGATCGCTATGCATTTTCCCTCCATGCCCGATAATAAAGACGCATTTCCAGTTGCGTGCAACGTTAATATGTCAGTTACCCAGTCCTCCGTGAAAGCAACGTGAATTAGGCTTCTAGGCCTATGTTGCCAACGTATTTACATGGTGCACGTTAAATCATCGAGATGCACCCGTTTCTAAGGCCCCACAGGGCCCGGACACCAGATTCAGGCCTCAAGTCTCCTGAACCACTCCGAGAGAAGCAGCCCCGCCCGCATCCCTGACCCTTCACTTACTTCCTGCCAAGCAACGCGGTGCCCGGCTCGGCCTGGCCTGCCTGCCAAGAATATGTTATGCCTACAGTTATCTGTTCAGCTCCCCGGCTTCACATTCCTAGCTAACGAACAGCATAAACATATCCATCTACAGTCTAGTCTTTCTGTCTCCATGCAAGTAAATTACTGAATTAGTATCCATAGAAGATCCATAGCTCACGCAATACATGAAGAAATATATGCACACACTAGCCTTTAGTGACAAGTAGCCTTTGCCCTGATGACTTTTAGAATCAAGCAACATGTACTCCAAACACAAGATATCAGATACGCTATAGGTACAGGTCGTTCTGACATCCCAGACTTCAGTCTCCTCTACTAGTGCTAGGAGTCAGCGCCCCCCAGCTCTCCCCAGTTACACGTCATGACTCGTTTTGCGCACACCAGTAGGTTAAAGGTTCCAGCTACCCATGTAGCCCCCTCCATGTGTCCACCCACTTATGACACTTCTGTGACGTCTACATCACACACCTCCGTGCACGCCCTGTGCACGCCTTCTTTTCACGCCCATATGTTCTTATCTTTCGTTTGTCACTTGTTACGCCTACTGTATTCAATGCAACTGTATGGTTTTACTATATATATTGTATGATGTCAAAGAAATGTTGAATGTCCCTTCCTGAACCTTAGTCGGTGATGGAACCCGATATCCATTGGCTCGAGCCACTTAATTAAAGCCCGTATGACTCAGATACCACGGACTCTGCCTCTTATTTATTGAGCTATCCTTTTCATTTAATGCATAGAAAAATAGTACCGGTAATTTATTTATTTACCACATAATGGCGCCCGAACAGGGACGAGCCCCTTCCCCACGCGCCGGCGATGTAACGCAGGCCCCCTGACCCTTCTACAGCCGTGACGGACCCCTTCTGCGCACCTGCAGGTTTTCCTGCTTAAACTCCCTCAGGCCCACGGAGGAGACGGAGACTGCGGTCCGGCATCCAGACGAGGCGGTGAGGAAGGCGGCGAGTCCCGACCAGAGCCCAAGCCGAGAGAGCAAGGTCCGAGGTATCCTGAGGCCCACCTGTTTCCGAAGCCCGAAGCGCATGCGTAGTGCGTAGCAGTAACCAGACGTCGTAGCGGTCCAGTCCAGTCCAGTCGAGTTTCCGAGGCCTTCAGTTTTGCTTCCCGGTGAGTACCATTGCTGGGAACGCATCTAGACGGGTTCATTAATTTGTGCCCGGTCCAGACGGGTTTGGGTACACAGATCCGGTCCGACGTGTTCACCTAGGTGGATACGGTATGACGTGTCTCTCTATGAGACCGGTATGTTCTGTACTGTTTTAGCAGTGCATCCAGTAATTCTGTTTTCTAGTATAGTCTCTCGAGATTTCCAGTATTATGTTTTCGATGTATTATGTTTTCGATGTACTAGGTAGTATCTGTTCGAACTGTTTTTAATATGTTTTGATGTCGTGGTATGAGTGATTTGTTTGCTATTTCATTACTGTGTTTACTGTGTATTGTGTTCAAGTTCAAGTACGTTCAAATATGCCTCTGTTTTCAAAGTTACGTCAGATAGGAACCAGAAAAGGGATACTCGAAGAATCAGTTCCTGTCCCTCCTAGGGACAGTCCCGGACATTTCATGTATCATAAACATGGCTTAGATGCCATACTGTACTTAGACTTATGGGTAGACTATACCAAACATCTAGAAGAGAAATATAGATGGCCTGCTTCAGGAACTTGGGATGCTGAGTGCATCATGAGAGTAGAGGAAGCATTATGGAAAAAGAAAGCCAGACAATCCCAGAAAGATGCCATAGAATTGTGGCGTAAAGAATCGCATAAAAGAACAGAAAAAGAATTCAGGAAAGCAGAACTAAGTAGGGAATCATCAGAAAAAGCCCAAGAAAGGGAATTACTAGAAGAAGGTGAACGAGTTAGAGCAGAACAGTTAGACCGACAAAGAAATGCCCTTATTAAAGGCATGTATCCCCTTCTCGCCGAGGGCCTGCCTAAGGCGACCCCGGAAGTACCCTGTAATTTACCGCCGCCATTGATCCCGACTAAGCTACGTCATAAACCGACCGCAGCTGAAATTTTCCTTTCTTCCTATTTAGACGACACTGTCCCAGAATATGCAAATCCGAATCCTACCCCGCCTGTTCAACCTCTCAACCCTGTTAATAACGCAATTACTGTTCCACCAGCCACTGGTCCCGGGAATCCTTTTAATCAGCCAGTAACCCAGGACCAACCCACATTACGTATGCCTACTTTACCAGTCACATTACCAGCAACGTCACACCCAGTATTAGTTGACGATTCAAGTTCAGGAGGAGCAGGGGGAGGTATCCCTATCACCCCGCCTCAAGTAAAACGAATGACGCTGAGAGACGCAGCATTACAGCGTACGCCAAAAAGGGCTACATACGCAGCCCTCAAGCAATACCTTACCGATTGTAGATATGATCCAGTGCCAGGCGAAGATCACATGATATTATATTCCGTACGTCTACGACGAGTTGCAAGTTATTTGGCTATCATGCCAGAAATGAGGGAACATTTAGACAGAATATATCATTTCATCAGAACAGGAGAAAGACCAGAAAGTATTCACGAGGCTATGGCACACAGGAAAGTCGAGACTCAAAATATGATCTTGCAGTTTTTGATAAACTGTTTAATAGGAGAACAAGACCAGCCTGGTAAAAATAAAGACGAGATGAAGGCCCTGATAAAATGGAGTGACAATATAGCAGACGGAAAACACAGTAAACAAAGTTGTATAGAAACCATGTATAGAAAGATTCGTAAAGAAATTCTAGGCATACACGAAAGGGAGAAAGCAGCAAGAGGAACCGAGAAAGAGAATGACACTTCAGACGAAGATGTAGACACAGAGAACCCAGAAAGAATAGCGTACGTAGGTAGGACGAGACCTTTTAACAGACACACCCGCATAGAATGTAAGAAAACTTTCCTTCCTCCCGTACCAGAACAGTGTTCTCTTGAGCATTTATTCCAAGCTACCGACAGAGTTCTGAAACTACGAATAGGTTACAGTGAGCTTAGTACCATGCATGAACAAGAACTAGCCCGATCAGCAGTTCAATGGACTAGTGATTCTAGCACATTTTCAGACGAAGTAGTGGCCCAAGCATTTCTGAAACTTTCCCCAGACGAACAGCGACTGGTGGGTATGTACATGATCCAGCACCTCATTACCCTGTACGAAAGTCAGCATTCTGATCCAGGTCCCCTATATAATGTATTGGACGAATTACTCCTAAACAGATGGAAAGGTCTAGGTACCGATTTGATTAATGTCATTTTAGAACAACGCCACAAATACAGAACATTCCTGACTCCACATTTCGTTCCTGTTCCACCCCCAGTAAGGAAGACATTTTACATAGACAGACAGAATCCCTTGCGAGAAGTCCATCCTGTTAAGGGAACGGGAGGTTCGCTCGAACGAGTATTCGTTTACACCCCTTTAACGAAAATAGAACTACTGGCCCTGTCACGATAAAGATCCAGCAGGGTTCCATCGTGAATTAAAAGACATGCTCCGCATGGGAGAATACACGTATCCCGATATCATTAAAATGTTAAAGGTCCTGTTGCCTGCGGGCATATATGAAAAACTTAAAGAAAAAGAATGGGAGGTGGGAGAGAAAAAGATTGACTGGACAGAATTAGAGAACGAGGATAACACACGAGTTCCTGGTACTGGTCTCGGGGAAAAAGCCAAAGCATTGCCCGAATTGTTAATACAAGTCTTGCCAAGATTACTAACCACGAAAAAGGAAGACTGGGATGCCATCTCAGCCTGTAAACAGAAACAAGACGAAGACACTAGTGATTTTTATTCCAGATTTGAGAAATGTTTCATTATTAATAGCGGCTTGAAAACTAGCAGTGAGTCGTATCCACATCTTTTTGTTACCAAATTAGTAGAGAATTCTTTACCGCAAGTTAAAAATCGAGTACTGAAAGTTGAGAGTACCTGGCAAGCTAATACCCCGTCCCAAATGTTACAAATGTTACAGTACCATCAGAACCGAATCAGAGAAGAGCAAGAACACGAAAGGAGACGTATGAAAGAAACGAAAATGAAAGCACTAGTGGCACAGTCTGTTCCAGTGGATAGTCAGAAGAGGGGTACGACTCAGACCAGTCATTCTGCAGCTCCCATTAAAGGGACATGCAATTACTGTAAACAGCCAGGTCACTATATAAACGAATGTGCCGTTCTGAAACACAACATAGCTACTGGTAAGACGAAAGAAAGACCGCGTCCTCCTAGACAGGAACATGTTCCACAAAACACGCAACCACCGCAGAACGCACAACAGACAGTAACAGTACCGCAGCCTATAGCTGCCACACAACACGTCACACAGCAGATGTACCAGTACGCACAGTCAGATTACCCAGAATATCAGCAGTATTCATGAAATAGCCTAGAGAGAGAGGTTGGCTTGCCTCTCATCGAGGTTCCTGTAGATCAAGAAGGTCCCTATGTACACAGCCAAGTATTAGGGAAAGACAGAAAGTTTCTGATTGATACAGGGGCAAGTAGGACTACCATCAGTCATGACGAGGTTCCAGGGGCTCCTCTCTCAGGCTCAAGAAACGTTTCCCTGGGATTTTCAGGAAAGCCTATTGTTAACGAAATATCGAAACCAGTTTCCCTAGAAGTTGGTCCATTGTCCCGAACTACAGACTTGTTACTTACGAAGTCATGTCCAGAAAACTTACTTGGTATTAAAACATTGAAAGAACTAGGTGCAGTGATTTGTTGTTCTCCGGAAGGAGTGAGATTGTTTTTACGTGATTTTAAAGGACATTATGTGTTAAGAGATTTTGATCCAAGATTACTGAATGTACCACAGCATTTATGGGCGCAAGGTCCAACTGATGTAGGTTGTATGCACATTACACCATACCGTGTCACTCTGAAACAAGGAGTTGTACTACCACGAATCCGACAATACAAGCTGCCACCTGAGGCTGTAGCAGCCTTATCAAAAATCATTGACGAGCTCATTGCTCAAGGAGTGGTTATAGAAACTGACTCCAATGTATGTATGTTGGACAGGCCACATGAAGGGCCGCTCTCCCCCGGCCCAACCAGGCCCGAACCAGCCACGCAAGTACCACACACCACCATTGCCCGTCCTCCGTCCCCGCAGGGACCCCTACACTCGAACCTGTTGACCGCGTAGGCCGACCCACTACCGGCCTGCGCGCCCATCCTGGGCGCCATCTTGGACACTCCACCACGAGGCCGCCTGGCCCCCGATCGACCTCAACCCTGGGCCTGGCCAGGCCTCAGACATTCCGGCACCAACATCCACCCAGGAGGTGAGCGGGCTACTTGGTCAGTCAATGGGAGCAGGAGGTGTCGATGGCTCTCCCCCGCCAAGTGCCGCTCGCCCATCGCCTCCCCGGGCGCTGGCTCCACCCCCCTGCTGGGTGTCTGAACCCCCTCATCCCGGACCTCCCGACCTCCAAGTGCGAGGGTCCGGACATCAAAGCACACCAGCCCTATAACTGGGGCAGCTCCAGAGCAGGACGGGAGTTGTATCTTGGAGTCGAGAGACGCAAAGAAGAACTCATCCTTGACGGACTACTGGCGCTGCCGTAGCTCTGTCTTGTGCACCCTCGTCTTGCCTGCTGGCGCTGCCGCGGCTTTGGGAACCACCCTATCCTTCATCATCGTCGGGACCTGCTGGCGTGGCCGCGGACCGTTTGTAACCACCACCTTCATCGGGACCTGCTGGCTCTGCCGCGGACCGTCGTCTTCCTTCATCCACCTCGGGACCTGCTGGCTCCGCCGCGGCCCGTTCATCTACACCACCGAGCTCGAGGATTGAGAGCTATTTTCCATCTTTTTGGTAACAAGACTGTCCCGCTACCCTTTTCCCAAACAGAGACCAGAATAGAGGGGACCCCTGAGTCCAGACCTCCTTGTACCATTCTACCGTACTTGAAGAATTGTCTATAAAGTATCGTTGAGCTTTATCATTGTGTGGTGTCCGTCTGTGGGGGGGAAGTTACTTGTCTGTACGATTCACTGGAGACGGCTCTCCCCGGAGACCTCTCCCCGTATCCTCGGCCGACCCTCCCGGTCCGTCTAACATTGGTGGCCAGCGACGGGATCCGAATCACCGCATAAACCGTACAGAGAGTAGCTCACCCCACGGCGAATCACGATGTCAACTAAAGACAGCGGATCAACGGAGAAATTCCAGATGGAGAAATTGGGCGAGTACAGCCATCGTGAACTTAAACAGTTCTGTTTCGAATTAGGTATCGCTACCACCGGACTAAATACCAAAGATGACTTTAAGCAGGCCCTGGAATCTTGGGCAGAAACCGGGGCTGCCGGAACCCCCGATCAAGACATCGCAGCGCAAACCCCCATGGCCCCTGAAGAACGAAGAACGGGTCTCTCGCCAGACGAGATCCAGGAACGAGAAAGAACCCGACTACACGAGCTGGAAATGGCCCGGCTCAAAATGGACGTTGAACTAAAGTTGGCCGAACAGAAAATCAACTTGGAGCACCTGCGTCTCCGAGAAGAAAGAGAGGAGAAACAGAGACAAAGGGAGCTCGAGGAAAAGAAACTGGCATATGAACATGAGCGGAAATTAGCTGAAATCGACCTACGCAAACAGAATAAAGAAACAGGGGTGCCCGAGCAACCCCACACTCCAGGGGCAACAGAGAAGAAGGTACACATCCCCAAGGATGTCGTTCGAGAATACTTCCGAGAGGACGACATCCAGCAATGGTTTAAGGCCTATGAAATCGCTATGACTGCACACCGGATCGATAGAAGCGATTGGGGGGCCGGTCTGTGGGGGAGATTCCTCAATGAGGGCCGCGACGCCCTGCTGCAACTCCCGGACCAGCAGATGACCTCCTATGACCATATGAAAGCTGCACTCCTCACCCGCTATGGCCTCACACCCGAGATGTACCGTCAGAGGTTCCGAGACTGCACCCGCATCCCAGGTACAACTTGGGTGGACTATGTCAATTACTTTAGCCGAGCCTTCGAGGGCTGGATCAAAGGAAGCAAGGTCACAACCTACGAACAACTGTTCAATCTTATGGTATGGGAGCATCTGTCGAACAATTGCTTCATTGAACTTCGCCAGCACCTCCTCGACAGCAAGTTAACGGATCCCCGGCAGCTCGCAGCCGAAGCAGACCGGTGGGAGATCACCAGAGTGAGTCGAAATGGGTCCTCCGAACAGAACCGGAACAACAATGGTCAGCACCGTCCCCGAGGAGGTGGAGGCCAAGGACGCGGAAGAAGCAACGCTCCGGTCACCCCCACTACCAGCCCCACCCCCCCGGCCAACCGGGGCAGCACCCCAGCGCGACCGGGACATCGAGCCAATGTTACCTGCCATCGATGTCAACGAGTCGGACACTATGCAAACGACCCAAACTGCCCCCAGTACCAGAGCCCAAGACCCCGCCAAGTAGCCGCTGCTGCTCTAGGGGAGGAACAGATCTCAGAGGAACAAGAAGAATATGAACAGGAACACCAAGAATGGGAGCCAGCCGCCATGGCTCTCGCCTGCCTAGGGGGGAGAGACATGGTCCCGCGGGTCCCCCTACCCGCTAATACCCAGAAGTACAGCCAATGGGTGGGCATCAATGGACGCCGGGCTGAAGCCCTTCGTGACACTGGGGCCAGTGTAACAGCCGTCCGCTGTCACCTGGTGACCCCCGATCAATACTTACCAAACATTCTCTGCCCTGTACGTTCAGCCGATAACTCAGAAAGTCTGTGTCGGATGGCCTGCGTCCCCTTCGAATGGGGAGGGGTCTCCGGCATGTTGAAGGTGACGGTCCGAGATGATGCCCCCGTAGACTGCCTCCTGGGTAATGACCTGGAAAGCTCTCCATGGGCAGCAGTCGAACGAAAAGAGCACCTGGGGATGCTGGGCGTCCCGGACTGGGCGTGCGTCACCACCCGGTCCATGACCGCCCGTGCCAACACCCGCCCAGAGGAACTCGAATGGCCGGCGCCACCGCCTCCGGTCGCCCCCGCCGAAACCACCGACCGTGACGTCCCCCCCGAACCAGCTCAACCTCCAGACCTCGCTAACCCCGACCAGTGGCCTCAAGAGGGGGGGCCCACGCAAGAACAATTTCGCCAAGAACAAAAGACCTGTCCCTCCCTCGAGGGGCTCCGCCAGCAAGCGCTAGCCCAAAGCGCAGGGGATACCTCCGGAACTCACTGGGTCTACTGGGACAATGATCTGCTGTACAGTGAGCAAAGAATCGCGGAGCTGGGGGCCAGCCGGGTCCTAGTGGTACCCCTCCGTTTTAGAGACTTCCTGCTAAACCTGGCCCACGATGTCCCCCTGGCAGGACACTTGGGTCAAGACAAAACCTATAGCCGCCTGGTGACCCATTTCTTCTGGCCCAAAATGAGGGACAATGTACACCAGCATTGCCGATCTTGCCCCACGTGCCAAGCCAGTGGGAAGAGCGGCCGCAAACTGAAAGCCCCCCTGCAACCGTTTCCCGTGGTCACCACCCCGTTCGAGAGGGTCGGAATCGATATCGTAGGGCCCCTGGACCCGCGCACAAAACAAGGCCATCGGTTCATCCTGGTGCTAGTGGACCACGCCACCCGCTACCCGGAGGCTGTTCCCCTGCGGACGGTGACAGCCCCGGTAGTCGGCCGGGCTCTGATGGGGATCTTCTCCCGGGTGGGCTTCCCCCGGGAGGTCGTCAGTGACAGAGGCACGAACTTTATTTCGAAATATATGAAATCTCTCTGGCAACAGTGCGGGGTTACCTACCGGTTCACGACCCCCTATCACCCTCAAGGAAACGGACTCGTTGAGCGGTTCAACCGCACACTCAAAGGGATGATCGGGGGGTTGGAAGAGCCCCTCCGTCGCCAGTGGGATGTACTGTTGCCGTGCCTTCTCTTCGCATATCGAGAGGTTCCCCAGAAGTCCCTGGGCTTCAGCCCATTTGAACTGCTATATGGACACCCCGTGCGCGGGCCGCTCAGCCTAGTTAAGGAAGGCTGGGAGATGCCCCCTCTAAAGAACCCACCAGATGTTTTCCGCTACCTCCTAACACTCCGCAACCAGACCCGGCGATTCCGAGAACTAGCAAAAGCCAACCTAGAGGCCAGTCAGGAGGACATGAAAAGGTGGTATGACCGGAATGCCTCCTCCATCGAATTTGAACCTGGGCAACAGGTATGGGTGATGTCCCCCACCGAACCCTGCGCCCTACAAGACAAGTGGACAGGGCCCTTCAAAGTGGTCGAGCGCAAGGGTCCGGCTACCTATCTCATCGACTTGGAATCTTCCCGGAACCCCCTCCGGGTCCTCCACGCTAACAGACTGAAACCGCACTTTGTACGGACAGAACTCAGCCTCCTGATGGCCACAGACAATGGGGCTGAAGAGGACTCCGAGCCCCTCCCGGACCTCCTACGAACGCGGAAGGAAGACGGTTCCGTAGATGGGGTCCGACTCTCAGAGGCCCTCACCCGAGAGCAACACCAGGAGTGCCAAGTTCTCCTGTCACAATTCGCCAGCCTGTTCTCCCTCACCCCCGGTGTCACTTCCTGGTGTACGCACGATGTGGACACGGGGGACAGCCCCCCTATCCGCCACCGGGCCTACCGCGTGCCAGATCGGGTACGGGCCTGCATCCAGGAGGAAGTAGCCAAAATGCTCACGCTCGGGGTCATCGAGCCCTCAGACAGCCCCTGGGCCAGCCCTGTAGTCCTGGTCCCCAAAGCAGCTGCCCCCGGCACCACACCAGAACTCCGGTTCTGCGTCGACTACCGGGGCTTGAATGCGGTCACCAGGACAGACGCACATCCCATCCCCCGGGCAGATGAACTAATCGACCGCATGGGAGCTGCCCGCTACCTCAGTATCTTCGACCTGACGGCGGGCTACTGGCAAATCGGCCTCACACCCCGGGCACAAGAACGTTCTGCCTTTTCCACTCCCGATGGCCATTACCATTTCACAGTCATGCCCTTCGGCATGAAGAATGCCCCAGCAACCTTCCAACGGCTCGTCAATCAGGTCCTGGCGGGGCTCGAAGGATTCAGCGCCGCCTACTTAGACGACATTGCTGTATACAGCAACCAGTGGTCCGAGCACCTCCACCACCTCCGAGCAGTACTGCACGCCCTTCAGCAAGCTGGCCTCACGATCAAGGCCAGCAAATGTCAAATTGGGCAAGGGTCTGTAACCTACCTCGGGCACCAGGTGGGAAGCGGCCTGGTGGCCCCTCTGCAGCTAAAAATCGCCGCCATCCAGTCCTGGCAGCCCCCCACTACCCAGACCGAGGTACGAGCCTTCCTGGGCCTCACGGGCTATTACCGAAGGTTCGTGAAAGACTATGGTACTATCGTGAGGCCCCTCACAGAGCTCACGTCAAAAAATCAGCCCCAGAAAGTCAACTGGACCCCAGAGTGTCAAGCTGCATTTGAACAATTGAAAGCCGCCATGTGCTCCGCCCCTGTGCTCCAGGCCCCCGACTACAGCCGGGAGTTCATCGTCCAGACGGATGCCTCCGACCATGGCATTGGGGCAGTCCTGTCCCAAGTGAACACCGAAGGCCATGACCAGCCGGTGGCCTTCATCAGCCGGCGACTCCTACCACGGGAACAACGCTGGAGCACCATAGAGAGGGAGGCCTTCGCGGTGGTATGGGCCCTCAAGAAGCTCCGGCCCTACCTTTTTGGCACACCCTTTCGGGTACAGACCGACCACCGACCCCTGCAGTGGCTGATGCAGATGCGGGGGGAAAACCCGAAGTTACTACGCTGGTCCATCTCCCTACAAGGAATGGACTTCACAGTTGAACATCGGCCTGGGCCCGATCACGCCAACGCAGATGGCCTGTCCCGGTTCTTCCGCCTCGACGAGAAGAGTCCCCAAGAGAATGGGTAACTCTCCCCGCCTTCAGCTGGGGGGGACGCATGTTGGACAGGCCACATGAAGGGCCGCTCTCCCCCGGCCCAACCAGGCCCGAACCAGCCACGCAAGTACCACACACCACCATTGCCCGTCCTCCGTCCCCGCAGGGACCCCTACACTCGAACCTGTTGACCGCGTAGGCCGACCCACTACCGGCCTGCGCGCCCATCCTGGGCGCCATCTTGGACACTCCACCACGAGGCCGCCTGGCCCCCGATCGACCTCAACCCTGGGCCTGGCCAGGCCTCAGACATTCCGGCACCAACATCCACCCAGGAGGTGAGCGGGCTACTTGGTCAGTCAATGGGAGCAGGAGGTGTCGATGGCTCTCCCCCGCCAAGTGCCGCTCGCCCATCGCCTCCCCGGGCGCTGGCTCCACCCCCCTGCTGGGTGTCTGAACCCCCTCATCCCGGACCTCCCGACCTCCAAGTGCGAGGGTCCGGACATCAAAGCACACCAGCCCTATAACTGGGGCAGCTCCAGAGCAGGACGGGAGTTGTATCTTGGAGTCGAGAGACGCAAAGAAGAACTCATCCTTGACGGACTACTGGCGCTGCCGTAGCTCTGTCTTGTGCACCCTCGTCTTGCCTGCTGGCGCTGCCGCGGCTTTGGGAACCACCCTATCCTTCATCATCGTCGGGACCTGCTGGCGTGGCCGCGGACCGTTTGTAACCACCACCTTCATCGGGACCTGCTGGCTCTGCCGCGGACCGTCGTCTTCCTTCATCCACCTCGGGACCTGCTGGCTCCGCCGCGGCCCGTTCATCTACACCACCGAGCTCGAGGATTGAGAGCTATTTTCCATCTTTTTGGTAACAAGACTGTCCCGCTACCCTTTTCCCAAACAGAGACCAGAATAGAGGGGACCCCTGAGTCCAGACCTCCTTGTACCATTCTACCGTACTTGAAGAATTGTCTATAAAGTATCGTTGAGCTTTATCATTGTGTGGTATCCGTCTGTGGGGGGGAAGTTACTTGTCTGTACGATTCACTGGAGACGGCTCTCCCCGGAGACCTCTCCCCGTATCCTCGGCCGACCCTCCCGGTCCGTCTAACAATGTAATTCTCCTATCATTCCGATTCTTAAACGCACTGACCCAAATGCACCTCCAGTTTATCGACTAGTGATTGACCTTCGAGAACTTAATAAATGTATTATACCCCAGTACCCAGTGGTTCCAGATATTTCTTCCCTATTGACTGCCATTGATTCCGAAGCAGCGTTCTTTACTGTTATCGATCTCAAGAACGCCTTCTTTAGTGTACCCATCCATCCAGACAGCCAGTTCCTTTTCGGATTCTGTTTAAATGGAAGAAGCTATAAATTTACACGTGCACCTCAAGGGTTCACAGAAAGTCCTAGTATTTACAGTCAAGCACTGAAACGACAACTAGATAGTATTCACATGCCAACTGACACTGCCCTGCTCCAGTATGTTGACGATCTATTAATTACAGCCCGTACAGAACGTGACTGCGAACGTGCGTCACTGACAGTCTTGTATTTTCTGGCTGAAATGGGGCACAAGGTGTCCCCTTCGAAACTGCAATTCTGTGTCCAGCAAGTGGTATACCTTGGACACTTGCTGTCCAAGAGGGGTAGACAGTTGACACCAGACCGTATCCAGTTAATTGCACATCTTCCATGTTGGACAGGCCACGTGTAAGGCTTGCTCCCTCCCCGCACGACCAGGCCTGAGCCCCGCTCCTCAGGCGTTACACGCAACAACAACCCGTTTCCCGTCTCCTATAGGGCCCCTGCCCCTGAACATCTCCACATCGTGGGCCCGATTCCCTACCGGCCCTCTCGCCCGGCCTGGGCGCCATCTTGGACACGGCACCATGAGGCCGCGTGGCCTCCGATCAACCCTAACCCTGGGCCTGGCCAGGCCCCGACATCCCGGCACCACCATCCACCCAGGAGGTGAGCGGACTACTTGGCAGGTCAATGGGAGAAAGAGGTGTCGATGGCTCTCCCCCGCCAGGTGCCGATCGCCCCAGCTCCCCCAGGCGCTGGCTCCACCCCCCTGCTGGGTGTCTGGACTCCCTCATCCCGGACCTCCCGACCTCCCAGTGCGAGGGTCCGGACATCAAAGGGCGCCAGACCTATAACTGGCGCAGCTCCAGAGCAGGAAGGCAGTTGTATCCTGGAGTCGAGAGACGCAGTGAAGAACTCATCCTTGACGGACTACTGGCGCTGCCGTAGCCCTGCCTTGCGAACTACCGATCCGCCTGCTGGCGCTGCCGCGGCTCTCTGCACCCATCTTCATCGGGACCTGCTGGCTCCGCCGCGGACCGTCACTACCTTCAACCATCCCGGGACCTGCTGGCTCCGCCGCGGCCCGATCATCTAGAACGCCGAGCTCGAGGATTGTGAGCTAATTCATCTACCACCACATCCCCCAGAGTGGTACCGAGACTGTCCCGCTACCCCCCTTACCCAACCAAGAGACTAGAATAGAGGGGACCCCGGAGTCCAGACCTCCTTGTACCATCTCACCGTACTTAAAGAATTGCTTATAAAGTAACGTTGAACCTTATCCTTGTGTGGTGTACGTCAGTGGGGGGGAAGTTATTTGTCTGTACGATTGCTGGAGACGGATCTCCCCGGAGACCTCTCCCCTTATCCTCGGCCGACCCTCCCGGTCCGTCTAACATTGGTGGCAAGCGACGGGATCCGAATCAACGCGTAATCGTACAGAGAGTAGCTCACCCCACGACAAAACCACAATGTCAACCAAAGAAAGCGGATCCACCGAAAAATTCCAGATGGAGAAATTGGAAGAATACAGCCATCGTGAGTTGAAACAATTCTGCATTGAACTAGGTATCGCTACCACCGGTCTGAATACTAAAGACGATTTCAAGCACGCCATTGAGTCATGGGCAGAAACCGGGGCCGTCAGACCCCCGGACCAAAATCTCGCAACAGCAGAGAAAGACACCACGGCTCCCGAGGAGCGAAGAACGGGTCTCTCGCAAGATGAGATCCAAGAACGAGAAAGAAACCGACTACATGAGCTAGAGATGGCCCGGCTCAAAATGGATGGCGAACTCAAATTAGCCGAACAAAAACTAAATCTGGAACATCTGCGGCTCCGAGAAGAACGGGAAGAGAAACAGAGACAAAGAGAGCTTGAAGAGAAGAGACTGGCGTACGAACACGAACGCAAACTAGCTGAGATAGACTTACGCAAGCAGAACAAAGAATTAGGAGTGCCCGAGCAACCGCGCCCCCCGGGGGTGACAGAAAGGAAGGTACACATCCCCAAGGATGTCGTTCGAGAATATTTCCGAGAGGACGACATACAGCAATGGTTCAAGGCCTACGAGATCGCTATGACCTCCCACCGGATCGATCGAAGCGACTGGGGAGCCGGTCTATGGGGGAGGTTCGTCAATGAGGGCCGCGATGCCCTGCTACAGCTCCCAGACCATCTGATGACCTCCTATGACCACATGAAAGCTACCCTCCTCACCCGCTATGGGCTCACACCCGAAATGTACCGCCAGAGGTTCCGAAACTGCACCCGGATCCCGGGCACAACTTGGGTGGAATACGTGAACTATTTCAGCCGGGCCTTCGAGGGGTGGATCAAGGGAAGCAACGTAACGACTTACGAGCAACTCTTCAATCTCATGGTATGGGAGCATCTATCGAACAACTGCTTCGTCGAGCTCAGGCAGCACCTCCTCGACAGTAAATTAACTGATCCACGACAGCTTGCCGCCGAGGCTGACCGGTGGGAAATTACCCGAGTGGGCCGAACTGGGCCCCATGAACAGAACCGGAACAACCACGGTCAGCACCGTCCCCGAGGAGGAGGAGGGGGCCAGGGACGAGGGAGAGACAACGCCCCGGCCGCTCCCGCTACCAGCACCCCACCCCCGGCCAACCGGGGCAACACCCCGGCGCGGCCGGGATACAGAGCCAATGTCACGTGTCACCGATGCCAGCGAGTCGGCCACTACGCCAACGACCCGAATTGTCCACAGAGCCAGACTCCGAGACCCCGCCAGATGGCTGCCGCCGCCCTGGGGGAAGAACAAACCTACGAAGAACATGAGGAATGTGAGCAAGAACGCCAGGAATGGGAACCAGCCGCCATGGTTCTAGCGTGCCTAGGGGGAAGAGACATGGTCCCGCGGGTCCCCCTACCCGCCAACACCCGGAAGTACAGTCAATGGGTGAACATTAATGGACGCCGGGCCGAAGCCCTACGTGACACCGGGGCCAGTGTAATGGCCGTCCGATGTCACCTGGTGACCCCAGAACAGATTCTGCCGAACGTCCTCTGCCCTGTCTGTTCAGCCGACAATTCGGAGAGTCTATGTCGGATGGCTTGCGTCCCTTTCGAGTGGGGAGGAGTCTCCGGCATGTTGGAAGTGACGGTCCGAGATGATGCCCCCGTAGACTGTCTCCTGGGAAATGATCTTGAGAGTTCCCCGTGGGCCGCCGTAGAGAGGAGAGAGCACCTAGGGATGTTGGGCATCCCGGATTGGGCGTGCGTAACCACCCGGTCCATGGCTGCCCGTGCCATCCCCTGACCCGAAGAACCTGAATGGCCGGCACCTCCTCCCCCGGTCGCTCCAGACACCGACCGTGCCGTCACCCCAGAACAAACTCCCGAGGGGCTCGTTCAGCCTCAGGACCTTCCCGGCCTGGATCAGTGGCGTCAGGAGGGGGGGCCCACCCAAGAACAGTTTCGCCACGAGCAGAAGACCTGTCCCTCCCTCGAGGGACTCCGCCAACAAGCCCTCGCCCAGAGTGCAGGGGATACCTCCGGAACCCATTGGGTCTATTGGGACAATGACCTGTTGTACAGCGAACAGAGAATCGCAGAGTTAGGGGCCAGTCGAGTACTAGTGGTGCCCCTCCGCTTTAGAGACTTCTTGCTAAACCTGGCCCACGATGTCCCCCTGGCTGGCCACCTGGGTCAGGATAAAACCTACAGTCGCCTGGTGACCCACTTTTTCTGGCCCAAGATGAGGAACGACGTACTCCAACACTGCCGATCTTGCCCCACGTGCCAGGCCAGCGGGAAGAGCGGCCGCAAGCTTAAAGCACCTCTGCAACCTTTTCCAGTGGTCACCACCCCGTTCGAGAGGGTGGGGATAGACATTGTGGGACCCCTGGACCCCCGTACAGCACAAGGACATCGGTTCATCCTAGTACTGGTGGACCACGCCACCCACTACCCCGAGGCTGTTCCCCTGCGAACTGTGACAGCCCCGGTAGTCGGCCGGGCCTTGATGGGGATCTTCTCCCGGGTGGGCTTCCCCCGAGAAGTCGTCAGCGACCGGGGCACAAACTTTATTTCAAAATACATGAAGTCCCTCTGGCAACAGTGTGGGGTCACCTACCGATTCACGACCCCCTATCACCCTCAAGGAAACGGACTGGTTGAGCGGTTCAACCGCACGCTCAAAGGGATGATTAGGGGGTTGGAAGAGCCCCTCCGTCGCCAGTGGGATGTGCTACTACCGTGCCTTCTCTTTGCCTACCCTGAAGTCCCCCAGAAGTCCCTCGGCTTCAGCCCGTTCGAACTCTTGTATGGGCACCCGGTGCGGGGGCCGCTCAGCCTAGTCAAAGAGGGCTGGGAAATGCCCCCTCTAAAGAACCCTCCAGATGTTTTCAAGTACCTCCTAACCCTCCGCAACCAGACCAGGCGGTTCAGAGAGAGGGCAAAAGCAAACCTGGAGGCCAGTCAGGAGGACATGAAAAGGTGGTACGATCAGAATGCATCCTCCATCGAATTTGAACCCGGCCAACAAGTGTGGGTAATGTCTCCCACCGAACCATGCGCCCTGCAAGACAAATGGACGGGGCCCTTCAAAGTAATCGAGCGCAAGAGCCCTGTCACCTATCTCATCGATATGGAATCTTCACGAAACCCTCTCCGGGTCCTCCACGCTAATAGACTTAAACCCCACTTTGTACGCTCAGAGCTCAGCCTCTTGATGGCAACCGACAATGGAACCGAGGAGGACTCCGAACCCCTCCCTGACCTCCTACGGTCTCGGGAGAAGGACGGCTCCGTGGACGGGGTCCGACTCTCGGAGGCCCTCACCCTGGAACAGCGCCAAGGCTGCCGAGACCTCCTGCTGCAGTTCGCCACCCTGTTCTCCCTCACCCCAGGGGTCACCCCCTGGTGCTTACACGACGTGGACACTGGAGACAGTCCCCCTGTCCGCCATCGGGCCTACCGCGTACCAGATCGGGTACGGGCCTGCATCCAAGAGGAGGTGGCCAAGATGCTCACGCTCGGGGTCATCGAGCCCTCAGACAGCCCCTGGGCCAGCCCAGTGGTACTGGTCCCCAAAGCGGCCGCCCCCGGCGCCACGCCGGAGCTTCGGTTCTGCGTCGACTACCGGGGCTTGAATGCGGTCACCAGAACAGACGCACACCCCATCCCCCGAGCAGATGAACTAATCGACTGCATGGGAGCTGCCCGCTACCTCAGCATCTTCGACCTGACAGCGGGCTACTGGCAGATCGGTCTCACACCCCGGGCCCAAGAACGATCTGCATTCTCCACTCCTGATGGCCACTATCACTTCAAGGTCATGCCATTCGGCATGAAGAATGCCCCAGCAACATTTCAGCGGCTAGTGAACCAGGTCCTGGCAGGACTCGAAGAATTCAGCGCCGCCTACCTGGACGATATCGCTGTGTACAGCCGCCACTGGTCCGACCACCTCCACCACCTCCGAGAGGTGCTACAGGCCCTCCAACGAGCTGGCCTCACGATCAAGGCCAGCAAATGCCAAATTGGCCAGGGGTCCGTGACCTATCTCGGGCACCAGGTGGGAAGCGGTCTGGTGGCCCCTTTGCAACTCAAGATCGCTGCCATCCAGTCGTGGCAGCCCCCCATCACCCAGACCGAGGTCCGCGCCTTCTTGGGACTCACAGGCTACTACCGGCGGTTCGTGAGGGACTATGGCAGCATTGTAGGGCCCCTCACGGAACTCACATCCAAAAACCAACCCAAGAAGGTCAACTGGACCCCAGACTGTCAAGCGACCTTCGAGAAGCTGAGGGCCGCCATGTGCTCCGCCCCGGTGCTCCAGGCCCCCGACTACAGTCGGGAATTTATCGTCCAAACAGATGCCTCCGACCATGGCGTTGGGGCAGTCCTTTCCCAGCTGAACCCCGAAGGACTTGACCAGCCAGTGGCTTTCATCAGCAGACGGCTCCTGGCCCGAGAACAACGCTGGAGCACCATCGAGAGGGAGGCCTTCGCCGTGGTATGGGCCCTCAAAAAGCTCCGGCCTTATCTCTTCGGCACCCACTTCCGGGTCCAGACCGATCATCGACCCCTGCAATGGCTAATGCAGATGCGGGGGGAAAACCCGAAACTACTACGTTGGTCCATCTCCCTGCAGGGGATGGACTTCACTGTGGAACATCGACCCGGGCAAGACCACGCCAACGCAGATGGCCTGTCACGCTTTTTCCGCCTCGACGAGGAGAGTCCCCAAGAGGATGGGTGACTCTCCCCGCCTTCAGCTGGGGGGGACGCATGTTGGACAGGCCACGTGTAAGGCTTGCTCCCTTTCCGCACGACCAGGCCCGAGCCCCGCTCCTCAGGCGTTACACGCAACAACAACCCGTTTCCCGTCTCCTATAGGGCCCCTGCCCCTGAACATCTCCACATCGTGGGCCCGATTCCCTACCGGCCCTCTCGCCCGGCCTGGGCGCCATCTTGGACACGGCACCACGAGGCCGCGTGGCCTCCGATCAACCCTAACCCTGGGCCTGGCCAGGCCCCGACATCCCGGCACCACCATCCACCCAGGAGGTGAGCGGACTACTTGGCAGGTCAATGGGAGAAAGAGGTGTCGATGGCTCTCCCCCGCCAGGTGCCGATCGCCCCAGCTCCCCCAGGCGCTGGCTCCACCCCCCTGCTGGGTGTCTGGACTCCCTCATCCCGGACCTCCCGACCTCCCAGTGCGAGGGTCCGGACATCAAAGGGCGCCAGACCTATAACTGGCGCAGCTCCAGAGCAGGAAGGCAGTTGTATCCTGGAGTCGAGAGACGCAGTGAAGAACTCATCCTTGACGGACTACTGGCGCTGCCGTAGCCCTGACTTGCGAACTACCGATCCGCCTGCTGGCGCTGCCGCGGCTCTCTGCACCCATCTTCATCGGGACCTGCTGGCTCCGCCGCGGACCGTCACTACCTTCAACCATCCCGGGACCTGCTGGCTCCGCCGCGGCCCGATCATCTAGAACGCCGAGCTCGAGGATTGTGAGCTAATTCATCTACCACCACATCCCCCAGAGTGGTACCGAGACTGTCCCGCTACCCCCCTTACCCAACCAAGAGACTAGAATAGAGGGGACCCCGGAGTCCAGACCTCCTTGTACCATCTCACCGTACTTAAAGAATTGCTTATAAAGTAACGTTGAACCTTATCCTTGTGTGGTGTACGTCAGTGGGGGGGAAGTTATTTGTCTGTACGATTGCTGGAGACGGATCTCCCCGGAGACCTCTCACCTTATCCTCGGCCGACCCTCCCGGTCCGTCTAACATTCCACAACCCAAAACACAGAAGGAGGTACGAGCTTTTATCGGCCTCACTTCTTACTGTAGACAATGGATCCCTCAGTACGCATATCTAGCCAAGCCACTGATACAGTTGACAACACAGGAGGCAGCGACATCAACTGTCCTCCCTTGGACCCAGGAACATACACTTGTTTTCAAAGAATTAAAGAAAGCTTTATGCCAAGCACCTGTTCTAGCGACACCAAACTACAGCAAACCTTTTACACTTTTTGTCACTGAACGCGATGGTACAGCATTATCTGTTCTCACACAAGATCAAGCAGGACAACACAAGCCTTGTGCTTATTTTTCTAGCACATTAGATCCAGTAGCCCAGGCTTTGCCTGCGTGCCTCAAATCAGTTGCCGCCACAGCTTTAGCTATCAGACAAAGTGATTCCATAGTGTTAGGACACTCCCTGACAGTACAGGTTCCACACTCCGTGGAAGTTCTTTTAAACCGAACACAGACTCAGCACTTGACCATAGCACGATTGACAGGATATGAACTGACACTGTTTCAGCCACACATAGAGATCAGACGTTGTAACATATTAAATCCTGCTACACTGTTACCCTCGATTACCTCAAACCCTGCAGCACATGACTGTGTGGAAGTTATTAACACCATGACAAAGCCAAGACAAGACCTGACGGACATTGCATTACCAGACCCAGACCTGACACTTTATGTGGACGGTTCATGTATGAGAACAAGTACAGGAGAGTTAGTAGCAGCATATGCAGTAACTACTGAAACTGAAGTTATAGAAACACATCGTATTGACACCCTGTCTGCCCAAGCAGCAGAGCTCATCGCTCTGACACAAGCCTGCATACGAGCCAAGAACCTGAAAGTAAACATATATACAGATTCACGTTATGCATTCGGAGTCGTTCACGACTTTGGAGTCCTGTGGCAAGAAAGAGGTTTTATGACCTCTCATGGAGCCAAGATTCAGCATGGCCCCCTCATTCAAGCTCTGTTAGAAGCAATACATTTACCTACAGCTATAGCCATTATGAAGTGCAAAGCACATACGAGAGTCACTGACACCATTTCCCAGGGTAACGACCTGGCAGATCGAACAGCCAAGCTTACAGCCCAGACTCCAGACATTCCAGCTGACACGACAAAGACAGACGTTTCAGTCCTGACGACTTGCATGACAGTCAAGGACCCTACACAAGCTGTACTAGACATACAGACACATGCTACTCCAGATGAAATCAAGAAATGGACTGAACAAGGAGGGGTCCTGACAGATCAGGGATGGTTGACGAAGGGAAAAGCCACATGGTTTCTCCCCGACTCTATGGTTCAAGTCATTATTAATACAGCACATAGTCCAGCACATTTAGGAGAAAAAGCCATGTTAGACAGCATCCAGAACCTTTGGTTTAACAAGCATTTACGAGCAGCAGCGAAGCAGAAAGTACGTACCTGCATGATCTGTTGTCAGTTCAATCCAGTTAAAGGTGTTCCCGTGGAACAAGGTGGATTTCATCCTCCTGACCACCCTTTTGAAGTCCTCCAGATGGATTATATCCAGATGGATCGATGTCGAGGATTCAAGTATGTTCTCGTAGTTGTATGCGCTTTGTCCAGATGGACAGAAGCATATCCAGTCCCAGATTATACTGCCGTGACCACTGCCAAGCAGCTGGTACGTGAGTTTTTCCCTCGATACGGTTTACCCCGTGTCGTGTATTCAGATAATGGACAGCCATTCTCGTCCGAACTCATGAAACAGGTATCACTTCTGTTAGGGTACCAGTGGAAATTCCACTGCGTACGACACCCCGAGGCAGCTGGCCTCGTCGAGCGACACAATCAAACTCTGAAAATACGAATAGCGAAGGTTTGTGCAGAAAAAGGTGTAGATTGGATGGTAGCCCTGCCGGTTGCCCTTTTCTATATGCGAATGGTCGCTCACTCCAGATCTGGTTTGTCACCCTATGAAGTAGTATTTGGTCGTCCCCCGAACATGTGGGGTACACCTATGCCTCGTAAAATCACCGATGTTGACAGTAACATGCTGACAGATTACCTAGCTTCCTTGATGTCTGCACTACTCTCTTGTCGTTCACAGGTCGCGGCTGCCTTTCCGGACAACACCCAGGTGAAACCGCACGAGGTCGTTCCAGGTGATCTTGTATTGGTTCGGAATTTTGATCGTTCAAGCCCTCTGGAGCCCCGCTGGAAGGAGCCAAAACTCGTTCTGATGACCACAAGGACCGCCGTAAAGCTAGAAGGAAGAAAAGGCTGGCTCCATTCCAGTCACATCAAGCGTTTCCATGGACTGTGTCCAAAGACTTTTTTCAAGGACTGCCCCGATACTGACTCTAAACTTCCCCTGTTAGAGAAAACTCCGCAACAGGAGTATAAAATGAAGTTGAGGTCTAGTAAGTCAGACAGCGTTTAATTGTTTAAGTCCCCCTCGGGTGAAGCGGTTAGACAGGTTTCTGACATGTATGAGATAGACCCACATAGTGAGAGAGATAGACGAAACTTCAAGAAAACGAAATATTGTAAAAATCTCCGAAGCAGATGTATTGTTACCTTATTGTTTATGTTTATCCTGAGTCTTACGATCACATGTATAAGTTATATGCTACATGTATTTTTTCCTCCTCTTGGTTCGCATTCACACTTTTCCTCTAATGATACAGTAGAGCACACATTTAGTGAACTACCCCCTCACGAGTTGTCCTATCGACTTGCAATGCGCAACAATACTTTTATTCGTATGTTACACTATTCGCATCAGACCAGCAATGCCACTAATTGCTGGGTATGTGGTCGACTCCCCCCTTTTCAGACAGTGAAGGGAGTTCTGCCACTCTTTCCCTATCCGTTTTCACACAATGGCTCGTGTGGAGCATGGTTTACATTGACGTCATCTTTAGACGATAAGTCCCTTCTGAATACAGTCATGAATGAAACCTGTTTCCCAGACAAGGACGGTCTTCCCCATAGGACAGGGATAGATCTAGAAAATGAAGTATATGATCTAGGTAATTTTTCCTCTAACCTCATGGTTTTGAATGTTCAGTCCGAGACCAATTCAGACTTGCCTTCTATAACAGTTCTACCAGTGAAAGGCGAATTATGTGTCAGAAAGAATTGTTCAGTACATCTAGGACACAGTGATTGTACTACTGTGGTCGAGTACAGTGACCAAGGGAAGTCTACTTTCAAAGCTTCACGTCATTCCTATTTTATATGTGGTCAGACCGCTTATGTACGTTTGCCCCTAGATTGGGATGGAACATGTTACATTGCATTCCTACTGCCACCAGTTTTCCTAGCCCCATCCGATTATCACCGAAATACCCATCTAGTACACGTCAGACATAGGAGGGAGATCGAGTCCCCAATTGTCGATCAGACTGAAACTGCATTGGAACAGTATACGGATTTCAATAAAGGTTTCTTTTTCTTCATAGGTCCCGTCCAGAATAGTAAATTAATACGCAGGTTAACCAGAACCCTTGAAGCAGTAGTGAATGAGACTACTTCCGCCCTAGGTAACTTAACAGAAGAGCAGTCTGCTATGAGATTTGTTGTTCTTCAGAACCGCCTTGTCCTTGACGTCATCCTGGCCGATAGGGGCGGAGCTTGTAGAGTCATCGGATCTAGTTGTTGCGTTTTCATTCCTAATAACGCACCGTCTGTGTATTCAGCAATAACTAGACTTCATAAAATAGCTCATCAGCTACACCAGAATCCAGGCACCTGGACTTGGTCCGGCTGGCTCTGGAGTGTAATATCTGCATGGGGATGGAAAGTACTGTCATTCCTGGGAGTAGTAGTAATGATCATATTCAGTTGTTGTCTCTGTTTACAATGTGGCCCAGCGATTTGCGGCTTGTGCGCTACATCTTGTATTCCACGTCCACAATCCCATTCCCAAATGAGAAAAGACGAGCAAATGATGCTGTATGAACAGATAGATGGTCTTATGAATATTGTTTCCTGAAGGGAACGTAGGGAACAAGGAGGGAATGAGGAAAATTGAATTTTGCCCTGTTATGTGTCCCTACGTGTTCCCCAACATATAATATATTTGTGCATGATCGCTATGCATTTTCCCTCCATGCCCGATAATAAAGACGCATTTCCAGTTGCGTGCAACGTTAATATGTCAGTTATCCAGTCCTCCGTGAAAGCAACGTGAATTAGGCTTCTAGGCCTATGTTGCCAACGTATTTACATGGTGCACGTTAAATCATCGAGATGCACCCGTTTCTAAGGCCCCACAGGGCCCGGACACCAGATTCAGGCCTCAAGTCTCCTGAACCACTCCGAGAGAAGCAGCCCCGCCCGCATCCCTGACCCTTCACTTACTTCCTGCCAAGCAACGCGGTGCCCGGCTCGGCCTGGCCTGCCTGCCAAGAATATGTTATGCCTACAGTTATCTGTTCAGCTCCCCGGCTTCACATTCCTAGCTAACGAACAGCATAAACATATCCATCTACAGTCTAGTCTTTCTGTCTCCATGCAAGTAAATTACTGAATTAGTATCCATAGAAGATCCATAGCTCACGCAATACATGAAGAAATATATGCACACACTAGCCTTTAGTGACAAGTAGCCTTTGCCCTGATGACTTTTAGAATCAAGCAACATGTACTCCAAACACAAGATATCACATACGCTATAGGTACAGGTCGTTCTGACATCCCAGACTTCAGTCTCCTCTACTAGTGCTAGGAGTCAGCGCCCCCCAGCTCTCCCCAGTTACACGTCATGACTCGTTTTGCGCGCACCAGTAGGTTAAAGGTTCCAGCTACCCATGTAGCCCCCTCCATGTGTCCACCCACTTATGACACTTCTGTGACGTCTACATCACACACCTCCGTGCACGCCCTGTGCACGCCTTCTTTTCACGCCCATATGTTCTTATCTTTCGTTTGTCACTTGTTACGCCTACTGTATTCAATGCAACTGTATGGTTTTACTATATATATTGTATGATGTCAAAGAAATGTTGAATGTCCCTTCCTGAACCTTAGTCGGTGATGGAACCCGATATCCATTGGCTCGAGCCACTTAATTAAAGCCCGTATGACTCAGATACCACGGACTCTGCCTCTTATTTATTGAGCTATCCTTTTCATTTAATGCATAGAAAAATAGTACCGGTAATTTATTTATTTACCACAGGGCGCCCTGCACAGGCCCTTCTGCAACCCCAGGGAGGGCCAGCAGAGGGCGCCCTGGACAGGCCCTGGTGCAACCCCAGGGAGGGCCAGCAGAGGGCGCCCTGGACAGGCCCTGGTGCAACTCCGAGGGAGGGCCAGCCGAGGGCGCCCTGCACAGGCCCTGTGCAACTCCCAGGGAAGGCCAACAGAGGGCGCCCTGGGGAGGCACCGGTGCAACCCCCAGGGAGGCCAGCAGAGGGCGCCCTGGGGAGGCACCGGTGCAACCCCAGGGAAGGTCAGCAGAGGGCGCCCTGCACAGGCCCCGGTGCAACCCTCAGGGAGGGCCAGCAGAGGGCGCCCTGCACAGGCCCTGGTGCAACCCAGAGGGGGGCCAGCAGAGGGCGCCCTGCACAGGCCCTGGTGCAACCCCCAGGGAAGGCCAGCAGAGGGCGCCCTGGGGAGGCCCTGGTGCAGCCCCCAGGGAAGGCCAGCAGAGGGCGCCCTGGGGAGGCCCTGGTGCAACCCCCAGGGAAGGCCAGGAGAGGGCGCCCTGGACAAGGCCCTGGTGCAACCCCCAGGGAAGGCCAGCACAGGGCGCCCTGTGAAGACCCTGGTGCAACCCCCAGGGAAGGCCAGCAGAGGGCGCCCTGTGGAGGCCCTGGTGCAACCCCCAGGGAGGCCAGCAGAGGGCGCCCTGCAAGGCCCTGGTACAACCCCAGGGAAGGCCAGCAGAGGGCGCCCTGCACAGGCCCTGGTGCAACCCCAGGGAAAGTCAGCAGAGGGCGCCCTGCACAGGCCCTGGTGCAACCCCCAGGGAGGGCCAGCAGAGGGCGCCCTGCACAGGCACCGGTGCAACCCCAGGGAAGGCCAGCAGAGGGCGCCCTGCACAAGCCCTGGTGCAACCCCCAGGGAGGGCCAGCAGAGGGTGCCCTGCACAGGCCCTGGTGCAACCCCCAGGGAGGGCCAGTAGAGGGCGCTCTAGACAGGCACCGGTGCAGCCCCCCCGGGAGGTCCAGCAGAGGGTGCCCTGACCAGGCACTGGTGCAACCACCAGGGAGGTCCTGCAGAGGGCGCCCCCTCACAGGCCCTTGTGCAGCCCCAGGGAAGGCCAGCAGAGGGCGCCTTGCACAGCCCCTGGTGCAACCCCCAGGGAAGGCCAGCAGAGGGCGCCCTGCACAGGTACTGGTGCAACCCCAGGGAGGGCAGCAGAGGGCACCCTGGGGAGGCATTCATCTGTGTCTGAGCCACAAACTCCCAGATCTTATCTTCACTGAAGCGTTACTGCCTCCTGCTGAGGGCGTTAACAGCTCTTGATTAGCCAATCAGCAACGAAAGCACCACACCAATGGTTAGTGCTGGCAGCCTTTGGGCAGTAATGGCAGCATTCCCAGCAGATTGTTATCCGTTCGAATGGATGGGTGCTTGGTACCCCAGGTGGGGATGGTGAGCGCTGTGCAGTTAGTACAGTTCAATCAACGATCTCTTAAGCAAATAACATTTATTTCTACAGTTTTACATCCTCAGATGGCATGCTGTCTCAAAAAGCCTCCTACACACAAGATTCCTAAAACCCTGCATAAAAATTGACCTTCATTTAAATTTAATGATTATCTTACTCTACATTCTATTGAAGCTTGAGCTCACTAGTAAGGGATATTGGTTAAGCTCACCAGTGATCCTGCATGAGCTCGCTAGCGATCTTGCTTACTCCCACCTTCATCCTCTTCAGGCCTGACTCTCTCGAGTGTACACTACTCTGTGGCCTGTATGGCTGACTCATTCTCTATTATTGTATTTCTGAAATTTCCCCCCAACCCAGAGATCACAACTGGCTTGAAATCGTATCCCTGAAACATAACAATTCACAAATCTCCTCTAGCCCATCTAATCGTTGTGACCATCATTTGCGTGAGCTCAGTAGTGATCTTGCTTGAGCTCACTAGCGATCTTGCTTGAGCTCACTAGCGATCTTGCTTGAGCTCACTAGGCATCTTGCTTGAGTTAACTAGCTATCTTGCTTGAGTTAACTAGCCATCTTGCTTGAGCTCACTAGCAATCTTGCTTGAGCTCACTAGCGATCTTGCTTGAGCTCGCTAGGCATCTTGCTTGAGTTAACTAGCTATCTTGCTTGAGTTAACTAGCCATCTTGCTTGAGCTCACTAGCAATCTTGCTTGAGCTCACTAGCGATCTTGCTTGAGCTCACTAGCGATCTTGCTTGAGTTAACTAGCTATCTTGCTTGAGCTCACTAGCAATCTTGCTTGAGCTCACTAGCGATCTTGCTTCAGTTCACTAGCGATCTTGCTTGAGCTCACTAGCGATCTTCCTTAAGCGCACTAGCTATCTTGCTTGAGCTCACTAGCGATCTTGCTTGAGCTCACTAGCGATATTGATTGAGCTCACTAGCGATCTTGTTTCATTTCTCTAGCGATCTTGCTTGAGCTCACTAGCAATCTTCTTTCAGTTCACTAGCAATCTTATTTCAGTTCACTAGCGATCTTGCTTGAGCTCACTAGCGATCATCCTTAAGCTCACTAGTGTCGTGTATTTCTATAGGTTCTGAATCAGTCCCCCTATTCCTGACCCTATTCTGGTTAAACTAACTATCAAGTTAACTAACAGTCAGCCCATGAGGCATGAAAACCCCCATGATGCAGAAACTGTTATCTGACGCAGTCACACTACGGCACAGGAACGTGTTATCTGATTAGGTCATAACGCTTGAGATCTAATTAGACAAGCGACATTCCTCCAGCCCCTGATAAGGCATACGACGTTCTCATAACAAATCAAACCTATGACAACCTGGATAATCCGTGCGGCCATTGTTTTGATTTCACAGAGAACTTTAGTAAAGAATGTGCTAACGAGCAAGTCGTATGACATCTTTATTGACGTACCTATGTCCATCCTTACGTCAATCCCGGCACCTTTAAGGTATAAATATTGCCGACCTTGCCCTATGCAAACACACGCGTGGTGACAAGACGGAGCAGCCATACTTGCCGAAGCCGAGAGCAGAAGCAGACCCCGCTGGCAGCAGCCCCGCCTTCCTGACGCGCTGAGAGACGCGCTGCTATCTCAAGCCGAGAGACCCAGCACCGGCGTTTCTGGGCAGCCCTCGCAGGCAGCCTGGAATATCGAGAGCAGAGAAAGAGATACCATTCCTCATTCATCCTAAATTCCAGGTACAGAACTGAATAACCCCTCCTAGAGAATTCTGTAGTTATTCACTTGGCAAAAACAAACTTAACTTAAACTGTAACTTTCTATTCCCGCCCACGCATTAGACTTAGGTCAGGTACACGGGGTAGGCGTATTTAGAAACACCAGTTGAGTACGTTTAGTCAAATGTATATGTGTATGTAAATATATTTTAATCATTTAAAACATCATATGGCTCAGAAACCATATCAATGTTTTTACAGTATTATTTTATACTATTGCTTTTAATGTATGCACTTTACTTAACTATAAGTATTGCAATAATATCGATCCATTTCTCATGTATGAGAAAAGAGACTGATCAATAAATAACACCTTTTTATTGAACACGCCCGTCTCTTCCTTTTTCTCTACATTCTGATGAGACTAAGAATGCACGTACTGACTGAGTAAAATAATTGCCTTGTGCTCACACGACTCTTGAGATTGACTCTTGATTAGGGGAGAGCAAAGTTGTCATGTTCTATGGTTGTCAGAAACTAAATCCCTTCTTGTCTAATCAAGGGAGGTAATTCTTTCCTGAACATTCGAGAAAGTTTCTAGCGAACTCTGAGCTTAGCTGGCAAACCCAAAAATTAAGTCTAGTATCGACAGTAGTAGACCTAGTTAACGTCTGGCCTAGGCCTTTACTGCCGTAGGTACTATTCCAATGCGCAGAGCCTATTGGGAAAATAGGAGCTACACTACATGGCGCCCAACGCGTTTGGAAAGGGCGATAAAACTAACGTAAGACATTTAGAGTAACTCAGTCGTGCTTTCTCACTCAGACCCCTTTTCCCAAATACTCCAAAGACGTCTGGAGTGGGTGAAAGGTAATATCCTCCAAAACCTCGCAGGAGGGAACTCCTATGTATGGTTCTTGGTCTAGTCAACGTTGAAGGATAAAAACAGTTCCAAAATATTGTGCATCTAATCTCTGTTTCCATAAAGAAACCTGATCTGCAAATTAACATAATACCATCCTGTCCGTAAAATGGGAGACAGTGATGAAGAAAGAGAAGCAGTTAGATTAGCAACTGAACTCGCAGATGCTGATGCTACCATGCAAGCAGCAGACCCGAATATAACACTCATTCCGGTCATTAAAAGGAGATCTATAACCTTAAAACTTATAGAAAATGGACTGACACCTAGAGGTGGCACAGTCATATTCGTAATTGAGGCACACGAATATCGGCAGACAGAGGTATACTATACATGGATACATTTTCCAGCAGCAAATGCTGTAACAAAGTACTTCCACTATTACAAAGTAGAGGAACCTCCTAATGAGTACACTCCTTTCAAGGAGGTGGAAGCACCACTCAAATTCCAAGAGCATTTGCTCTTATTTGATGGCGCCCTAATACATAACAATCACATTACAAGGCTCGGTCCTTTAGGTAGACCAGGAGCAACGTGGCCGGTCCTAGCCGGATACACACCACATCCAGACATTGATAGAATGCCTGCAGCAGAGCTGTTAATACAGCTAAAACAACTACTAAAAATTCATAGACAATTAGTTCAGTATGTAATGCGGACTTCTACAATTCAGCCAGCGATTAAACTTCCACAGCTGACCCCTCACCAGGGAAACACAAATAAAATTACACCACAGAACATCCAATCCTGCCTAGGTAAAGTCCCAGCAAAACGGGAACAAATACCATTCTGGTTGGCACAGAAAATCACCCAAATAGAGGCGGTGTTTCCTGACACCACCCCATTAGAAAAACACAGGATTCTGACTATATGTCTCCCAATGGGAATCGCACCACACATTGAGGACTGTGACACTTGGGGTACAGTCTTTGCTTCCATCTATACAAAAACGCACGGTGTCCCATCCATTTCGGTGATACCAGATGTGCTAAAACAAATTCAAGATGAATACGGTCCAGAACCTGCTTTAACTCTTGGTATGAAATTACTGAAAGACTTCAAGCAGGTCTCGGCTATATTACTAGCCAACATAAAAGGTGAAGCAGCAAACGTGGCGATTCGCCAGAGGTTAAAAGAGACAGATATAGCAGACCAACCAGCTGAAATTGCCAGAATCATAGAAAAATCCTATGAAAAACTAGGCAGAGATAGTCTAGGTGGAATACCAGTAAAACCGCAACTGACTACTAGTCCAGAAAAAATATTTTTTAATAATAATAATTCACCAAAAAAGAACTGGGATGGAAACAAACAATCCAATCCTAAAGAAAAGAAATTCCAGTCCAGAGGAAGGTCTCCTAGGCGAAGAGAGAAATCTCCAAACCAAAGACAGAGGTCACCGCAGAGTGACCCCTCTGGGAATAGATATAACCTTAGAAATAGGGATAATATTAAAAAACCTGATAGATATCAAGACATTGATACACGTCCCTCTCAATCTTTTCAGAATTCCTCGCAGAAATCGGAAAGAAGAGGACGATCAGAAGAGCACGCCAAGTCCAAAGACAAGGAACCTGCTCAACTGAAAAAGAAATTACAATTTCCAAAAAAGAAGGTAGCCAGTATCAAGGTAGTTAACAATGCCGAGAATACTGAGGACACAACTGAAAAACGGAGAGTGGGCTCAGACAATGCTAGACAGCGCAGCAGAGGTGAGCATAGCTCGCAAAGTCCTTATGAATCATCTGGAGACAGTGGACACGAATGAATACCTTCAAGTGGAAACTGCAGATACCAGAGTTAGCAAGCCCCACAAGATATACGAGATAACATTACGTATAGAGGGAGATAAGACTAGGAAAATAAGGGGACTATTTTGGGATAACCTCTCCAAGGGCTATGACATCCTTCTAGCTGAAAAAGACTGGCCACCAGAGTTTGTCAGGGAGTGCCCTCATGGCGAAGAAGTAATTATGCCTGCCTTCTCGAATCAAATTCCGATTCATAAAAAATATACACTTGCTAGAAAGTGGGCAGTGGCCTTAGCACCTGCTTTATATAAAAATCATGTAGGATGGGATGAGGATTCTCCTCCTCACAAAATCCAGTTAAAATCACAACCAACTGCACAAAGGCAGTACCCAATTAAGCAAGAAGCTAAAAAACAAGTAAATGAAATACTAGATCAGCTAGAATACCAGGGGGTGATTGAAACTTGCACATCACAAATGAACAACCCTTTGTTTCCGGTCGCCAAACCAGACAATTCATACCGTCTAGTTTTGGATTACCGTCACCTTAACACATGTTGCAAAACTTTTGCAGTGCAAAACTCACACAGTGCTGCACTAATGAATAACATAGTGCGCAAAAAATACAAAACAACCTTGGACATCTCCAATGGATTCTTTTGTCAAAACATAGCACCAGAGAGCAGACATTTAACTGCATTTTCAGTAAATGGCACTCAAAAACAATTCTGTCGGTTAGCCCAGGGGTACAAGAACAGCCCGGGGGTATTCTCAGCGAGAGTAACAGAATTACTACAACTATATGATGATGAAGCATTATCTTATGTTGATGACATTTACTTAACAGATGATGACTTGGAGACTCACTTGAAAAGAGTGAACACCATAATACTTGGGTTCGCTGCAGGGGGTTACAAATTCAACTTCAAAAAGTCCAGAATTGCCCATCTGACGGTCCTATTCTTAGGATATGAACTATCAAGTGAAGGCAAAAGCCTGGCAGACAATTTCCTAGAGAAATGTGCCGTAATCCAAGCTCCTAAAACACTAAAAAACTTACAGTCAATTTTAGGCTTCCTAAATTTCGGAAGAACTTACATTGCAAATTACGCAGAAAGGGTCAAACCCCTTTATGATCTAATTAAACCAGACTTTAAAAGATCCAGTTGGACTCAAACACACACAGAAATTTTGAGATCCTTACAAACAGACATGCTAATTAAAACAAAATTAGAAACACGTGATAATATACGCAACCTTGTGATCCGAGTCATCCCAGGGAGATGCGGATTCACATACCTGACCTCTAATGAGGGAGATAAGGTACCAATTGCATTTAAATCACACATGTACACAGAAGCTGAACAGAAATTCAGTAATACAGAAAAAATCATTCGTGCAGTTCAAACCGCAATAGCTAGAGAAAAAGACATAGCTGACGGTAGACATATCACAGTCAGAACAGCTGAATCAGCCTTTGAGGCATTAACAACACCGTGTAATTTACCAACAACAACATTGAATCCGGAATGGATACAATGGGTGAATTCAATCACAACGGACAAAGTAGACTACTACTTTGATCCAGAACTAGAAGAATTGAAAAATCTAAAATATGAAAAGACGTATCCTCTGCCAATCGACATTCTGCCTCTACGACATTACGCCTGTGTAATCTACACAGACGGACATGCTCAACCGTCCGTTTGGGGAGAACAAGCATACAACCCCACATGTGAGATTACAAAAGAAGTGTGGCGCGGAGGTAAATTAAAACCTCTTTTAACAAAATCACACTCAGTAGAAACTAATTCAGAAAAACAAACTGAAATAATCGCATTGAAAATGGCGCTAGATAATGCGGATCGCGAATTCCCGACACTTATAGTGTCAGATTCATATTACTGCGTCAAATCATATAACAGCGATTTGCAGACATGGATTCAGAACGGTTACAAAGATGACACAGATGCACCAATAAAGCAGAGACTGCTCTGGGAACAAATAGCTCTTTTACAAAAAGAACTACCAAAGACTCACGTGACTCACTCACTGAGTCATCAGCGTGATGGCGTTCACGTTGTAGGGAATTCATTGGCTGAAGCAGCCGCAGCGGCAGCCAATAAACCGGCTCCCGTAGATGGAAAAAAGCGTACATTAAAATACATTGACGGTGAAACATTGCTGGCAGTGAAAACGTCATCAAAAGGCGACTGCTCAGCGTTACCGATCAACTATCCACTCAATTATACATACATAATCGATGCAAACTCCGTCCCTTTTGCTCGAATCCCTGGAGTGGGGGATAGAGTGATTCCAAACATGGACAGGAGACACTTGTTAATCGCAGACGCACACATGGGCGAGGGTCTCAGACACCTTAAATTAAAAGATTCTCTGGAAGAATTACAATCACGGTACTGGTGGCCAGGCATGAGCCTGCACTACACCATGTTTGTAAAAAACTGCCCAAACTGCAACAGAGATCGCAGTGGGGAGAGAAGCAGTTTAATACCTCGTCGTATCAAGGCAGATAATATTATCAGCAAAAAGAATGGCTTGCGATTAACATATACAGGCTAGTTTCCACTTATAATGTAGATCCACAGCACTCGGCTGACGTCCGGACTGTTATACAAGATTTGCGAGTCTAAATGGCATATACGCTAAGAGCATGCTACGTTCGACCATTTCTTTCACTCAGGCAATCCAGCCTGGGGGGGAAACATGGCCAAATGAGCACAGCCCAGCGGGAATCTTCTCACTTCCTTCCTGAGGGTATGGGATGGTGTAAAGAAAAAACCAAGGCAGAAAGCAATCTATAATAGAAAGGATATTAGGTTCGGGAGCTGGGTGGGTCAAACATCTAATAAGTGTCCAACATAGTCTAAATAACTTGCCAAGAAATTCTCTGAAGGGATTCAGTCCGTACGAATTATTATTCGGAACTAGGATGTTGATCTCTGACCTTGATAGTCAGACTTCAGTGGTAATAGAAAAAACCTTTGATGTCAAAGACCGTTTGGCTATTTTGCAGGACTTAAACAAAACAAGAAAAGACCTGAGCAACATACAGTTGAAACAACAGCCAACAACCACTGAAGAATCACCACCTGTCCCAGCAAGACCTGTCTGGATTCCAAAAGTCGGGGATCTAGTCAGGGAGAAGATCGCGGTAAAGAAGGAATTTGGGCCTTCTTACAGAAAAGCAGTTCCTGTCTTGTCTGTCAACGGGACAAGATCAGTTGTACTACCGCCACTTGCTGGAAAAAAGGAGAACCGAGTTGTATCCATCGACCTGGTAAAACCACAACATGTGGCCGATAACAAACAGTAGGCCAAGTGGACTCCCAATAAGTAGCAGAACACCAAGGTTTGCTACCAGTACAGAGGTCCTATCAAAGAGGCTCATCACATTCGAAACGCCTACAGAAGAACAACAAGGACTATGCAACAATGCAATAGAACTCAGACCTCTGAAAACCCAAATAAATACATTTAGCAGAGACACACCAATCTATACTGAAGTACCAAGTGACAATGCAAAAAACAAAAATCCTGAACCAATTGAAACAATTGACAGAACTGCATCCGGTTACTTCATCAACTTCGATGATTCATCTGAAGGCTTCAGTGAACCAAAGACACAGCCATCATCAAAATCCCTTAAAGACAAAGCTAAGGAACTTTTGAAACAACTGAAAGAAACATATCTGGTTTCTCCATGGATTGAATTTTGGGTGGGTTTTGGTGCATTTATCCTCATACTTTGGCTCATCATGGTATTTACTTTGGGACGCTTCATTGAGGGAAAATATGCTAAAATGGACACAGCAAGTCAGAACATCAACTTGGTCCTCAAACCACACACATCTTCACACGTCGAGAAAAGAGAACTTTCTTCAGAACTTTCATCAGCCAACTTCACAGCAAATCCGATACCTGGTGGGGTAGCCTGGGACAACACTGACTATGAAATTTATGGTCCGGTCGAGATCCTGAAATATCCACACCAAATTAAGATCTCCTTGAGTGACTTTGTAAAACCAAACTCATTTGCTGATTGGGACTTTGAAAGTATTAACAATATGATGTCTGACTTAGTAATGTCTGCTAAATTTACAAAACATGATTATTTGCAAGGTTCTACAAATTATGATAGTATGTATTGCTATAACCACTATGGTAACCATTTTTTGCATAAATCTACACAACCTAGAAATGTTTTAAATTATAATCAATGGGAACATTGTGCTACACCTCCAAAAGGGAGCTCTAGAACCGTTTATGACAAATATTCATATTTTTCAGGTTTTAACATAACTAATGCTGAAACATTTTATTACAAATTGTCAAACAAGACAGGGATGAAAACCATGATAACCAACACAAAATTGATATATTCAGATTCATTCTTTGAAAAAATGAATACTTTTGGATTTGATTATTGGGACAAAAATGTTGATTTGAAAAGTGTTTGGGGTACAAAAGAATGGCAAGTACAGGGTTTAGAAGCTTTGTTTAGAGCCTGCATGATCCCAGAACAAATGATATTTTTAAATGACACTGTTCAACAAACCACCTGTCTTGGCTTAGCCAAAATCAAAGATTTAAATTACCCGTCTATTCCAAAGCCAACAATGTTTAGCAATAACTCTGATACAGATGAAGAAATAGACATAAACCATATACTTAACCAAAACAGAACACATCCTGATTGGAAACAATGGTTGATCTGGCCCACAGATACAAATAACTGTCAAGATAGATTCCTGAATAAAACACAGGGTTTCAAAATGAACAGGCCAGACCCTAGATATCCCCAAAGACATCACCCAGGGATAATAACAACCTACAGTGTGGGCAAATTATGCCTTCAATGGCTACAGACTTCCACACTGCCTGAAATTAAGCAACACCTAACTTTACTTACTGTTGGTGCTGACTTGCGTGATTTCATAATGGGACCACGCAAACAGCGTCAAAAGCGTTTCATAGCAGCCTCTGTATATGCAGCATACAATGAGGCCTGGAAGGTTACTCAAATTGAGACAGCAGAAAGAATACGGGAAATTGACCGTATTAATTTGGAAAAATCACTTTCTGTAGTGGACAATGGGTTAATGACTCTGTCCTCCAGAATATTTTCATTGGACAGCATTGTGTCTTCAGCAATCGATATATTGTCGCAAGACTTACTGTTATTACAACATGGTCAGTCACAATTGCGTTCTATTGTACAGCTTGGCTGGACATTACAAAATCTGCGTTCAGGCTATGTGCCTTGGCGTTTAATCAACACAACGTCATTATTCCAAATCTTTAACCTTACTGATAGACAAATCGGTATGGCGCAGAAGGGTGCTGATTATACAATCTTGAGCATTGAAAAACTAGAAAGATTACCAATGACAATGTCAGAACGACCTGTCAGTGAATGGATAATCCACGGAATAATAAATATTCCAATCTCAACCTTCAGGTTTCAATACTGCCAAAAATATATACAGGCTGGCATGTACGAGAAATTGGGAAAGGGGTACCTTAAAACAACTTGGAACCTGCCCTATTCACATGCATGTGTCAGTAATAAAGGACAGAAAGTGTTTCTTAGTGGCAACAATTGTGCTATGTCACTAAGCGGCACGCTTCTGTGTAACGGTATTAGTTTGCACGGAGCCTGTGAAGGGAATTCATACAACCTTTCATGTCACCAGCAAGGCGCACCTGCAACTGAAATAGAACCATTCTTTCAAAGACTCTATAATGGGAGTTACATTCTTATTGTAGACCGCAGATGTTGTAGTCTTATGCCCGGGACTCCTTATCTCGTCACTACGACGGCGAAGGTCAAGTGCTGTGGACGTTCTTTGTTCCTCAGCTCCTTTCCAGACAGGGAGGCAAGGGCATGGCCCGGTTTGAAAATTACTTCTATTCGAATAGACACTTTAAGCAGAATGAAAACAGTGCTTCTTCAGACGCCTACAAGGCTCACGTCATCAAAAGAAACGTATGATCTACAAGTCGCAAGGACGACTGCAGAGATACATACATTATTATCAACCAATTCCCCCGTACATTTCGCGGAAATCCTGAGCGAAATCTTAAATATTTCTGATACCACTGGGGTCTCAAAGGTATTTAAGACAGTATTTTCGATGGCATTAACACCATTCAAAGCCATACTGGGTATTTTTCCAGATTTCGTCCATTCGATTTTTGGCGGACTTCCCCTGATCCTGGGACTAATTGCAGGAATCCTATTCCTAGTCCTTATTTTTCGTTATGGCAACCCATGTCACAGATCAAACTCTCACGACAATGGAAGAAACGATCCTAGCCATTGGATACCGGGACCGGATATCAAAAATCCTGGGACTCTCCCGGCTTAGAGACCTGAACATGACTTGGTTTCTATCATTTCGACCAATGTGGCAAAGGTGTGTTTTACCTGTACTAAGGTGTCTGCTATGCGGAGAAGAATGCGTGTTAGACACCTGTCTGACGCTACAATCGGATGCGCCGGTGGATGCAGATACACTGTTGGTTCCTACCAAGGTTCACGCTTTGTGCTGCCCTCAAAGGCTGCCAATCCTGATGACGGCATTCCTGGAATCTTCACCACTACGATTGAAGGGTAGTGAAGTTCAAGATGAAAGCAACATCGAACAGGTACGACCTTCTGTCAGCAATGCGAATCAGAATGTCAATGGAGACAATCATGCGCACGAATGCATGGTTACCCCTATATCCGACTTAGTGGAACTTTCCCATGAAGCTGTTGACAGTTTTTTCGAAAGCCTGAATGATATGATGTTCTCTCCGGAACAGAAATAGAGACTTTTGAGTAAACTCGCACACGGCGTTCCCTGAATTCGGCCTTCAACTTTAAAAATAAAGTCACATGAACAATTACAATCCAGTTCACGGACAGCAATTTTTTCAGCAAGCCCCTAAAATATTTTTCTATATATTTTTTCCCCGGGACACTGATCTTCTGCTTAAAGTAAGAAACTATTCCTAGAGAACTAAGATTTCTATTTTTAGATACTTTATATAGACTTTAGCTGCCCGCTGGTATGTTCACAAATATTTTATTATGTGATGAAATGGTCTCGACTTTCCTTTCTGTATAGCTATATTAAGAGCCATTTCATGTGTATTACTCATATACCAAAAAGCAATAATGCATAAAAATGCGTGTTTACTTTTGCATTTAATTCATAGCTTAAGTGCATACAATATATATGACTGCAATTTTTCAGTATATTTGAAAATTTCGAAATGCATTTATGTATTTTGGGGTGGTAAGGTATACACTATACTCTATAGTATGTTGTACTATGTTATACTATGCATAGATTAGTAGATATGACCATAGTTAGCGTGGAGTGGGTGTCGTGTATTTCTATAGGTTCTGAATCAGTCCCCCTATTCCTGACCCTATTCTGGTTAAACTAACTATCAAGTTAACTAACAGTCAGCCCATGAGGCATGAAAACCCCCATGATGCAGAAACCGTTATCTGACGCAGTCACACTACGGCACAGGAACGTGTTATCTGATTAGGTCATAACGCTTGAGATCTAATTAGACAAGCGACATTCCTCCAGCCCCTGATAAGGCATACGACGTTCTCATAACAAATCAAACCTATGACAACCTGGATAATCCGTGCGGCCATTGTTTTGATTTCACAGAGAACTTTAGTAAAGAATGTGCTAACGAGCAAGTCGTATGACATCTTTATTGACGTACCTATGTCCATCCTTACGTCAATCCCGGCACCTTTAAGGTATAAATATTGCCGACCTTGCCCTATGCAAACACACGCGTGGTGACAAGACGGAGCAGCCATACTTGCCGAAGCCGAGAGCAGAAGCAGACCCCGCTGGCAGCAGCCCCGCCTTCCTGACGCGCTGAGAGACGCGCTGCTATCTCAAGCCGAGAGACCCAGCACCGGCGTTTCTGGGCAGCCCTCGCAGGCAGCCTGGAATATCGAGAGCAGAGAAAGAGATACCATTCCTCATTCATCCTAAATTCCAGGTACAGAACTGAATAACCCCTCCTAGAGAATTCTGTAGTTATTCACTTGGCAAAAACAAACTTAACTTAAACTGTAACTTTCTATTCCCGCCCACGCATTAGACTTAGGTCAGGTACACGGGGTAGGCGTATTTAGAAACACCAGTTGAGTACGTTTAGTCAAATGTATATGTGTATGTAAATATATTTTAATCATTTAAAACATCATATGGCTCAGAAACCATATCAATGTTTTTACAGTATTATTTTATACTATTGCTTTTAATGTATGCACTTTACTTAACTATAAGTATTGCAATAATATCGATCCATTTCTCATGTATGAGAAAAGAGACTGATCAATAAATAACACCTTTTTATTGAACACGCCCGTCTCTTCCTTTTTCTCTACATTCTGATGAGACTAAGAATGCACGTACTGACTGAGTAAAATAATTGCCTTGTGCTCACACGACTCTTGAGATTGACTCTTGATTAGGGGAGAGCAAAGTTGTCATGTTCTATGGTTGTCAGAAACTAAATCCCTTCTTGTCTAATCAGGGGAGGTAATTCTTTCCTGAACATTCGAGAAAGTTTCTAGCGAACTCTGAGCTTAGCTGGCAAACCCAAAAATTAAGTCTAGTATCGACAGTAGTAGACCTAGTTAACGTCTGGCCTAGGCCTTTACTGCCGTAGGTACTATTCCAATGCGCAGAGCCTATTGGGAAAATAGGAGCTACACTACACTAGCTATCTTGCTTGAGCTCACTAGCGATCTTGCTTGAGCTCACTAGCGATATTGATTGAGCTCACTAGCGATCTTGTTTCAGTTCACTAGCGATCTTGCTTGAGCTCACTAGCAATCTTCCTTCAGTTCACTAGCGATCTTGTTTCAGTTCACTAGCGATCTTGCTTGAGCTCACTAGCAATCTTCCTTCAGTTCACTAGCGATTTTTCTTGAGTTCACTAGCTATCTTGCTTGAGCTCTCTAGCGATCTTGCTTGATCTCACTAGCGATCTTGCTTGAGTTTACTAGTGACCTTGCTTGAGTTTACTAGCGACCTTGCTTGAGCTCACTAGCGATCTTGCTTGAGCTCACTAGCGATCTTGCTTGATCTCACTAGCGATCTTGCTTGAGTTTACTATTGACCTTGCTTGGGTTTACTAGCGACCTTGCTTAAGCTCACTAGTGATCTTGCTTCAGCTCACTAGCGATATTGCTTGAGCTCACTAGCGATCTTCCTTAAGCTCACTAGCTACCTTGCTTGAGCTCACTAGCGATCTTGCTTGAGCTCACTAGCGATATTGATTGAGCTCACTAGCGATCTTGTTTCATTTCTCTAGCGATCTTGCTTGAGCTCACTAGCAATCTTCCTTCAGTTCACTAGCGATCTTGTTTCAGTTCACTAGCGATCTTGCTTGAGCTCACTAGCGATCATCCTTAAGCTCACTAGCTATCTTGCTTGAGCTCACTAGCGATCTTGCTTGAGCTCACTAGCGATATTGATTGAGCTCACTAGCGATCTTGTTTCAGTTCACTAGCGATCTTGCTTGAGCTCACTAGCAATCTTCCTTCAGTTCACTAGCGATCTTGTTTCAGTTCACTAGCAATCTTGCTTGAGCTCACTAGCAATCTTCCTTCAGTTCACTAGCGATTTTTCTTGAGTTCACTAGCTATCTTGCTTGAGCTCACTAGCGATCTTGCTTGATCTCACTAGCGATCTTGCTTGAGTTTACTAGTGACCTTGCTTGAGTTTACTAGCAACCTTGCTTGAGCTCACTAGCGATCTTGCTTGAGCTCACTAGCGATCTTGCTTGATCTCACTAGCGATCTTGCTTGAGTTTACTATTGACCTTGCTTGGGTTTACTAGCGACCTTGCTTAAGCTCACTAGTGATCTTGCTTCAGCTCACTAGCTATCTTGCTTCAGCTCACTAGCGATATTGCTTGAGCTCACTAGTGATTCTGCGTAAGATGACTAGCGATTTTGCTTGAGCTCTCTAACGATCTTGCTTGAGCTACCAAGCAATCTTGCTGGTGCACACTAGTGATCTTGCTTGGGTTCACTAGTGATCTTGCTTAAGCTCACTAGTGATCACATCTCACTCCTACTAACCCACCACATTGAATGCTCTCCTTGATGGCTCAATATTAATCCCAATAACCAACAATAGCCAATAATCAATGGACTGACCACGAATCTTGGGTTCTGGAGTACCATGCTACCTGCTGTAAAGCGCTTCTACGCCTCATCAGTGGTACTAAGCACTACATAATGCAGGTACAGTACAAAACAATCTATCCTGCTACTTCACCCGCCAAAGCTCAAAACACTTCCACTCTTTCAGTCTACTTGATATCCCTGTTCACCAATACGGCTGAACTCTGCTTGCGGTCAGTTAACAGTAATTAATGCCTACATTCTGATCTTTCTGATCAGTTGGGCTAATCTCAGTGCCCGAACACACAGTGACAGGCCACCAACAAAGAGTCACGGGGGCTGACACGCTGGCGTCTCACAGATGTGCAAAGGACTTGTGATTGGGGAATGGGCGGTCATCAAAGGGGCAACCCCTGCCACCCACAGCCCATGCTCCATGTTTGATGCCCCACTGGTACATTCCATGGTGCATGCCACCTCAGCAGCACTGAAGGCAGTGAAGAGAGAGGCAGGAACTCTGGTCTGATATTGTGGTTCTTACGTGTACGTGATGCCACCAGCATGGGTTGAAGTCCACGGGGCAGGGACTTGCTCAGTGCAGGGTAGGGCCCGGATTGGCACGAGTGGGCTAATATCCCAGAGTATGGGTGTGTGCTGCGCTGGAATTCCCAAAGTGCACCTACTGTACCCCATAACTCGAACCCAGTGCCCCGGCTGCTCCCTTACTAATTACAGAACCACGGGGTATTATCAAGAATGGCGTTAAAATTATCGCCACTTTAGCGGCAGGAAACTGCCGCTAAAGCGGCGAAAAGGGGCTTGATAATATGCCCTGGAGAATTCCAATAGAAGCCCAGGTTCACACCAGATTATGGACTTCTATGGGAATTCGCAAGGGCATAGTATCAAGACCATTATCGCCGCTTTAGTGGCAATTTCCTGCCGCTAAAGCGGCAACAATTTTAGTGCCGTTTCTTGATAATATGGCCCCAGGTTCTTAGTTCATCGCCTCCTCCTCGCCCAAAGCCCACTATTCCAGCACTCTGTGTGCCTGACCCCCTTCACTAGGGGTCTGCACGGGCTGTCGTCCCACTAGAGAGTGCTGTGAAGTGATCCCGCTCAAGCGTTATGGCCACGAGACTCTTCCAAGCTGCGATCTGGAGCCACACTCGCGGGTCTCGGGTGCATTACTAATTCTCTCACTCAGCCCTAGTAGACATGACTCAAGGTTTAGGACATCAGGTGTCAGGTACAACCGCACTCCCTCAGTTCCTCTGTCGCCAGGGTTTGTAGGCTACCCGCAAACCCATTCCTGTGGCATCTGACCCTATGGGCTCACCCACTAACGAGAGGAACAGCGACATTCTGTGTACCCTACGCCATACCCACTTACTGACAAGGCCTTGGTTGCTGCGGATCAGTACCCTCAATATGCCCACCTTACAGCAGCACCGACTCTACATAGAATATTCAACAGAGGCTCAGGGTGCCCAGACGAGGGGAAGGGTTTTAGGAGGGCACTGTGGGGAGGGAGATCTAGAATCAAACTTTGGCCAACTATGAGTGAACCTCTCAACATATCTTGTCACTCTTTCATTGCAGATAACATGCACTGGTTTTTCCCTGGAAAGGATTTGTTGGGAAAGTTTAATATATCAGGATTTTGATCAAGGTTCAAGCTTTTAGAGTTCTTGGTGAGAGCTAGATTCGACAATGAAAAGTACTTTCTTCCAAGCAAGTTTCTTCCATAGATAAGTCTTTGAGAACACTGTTATACAAGTTTCCCCAAAACTTCTTTCAATCTCGCTGTAAGCTCCTCTTGTTCTTGATACTCCATTAGGCTTTGTAATGCTTGTGCTTTTCTTCAGCTGTAACGCTGCAAATCGCAAAAAACTGCGTTTGCGACTAAAAAATAGGGAAATGGCATGTATGTAAGAATTCGCATCGCAATATAAGGAATCGCAAAAAATGCGATTCCTTATGTTGCGAAAACACATTTTCTGCAAATATTTTTGCGATTTCTTATTTTTCGAGTTGTTTTTTATTCGAAAATCGCAAACATGAAATCACAAATTAAGAAATCGCAAAGAGATGTATGAAAAATTCGAAAATTGCGAATATGGGAAATTAGCATTTTAAGAAATCGCAAATAACACGAAGTGCATGCAGGTGGTAACCAGGATGAAAGTATAAAAAGGATCCCGCAATGGAAAGTTCCAAAATGACTGCACTATACCTGATAGCCAGGAGGCTGCGTATCCAGGCCCTTGCACAGAGGAGACAGAGACAGGAGCACATTTTCAGACTGCGCATCACGCTGTTCCAACAGACTGAAAAGGACATGTATGATAAGTACAGACGTCACCCACACACCATCTTGGACCTCATACATGAATTGAAAACTTTTTTGGAACACCCAACACGCAGGACAAAATCAATTCCTACCCATGTGCAGGTCCTGTGCTCACTTCACCTACTGGCTTCAGGGTTTTTTCAAAGCGTCGTAGCAGAGGTTGGTGGGGTGTCCCAGAGTGCTCTTTTGCGCTTCTTTCATGCCTTTTTGGATGCAATGCTGAACAGGCTCCAAAATCACATCTACTTTTCAAACACCCAACAAGCCTTGCAAGAAACAAAACTGGATTTTTATCAAATTGCACGTCTTCCCCATGTGATTGGCTGCATTGATGGCACCCATATTGCCATAACACCACCAGCAGCTACAGAATATGTCTTCAGGAATAGAAAAAGCTACCATTCCTTGAACATCCAGATTGTGTGCAATGCAAAATACATAATCAATGATATTGTGGCCAAATACCCAGGCAGCACACATGACTCCTTCATTTTCAGTCATAGTGGGATTCATGGACGTCTGAGTGCTGGACAGTTTGGCGAGGGATACCTGCTTGGTAAATATATCTCACACATCCATCCTTCCAAACATTAGTCAATTGTCAATGGAACATACACTTACTTTTCTTCCATGCAGGTGACAGTGCCTACGCAGTGCGAGACTACATCCTAACGCCATATTTGAATCCATCCAATGCAAGTGAGAGAAGATACAACAGGGCACACTGGTCAACGCACAGCATCATTGAACGTACATTTTGGCATTTTAAAGTTCCGGTGCATACACAAAAGTGGAGGTGCATTGCAGTACACTCCTGAAACATGTTGTAAGATTATAACAAGCTGCGCAATGCTACATAACATGGCAATGAGAAAAGGCACAGACATTGAAGTGAGTGACTCAGACGCATCTGATGATGATGACATACCTCCCCCTGCAAGGCCAACAGCAGGAGTAGGAGCTGCGGCTGGCTCGCAGAGACGCTCTGAGATAGCACAAAATTACTTCTAGGTAAGAAAAGTGCTCTCACAACATATCTGTGTTTTGCAGGTGCTGTGTTTAATCACAAATCAAAAACCTAATTAGTGTGATAACCCATGACATGTTACAGCACAGTCATGGTACTGTGTCATTAAGTGAAAGAACAGCCATATGTGGAATGAACATCGGGAAATTAGTGCAATGTTAATGTTCACTTTTTACGGTGGCAGCTAGGTGCAGGGCGGTGTTCAGATTCCATGCTGTCCAACACAGGTGTAGTAGCAGCACTATGTCTGCCACTTCTGCGCTGCATGACTTGCGATGTTGGTGTTGGATTGTTGCTACTCCTGCAAGAGGTGTCCTCACTGTCTGCAGAAGCCAATAGGGTGCTGGCACCAGAGATGGCAGTTTGTAGTATTTCAACAGCACTTGTAACTTGATCCAGGCCTCTGGCTATATTTTGAGTGCATTGGCTCATTTCACTCTGCATGGTTATGCTGCGCCTAGTAAAGTTTGTTGTGACTGTACAAAGGCGGTTAATGACCTTAGTATAGCTATGCATTCTTCCATGTGCACAATGAGCAGCCCTGTTTCTGGATGTCTCTGTGCGCCCAAGTGTCATGCATAATTTTTCAATTGCAGCTGCCATTACAGGTCTCAAGGCGCTGGGGGCGATCATGAAAATTAAGTGAGCTATCGCCCAGAGTCACATGGTGTTGGCCTGAGCTTCCTCACCAGAGCCGGGGATCGAACCTTGAACCCTGTGCTTCAAAGTCAGCTGCCCTGGCCGCTGCACCACACCTCTCCACATGGGGTTGTATTGTTCCCCAAATCACAACCAGCATTTAACACTATTTTCTTAGTGCAAAATTCACCTTCATAACCAAGAAGAATACAAGGATGTTTTTTGCACTAAGAAACATTGCTAAATGCAGCAGAATACGAATAGCGAATGCGAGCTGCTGCTCGCCGTTGCTAAATGTGCTTGTGGTAGGATTTTTTCCCCCAAATTACTCTTAATTAAGTGAGGAGGAGTAATGGCATAATTATCATTAATTCCGCATCAAAGCGCAATGTGGAATTACCAAAATTACTTAAATTACGCCAGCGTAATTGAAATCCTGCCCAGGTCTAATAATTTTTCATTTCACAAAGTGGGTTAGTGTTTAGGTGGTTGGGTATTGAGACGGTTATTTTTCTTGTTCTCTGATCTACTGGAGAAATGATACATTTGGAATCACCGCTATGATTCTCCAACAGTTCTTATTTTCTATTCAAGATATGTGTATAAAATCCTTGGTTTCCGGGGTGATAATACTAAGGATGCTGTCCAATTCTTTTCTGATTTTGCTGCCCATTGAGGCTTGGAATATTGTCAGATTTTTATATACACTGTAGTAATCTGCATTTGAAAGCCTTCATGGCATTTATTCTGTACCACTTATTTTTAAATTTTTTGTAATAAAACCCTGTAACTTTCAATTGATCTAGTTATAGAGTGGGCCCAAATAATTCTTACATTGTTATTATTGAATGAAGTTGTAGTATATTGAATCTGATGCTTTGGGACGTGCCTTAACACGAGACACATTACCTCATGGAATTGTGGTTCCGCACCGTCTCCAATCCAGTGAAATGTGGGAGTTCTCACTAAGGTAAAAATCGGGGTGTCGTGATTTTGGGGTTCTGTGATTTTGCTCTCACACACCCATGGCAACCCCCCAACCACGGTTCACTCCAAACCACCGAAATAGTAAGCACGCGATGAGAGCTGCCGCGTCCTTACATAGGCGGCCAATTCAAAATGGCTGCTGAGATTTTGTCGAGTCTCGCGAGATTTCTTGCTGTTCTTGTCGATGCCTACCCAAAACAAGTAGTTAGGAGAATTGTCCTGTTAAAATGAGAAATCAGTTGCGTAATCCGCTTCTTACATTATATGCCTATATGGTGTTCTGCTGCTTATCACTGGTCAAAAATAATTTACAACAAGGGGTGGTGATGGACAGAGTCTCTGAATTAAGCAGAGTACTCTCACCCAGTCAAGAGATCAGGGCTAGATCCAACACCGTTTTTTAGCTCATTGCACCATCCCAGTTTCAGGACCTGGCTGTATGCAAATTAGTCTGTCCCTGGCCCAGTGCATCATGGGAACAGGGCAGACCAGACTACAAAAGCCAATTCTTACACTGGGAAGGAAACAAGCTTCCGGGGACCGGTTTCTGGCATTACAGCCGTCTTCGGCCCGGCTTGCTTGAATCCTGATGGTGCAATGAGCAAGGGACTCACATCTGAGTATACCCTTCCACGCTTAGGGTGGACAAAATTATTTACAACAAGGGGTGGTGATGGACAGAGTCTCTGAATTAAGCAGAATACTCTCACCCAGTCAAGAGATCAGGGCTAGATCCAACACCGTTTTTTAGCTCATTGCACCATCCCAGTTTCAGAACCTGGCTGTATGCAAATTAGTCTGTCCCTGGCCCAGTGCATCATGGGAACAGGGCAGACCAGACTACACAAGCCAATTCTTACACTGGGAAGGAAACAAGCTTCCGGGGACCGGTTTCTGGCATTACAGCCGTCTTCGGCCCGGCTTGCTTGAATCCTGATGGTGCAATGAGCAAGGGACTCACATCTGAGTATACCCTTCCACGCTTAGGGTGGACAAAATTATTTACAACAAGGGGTGGTGATGGACAGAGTCTCTGAATTAAGCAGAGTACTCTCACCCACTCAAGAGATCAGGGCTAGATCCAACACCGTTTTTTAGCTCATTGCACCATCCCAGTTTCAGGACCTGGCTGTATGCAAATTAGTCTGTCCCTGGCCCAGTGCATCATGGGAACAGGGCAGACCAGACTACAAAAGCCAATTCTTACACTGGGAAGGAAACAAGCTTCCGGGGACCGGTTTCTGGCATTACAGCCGTCTTCGGCCCGGCTTGCTTGAATCCTGATGGTGCAATGAGCAAGGGACTCACATCTGAGTATACCCTTCCACGCTTAGGGTGGACAAAATTATTTACAACAAGGGGTGGTGATGGACAGAGTCTCTGAATTAAGCAGAATACTCTCACCCAGTCAAGAGATCAGGGCTAGATCCAACACCGTTTTTTAGCTCATTGCACCATCCCAGTTTCAGAACCTGGCTGTATGCAAATTAGTCTGTCCCTGGCCCAGTGCATCATGGGAACAGGGCAGACCAGACTACACAAGCCAATTCTTACACTGGGAAGGAAACAAGCTTCCGGGGACCGGTTTCTGGCATTACAGCCGTCTTCGGCCCGGCTTGCTTGAATCCTGATGGTGCAATGAGCAAGGGACTCATGTCTGAGTATGCCCTTCCACGCTTAGGGTGGACAAAAATATTTACAACAAGGGGTGGTGAGGGACAGAGTCTCTGAATTAAGCAGAATACTCTCACCCAGTCAAGAGATCAGGGCTAGATCCAACACCGTTTTTTAGCTCATTGCACCATCCCAGTTTCAGAACCTGGCTGTATGCAAATTAGTCTGTCCCTGGCCCAGTGCATCATGGGAACAGGGCAGACCAGACTACACAAGCCAATTCTTACACTGGGAAGGAAACAAGCTTCCGGGGACCGGTTTCTGGCATTACAGCCGTCTTCGGCCCGGCTTGCTTGAATCCTGATGGTGCAATGAGCAAGGGACTCATGTCTGAGTATGCCCTTCCACGCTTAGGGTGGACAAAAATATTTACAACAAGGGGTGGTGAGGGACAGAGTCTCTGAATTAAGCAGAATACTCTCACCCAGTCAAGAGATCAGGGCTAGATCCAACACCGTTTTTTAGCTCATTGCACCATCCCAGTTTCAGAACCTGGCTGTATGCAAATTAGTCTGTCCCTGGCCCAGTGCATCATGGGAACAGGGCAGACCAGACTACACAAGCCAATTCTTACACTGGGAAGGAAACAAGCTTCCGGGGACCGGTTTCTGGCATTACAGCCGTCTTCGGCCCGGCTTGCTTGAATCCTGATGGTGCAATGAGCAAGGGACTCATGTCTGAGTATGCCCTTCCACGCTTAGGGTGGACACAAATATTTACAACAAGGGGTGGTGAGGGACAGAGTCTCTGAATTAAGCAGAATACTCTCACCCAGTCAAGAGATCAGGGCTAGATCCAACACCGTTTTTTAGCTCATTGCACCATCCCAGTTTCAGAACCTGGCTGTATGCAAATTAGTCTGTCCCTGGCCCAGTGCATCATGGGAACAGGACAGACCAGACTACACAAGCCAATTCTTACACTGGGAAGGAAACAAGCTTCCGGGGACCGGTTTCTGGCATTACAGCCGTCTTCGGCCCGGCTTGCTTGAATCCTGATGGTGCAATGAGCAAGGGACTCATGTCTGAGTATGCCCTTCCACGCTTAGGGTGGACAAAAATAGTCCCTTGCTCACTGCACCATCAGGATTCAAGCAAGCCGGGCCGAAGACGGCTGTAATGCCAGAAACCGGTCCCCGGAAGCTTGTTTCCTTTCCAGTAAAGAATTGGCTTGGTAGTTTGGTCTGCCCTGTTCCCATGATGCACTGGGCCAGGGTCAGACTAATTTGCATGTAGCCAGGTTCTGAGCTGGGATGGTGCAGTGAGCTAAAAAACGGTGATGGATCAAGCCCTGATCTTTTGACTGGGTAGGAGTGTTCTGCTTGATTCAGATACTCTGTCCATCACCACCCCCTTTATGAATCGCTTATCACTGGTCAGCATAAGGAGCGGTCTTCGGAGGGACCTGTGGTCAGAGCATGATGATGGTTGGAAATCCATCTGTGTAAATATAATTGCATTAATAGAGCGCTTCCTAACCCTGATGAGACGTCAAAGCGCTTTTCGGCGAGTAGCACACAGTCGCGGACCCCAAAGGATTAGTGGTAGATTGTATAGGTAAATATGAGTTAATTTGAGCGGTCTCTACATCTGGCCCCATAAGTGTACTCAGCGCACACTGTGGAGTTTAAGAAATGGACATAAAGAAAGAGGGGCACAGTCAAGGCAAAGACGGCAAGTTGTTCGGGCACTTACTCAATGCAGACTGGCAACCCCTGTGTGGTAAATAAATAATTAATTACCGGTACTATTTTTGACTAGATATACAAATAACATATAGCTCAATAAATAAGAGTCAAGATTCGAGGTAGCTGGAGTTTGCAGGTTTTAATCAGGCATAAAGGACAGGAACAGGACAACCTGCACGGGAAAGGATGGCAGGGCCCGGCAGCTGCCGGGGCAGGATCTGGGATGAGCGCGCTAACTTTAATAACAGTGCATAACATATATATACTAAAACAAATTACATTGCATTCAGTACAGTAGGCGTAGCAGTGGGCGGGGTTCATAACAGTCGCGAACGATAAGGCAGAAAGTAGGTGTAACAGGAGGCGTGTACATAGACATGTGATGTAAACGTAACAGAATATGTCATGAGTGGGGCGGAAACATGGAGGGGGCTACCTTAGGAGCCGGGACCTCTAACCTAGTGGTGCGCGCAAGCTGGCAATGACGTGTTACTAGGAGGAACTGGGGGCTATGACTTCTGCGCTAGAAGAGGAGACTAAAGTCTGGAGTGGCAGAGCGACATGTACCTAAACATTATCTAGTATCTGATGTTTAGAGAACATGTTGATAGAATCCAAAAGTTATCAGGGCAAAGGCTAACAGACTCTAAGACTGGTGCATACATTATTCTACATGTATTGCGGGGCGAGGAATATTCTATGAATATAATACAGTATTTCTCTTACATGGAGACATAAAGGCTAGACTATGACTGAAACTATTGATGCGATTCAGTAGCTTAGGAATGCAGAGAAGGAGGGCTGGACTGATAACTAGAAACATAACATACTCTTGGCAGACTGGGAGGCAGAGCCAGGCCGAGCCGGGCACTGTGAGGCAGGAAGTAAGTGAAGGGTCAGGGATACAGGTAGGGGCTGTATCGCTCCTCAGAGAGGGTTCAGGAGACAGGAGCTGAATCTGGTGTCCGGGCCCTTTTGAGGCCTAGAAACGGGGACTTTTACTGAATTAACGTGCACACGGTGAAATGTGGCAACATAGGTTTACATAGGCCTAATACTCGTAGCTTTCACGAGAACTGGAAACTGACATACTAGAGTTGGACACAACTGTAATTGCGTCTTTAATCGATCATAAGGGAATACATATGCATATCGATCATGCACATATAACATAGGATGGGGAACACGTAGGGACACAGAACATGGCAAAATTTACTTTTCCACATTCCCTCCTTGTCACTACGTTTCCATCAGGAAACATCAATATTCATGATACCATCTATCATTTCATACAGTATCATTTGCTCGTCTCGAATTGTCTTGGAACGGGACTTAGGACTAGGACTTGGAATACAGGATGTAGCACAGATGCCGCAAATCGCAGGGCCACATTGTAAACAGAGGCAGCAACTGAAAATGATCATTACTGCTATACCTAGGAATGACAATACTTTCCATCCCCAGGCAGAAATTATACTCCAGAGCCAACCGGACCATGTCCAGGTGCCTGGATTCTGGTGCAACTGATGGGCAATTTTATGAAGTCTGGTTATAGCTGAATAAACAGACGGCGCGTTATTAGGAATGAAAATGCAGCAACTAGATCCGATGACTCTACATGCTCCTCCTCTATCGGCCAGTATGACGTCAAGAACGAGACGATTTTGGAGCACGACAAATCTCATAGCAGATTGCTCTTCGGTTAAGTTACCTAGAGCAGAAGTAGTCTCATTCACTACTGCTTCAAGGGTTCTGGTTAACCTACGTATTAACTTACTATTCTGGATAGGTCCTATAAAGAAGAAGAAACCTCTATTGAAGTCTGTATACTGTTCTAGAGCAGTTTCAGTTTGATCGACAATCGGGGACTCGATCTCCCTTCTAGGTCTAATGTGTACTAGATGTGTGTTTCTATGATAATCAGACGGAGCTAGGAAAACTGGTGGCAGTAGGAAAGCAATATAACATGTTCCATCCCAATCGGGGGGCAGACGAACATATGCGGTCTGACCACAAACAAAATAAGAATGACGTGAGGCTTTGAAAATAGATTTCCCACTGTCACTATACTTGACAATAACAGTACAATCACTATGTCCTACATGTGCGGAACCATTCTTTCGGACACATAATTCGCCTTTGACTGGCAATACGGAAATAGCAGGCAAATCTGGAGTAGTATCAGACTGAACATTCAGGACCATGAAATTCGAAGAATAATTACCTAAATCATATACTTCATTTTCTAGATCTAACCCTGTTCTATGGGTGAGACCTTGCTTGTCTGGGAAACATGTTCTATTCAGGAGGGACATATCATTGGAGGATGACGTTAACGTGGACCATGCTCCACACGAACCATTATGTGAAAACGGATAAGGAAAGAGTGGCAGAACTCCCTTCGGTGTCTGGAAAGGGGGGAGTCGACCACACACCCAACAATTAGTGGCATTGCTGGTCTGGTGTGAATAGTGTAACATTCTGATAAATGTATTATTTCTCATAGCAAGACGATAGGATAGCTCGTGAGGAGGCAGATCACTAAATGTGTGCTCTACTGTAGCATTAGAAAACTTATTTACATGAGAAATTGGAAAACATAAATGTAATGCATAACTTGTGCAGGTAACCATCAAACTCAAAAACATAAGAAAACATAGAATAATGATACATCTGATAGAGTTTTGACTAACTCTCTCACTATGGGGGTCTATCTCATACATGTCAGAAACCTGTCTAACCGTTTCACCCGAGGGGGACTTAGACAATTAAACTGGCTGACTTATTTTACTAGACCTGAGTTTCTTTTTATACTCCTGCTGCGGAGTTTCCTCTAACAGGGGAATTTTCGATTCAGAGTCAATTTTTAGGCAGTCCTTAGAAATGGAACAGTCCAATGTTTTTTTTCGAACTCCATGGAATTTCTTGACGTGCGACAGGTGGACCCACCCCTTGCGGCCTTCCAACTTCACGGCCGTGCGGGTGGTCAGGAGGACAAGTTGCGGCTGTTTCCAACGAGGCTCCAGCGGACTTGAACGATCAAAGTTCCTGACAAGGACTAGGTCGCCTGGAATGACCTCATGCGGTTTCACTTCGGTATTGTCTGGAAATGTGGCGGCAACCTGTGAACGACAAGAGTGTAGGGCAGACATCAAGGAAGCTAGGTAATCTGTCAGCATATTACTGGAAACATCTGTAATACTTCGGGGTCTAGGTGTACCCCACATGTTTGGGGGGCGGCCGAATACGACCTCGTAAGGGGACAGACCTGATCTGGAATGTGCAACCATGCGCATATAAAATAGAGCGACTGGCAGAGCTACTAGCCAGTCTACACCTTTCTCTTTACAAACTTTGGCTATACGGATTTTCAGAGTCTGGTTATGTCTCTCTACGAGACCGGCTGCTTCAGGATGGCGCACACAATGGAACTTCCACTGGTACCCTAACAGAAGGGACACATGCTTCATTAACTCTGATGAGAATGGCTGGCCGTTATCTGAATACACGACCCTAGGGAGTCCATAACGAGGAAAGAATTCACGAACCAACTGCTTGGCAGTGGTCGCGGCTGTGTAATCTGGGACTGGATATGCCTCTGTCCACCTGGACAAAGCGCATACAACTACAGGGACATACTTGAAACCTCGACATCGCTCCATCTGAATATAATCCATCTGGAGGACTTCAAAAGGGTGGTCAGGAGGCTGGAATCCCCCTTGCTCCACCGGGACACTTTTACCTGGATTAAACTGGCAACATATCATACAGGTACGGACTTTCTGCTTGGCTGCAGCTCGTAAATGCTTGTTGAACCAAATGTTCTGGATACTGTCTAACATAGCTTTTTCTCCTAAATGTGCAGGACTATGTGCGGTATTGATAATGACTTGAACCATAGAGTCGGGGAGAAACCATGTGGCTTTTCCCTTCGTCACCCATCCCTGATCTGTCTGGACCCCTCCTTGTTCGGACCATTTCTTGATTTCATCGGAAGGAGCATGTAACTGGATATCTATGACATCTTGTGTAGGGTCCTTAACTGTCATACATGTAGTCGGTTCTGGAGTGTATGTCTGTGTCGTGTTAACTGGAATGTCTGGTGTCTGAGCTGTAAGCTTGACTGTTCGATCTGCTAGATCGTTACCTTGGGAAATGATATCAGCGACTTTCGTATGTGCTTTGCACTTCATAATAGCGATAGCTGTCGGTAAATGTATTGCATCTAACAGAGCTTGAATGAGGAGACCATGCTGAATCTTGGTTCCATGAGAAGTCATAAAACCTCTTTCTTGCCAGAGCACTCCAAAGTCGTGTACGACTCCGAATGCATAACGTGAATCTGTATATATGTTTACTTTCAGGTTCTTGGCACGTATGCAGGCTTGGGTCAGAGCGACTAGCTCTGCTGCTTGAGCGGACAGAATATCAATACGGTGTGCCTCTATAACTTCAGTTTCAGTAGTCACTGCATACGCGGCTACTAGTTCTCCTGTACTTGTTCTCATACATGAACCATCCACATAAAGTGTCAGGTCGGGATCAGGTAATGGAATGTCTGTCAAGTCTTGTCTTGGCTTGGTCATAGTGTTAACAACTTCCACACAATCATGTGTGGCAGGATTTGAAGTAACTGACGGCAACAGTGTGGCAGGATTTAGAACGTTGCAGCGTCTGATTTCTATGTGTGGCTGGAACAGTGTCAATTCATAACCTGTTAAACGTGCGATTGTCAAGTGCTGAGTCTGTGTTCGGTTTAAAAGAACTTCCACGGAGTGTGGAACTTGTACTGTCAGGGAGTGTCCTAACACTATGGAATCACTTTGTCTGATAGCTAGTGCTGTGGCTGCAACTGACTTGAGGCACGCAGGCAGAGCCTGGGCTACTGGATCTAAGGTGCTCGAAAAATAAGCACAAGGCTTGTACTGTCCGGCTTGATCTTGTGTGAGAACAGATAATGCTGTACCATTACGTTCTGTAACAAAAAGTGTAAAAGGCTTACTGTAGTTCGGTGTAGCTAGAACAGGTGCTTGACATAAGGCTTTCTTTAATTCATTAAAAGCAAGTGTATGTTCGGATGTCCAAGGGAGGACAGTCGATACGGCTGCCTCCTGTGTCGTTAACTGTATCAGGGGCTTGGCTAGAAATGCATACTGGGGAATCCATTGTCTGCAATAGGAAGTGAGGCCGATAAATGCTCGTACCTCTTTCTGGGTCTTGGGCTGAGGAAGACTCGTTATTAACTGGATACGGTCAGGTGTCAACTGCCTACCCCTCTTGGACAGTAAGTGTCCTAAGTAGACCACTTGCTGGACACAGAATTGAAGCTTCGAAGGGGACACCTTGTGCCCCATCTCGGCTAGAAAATACAGGACTGTAAGTGACGCACGCTCGCAGTCACGTTCAGAACGGGCTGTGATCAGTAGATCATCGACATACTGGAGCAGGGCAGTGTCAGTTGGCATGTGAATATTGTCTAGTTGTCTCTTGAGGGCTTGACTGTAAATACTAGGACTTTCTGTGAAACCTTGAGGAGCTCGTGTGAATTTATAACTCCTTCCATTTAAACAGAATCCGAAAAGGAACTGGCTGTCTGGATGAATTGGGACACTGAAAAATGCATTCTTGAGGTCTATGACAGTGAAAAACGTGGCTTCAGAATCAATGGCTGTCAATAGGGATGAGATATCTGGGACAACTGGATACTGGGGAATGATACATTTATTAAGTTCTCGAAGGTCAATCACTAATCGATATACTGGAGGTGCATTTGGATCAGTACGTTTCATGACTGGAATGATAGGAGAATTACATACATTGGAGTCAGTTTCTACAACCACTCCTTGAACAATGAGCTCGTCAATAATTTTGGATAAGGCTGCTACAGCCTCAGGTGGCAATCTGTACTGTCTGATTCGTGGTAACACTATACCTGGTTTCAGAGTCACACGATGGGGTGTGATTTGCATACATCCAACATCAGTTGGACCTTGCGCCCATAGATGCTGCGGGACATTCAGTAATCTTGGATCAAAATCACGTAATACATAGTGACCTTTAAAGTCTCTTAAAAACAATCGGATTCCTTCTGGGGAGCAGCAAATGACTGCACCTAATTCTTTCAGTGTCTTAATGCCTAACAGATTTTCTGGACATGATTTCGTAAGTAACAAATCAGTAGTTCGGGACAATGGACCTACTTCTAGAGAAACGGGTTTGGAAATCTCGTTAACTATTGGCTTTCCTGAAAATCCAAGGGAAACATTTCTAGAGCCTGAGAGCGGAGCCCCTGGAACCTCGTCATGACTAATAGTAGTCCTACTTGCCCCTGTATCAATCAGAAACTTTCTGTCTTTCCCTAATACTTGACTGTGAACATAGGGACCCTCTTGATCTACAGGTATCTCGATGAGAGGCAAGCCTACCTCCCTCTCTAGGCTGTTTCATGAATACTGCTGGTAATCTGGATACTCGGACTGTGCATACTGGTACATCTGCTGTGTAACATGCTGTGTTGCAGCTATAGGCTGCGGTGCTGTAATTCTCTGTTGTGCATTCTGTGGTGACTGAGAAGTCTGTGGAACTTGTTCTTGTCTAGGCGGACGTGGTCTTTCTTTAGTCTTACCAGTAGCTATGTTGTGTTTCAGAACTGCACACTCGTTTATAAAATGACCTGGCTGTTTACAATAATTGCAGGTCCCTTTAACGGGAACCGCAGGATGACTGGCTTGATTCATACCCCTCTTCTGACTGTCTTGAGGAACAGATTGTGCAACTAATACTTTCATTTTCGTGTCTTTCATACGTTTCTTTTCGTGTTCTTGCTCTTCTCTGATTCTATTCTGGTGGTACTGGAGCATCTGAAGCATTTGGGACGGAGTATTAGCTTGCCAGGTACTTTCGACTTTCAGGACTCGGTTTTTAACTTGTGGACTTGAATTCTCGACTAGTTTAGTAACAAAAAGATGAGGGTATGACTCGCTACTTGTCTTCAAACCACTGTTAATAATAAAACATTTCTCGAATCTAGAGTAAAAATCACTAGTGTCTTCGTCTTGTTTCTGTTTACAGGCTGAGATAGCATCCCAGTCTTCCTTTTTCGTGGCTAGTAATCTTGGCAAAACTTGTATTAACAGTTCAGGTAATTCTTTACATTTGTCTCCTAGACCGGTACCTGGTACTCGTATTTTATCTTCAGCTTCTAGAGCTGTCCAATCTATCTTTTTCTCTCCCACCTCCCATTCTTTTTCCTTGAGTTTTTCATATACCCCTGCGGGCAACAGGACCTTTAGCATTTTAATTATATCTGGATACGTGTATTCTCCCATACGGAGCATGTCTTTTAATTCTCGGTGGAACCCTGCTGGATCTTTATCGTGACAGGGAATTAACTTCTTCATCTCTAAGAGTTCCATCTTTGTAATCGGGGTATAAACAAATACTCGTTCTAGAACACCACCCGTTGTCCTAACTGGGTGTACTTCTCGTAACGGATGCTGTCTGTCTATGTAGAATGGTTTACTTTCGGGAGGTGAGACGTGAACAAAATGCGGATTCAGAAACGTTCGGTATTTGTGGCGCTGTTCTAGAATGATACTAATTAAATCGGTACCTAGACCTTTCCATCTATACTGGAGTAACTCGTTCAGAACATCATGTAACGGACCTGGATCAGAATGCTGACCCTCATACAGTGTAATGAGGTGCTGGATCATATACATACCCACCAGTCGCTGCTCGGCTGGGGGCAGTTTCAGAAACATTTGTGCCACTATTTCGTCTGGAAAAGTGGTAGAATCAGTAGCCCATCGGACTGCTGATCTGGCTAGTTCTTGTTCATGCATAGTACTAAGTTCACTATAACCGATTCGTGATTTCAGAATGTGATCGGTAGCTTGGAATGCTGTTCTGGTACTGGAGAAGGAACAGTTTTCTTGTAGTCTAGACGTGAATGTCGGTCGGAAAGTCTAGTTCTACCTACATACGCTATTCTGGAAGGATTCTCGTCGTCTACCTCTTCGGTAGGAGAGTCGTCTTCTTTCTCGCTTACTTGTGCTGCTTTACGTTTCTCGTGTAACTTTATTATTTCTTTACGGATTTTCTTGTACATACTCTCTATACTGTTCTGTGTCTTGTGTCTTCCCTCGGCTATATGGTCACTCCACCTGGTCAGAACTTTCATTTCTTCTGAATCTTTTCCTGGATAATCTTGTTCTCTTATTAAACAATTAATTAAAAACTTTAAAATCATGAGCTGGGTCTCAGCTTTCCTTTGAGACATGGCTTCGCCAATACTTTCTGGGTCTGTTCCTGTACGAATGAAACAATATATTCTGTCTAGATCTTCTTTCATATTCGGTAGGGTGTCCAAATACTCGGTCACCCGTCTTACGCGCAATGAATATATAACCATATTATCATCGCCTGGGACTGGATCATAACGGCATTCGGTAAGAGCTCGCTTGATATCTGCAACGGACTGATGTTTGGGCGTACGCTGTAACGCACGTTCATGTAACTCGACTAACGTTACACGTTTGTGTGGCGGCGGGGTACCAGGAGGACCTCCCCCCGCGGCCCCTAAACTGGAATCGTCGACTGATACTCTTCGTGCTGGCAGAGTGACCGATGTAGCGGGTACTTGTACTGTAGACTGGACCGGGAGTACCGTAACAGGTGCTGTAACAGGTGCCCCGGTGGCTGGAGGAACAGAAATTACATTATTTACAGGAGCTGGAGGGGTAGGCAGAGCAGGATTTGCATATTCTGGGACTGTGTCGTCCAAATAGGACGAGAGAAAAATATCAGCTGCGGTCGGTTTGTGACGTAGCTTGGTCGGAACTAATGGTGGCGGGAAACTACTGGATGCCTCCGGGGCTGCTTTTGGCAAGCCCTCGGCAAGAAGAGGGTACATACCCTTAATGAGGGCATTCCTCTGTCTGTCTGACTGTTCGGCTTTAACTCGTTCACCTATTTCGATTAATTCCCTTTCTTGGGCTCTTTCTGTGGATTCTCTACTTAATTCTGACTTTCTGATTTCTTTTTCGGTTCTTTTATGAGATTCTTTGCGCCATAACTCGATGGCATCTTTCTGTGACTGTCTGGCTTTCTTTTTCCATAATGTTTCTTCTACTCGCATGATGCACTCGGCATCCCATGTGCCTGATACAGGCCATCTATATTTCTCTTCGAGATGTCTGGTATAATCAGACCATAAATCTAGATATATTATGGCACTTAAGCCATGCTTATGATACATAAAATGACCTGGACTGTCCCTAGGCGGGACAGGGACTGCTTCCTCGAGCAGCCCTTTTCTGGTTTTTAACTGACGTAACTTGGAGAACAGAGGCATACTTTAGGCTGAAATCTGGACACAATACAATACACGATAAACACAATAATGACTGAAAAACAAATCATTCATACCACGACATTGAAAACACATTGAATGACATTAAAATACCAGTTCGGACAGGATATTACCTGGAATACTTGAGAACAGAACACATGAATTTCTCGAGAACAGAACTTACTAGAATTACTGGATGCACTGCTGAAACAGTACGAAACATACCGGTCCCATAAAGAGACACGTCAGGACCCGCATCCACCTAGGTGGACACTTCGTGTTGGATTTGCGTACCCAAACCCACGGACCAGAGACAAATGAATTGACCCTGTCTAGATACTACCCCAGCAACGGTACTCACCGGGCAGCAAGAACGGAAGGCCTCGGACTGGACTGGACTGCTACGACGACGGACTACGAACTTCGGACTTCAGTTACGGGTGGGCCTCCGGATACCTCGGACCTTGGACTCTCGGCTTGGGCTCTGGTCGGGACTCGCCGCGTTCCTCCACCGCCTCGTCTGGATGCTGGACCGCAACCTCCGTCTCCTCCGTGGGCCTGAGGGATACTTGAAGCAGAAATATCTGCACGTGCACGGTATGGTTCCGTCACGGCTGCAGAGGGTCAGGGGGCTGGCGTGGCTTCTCCGGCGCGTGGGGAAAGGGCAAGTCCCTATTCGGGCGCCATTATGTGGTAAATAAATAATTAATTACCGGTACTATTTTTGACTAGATATACAAATAACAGATAGCTCAATAAATAAGAGTCAAGATTCGAGGTAGCTGGAGTTTGCAGGTTTTAATCAGGCATAAAGGACAGGAACAGGACAACCTGCACGGGAAAGGATGGCAGGGCCCGGCAGCTGCCGGGGCAGGATCTGGGATGAGCGCGCTAACTTTAATAACAGTGCATAACATATATATACTAAAACAAATTACATTGCATTCAGTACAGTAGGCGTAGCAGTGGGCGGGGTTCATAACAGTCGCGAAAGATAAGGCAGAAAGTAGGTGTAACAGGAGGCGTGTACATAGACATGTGATGTAAACGTAACAGAATATGTCATGAGTGGGGCGGAAACATGAAGGGGGCTACCTTAGGAGCCGGGACCTCTAACCTAGTGGTGCGCGCAAGCTGGCAATGACGTGTTACTAGGAGGAACTGGGGGCTATGACTTCTGCGCTAGAAGAGGAGACTAAAGTCTGGAGTGGCAGAGCGACATGTACCTAAACATTATCTAGTATCTGATGTTTAGAGAACATGTTGATAGAATCCAAAAGTTATCAGGGCAAAGGCTAACAGACTCTAAGACTGGTGCATACATTATTCTACATGTATTGCGGGGCGAGGAATATTCTATAAATATAATACAGTATTTCTCTTACATGGAGACATAAAGGCTAGACTATGACTGAAACTATTGATGCGATTCAGTAGCTTAGGAATGCAGAGAAGGAGGGCTGGACTGATAACTAGAAACATAACATACTCTTGGCAGACTGGGAGGCAGAGCCAGGCCGAGCCGGGCACTGTGAGGCAGGAAGTAAGTGAAGGGTCAGGGATACAGGTGGGGGCTGTATCGCTCCTCAGAGAGGGTTCAGGAGACAGGTGTTAGGACCCGGAGCTCTTAGGGCATGTACTGAGTGTGTTGTAGGGTATATTTTGCCTGGCAGGGACTACAAGTCCCAGAATGCCTTGGGGCGCCTTGCAGCAAACTGCGATCCTCATGCACCAATCAGAGGCCGACTGGGAGGTTCTTATGTCTCCTTTCCCCTATCGGCGGTGCTTGGTTTTCAATTGGATTCCTGCCCGAGACCCGACCTTTGGATCCTCTGTTGCAGTCCTTGCTCCGTTGAACTGGATCGTGTCTTTTTCCTCGTCCCTACAGCTGGAGCCGCTCGCGGACGCGTCGGCTCAGGCAGTCTGCTCATCTAGACTCTCCACGCGGCTTTGTGCAAGTCTACCCTGCCGCCGTGAACTCTGGATTGTTTTTGTCCATCTTTCCTACCCGCTGCTGGGGGATCCTTGAAGCAGCGTTCCTCGACGTCACCCGGCGAGCCTCTGCTGGGACCCTGCTCACTCATCCCCGAGACCTAGATAGCCGCGAAGGCTTCCCCGGCGTGTCAGTTACCTGACAGGACGCTTGCCGAGGGATTTTGTTTTTTTCCTTTTTTTTGTGTTTCGAAAGACGCCGAGTGTTAGCGTCCTGCAGCTATTTTCTGGGCGAGAGAAGCCCGAGAAACAACTCCTCTGGAGAGGACTTTATTTTGTTTTGCCTTCGAGGATTCTGTGAGGAGTATCACAACCCTGGTGTACATTTACTTCCTGACTCTTCCGTTTTGGGAAAAGTTTGTGACTGTGTTAAACACCTTCATTGCTTCAGTGGAATCATTCCATATACAAGAGATATCTAAGTATCCACTCTCCTTTTTTTGGTTCGTATGTTTTGTTTTACGTGGATACCTTTTGGGTGCCTTTCACACGTTGGTCAGGTAAGAGCCTTGCAGCACACTCAATACAGAAAGCTGAAACTCGTAATTTATTGTAGAATACTAAGCCGTGTGTTGTATGCTTGTGTTCTTCTCTCCCCTGCAGGCTGCGGATTCCTATTTTGTGTACCACGTCCGAGTACCCTGTCTTCACACTAGGAGACCTAAGGGTTTTAGGTCTCTCTCTTTTCTGGCGTCACCTCCCTTCCTGTGTGTGCTTGCTAACCGCAGGGGGCGTTGTGTCGTAGGAACAGAGTGGGACACTGTCTACACTTCTGAGGAGTCGGTTTCTGCCCGGAATCTGGTGACCGTCCGACAGAAAACCAAGCCCACGTTTATCTCTCCTCCCGAGTGTAGACAGTCATGGATGACGCAGTCATGCAGGGAGAGACAGACGAGATAACGCTTAGAGAACTAGCTAACACGGTGGTGAACCTGCAATCGGAGCTGAAATTGATGAGACACGAGAACCAGAGGTTAAGCGCAGAAAACACTAGACTGATAGAAGCAAGTAGAACACATGAGGTACAAGCTAGACATAGAAGAAGTTATATACACCCTTCGCATTTTCAGGTGCCTAGTGGTAGTACTCATGAAGAACCCTCTCCTTCTGCCTCAACCACCTCTCCTGTTCAGGTCACCGTAGTCACCCCACCTCAAACCCCGTTAGCTATGCCAGAAAGGTTTAGTGGAGATAGTCAAAAATTTAAGGTTTTCATGAACCAATGTCACTTAATGTTTTTGTGTAAAGCCACCGCTTTCCCTGATGATGCGGCCAAGATCGCTTTTATTATTTCGTATTTAAGTGGGAACGCCGCTTCTTGGGCGGTGACACTGGTCGAGAATGACGATCCGGTCTTATACAATCTCACCCTATTCAAGGAGCGTATGAGAGGCCTTTTTGCTAGGCATACGTATATGCAGGCCAGTGATAATGAGCTCCTTAATTTGAGACAGGGTTCAAAGGACCTGTTGACCTACATCACCACCTTCAACCGCTTGGTGACAGAGACTAACTGGCCTGACGACAAAAGAACTTCGTTATTTTACAGAGGGTTGAAAGACGAACTCAAAGATATCTTATCTCAAATAGTGGACCCCCCTGAAAATTGTTCTGATTTCATTGATCTAGTGGTCAAATTAGACCACCGACTGGCTGAGAGGAAGGGTGAAAAAACTCGCGGGGACCTCCCCAAATTTTTGATAACCAAACCTGAAAAAAGAGAAACCAAAGACACCAGTGAACCAATGCAGATAGGAGGGATACGCGGCCCCCTAACACCCGAAGAAAAAGAGAAAAGTCGTAAGTTGAATCTCTGTTTATACTGTGGCAAGGCTGGCCATTTCGCTCGAGAATGCCCGGTGAAACCCAAAGGCTCTTTGAGAGAAGGGGTGCCTAAATTCACTAAATCTATGCCGTCGGGAAACTAGTTGACTTGGGGAGTATCGAGGTCGCTCTTCCAAGTCCTTTGCTGTCCCTGACCTCCAAGCATGTGGCTAACGTCTATTCCGCCATTCCCAAACCCTTTACCATCTCGGTTGTATTTGTGCTGCCTTCGCAAGGAAGGCATACCATGGCTATTCTTCTGGATTCAGGAGCCACGGGAAATTTCTTGGATATTACCCTAGCTAAATCTTTGGGAATCCAGTTTATAAAGAAAGATATCCCCGAAAATGTTAGAGCAGTGGATGGGTCTGCCCTGTCATCGGGAATGATAAAACACCACACCCCTGAAATCATCGTGTTGTGTGACAACGGACATAGCGAAAGTATATCCTTCGACTTGATTGATACACCCAACTTCGGTGCGATACTAGGAGTACCCTGGTTACAGACCCATAACCCCCATATCGATTGGGTCGCTAGAACAGTTACCCTACGCTCCGCTCACTGTCTAACCCATTGTTACAGAGACATCAACCATTGGCACACTCCGGTGTATTGTTCTGCGACCACCATCGATGGGGCTACGTTACCCTCTGAATATCTGCAATTTTCTGAGGTTTTTGACGATGTGAAAGCTGTAGCTTTACCGCCTCATCGTTCCTACGATTGTAGGATAGACCTTATACCCGGTGCGGATTTGCCTGTTAGCCGCATTTATGCGCTTACAGAAACAGAGACCAAATATTTACAAGACTATTTGCAAGACATGTTGGCAAAGGGGTTTATCAGTCATTCCACCTCTCCTGTGTCCTCCCCCATTTTTTTTATTCCCAAACGGGAAGGGGGATTGCGGGCTTGCCTGGATTACCGGGTGTTAAACAAAGCCACTATCAAAAACAAATACCCGCTTCCCCTCATTTCCACTCTGCTCGATCAGGTTAGGAAGGCCACCATTTTTACCAAACTTGATTTGAGAGGAGCCTACCACCTTATCAGAGTCAAAAGAGGGGACGAGTGGAAAACAGCCTTTAGGACGAAATTCGGGCTTTATGAGTATAACGTCATGCCCTTTGGACTGTGTAATGCTCCCGCAGCGTTTCAATTCTTTATAAATGAGATACTGCGGGAATATTTAGATCTTTTCGTCATCGTGTATATCGATGATATACTGATATACTCCTCTAACGAGTCTGATCATGTAACTCATGTTCGAGCCATATTGAGCAAACTGCAAGAACATCACCTATTTGCTAAACTCGATAAGTGCATTTTCCACACCCACCGTGTTGCCTTTTTGGGGTTCGTCATCTCTCCTAAAGGAATACATATGGATCCAGCCAAAATAACCGCTATCCTAGAATGGGCCAGTCCAAAGTCGGTGAAGGACATTCAATCCTTCCTGGGTTTCGCAAACTTCTATAGGAGGTTTGTGGATCACTTTTCAGATCTAGTAGCACCCATCACTCGCCTGCTCAGGAAGGGGGTTGAGTTCCATTGGGACAAGGAAGCAGAAAATGCCTTCCAGGCCCTTAAGGCACGTTTCACTACTGCGCCCATCATGAAACATGCAGACGAAACACAGCCCTACTTCCTGGAAGTTGATGCTTCTCAATATGCGGTGGGAGGTGTGTTATCACAAAGAGATCATCTAAAAGGCACTCTCCATCCTGTGGCGTACTTCTCCAAAACCCTGACCCAATCAGAGCAAAATTATACCATCGGAGAAAGGGAACTCCTTGCAATCAAACGCGCCTTCCAGGAGTGGCGTCACTATCTGTTAGGGTCCTCCCATGTGATTACTGTTTATTCGGATCATCAAAACCTGCAATATTTTCGCACTGCGAAAGCCCTTACACCCAGACAACTACGGTGGGTTGCCTTTTTTGGGGAATATGATTTTGTGATACACTTCAGACCAGGAATTCGACAGGGCAAGGCAGATGCCCTCTCCAGGCTTGGAGAGGAGAACAAGTGGGTTCAGGAGAATCCTTTGCCTCTTGTTCCCGAGAGTAGAATTGTGGCCTTAGGAGTCCAGATCCCTGATTCACACACCTTCATGAACATATTAGAACAGGCTTATGCACCCCTAGATCAAGGCACTTGGTTACAAGATCCAAACAACACCATCGTGGACCATCTGTGGTATCATGACCATAAGATCTTTTTGCCTAATGACGAGTTACACCGCCTTGTTCTACAATGGTGTCATAACACGCCCTTAACTGGTCATCCCGGGGAGAATAAGACTAAAAGTCTTTGCCAACGATGGTTTTGGTGGCCGCAACTATCTCATGATGTTAGGCAACACGTCAAGGCCTGTTCTACCTGTGCCCGTCAGAAGGCCTCCCATACTGTACCTGCAGGGTTATTACAACCTCTTCCCGTGCCCAATAGCCCCTGGACTACCCTTAGTATGGACTTCATCACCGACTTGCCTAACGTTCACGGGTACACCACAATCCTGGTTGTTGTGGATCTGTTACCCAAGATGGCCCATTTCATCCCCCTGAAAAAGATCCCCTCAGCGGTAGAATTAGCGGACATATTCATCAAAGACATAGTCCGGTTGCATGGTTTGCCCTCTGTGTTAGTATCAGATCGTGGTCCCCAGTTTATCTCCAGATTTTGGCAAGGGTTGTGTAAGACACTTTACATTGATCACAGGTTGTCCTCCTCTTACCATCCCCAGACCGATGGTCAAACCGAAAGGACCAACCAAACCTTAGAGCAGTATCTCAGGTGTCTGATAACAACTACATGCCAGGATTGGGTACAAGCCCTGCCTCTTGCAGAATTTGCATACAATAATTCCACCCATGCCGCCTCCAAGATCTCTCCGTTCTTTTTTACCACTGGTTATCATCCCAAAATAATACCTCTTGAGGTACTCCCCTCTGACACACTGAATCCTGCGGTTCTTGACCATCACCAAACACTGTCACAGATATGGGAGCTGGCGACAAAGGAACTAAAGCAAGCTAAAGAACTAATGAAGGCCCAAGCAGACAAACATCGAAGACCCGCTCCCGTTTATGCAGTGGGCGACAGGGTTTGGTTATCGTCCAAGAACCTGAGAATAGAAGGGCCACGCAAGTTACAACCCCGCTATCTTGGGCCTTTTGAAGTGATGAAAGTCATTTCTCCTGTTGCCCTCAAACTGGTACTGCCACCCGAGATGCAAATACATCCCGTTTTTCACACTTCCCTTCTGAAACCCTATGTGGCCCCAATACTTCCTGAACCCCCTCCTCCTCCTGTTTTGGTTGCAGGCGAAAGTGAATATGAAGTTAGGCGTGTGTTAGACTCACGTAGACACAGAGGCAGACTCCAGTATCTTATTGATTGGGTGGGTTATCCTCCAGAGGATAGAACTTGGGAACCAGCTGAGAACATACATGCTCCTAGACTAGTGCGTAGGTTCCACGCGCTCAATCCCTCCAAGCCTAGACCCGTGAGAAGACCTTTAGGGGGGGGTACTGTTAGGACCCGGAGCTCTTAGGGCATGTACTGAGTGTGTTGTAGGGTATATTTTGCCTGGCAGGGACTACAAGTCCCAGAATGCCTTGGGGCGCCTTGCAGCAAACTGCGATCCTCATGCACCAATCAGAGGCCGACTGGGAGGTTCTTATGTCTCCTTTCCCCTATCGGCGGTGCTTGGTTTTCAATTGGATTCCTGCCCGAGACCCGACCTTTGGATCCTCTGTTGCAGTCCTTGCTCCGTTGAACTGGATCGTGTCTTTTTCCTCGTCCCTACAGCTGGAGCCGCTCGCGGACGCGTCGGCTCAGGCAGTCTGCTCATCTAGACTCTCCACGCGGCTTTGTGCAAGTCTACCCTGCCGCCGTGAACTCTGGATTGTTTTTGTCCATCTTTCCTACCCGCTGCTGGGGGATCCTTGAAGCAGCGTTCCTCGACGTCACCCGGCGAGCCTCCGCTGGGACCCTGCTCACTCATCCCCGAGACCTAGATAGCCGCGAAGGCTTCCCCGGCGTGTCAGTTACCTGACAGGACGCTTGCCGAGGGATTTTGTTTTTTTCCTTTTTTTTGTGTTTCGAAAGACGCCGAGTGTTAGCGTCCTGCAGCTATTTTCTGGGCGAGAGAAGCCCGAGAAACAACTCCTCTGGAGAGGACTTTATTTTGTTTTGCCTTCGAGGATTCTGTGAGGAGTATCACAACCCTGGTGTACATTTACTTCCTGACTCTTCCGTTTTGGGAAAAGTTCGTGACTGTGTTAAACACCTTCATTGCTTCAGTGGAATCATTCCATATACAAGAGATATCTAAGTATCCACTCTCCTTTTTTTGGTTCGTATGTTTTGTTTTACGTGGATACCTTTTGGGTGCCTTTCACACGTTGGTCAGGTAAGAGCCTTGCAGCACACTCAATACAGAAAGCTGAAACTCGTAATTTATTGTAGAATACTAAGCCGTGTGTTGTATGCTTGTGTTCTTCTCTCCCCTGCAGGCTGCGGATTCCTATTTTGTGTACCACGTCCGAGTACCCTGTCTTCACACTAGGAGACCTAAGGGTTTTAGGTCTCTCTCTTTTCTGGCGTCACCTCCCTTCCTGTGTGTGCTTGCTAACCGCAGGGGGCGTTGTGTCGTAGGAACAGAGTGGGACACTGTCTACACTTCTGAGGAGTCGGTTTCTGCCCGGAATCTGGTGACCGTCCGACAACAGGAGCTGAATCTGGTGTCCGGGCCCTTTTGAGGCCTAGAAACGGGGACTTTTACTGAATTAACGTGCACACGGTGAAATGTGGCAACATAGGTTTACATAGGCCTAATACTCGTAGCTTTCACGAGAACTGGAAACTGACATACTAGAGTTGGACACAACTGTAATTGCGTCTTTAATCGATCATAAGGGAATACATATGCATATCGATCATGCACATATAACATAGGATGGGGAACACGTAGGGACACAGAACATGGCAAAATTTACTTTTCCACACCTGACACTTGGGCTATTGCTTTGTTGTTACTGCATGCAGCCTTCAAGCTCTTCTGTTATGTTACACTGTGTAATTGCACCAGATTTGTATTTTAGGATTGGTGAAATGAGTGACTGAACCCACAGGACTAGCTTTGGTTGTCCTCTACCATTCTGAGTGACTGCATATGAGTAGTACACATGGAGGTCACCCGTAGACCACCAACCCTGTGGGAGTTATGGAGTGGACAAGTAGGCCACCAACCCTGTGGTAGTTATGGAGTGGCCAAGGAGGTCACCAACCCTGTGGGAGTTGTGGAGTGGCCAAGGAGGCCACCAACCCTGTGGTAGTTATGGAGTGGCCAAGGAGGCCACCAACCCTGTTGGAGTTGTGGAGTGGCCAAGGAGGCCACCAACCCTGTGGGAGTTGAGGAGTGGCCAAGGAGGCCTCCAACCCTGTGGGAGTTGAGGAGTGGCCAAGGAGGCCTCCAACCCTGTGGGAGTTGAGGAGTGGCCAAGGAGGCCTCCAACCCTGTGGGAGTTGAGGAGTGGCCAAGGAGGCCACCAACCCTGTGGGAGTTGAGGAGTGGCCAAGTAGGCCACCAACCCTGTGGGAGTTATGGAGTGGCCAAGGAGGTCACCAACCCTGTGGGAGTTGAGGAGTGGCCAAGTAGGCCACCAACCCTGTGGGAGTTATGGAATGGCCAAGGAGGCCACCAACCCTGTGGGAGTTGAGGAGTGGCCAAGGAGGTCACCAACCCTGTGGGAGTTGAGGAATGGCCAAGGAGGCCACCAACCCTGTGGGAGTTGAGGAGTGGCCAAGGAGGCCTCCAACCCTGTGGGAGTTGAGGAGTGGCCAAGGAGGTCACCAACCCTGTGGGAGTTGAGGAGTGGCCAAGTAGGCCACCAACCCTGTGGGAGTTATGGAGTGGCCAAGGAGGCCACCAACCCTCTGGTAGTTGAGGAGTGGCCAAGGAGGTCACCAACCCTGTGGGAGTTGTGGAGTGGCCAAGGAGGCCACCAACCCTGTGGTAGTTGAGGAGTGGCCAAGTAGGCCACCAACCCTGTAGGAGTTATGGAGTGGCCAAGGAGGTCACCAACCCTGTGGTAGTTGAGGAGTGGCCAAGTAGGCCACCAACCCTGTGGGAGTTATGGAGTGGCCAAGGAGGCCACCAACCCTGTGGTAGTTGAGGAGTGGCCAAGTAGGCTACCAACCCTGTGGGAGTTATGGAATGGCCAAGGAGGCCACCAACCCTGTGGGAGTTGAGGAGTGGCCAAGGAGGTCACCAACCCTGTGGGAGTTGAGGAATGGCCAAGGAGGCCACCAACCCTGTGGGAGTTGAGGAGTGGCCAAGGAGGCCTCCAACCCTGTGGGAGTTGAGGAGTGGCCAAGGAGGTCACCAACCCTGTGGGAGTTGAGGAGTGGCCAAGTAGGCCACCAACCCTGTGGGAGTTATGGAGTGGCCAAGGAGGCCACCAACCCTCTGGTAGTTGAGGAGTGGCCAAGGAGGTCACCAACCCTGTGGGAGTTGTGGAGTGGCCAAGGAGGCCACCAACCCTGTGGTAGTTGAGGAGTGGCCAAGTAGGCCACCAACCCTGTGGGAGTTATGGAGTGGCCAAGGAGGTCACCAACCCTGTGGTAGTTGAGGAGTGGCCAAGTAGGCCACCAACCCTGTGGGAGTTATGGAGTGGCCAAGGAGGCCACCAACCCTGTGGTAGTTGAGGAGTGGCCAAGTAGGCCACCAACCCTGTGGGAGTTATGGAGTGGCCAAGGAGGCCACCAACCCTGTGGTAGTTGAGGAGTGGCCAAGTAGGCCACCAACCCTGTGGGAGTTATGGAGTGGCCAAGGAGGCCACCAACCCTGTGGGAGTTATGGAGTGGCCAAGGAGGCCTCCAGCCTAGTCAGGCAGCTCCTATTGATTGTCCTAGGTGGATTCTGTTCCCTTCCCTGGTGGTCGGCCGGGTCCTAGCCTCGGTGGTGGTCCTAGGTCAAACATCTCGAGAACCCCAAAGCCTCTGACAGGCCCTGGAGAAGGGAGTTGGGCTCCTACCCTGAAGCTCATCATAAAGAGACTAAGGCCTAGGGGAGGGGTGTCTTTGGGGAAAAAGTTTGTCCAAGTTTCCATACCTTGAAATGACAGGCGTGGTACTCAGGTGCTTCTGGATGTGTGTGGTGCCACCAGTGTATTCCTGACATTTCAGTTATAACACCTGAGGCTTTGTGAACAGCGTATGTACGCATGGTTGTATGTATGTGATATTTCAAAAGGCAGCTGGTATTGCCTCTCCCTCACGCGCCCTGTCCACATTTAAAAAGCACCCAGCGTCCAGGCACCTTTCTCAATCCTCTCTGAGCACCCCCCTGCCTTCACTCCCCTTCCACCGGTGCAATAAAAACCTGGGGGCAGATTTACAAGCCCCTTGCGTCACTTTTAACATGGGAAAAGTGACGCAAAAGTGGCGCAAGGGGCTTTTAAATCTGACCCTGGTGTCCTGCCCCCTCCCCCCATCCTTGGCAGCAGTCTCTGGCCGCCGTAACCCCAAATGGAAGAATGTCCTGCCAACTTGTCTTCTGCACCCCCACGCCCTAGCTAGTGCCAGGCTGTCGGGGAGCCCTCTCGGCTGACGTCAGCACAGACAAGGGCTTCCAATACCCACACCAGGCACTGGTGCAGGCCCTCGGCTCACTCTGGTCTGGAGGGACCCGGAGAGGAGGCTGAACAGCGACCACCAGAGCCCTGCTTCAGGAGCTGCTGCTTCACTGCTCTGACGCCGGAGGGGTGAAAAAACAAAGTTTGTTTATTCACTGTCCTGATGTCAGATCAGTGAATATTCAGGGGCCACATGTATCAAAAATCCATTTTGCATTCCTTAAATAGCGAATTTTAGGTAAGAATTATTTATGGAATACAAAATGGTCTGTAAGAAAATAGGGATTCCCTGATAGCGATTCCTAAAGATTCGCATTCGCAATTAGGGAATCGCTATTAGGACATACTACTCTATTCATCCCTATGGGCCTATAGGAGCGAATGGTTTTGCATTACCTAATTTTGCCATTACATATTTGCTATTCACAAATAAGGCAATGCACTACCAAGGGTTCCCGGGGGCCACGGCCCCTGAAGCTCCCCAATAAATTTGCACATGGTTAGCATTGACTTGGAGTTGATGGTAATAGCATTTAGGAAATACTTGGTACATGTGCTAGGAAAGGCTATTTTGCATTCGCAAACGGGTGAAATTACTGATTTGTACCATTTGCAAATGCAAAATTGATGATACATGTAGCCCCAGGTTTTGAAACCAGTACCTCTGAAAGTGAGTCAAGGACAACAATAATAACAGGCAAGAGTTAGGGCCACGTGTATGGCCGTTAGGGTTTGAGGCTTGCAAAACCTGATGTATCTCAGACACTGTTTGCGATTCCCAAATGGGTCGCAAAGGACCTGCCTCATTAATATTCATAAGTAGGTCACAATTTGTGACCCATTGGGAATGGCTGGCACTCACAGGGATGGTGACCTGCTGGGCTCAGCAGACCGCCATGTCTGTGACTGCTTTTTAAATAAAGCAGTTAATTTTTTTTTAATGCAGCACATGTTCCTTAAAGGAAAGTGGGATGCATTTCAGAAATGAAAAGTTTTCTTTTTGATTTGTTACATTGGGCAGTGGTCTGTGGTACCAGTACCTGCTCTGAAAAAATGTTGGTGCCCACATTGGAATTGGAAAAGGGGAAAGGGTTCCTTGGTGGTAATCTGCGAATGTTGAGCAGACACATTCCTAGTCACAAAACATTCTTTCAAACAAGTGTGACTGGCTATTAGGAAGGGGTGCCTTTACAAACCCCTTCCTAATAGCGACTCGCAAACCCTATTTTGCGAGTTGGTGATAGGTTAGCGACTCACAAAATAGGGTTGGCACATAGGAAAATGTATTTTACCGGTCGTAAATGACCATATGGACTGTTTGTGACCAGTAAAATGCATTGTACATCTGGCCCTTAGAGTCTTATCAGAAACAGAACCTTTTGTGTGTTTGAACATAAGCGAAGCAGAGCTCCGAGTGACTACTGACATCAGTAACAGAGCTTTGAGCAAGTCTGGGTTTAATCAAAACCAGAACTCACACAGGCTAGGTGATCTCGAGGCTAGGTGATCTCGAGGCTAGGTGATCTCGAGGCTAGGTGATCTCGAGGCTAGGTGATCTCGAGGCTAGGTGATCTCGAGGCTAGGTGATCTTGAGGCTAGGTGATCTCACAAACAGAGCACCCAATGAGTCAGGTAAGAGATCCCCAGGGCTTCCCAGAAGTGTTATCACTAGACTGGTGAATGAGTCTCTGCGTTATCTTAAGCAGGTTTCTTTGTGGTCTGGGTAATATCAAAAGGAGACTTTTGAAGGAAACTAGATATTATTAAAATATATCCTGAGTATGTCTGCATAATCAAGAGCACAACCGTAAGGATCTGGGGGCCCGATTCACAGAACTAACTTAAGACAAAGTCCTAAACTTACTACCATTTCGGCATTCACAGAAGGCACTTACTAATTTTGATATTCACAGAAGGCACTTACTCATTTCGGTATTCACAGAAGTTAGGAGTCCTAACTTTAGAACTCCTAAACTGAGAAAAATCCTAACTTTAAGACTTTCGGTATTCACAGAAGGCATTTAGGAGTCCTAAAGTTAGGAGCCCTAACTTTACGACTCCTAAACTAAGAAAAATCCTAACTTTAAGACTTTCGGTGTTCTCAGAAGGCATTTAGGAGTCCTAAAGTTAGGACTCCTACTTTCTGTGAATACCGAAATGAGTAAGTGCCTTCTGTGAATACCAAAATGAGTAGTAAGTGTAGGATTTTGTCTTAAGTTAGTTCTGTGAATCGGGCCCTGTGTGTTATCAAGTGAAGATCCTTGAGGGGTTTTGGGTAATACTGAGAGCAGAGCTCTGAGTGAGCTTCACCTAATCAAAGGCAGAGCTGTGAGGGATTCGAGCATGCATGCCAACTTTTTACATTTTACAAATGGAAAGTGGGAGATTTAAAAAAATCTGGGAAATATGTTTTCCCCATTGACATACTTTAAAGCAGAGACAATTCTGGGTGGGTGGCACTCGCAGCGACAGGAGGCAGGGCCTTCTGCCTGGGCTTACACAGAAGAAACAAAAAGGCAGACTCCAGCAGCAATACCTGGTCTAGCGAATTCTTGCAGAACACTCAACTGAAGATTTACTGCAAGCTGCCTCAGAAAAAAAATATTTAAAGCAACCGAACATTGAGAAGTTGATTCATGTTGATGCAAGTAAAAGAATCCTATGAGGAAGTGTCCTTCTGAGGGAGAAGCCCACATACTTACCTTGTGAGTGAGAAGCCTGTGTCTCATTATCACGCACTTATCTAGTGACAGAGAAGACTGTTTCGTTCACATACGGTGTTATGGAAGAAATTAAAAGTGAAGAAACAGCGCAATTACAAGTAGAGAGCGTCACATAGCTATAGGTGTCGAAAGAACAGTGCAGGCCTCGTCTCTGTGCTGATGAGAGAGAGGTGAAGAGTTCATTTGAAAATAAAACGTATGACCTGCAAGGTTGTAGTTAAAGGAACCCTGTGTTTGGCAAGCTTGAAGGAATTTATGGCCTTAGCACACAGGCTGTTGGCCCAGCTAAGTAAGAACATGATTGAAGAATAGAAGCAGGAGATTGAATTAGCCAAAGGGCACACAGAATCTGATAAGCAGTCTTGGGAGCAGAATGATACAGCACGCACACAAATACAGATACATTCAAGAGTAGAGAATGGTCACTTTGATAAGCATTGTTAGAACTGCAACAAATGATGAGTAGAGAATTAGGTTAAAGTTCAGGGTCACATATGGCATGATGTTTTTCCACAACTGAAGTGATTCATTATTTAAAGCTTTGTAATAAAGTATTCTCTGATGCCATATAAAGGTAGCTAACTGTGAACCAGCAGATTGAGACCGGCTGTTTACCTGCATGGACATTGCATATGTCCCTCTTGCAACAATAAAGAGCTGTGTTTACATTCCCAGGAGAAGTCTGCCTTTTTAAAAAAATGTTTAAGTTACCCTGCAGCATTTGGTGAGTTAGAATTGGAGTACCTCTTTCCCTCAACTGACTTGTGCCATCGGAATAAGGCCTACCCCGGCTGCACAGATCAATGCGCATCTTTGCCAAGGTGAGCAGACACCGTGTTCTCTAAAGTTCTGCTTGGATGTATGTCATCACAAAGCATGCTTTTACTATGCATGCCTTTACAACGCAGGTTTTACAACGCAAGTCGTTACAATGACTTGCGTTGGGGGTGCTGGATAGTGAATAGTTTAATTTACTATTCCAACTCCAGTCCCCGTGGATAGTAGGGAAGGTTTTGGATAGTAAATTAAACTATTCCCTATCCTACAGCGCCCTCCAGCGTAAGTCGTTGTAATGACTTGCGTTGTAAATCCTGCGTTGCAATGGTAGTGCGTCGAAAAAGTTGCGTTGTGATGGATGTTTCCCGTTCTGCTTATTCACAGGGGAGGGGTGGATTACGGGTATTTACGTCATTTAAAGGTGAGGACAATTCTGCATTTGTTGCATGTTTTTGTCTATATTTTACGACTTGTCTCTTTTGGCAATGATAAACGCAGAAGTAGATATAGGAGATATAAGGGAATCACATGCAAAATTGTGTATATTTGTTGCACTAAATCAAGAAATGTGCAGCATAGTCGGTTAACGTGTTTTTCCCAATATAACTTGGAAGTGGTCAATGTGCTTAATTCGAAGCTGGGTTGCCAATATGTGTTCCAATATTTGACATAGAGGGACAGCTGAAAGGCTGATGTCACTAAACTGCACCTCCAAGTATGATCTGAACACTCGAATTACCATCCTGGACCTAATGTCCATAAGTTATGCCATGGTCTATGAGACGCATGGTTTGAGGCTTATCCTCTCTGAGCGCAGAGGGGAGTGGCCAAAGGTTGCCGGCTGCATTTACCGTTTAGAGTTAGAATAATGGTGATTTACATTTAGAAGTAGTTGTGAAGTGTTCATATTTTTAAATATGTTGTTGGCGAATGCATGTGTGTGTGCGTGTGAATGGAAAAAGTGGCCACAGAGTGATGATGTTGTGTGATGTTGTTTTATAATGTTGTATCATGATACTGTAATGTATAATGTTTAATATATGATTGCTAAGATACAATTGATAGATCATCTTGTTTATGAGGACTAGTTTAAAGTTTTAAAGAAGTAGTAATATTTGCCATATATATAACATTTAAGTTGTATAAATGGTTAGAAGTACGAGTGATTATGGAGACTCCCTTAGAGCACACGCAAAAGACCTTTCCAGGAGATCAGAGAAAATTACACATATATTGCTAACTTAACCTCCTACGCTGACGACACTCAGCTGGTACTAGCAGTACACAAGGACGGGAAGCAGTTGCGGCCAGATTCCAGGAGGGAATGCTAGCTATAAACTCCTGGATGACGAGGAACTGTTTAAAACAAAATTCCGATAAGACGGAGGTAATGACCTTCGGCAACCTCTCTCCAGGGTGGTCCCCTACCTGGTGGCCCAACGAAATGGGCCCCCCACCACAACCCGTCACCAAGGTCAGAAATCTTGGGGTCCTGTTCGACGATAAGCTCCTTTTCAATCACCACGCAAATGCTGTTGTCTCCTCCTCTTTTTTTACCCTAAGAAAAATTAAGAAACTACTCCCATATCTCCCAGCCTCTGCCGGCAAAACTCTGATCCCTACCTTAATCTTTTCTAAAACTGACTATTGCAACGCCCTCTTGCTTAATGCCCAAGAAAAGGTCCTTAACAAGCGCCAGTTGGTGCAGAACCCCACGGCAAGAATTCTACTTGGCATCCCCAAGTTTAAATCCATCACACCGTTCATTCGCCAACTTCACTGGCTGCCCATCAGAAGCCGGACCAAATTCAAAGCATTATGCATTGCTTACAAAGCTATCAACAACTCAGGACCTCAGTTCTTAAAAAAGGCCTTCAGCCTATACACACCCATCAGATCGCTACGCTCTTCCTCAGCATACCTCCTACCTGTCCAACGAACCAAGAAAGCCTCCCGGGGAGACAGGAGCTTCCAAGTCTCCACAGCCAGACTCTGGAACTCCCTCCCGCTCCTCATTAAAACCAGTCCCACCCTCACCTCCTTTAGGAAACAACTAAAAACTTGGCTGTATAACCAATAACCTCCCTCGGCAGCGTCTCCCTGTCTGATTCTAAATCTGTAAGCGTCGAGACACCCCAGGGTATTTGCGTGCTGTACAAATCGCCCAAACATAAACATAAACATAAACATAATGGTTTAAAGCCACTCAGAAACATACGTATCCCTGGTCATAGGAAGGAACATTTGCTGATAAAATATTGTTACGCAGAAGTAAATATGCAGGAGCCAAACTGGAGAAGCGAGACACCACCTTAGCTTTATGGTGAATCTTTTGTAAGAAGTCTAAGGACTCCCCAAGAGTTGATACCCTAGGAACCCTGTCTGCTACCTCCACCTCCATATGACCCTATGAGGACTTCTCGAAAGGTACCTTGACGTTTATCCACTGACGCAGAGACAGGAAGCTGCAGTGGGATTTGAGAATCCTAAAGTAGAGAGCCCTTCACAATCCCCAAAAGTAATCCCTAATGTTGTCCCATAGCTGTCAAAACCAAGACACATGAGAACTCACAGACAGCTTGTAAGGGGGGTGGTGACTCACAGTTTTCAGAACAACTGGAAGCACAATTTACACTCCACTTAGATCCAGTCTCTCCTCTTGGGGGAGAGCGGTGACGAGCAGGGTCCAGGTGACAGTGATGACCAATCGCATGTTTCATCAGCAACATTGCATTTGTTGCAGAGCAGAGACACAGCAGGAAGGGTAGTTAAAGAGCAGATGACTCCTCCACAGCGCAGAGATGCAGGTGATGCAAGATGGAATGATTAAGGAGATAGGGTTGTTAGTAAGGTGCGATCGCCAGTATCCCAAGGAAGAGATGGGTATCCCAAAAGGACTGAAGGTAGTTTGCTACAGTGGCAGAGGGAGAAGGGTAACATAATAGCTTCACCAGAAAGCGTTTAACCCCTACCATGCTCGTGACGGAACCGTTCCGTCACGCACCTCGGGTGGGCTGTGCTCGTGACGGAGCGGTTCCGTCACGGCCCGCTCGGTGTGCCTGCGCGGCGCGTTCTATTGAGCGGGCGGGGCTGTGACAGAACCGCTCCATCACAAGCACAGCCCACCCGAGGCTCGTGACGGAGCGGTTCCGTCACGAGCATGCGCGGCCCCCCTTCACCCCTAGCGCTGCGGCAGAATTGCCGCCGCAGCGAAGGGGTTAAGAATGGCTATTACAACGCGAGGGTAGGACAGATGCAAGGGAAGTAAGGAAAGATGAGTATTAAGGTAACCTTTCAGGACAGATTCATTGAAGCTTTGGGTGGATGACAAATAAACTAGAGTCCAAACATAGGCGTGTGGAGAACATGGGTGAAATTATTCAATCCCTAAAGACAAGGCACTCTACTTATCATATTAGCACTATGGGATTGACTAATTGCATGTTCTCTAAAGCTAGGAAACCCAGAGCAACAGAGCTTGAGTAGTTGCGGTTTCAGGGAACACATCGCCAGCCAGACCCCAGGATGGGATCTTGTGAGGCTATGGGAGGGTTGACACTACATGACAGACAGGGCCGGACTGGGAAACAAAACCGGCCCCGGCAAAGTGCTCGGCCGGCACCCCCTCCCCACTCGGGGGGGTTGTGGGTGCCGCCGAGCTCTTTGACGGGGCCGGTTTGCGGACGATTTTGCCCTGTAACAAAAACGGCCCCCAGGGGCCCAAAACCGGCCCCCACCCGTGCGGCGCACTGGGGGATTGCCCGGTGCCCACTATGGCCAGTCTGGGCCTGATGACAGACCAGCGCAGCAGATGAGTGAACAATCAGTTTTGCGCAGCACAGAGTTCTCCCCCCGTGAGATAGCTGCTGTGGGATAAAACAGCTGGTATAGTGTTCTGCCCTATGTGGATAATTTGGAAGACTAGACTGAAGGTTTGGCCCCACAGATCAGCCTATGGCCACAGGAAGGGTCCTTTGGTCTATGTGATAATGCAAGCACTGGGGATTGCATTCTTTATTGTGAGGGAAATCCAGATGGGATTCTCTGTACATGCGGAAATGTTTGTGCATGTGGCAAAAATATGCCAGACAGCACAATCCCCAACACTTTGCCATTCCCGTATATCTGAAGCCCCTCTTGTGCAAGGGACGTGGGGCACCTCATTATGGGGCATATTTTCAATGCCCCTGCAGCACTTTTACGCCACTGAAGCGTCACTTATGTGACACTCCGGAGGCGCAGGGTGCAGTGTGTCGGCCATTAGTTTGAAGGCCACGCAAAGCCACCCTGCGCGGCTTTTCATGGCCTTCTAAATATGGAGTGTGGCGATGCCTTACTCTGCTTGGAAGGGTCGATCCATGGGTGATGCTGTGGGTGTTTCCACGCAACGCCCATGGTTTTTGACACTGCCTCATATTTACAACATAGCGTGAATCTGGGGCAGCATCAAAACTAACGCCTTCCCAAAACGGATGTATGTCATTAAAACGCATGCTTTCACAACGCATGCCTTTACCACGGTATGTTACCTTTATAACGCAACTTTTACAACGCACTACCATTACAACGAAAATTTTACAACGCAAAAACCATTACAACGCATGTATTTACAACGCATGTTTTTACAACGTAGGTACCTTTACAACGCATACCATTACAACGTAAGTATTGGTAAGTATATAATTATATTTCAAACTCCTCATCCACGCACACAAAGCGCTACACAACACCGGACCAACATACCTCAACAACCGACTCAGCTTCCACACCCCCACCCGCAACCTCCGCTCTGCCACCCTCGCCCTCGCCACAGTTCCTCGTATCCGGAAAACCACAGCCGGCGGCAGATCCTTCTCCTACCTCACCGCCAAGACCTGGAACGCTCTCCTTACCAGCCTACGACAGACCCAGGACCTGCTGGCCTTCAGAAGACTTCTCAAGACCTGGCTCTTTGATCAGTGGCAGCCCCCCCCCCCCCGCGCCATGTGACCCTCGCGGGTGTGTAGCGCGCTCTACAAATGCTTGATTGATTGATTGATTGGTTGCTATGGGAATTCACAAGGGCATATCATCAAGCCCATTATCGCCGTTTTAGCGGCAGTTTCCTGCCGATAAAGCGGCAATAATTTTATCGCCTATTCTTGATGATATGCCCCGAAGTCTGTCAGGGTTAAGTTGAGATTGTCACTGCGTGTTTTTTGTGATTAAAGGCCGGCAGCGTAGAAATCACTGTTTAAGATTTGTTCAATTTATGAAAAATGCGGTTGACACTTGAAAAAGAAGGCTCACAGGGGTTATGTTATGTTATGTTAATTTTTTATTTATAGAGCGCTCGTACGCCCGCAGGCTTCATGGCGCTATTGAATCTTTAGAACACAACACAGCTTTGGGTACTTGAGCAGGAATAAATTATATCCTAGTTTAGTTGCAATAAGCTTGTCTAAAGAGCAGAGTTTTAAATGCCTGCCTAAAGTCAAGAAGATCCCCACTCTGTTTCAGGGTTAACGGCAGAGAGTTCCATAGGGAAGAGGTAGATAGTGGGAGCTACTGCCGCCCTGACGCTTTTTCCTGTATGCTGGGATCATCAGTAGCTCTTGTTGAGCGGATCGAAGGTTTCGTGGAGGGATGTATTTGCAAGCTAAATTCCGAATAAATTTCGGACCTTTGCCCTGCAAGGCTTTAAAAATGATGCAGCCTGCTTTGAAGCTGGCTCTCTGAGCCACTGGTAGCCAGTGGAGTTTTTCCAACCCTGATCTAATGGATTGCCATTTAGGTTGTTTAAAAATAAGCCTGGCTGCCTGATTTTGGGCGTATTGCAGTCTCTTCAACTGCCCTACTGGGAGGCCAAGATACAGGCTATTGGAGAAGTCAATCCGTGATAAAATTAAAGCAGCAATTGCCTGAATCAAGGCAGAGTGAGTTAGAAATTGAGATATTTTCTTTATCTTTCTCAATTGAAAGAAACACATTGAAACTACCGTCCCTATATGAACTTTTAGTGAGAGATCCTCACTGAGGGTCACCCCTAAACTCTTAACTGTGTGGGACTTAATCGGTGGAGTACCCGTGTTAGGTGGCCAGAAATGGGGACCCCAACTAATTTCACTCTTCCCGGGCAGGATTAGTTCCGTCTTGCCCGGGTTGAGTTTGAGATAGTTTAAATTCATCCATTTCTGGATATGAGACATGGTGTCCTGAAAGTCTGCCACAGCATTAGAGGAGTCTAATGCAAAGACCAATTGCAGGTCATCTGCATAATTGAAGATTGTGACTTTATGGTTTTTCAGGGAGTACAGTAGAGGACGTAAGTATAAATTAAAAAGGAGTGGGGAAAGGGATGATCCCTGAGGGACACCACAGGTGGAAACAATTTTTGGAGCTGTAAATGACCCTAATCTGACTGACTGAGTACGTTCTGAAATGAAAGACTCTAGCCAGCTCAGAGCCGTGCCCCTGATGCCGGCTTGCTCGACACGGTTGACAAGAATGGTGTGGTCAACCGTGTCGAACGCAGCCGACAAATCAAGGAGCACCAGAGCCTGATGGACCTCTCTGTCTGCGTTGGATCTCAAGGTATTCTGGACCGCTAATATCACTGTCTCGGTAGAGTGGCCTGGACGGAAGCCTGCCTGATTCGGTTCTAAATATTCAGTGGATTCAATAAAACTCGAGACACAGTTGGATACATGAGCCTCCAAAATGTTGGACAGGTAGGGCAGCAAAGAAATTGGCCTGTAATTGGCAGGGTCATGTGGGTCCAAACCCGTTTTTTTATCAGAGGAATCAACAGGGCTTGTTTAAAACTGCTGGGTACTTTACCCTGGGCAAGTGAATCATTTAATAAAAAGAGGATGCTTTGCGGGATAGCAAGTCCTATTTCTTTAAAAATATGAGGGGGGCAGATGTCATCGGGGGAGCCCGATTTCACCCGGACCATGAGTTCCGAAAGAGTTTTTAGGTCAATAGGAGGGATGTTAACCAGTGCTTGGGGGTTGAGGAATATGTCATTTAATGGACTTAAAATAGGAGAGCTGGTGATATTTTGTTTAATATTGATAATTTTATCCTGAAAGAAGTCATTCAGTGTATCACACAGTTTTTGAGTCGGGGTGATAGGAAGAGTTGTCCTATCATCGTTGCAGAGATCATTTATGATTTCAAAGATCTGCTTAGATTTATTCGAGGAGTTTAAGATTTTTGCAGAAAAGAAGTCGGTTTTATGTTTTAAAAGCGTTTTTTGATATTGTTTCCTTGCTAGGCAGTAAATTTCCTTGTCCTCTAATAGGTAGTTTGCTCTCCATTTCCTTTCTTTCTGTCTGATGCTAAGTTTTAGTTGTTTCAGTTCTGGAGTAAACCATTTGTGAGCTTCCTTCCCACGTGATGTAGGGAAATTTACTAAGGGGGCATGTAAATTAGCCGCTAGGCATAGCCACTGTGAAAGCGCCTTGTCGCTAGATTCTATATCCGTGTCCTGGAGGGGAAGGGAGGTGGTTAGAGTATTAAGAAAGGCAGGTAAGTCCGCCGACCTCCATTTCCGAATTTGTCTGCCAACTTGTGGCCTTGGTTTAATCGACCCTTCTAAAACAAGAGAAAATTGAATTAAAAAATGATCTGACCAACTGCAAGGACATAAAGTAAGCGACTTCAAAGGAAGGTTAAGTGTCCAGATTTGGTCTAGGCTGTGGCCTTTCTGATGGGTAGGGACATGGATATGCTGTATTAAATTAAGATCCGTGAGTAAATCATTAAGTTCTGGGGTGTGGAAAACAGATGTTTGAGCCTGTCAAGCGTTAGATAAAAAGAGATGCCAACATGCAGGTAGCAAAACCAGGGCTGTTACGGCCATACACATGTTGAGAGTGCCATGTTATGTATGCGATCAGTGTTATTTCAGTAGGGTGAGAGGGTTAATCCCATTCGAGTACTGATTTGTGCTTAAGTAGGTCCATTTGCTTGATCACCAGTGGGGCAGCTCCAGGAAATCAGCTGGGAGGGGGCTGCATGGGCTTTGCTCGCGGTCATAGGTGCAGCAGAGGAGACGTTAATTTGCACACACTGATTCCTGAAATAGAGAGGCCTGGTGTAAGGGGTGCTGTTGAGTCCTGTCAGTAACTCACAGGCCAGATGAGGAACCCACTGTGACAGCAGCATTCAATAACAAGAGGTATCCACTCCTCATAGAAACAGAAACAACTGAATCCTGTATGAGGGAGGGAGGCCTTCCAATATCTAATAGATCAATGGACACAATGATCTCTGGGGCAGAAATTAGGGTTTTATTTCCTAAACCAGTGGATGCAGAAGTAGGAGGGAGGCACATTGATGGCTGCAGCTGTTGTTTCCAGCTGCCCCAGCTCGTTTATTGTAAGAGAGATCTTATGGTCCAAATTAAATATAAGTATTGATTTTGAAGCTGATGGTACTATGATTTGTTCCACCCCTGGAATTCCACCTTCCAGGTTAATGGCATTAACAGCAGACTGCTCCACTAGAGATCAAATCAGAGCACAACCTGCTGAAAGGAGGCCTTTCCCACAGCAGTGCCTACAATCACAGCAAAGACACCAGAGTGACTGGGAAGGGAGGGTCAGCTGCCTAAAGAATTATGTTTCCAGTGACAAGGGCACGATTCTTGGATGCCTGAGACTGAGTTAATATTACAAATAAAGGCCTTAGAGGAAACACCTACTGATGGGATTCTGATAGACGGTGATCAATACCATGTTTTATGGGCATGTGTTATATTAATAAAGCCAGGAAAAATGGTTAGAGAGATATTGGCAAGAAAACAGTAGTAGTCTTTCAGGATGACACACCGTTGAGAACAGTGATGGAAGTAAGGACGCCCACACCAGGTAGAGCTTCTGATTCTGTTAGGGAAACAGATATTTACCAAATACCAGGCACCTTGTGGACTAAGGGTCCCATGAGGTGGGCTTTATTTGTACTGCTACACCGATCAGAATTACATTTTTATAAATACATTCTTTCTTTCTTGATAGTAGAATGACTCCTGGCCTCTTGAGTTTATACAACGCCGCGTTTTGATCTTCTTCTTGGGCCTGATACATTATTGAAGGACTTTTACAGGGCTGGTGAAATGTTTATGTAGGACACTAAGGGCCAGATGTAGAAGCCCCAATACCGGTCCCGGCCGGTATTAGGGTTCTCTGATGTAGGGGGCCTATATTTTACCGATTCTGTAAATTTACCGAATCGGTACATTTACAGAATTGGTAAAATACTGAATCGGTATATTTACCGATTCGGTAAATCCATATGTTGATGACACTCCTAAGAGTGCCACAGGCCCTTAAGCGTCGGTATTTTACCACCCAATCTTATTGGGTGGTAAAATACCGAATTCAGGTGTGCATGCACACCTGTGCCATGTGACACACAGACATGCCCCTAGGGCATGTATGTGTGCCACATGTCACACAAACCTGTACTTGGGGTGCTAGAGGGTGTCAAAGTGACACCCCCTGCACCCTTGCAGGATTCGGTATTTACCGATTCGGTAAATACAGAATCGGTATTTCCCATTGATTCCTATGGGCTTCAAGGCCCATAGGAATCAATGGGCAATACCGATTCGGTATTTACCGAATCGGTAAATACCGAATGTTACAGATTCGGTAATTCAAAATAAAAAATTACCTACATCTCCCTCCTTCTAATTTACCGATTCATAAATACCGAATCTGTAAAATTCGATATTTACGAGTCGGTAAATTAGAATTACCTACATCTAGCCCCACGTATGAAAAGAAAAACACAGAGTGGATAAGCATGTAATTCTCTTCAATATTGGAAAAAAGCATGTGTGTTATAGGGATAGGCCTGGTTCCTAGTGATCCAGAGGATTAGCTTCTCTATACAGGAGAATTATTGCACACATTGGTTTCACGTTGTTCATCTAATGTATTCCTTTTTTATCACGTACGGAAAGGGTCATACCCTGATATTTGAGACTGCTTATTTGTCAACAGAGGAAAAATGTTTCTTCATGTAGTGATTCCCATTCTATAAAGGGGATTAATGAGGAATTATTAGTGTCTCAATGCCTCTCTACATGCAACTGTGATCAGTGAACATGGCGCGTGCCATGTGGTGGACATAGTACAGTCACATACCCATGACCTTAGCGTGTGCCAGAAATTTAACAACATCCAGGAAGTACAATAAGTGAAATCAGGCAGAACCAAATTTACTTTGGTGCCACCTCATATGTACCAGGAGGGAATTCCAAGTGACGTCGTGCCAGTTGTTCAAATGCACAAAGCTCGTCTTGGGTTGTATTCGAGTCGGCGGTGCTTCAGTGTGGGTGAACAGATTAAAATGCATAAGCCTCTTCCAGCTTTTTGCAGCATGGACTAGATCTAAAGTGGATATGTGGGTGCTGTCACAATGACAAATTATGTTTTGTTTGTCCAAGATAAGGACCCACTGAATTCCACGACTCTCTGAAGATTAGATAATATGGAATTAAAATCTCTAGAGGGTGCTGAAAGACATGGGGTGACCTGTGGCCCCAGTACATGCCAACCCTTGCGTATAAAGTTACCTTAAATGACAAGGTAAGTAAAGCCACCCTGGGAACACACAAACTTTGTTCTCTGGATCAGCCGATGAAAATGATCCATAGACTTGCCACTTGGATGCAACTTTAGTTCAAATTCCAAGCCTGAGAACTGTGCGACCAAGTGAGGGACTGAATATAGATGAGACGTAACTTACATTCCCCAGATACGAGCTGGTGTTCAGCCAACAAGATTCGTTCAATAAAGAATCCAGGCTCACAATTCACTTATCCACTATCCACTTCGGAGTTCCCACCGACCCCTACCCCCACCACGACTTCAACCTTGGACACAAAGAAATCAGACCCCCACTTATCAGTATCATCAGCGCAGCATTCAGTTCCACCACCTTCCCGGAAACCTGGAAGCACATCGAAGTCAAACCCCATCAGGTATTTCCTATAAATCTATATAGGATCTGCATGTTTACACAACATAAGCTATGGGATTGGTGTCCAGACTGATTCCAGGCACCCCCAAAGGATACGTTTGCCTGTAAACCAGCTAGCTCACAGTGCTACTATAAATCCCCCAACCTTAAGGAGAGTGAATAGTTTCTGGCAAATATTGAATACGACAACCCTGACCCCTCAGGGGCCGTGGAAACAGTACAGCACTTTTAACTCAGTCACTCGTGCTCACTTAGTCTCAGAGAGATACACAGGATAAACAATGGGGACGTTTTCAATCATGATTTATTGAACCAGCGCGTTGGAAAACGAGGCAGCATCAGTGAGGCCTGCACAAATAACATGTCACATTTGTCCTTCACTGGGAACCAAACAACCCAGTGTAGTGCCTGACTCTCAGAGGGTAGCGTCGCAGAGCAGTCTGAGGCTTACTCAAGGGAGGTGGTGTGGGCTAGTAATCGCCATTTGCAGGTGTGCAGTAATAACACTCAATAATTGATTGTCCAGTCTGTACTTTGCTTTATAAAAGTAAGAGTACATTTATTAAACACACACACTACTCAATACTATACACCAATTTACAAATATACATAAGCTGTTGGAATTACTTTGTGATATTGCATAACATTTCCACCCCTCCCCCGGGGGGGGGGGGTGACGTCTAGCACCACCACTTCCTTGAATGCACATCATCTCGCCCCCTAATGCAATTAGTTGAACATAACCTGGGGCGTGGGCCCTGCACACTGGCACATCCCAGTGGCGACCCACTCCGTTACCTCAACAAGCATTAAGAAAGGGGACCCCTGCCTTGGTGACACATGACCCTGACTGAGCATTTCCTACTGACCGTAAAATATGCACCTCTACATATGTTAATACTGTTAAAAGGGGCAAGGGTGTTTAGCACAATAGATCTGAAGTCCGCATATCACCAGATTAGTTTAGATGAGGTGTCAAAGGATTTGACAGCATTTGTTAAACCTTTTGGCACGTACCGTTTTGTCAGACCCCTTTTGGCTTAGTTTCAGTGGCCTCAGTTTTTCAGAGGGCGTTGAAAAATGCACTTCCTGGTGTTAGAGTATATCCGGTTGATATATTGATATTTGGATTGGATAACAGGGAGCATTATATAAGACTTTTAGATGTGTTGAGTAGACTTGACAATTTTAGGTTAACTGTCAAAATTGATAAATGCAAGTTTAGAAGAAGTTCTATTGATTATGTAGGTCATACGATTTCGGAGGGTGGTTTTCGCCGAAGGAAAATTTGGTTATTGCTATACAGAAAATGCCTTCTCCTACAAATAAAGAAGAACTAATGAGTTTTTTAGGAATGGCAGAATATTACAGTAAATGTATTCAGGAATTTGCCTCATTATGTGTTCGTATGAGGGCATTGTTGCGTTAGGGATGTGAGTATGTTTGGGAAGAAAATTGTGAACACAAATTTTCTATTCTTAAGGAGAAGTTAAGCTCAGCACCTAAGTTGAGTAGTGTTGACCCAGAGAAGAAATCTATCTTGATAACCGATGCCAGCCTGAAAGGCCTGGGAGCTGTTCTTCTGCAAAGAGGGCAGGGTCATGAGGAGATTATACTGTTTTTGTCAAGAAGTTTGAGAGGTGCTGAGTTGCGATACTCAGTGGTAGAGAGAGAAGCTCTTGCTGTTTACTGGTCGATAAAGAAACTGAAAAATCTGTTGTGGGGAGGTGTGTTTGAAGTTAGAACCGATCAGCCGTTGTGTGAACTTTTTAAGAAAAGGGGCATTGATGCTGTCTCTAGTAGGATGACTAAATGGGTTGTAGCTCTACAAGATTATAATTACGACATAAAGTATTTACCTGGTGTGGAAAATAAAGTGGCAGATGCTTTATCTTGTCTAGTTCTTAGAGACGATGTGTATCCTGATGATGAGTGTGAACAGGATGAAGAAACGGTTTGCGCTATCGAGGGAAGCATCATAGACAAAGAGAGATGGGAATAAGCCTTGTATGCAGACATTGATTTATTAAAAGTTCTAGAGTGTGTCAATACAGGTTGGAAAGCCAAACCCAAAGGCGACGAACATTTGGAAACATTTTGGCATGTGAGAGATCAACTGTCAGAACAGAGTGGTTTACTTGTCAGGGGGGTGAGGCTTATTCCTCCAAGTTTGATTAAGGAAGAGCTTATTTCATTGGCACATGTTGGACATCAGGGAATTTCAAAGACAAAGGAAAGATTAAGATTGTTTTATTGGTGGCCTGGGATTGATTTACAGGTAGAACAAAAGATTAGGGATTGTGTACAATGTGCTTTGAGTGAGAGAGGGGCCAAACCTAAGGTGCAACCCATGGTCATTAGGGACCGTCCTGATGGTCCATGGAAGGAGGTTGGACTAGACATAGTTAGTCCTATCCATTCGTCTGGTACAGAGTGGTATATACTTGTACTTGTTGATTTCTTTTCAAGGTGGCCAGAAATAGCCATCACTCGAGGAATTGAAACTAAACATATTAAAGTGTTTTTGGAGAAGCTCATTGCAAGAGAGGGCAAACCCAACACCATTCTTACGGATAACGGTGTCCAATTGGTCTCCAGGGAAATGGAAGAGTTCTTATCTAGACATGGTATTAAGCACAAGAAATCTTCATTATATCACCCAGAGATCAATGGAATGGTTGAGAGGTTTATTCGTGTGCTCAAAGAAACCATTGAAATGGCAAAGTCTGCAGGTTTGTATTGGCGTACAGAAATTTGGAAAACAGCTGAGGTTTATAGGATGTCTCCCCATGCTGTCACCAAAAGAACCCCGTTTGAGCTGTTTAGAGGTAGGTGTGCCAACACTTTGGTTACAACTACTTGGGTGAATGACATGCAACCAGATCGGCATGTTAAAAATGAAAAGAGTGACTGGAAGTTGGCTGAGTCCAAGAGAATTGAAACTAGTAAAAGGCTTCATGACATTAAGAAATGTGTAAAGAAAACAGCGGTGAAAGTTGGAGATTATGTTCTCATAAAAAATCCCTGCAAGAAACGGTCGTCTGAAGCATTTTTAAAACCCATTCAGGTTATTAAGATTTTCAACAATGTCATCAAGACTGCCGACCACCATATTTGGAATTTGAACAGAGTGGTGGTGGTTAGGACAGACTTTGTTTGTGATTCTAACAAGTCTTCTAAGTGAGTTGGATCAAACCTCAAATGTTCCTCATGCCATTCGAAAGTCTTCGAGAGTATCTTATTCTCCGAGTTACTTAAAAGATTTTGTTAAATAGATGCATTTATCTTTTTCTACTTTCCTCTTTTGTCATAGTTATTTTTCATTCTTATTTGGTTGTAATTTTATTTGAGTATGTTTATTTTGGTTGTTTATAAAGAAATGAGATGTGTGACATCTTAAGGTTCTGCACCTGTTGCCAGGTGCTAGAGAATGTTATGATGTAAGTCTGATCTGAGATCAGTTAGAGCCTGGCTTGGATCTTTGTAACAGCCTGTTTGTGGATGGGATCCTTTTCCTGGAATAAACTTGGTTTCTACTTTAATACTGAGTCATTGGGTTCTTACAAACAGCCCAGCCCGAACTGTCAGGCCAGGTTCTCCCTGGACTGGAAACAAACATCCTAGGACCGGTTTCGCGCTTTCAGCCCTCATCAGCTAGGATAGCTTGACTCCAGTGGCATGGAGAGCACGGGACTCACGTCTGAGCATACCCGTCCCACTCGGGGTGACCAATGCACAATGGATGAAACCAAGATCTTTGTGTCTGGGGGTGAATGTTGGCATTGTTCAGCATTTCCGGCCATCATTTGTTACTTTTACCACATTAGATGCAACAAATTGGCTCGTTATAAAATACCTTGAATGTAGAATCAGAAGATCCGATTCGCCGCAGCCATAATCTCCTCCAAACGAGAACCAGTATACGAAGCTTTTTAGAACATAGCTCCCCTCATTGAATGAGCCCAAAAGATGGAGACATCAATAACAGCTTCAGACAACAACCGTTTAATGCGAAAAGTCCCTGAAGAGACAGGGTGGAGAGGTTTCTGCAAGGAAATTACCAATTAACCTGCCACATCATTACACAATTCACAAGTACAATCCTCGTAACATTTTAAGCATTTCGCAAAACACTATTTCTGATGATGTGGATGTTAGACCTGGCATCATTGGCATGAGTCTCCCTTCCATTTTTTTATGGATTGCCTCCTCTGTTTTGATATGTTTTTGCTGGATTTATGCTTTGGGCACTGTGCCACTGCTAATCAGTGCCACAGGGCAAGTGCTCCCTATGTTAAATTGATGTACTAATTGGTTGTTCCATGATTGGGTCATTTGATTTGCTGTCTGCCACTAGTACAGTGCACCAGGGGTGCCCAGGGCTTGTAGATCAAATGCTGCTGGTGGGCTTGCAGTACTGGTTGTGCCACCTACAGAAGCAGCTTGTAAAGTATGTCTCAGGCCTGCCATTGCAAGGCCTGCGTGCAGTCTGTGGCTGCCATGTTGACTTGGCAAGTGCACCCACTTACCAGTCCCTGAGCCATCCCTTTGCTTCATATTAGACACCCCTATGGTAGGCCCAAGGGCAGGGTGCATTGTAAGTATAAGGTAGGACAAGCCCTGATGTGTGTGGCATGTCCTAATAGTGAGTTGCAGCCATTTGCGATGTTCACTATTGAAGGCTACCTGTTCTCCATAGGCTAGAATGGGCAGTTAGATTATTACATTCTTATAATCCTAACTGACTCAGGGAACATGGTAGAAATTCGAATTTAGTATGCCTGAACTCAGAATAATAAAATACATATTTTAGTAAAGTTGGTTTTAATATTCTGTGTTTTAAAATACCACTTTTAGAAAGTAGGTATTTTCTTGCCCAACTGTCCAGGCCTGCCTCTGCTAGGTTGTGTATTCCTTGTCTGGGTTTGTGATTGACAGGGCTGGGGAATTCCAGGAGACAGGCTGAGGCAGCCCGATGGTGAATAGAGAGATCTGCATGTAGATGGGAGGGAGGAGTTGCACCTGGGACCTGAATAGGGCTGGGCCTTCCCTCTACAATGCTGGCTCTACCTCCTGTGGCTTGTCTGATGTCTCTGCCCTGCACTGTGAAAGGAGAGAAGGAATCTTGTCAACAAAGTGCTCCAGAGCTGTGCCTTCCCTCCCCTGTGGGGCGGCTGAAGTCTCTGCCCTGCACAGTGAATGGAAGGAAGGAGTCCTGGACCAGGCAGAGGCCTCTCTGCCTTCAGAAATCAAAGAGAAAAGTAGTATCAATATTGGGACCCAGTCCCAAGAACTTTAGATCACTTCTGGGAAGCAGAAACCTTTTGCCAAGGAGAAGAACCAAAGGAATCTGCAGGAGTTGGACTGTCCCTCTGCCAGTGTGCTGTTTGCTGGGTTGGCCTGCAGAGGATTCTACATTGCCAAGGAAAGGAGAAGGAACTTTTTAAGGACTTTCATCATTTTCAGAATATTCTCCAAGAGCTTGAAGTGTGCTTGCCTCCTGCTAAAGTCTCAGGGACAAATGACTTCACATCCAGCTCCCCCTGTGAATTTCCTTGCTGGGAATTCTCTCTATAAACATTTGCGTGTCGCTGGGAGCTGAAAGCGCGACCCATCGAGAGGAAGCGTGTCGCCGCCGCAGCTGAAATCATTGCATCGCCGGAGAAGCGCGCTGCCGCCGCATCTCCAAGGAAGCGTGTGTTCATCGAAGCTGCCTGCTGTCACATCACCGGAGAAGCGTGACACCATCAAGAGAGTCACAATTGCATCACCGGAGAAGCGTGTAGCAGGGCCTGTCGCGGCTCCAAAGTACAGAGTCATTGCAAGGCTGCCAGGGCGTCATCGCATCGTCATCGCATTGTTGCGCCATCTTCTCACATCGAACCAGGATCATCGCATCTTGCGCATTGCACGGGGTCAGCGGGCCGAGAACCTTCACATCACCTCCACACCGGTAAGGATCACGACGCATCCCGTACTCTGCGCAAACATTGAGGCAGGACGCAACCTTCCACCCGGATCACGGAACCGACGCATCTTTTGTGAGCCTTTTGTTTACTTTGTGTTATACGTACTTTGAGAACTTTGATGCATTTACCATCAACTTGAACTAAGCAACTTTAATCATCTTTAAGCCAACTTTAAGTATAGTATTGTGGATTTTTGTCGTTTGTGGTCTTGTGTTAAGTCTATATAAAAAATACTTATTTTTATAAAATCTGTGTTGTGTCCATCTGTAGTGTTTTCACTGTATTACTGTGTATGTTCACAAATGCTTAACACACTGCCTCTGAGATAAGCCTGACTGCTCGTGCCAAGCTACCAAGGGGGTGAGCAGGGGTTATTTAGGAGTGTAATCCACATATCCTGACTTAGAAGTAAGGGTCCCTATTTGGACAAAGGTGAATACTATTGCCAACTAGAGACTCCCAAATCTAACAGTGGAAAAGTAGGATGACTCACGGATCAGGAATTAGTTTTAGTACGCGGAGAAATTAAAAAGTGACTCACAAAGGAGTAAATACTGTACCTGCCATATCCAAAAGACCCATCTGCAGGAAATAGGCACAGCAACAGAGTTTCGCCAACAGCTGCTTACACGAAAGGCCTTCATTCGTGGGCCAATCTCTGAGAAAACAAACTACAATATCTACATCCCATACTATGGAATATCTGAATTTTTGGTTGATGAACCAACTGAATACCGCTCAACAGTTTGGAAACAAGGGGATGTTCTCCCACAGGTTTACCATCCAGATGAGGATGGCTGGCCGATATGGCAGAATGGATGTTATTAACTGTTCTATATGCCAGATCCTGTGTCAAAACCTTCAATAGAAATGTAACAATCGTATGGATACCGGATCCCAGGGGATCCACTTTTCGTTCACCACACCAACGAATCCATGTATGCCAAGCTGATTCATAGCCTTTGTGCGTAGAGGGAGCCCAAGATCGAGACAGGAAAAGCATTGCGTCCTGTGGAACTCCCGGCACTTGCCAGCGTCTCCGGAAAGTGTCCAGGCCATGAGGGACAACATCCCCTACTTCACTACCAGGTGTGGTACCCCATCGGATCGAGAAGAAGACCCGGACACGAGCACAGTTGCACCGGAGGTGCACACCACAGGATTAAGGTCACAGAAAACCACAACTGCGCCTTACAATTGGGAGTAATTAAAATGATCTCTGTTCCGTGACGGCCAACTTCCTGGTTATTTTTACAAAATCTTCTGTTTTCTCTACCTTAGTAACCCTACGAATCAACATTCGGCTCCCTTTCCACAGCCTCTTAAGCCCCGCCTATGCACCCTCCGCGTTGTATGTTGTATTTTAACATTAAATGTCAGTGCGATTGTTGACTGTCTGGTGCAGGCCACCCCTGGGAGAGACCCCTCGCTCGAGGCAGTGAGAGGGGCAGACGCAGCCCGGGGACTCCTGCTCATCTCCGAGGAAGCAGCCACTATCCACTTCTTCTTATTTATTTTTCTATGCGTTTTTATTTATTTATTTATTTATTCAAAGTTTTATATAGCGCGAACAGGATCCTTACAGATATCAGAGCGCTTCACAAAGACAGGGAAGGGGCAGTAGGAGTCAACAGAGATAATGGGAACAGTATAATAGTCAATAACATGGTAATAACATGGATAATAAAAACATACATAAAACCAATCCATATACAATCAGGTAAGGAAGTAAGATAGGACAGCACAAGTCATTGATCCCACTACAGAGGTGTACAGGTGGATCAGTAAACCAACGTGTATCATATCTTGGTCGGTAGTAAGAGAGTAGCGTAGTAGTGCCCCCAACAAGTAGAGTATAGTGCCAGGGGATAGGGTGAGCAATGATACAAAGCTATGCAGAGACTGGGGAGGCACATTAGCGTGCAGTGGACACAGTCTGCGATTACAAAAGAAGGTATTTATGTGCATTTTCCTGGTTCTCAACTGTATTGTACTTGTACAAAATGGCGGGGGTTGGAAAAACAAGAATCTAAGGCCATAAATCACCTACTGTGCCCACGAGGTACCATCGGGATGAGTCTCCCTCACAGTGTGAGAAACGAAACTGATCTCACTGCTCACAAGCATGAAAATAAAAAGAGGACTAATGTCTGATCTCACTGCTCACAAAGCATGAAAATAAATAGAGGACTAATGTCTCTTCTCCCCCTACGTGGTGGCCATTTTGATACAGTCTCTCTCTCGGATCACCTTCTTGGCTAGTCATTCTTTTGCACCATATGTACTAAGAACTGGACTCCTTAGACTATCTCTAATTGTATTTGGCACTTTCTCCGTAACTGGTACACATGTCACCTTTCCTTCGCCTGTGATACAACGATCGCTACCTCATATCTAGCTAGGAGCTGGGCTTGCTCAAACGGAACCTGGAACCTCTCCTCCTTGCTCTCAAGCAATAACAACATAAAAGGACTAGCGTCTCCAGACCCCCTATCTGGCGGCCATTTTAGACTGACCTCTCTCTTTACTCAGCGGCCATCATGGACTAGTCATTGCCTTTTACTGCAGTTTCTAATTTTATTTTATCTTATTTTATTATTACTGGCTTCCTACATTGTATGCATTGCTATCACATTGCTATCGTATATTCTAGTGTTATATTTATCTTTATTTATCTTTATCTGTTATCTTTACTCAGTGGCCATCATGGACTAGTCATTGCCTTTTACTGCAGTTTCTAATTTTATTTTATCTTATTTTATTATTACGGGCCTCCTACATTGTATGCATTGTTATCACATTGCTATCGTATACTCTAGTGTTATATTTGTTATTGCTGCAATTTGTATGCACATTTATGGGATTCAGTAACTCATTAGTAGTTTAGCCCTATTCTAGCCTGTATTTTATATGCGGCAAGCTGCACATATCTCACCTCTATCCCCATCACTCACTGTCCGCTACCGCATTTATTTATTTGTTGGTTTTTCGATGTAAGCTACGTCACGATATTGCACTGATTATTACTACCTCATTCAATTCGCTCTGTCATGTAAGCTGCACCCAGCCACTTTCTAAGCCTAGACTGCACTGCTGTTACCTCGTACATTCTAATATGTAACTTGGCTTCCACCTAACCGGTCCTACCTCGCATAGTTGGTTACACGGTGTAAGCTGACTGCTACCTCGTATATAGGATACATTTGGTAAGATGCACCTACGCACTGGCTGCTCGGGGATCACACTGACTTCTACCTCTTATATCTTTGATCACCCACTAGTGTCTTCCTTGGCCCTGTAACTAGCGGCTGACAGTTTGTACTATCGCCCTATTCCCTACACCTAACACCACAGCCTCTCTAAAATGGAGCTCAACGGCAAGCACACTTTTAGAATTAACTACCCCTCCACTCCTCTCTCCAAAAATGCCACTAAACGTTTTAAACACAACTTCTTGAGGTCGCACCCTGAAACACCCTTTGCCGACACTTACTTCTCATCGGGCAATGGAGCCCTGAATACTGATATCATCTTCCACACCTCACGCAGAGCCCAATGGAGAAAAACTTTCCTATCCCTACTCACAGTCTCCACCACCAGGAAAACAGCTCATGGCCTAACTCTCACCATCACACCTTCCCACCTCTTCCCTGGCAGGTCTACCATTACTATATACAATAACGGGATTGTCCTAATCCAATCCACGGACAAGAACCTGGAATTACTAGACAACCTGTTCCCCAAGTTCAAAGAGCACCTCTCCAAGCTGCGGACCCCCACCCAGAACTCCGCCAGCACTATCACCCTTGACCTCACAGCCACCACCTACTACACCTCTACCCCCAGAACCCCAGTAAATGGCCCACCTGCTGTTAACGCCCCCCACTCCCCAAGGACAGTCACAAATATCTCCACCGCACATACTAGCAGCCCCTCTAACATGACCCTTCTTATCCCCACCCACACCCCCTCCATCCCTCTCCCCTCGGACAGAACATCCCCCACCCACAACACACCACCATCTGAACAAGCCACCGCCCAAAGTTTATCCACCCCCCCTCCCATCCCCCCCTCGACAGACACCTCTCCCTCCCCATCTCCCTCCCCACTCCCACCCACGAGTCTCTCACACCTGACACAACAACTCCCACCCACAACACGCCTACATCAGCACACACCTTCACTCGGAGTTTATCCACCCATCCCCCCCACGGCAGACACCTCTCCCTTCCCTGCTCCCTTCCCACTTCCACTCACAACTCTATCTCCCTCCCAACAAAAGATACAGAACATACCTACTGCCTGAAAGTAGCGCGGACTTTACCCGAAGGCGTCAGAGCGCTTCACAATAGGAACAGAACTGATACATGAGAACATTACAAGTGAACAAATTACAAAAGCAAACGTTACATTACATGAGGCAAAAGTGACAATCGTGAGGCAACAAAATACAAGAGGTAGCAAACCGTGCATTACAGGAGGAAAAAGTGACATGTGTGCAGGTTACAAAAGCGTACAAAGTACAATTAGAGGTACAATACTGCAATAAATGGAGGACACTCAAACACAAAAACAAACGTTACGTAGGCAATGGTGGCATTTGTGCAAGAATCGAAAGCAAACGAAAAGTAAGAGGTAGCAAACAGTGTGTTACAAGAGAAAAGTGACGTGTGCATATTATAAACGAGCACCAAACACAGGTAGAAGGATAATACTGCAATAAATGGCAGACTCTCAAACCACAAGAACACACTGGGAAGACACTTCCATAGTCATGTAAAGTAGATTTTTCTATAATGGAGGGTCTTCCTTCAGGTAATAGAGAGGGTGTGAATTAAGTTTGGAGGTGTCTTTGAAGGAGGAGAACTTTGAGGTCAGTTTTGAAGGCCTGGGAGGAGGTGGTGGTCTTCTCACAAACACAAAGTTTGAAACTAGGTGTTTCTGCAGCTAAGCACAATTCTCCCTAAGCTCTGCAAACATGGAGCTGTAAGCAGTTTTGCCGCTTTCTATTGCCTGGTTGTGCGCTGTCAGCGCTTCACGCGGAAGATATCATCAAATAATCCTCTTCCCCTGAGGACGGGAGAGAGAAGTAGAGGGGACAGTGGGAGGGGGCAGTGGGAGGGAGGCTGTGGGAGGGAGGCCATGGGAGGGGGCCATGGGAGGGGGCCATGGGAGGGGGCAGTGGGAGGGGGAAGAGGTAGCGGGGCAGTGGTAGGGGCAGTGGTGGGGGGAAGTAGAAGGGGGCAGTGGGAGGGAGGCTGTGGGAGGGAGGCCATGGGAGGGGGCCATGGGAGGGGGCCATGGGAGGGGGCAGTGGGAGGGGGCAGTGGGAGGGGGCAATAATAGTGGGGCAGTGGGAGGGGGCTGTGGGAGGGGGCTCTGGGAGGGGGCTGTGGGAGAGGACAGTAGGGGATTTAGTGGGAAGGGGCAGTGGGGGTTCAGTAGAGTGGGCTGTGGTAGCGGGGTAGTGGTAGGGGCAGTGGTGGGGGCAGTAGAAGGGGGTCAGTGGGAGGGACCAGTGGTAGGGGGCAGTGAGAGGAGGGCTGTGGGAGGAAGCAGTGGGAGGGGGGGCACGGGAGGGGGCTGTCGGAAAGGGCAGTGGGAGGGGGCGGTGGTAGAAGGGCAGTAGGAGGGGGCAGTGAGAGAGGGGCTGTGGTAGGGTGCTGTGGGAGGCATCAGTGGGAGAGGGCAGTGGGGGGTTCAGTGGGAAGGGGCAGTGGGGGTTCAGTAGAGGGGGCTGTGGGAGGGGTCAGTGGGAGAGGGCAGTGGGGGTTCAGTGGGTGGGGCCGCAGGAGGGGTCAGTAGGAGGGGGTCAGTGGGAGGGGGCAGTGGGGGGTTCAGTGTGAGGGGGCTGTGTGAGGGGGCTGTGCGAGGGGGCAAGGAGGGGCATTGTGAGGGGGCTGTGGGAGAGGTCAGTGGCCTGGGAGCTGTGGAGGAGCAGCGTGTCCACCACAGACAAGGACCTGGAGGCCAGCCGAATCAGAGAGTCTTGAAGCTTGGGGAGTGAAAAGACTGAGCCAACCAAGATTTAATAAAAATGTAAAATGCCAGGCCCCCCAGGGATCCACTGTCATTCTTTTATTTTACATCATTCAGTATCCAACCCTTTAGTAAACTGTTTTAAGTGAGGGGTTGTTTATCACAACTTCACATTTGAATCACCCAGGGCTTTAAGTGGGATGGAGAGAGGGGGTCTCTCAAAGGGGCGTGGCCAATGTAAATAAGGGCGTGACTTAAAACACATTAGAAAAAACTGCGTTAAGCATAGTGTGCCACCTGACTGGTATTATGCTGCTTTGTCAATGCATCCAGCTATATAATTCAACAATTAACATTATAATTACAATAAATCACACCTATTGGCTTTATCAATGCTTGTTAGTTAACCTCGGGCCGATCGCACATCCCCGTGATGGCGACGATACATTCGGATGTCTGCCCTATCAACTTTCGATTGTACTTTCTATTCCTACCATGGTAACCACGGGTAACGGGGAATCAGGGTTCGATTCCGGAGAGGGAGCCTGAAAAACGCTACCACATCCAAGGAAGGCAGCAGGCGCGCAAATTACCCACTCCCAAATCGGGGAGGTAGTGAGGAAAAATAACAATACAGGACTCTTTTTAAGCCCTTTAATTGGAACGAGTACACTTTAAATCCTTTAATGAGGATCCATTGGAGGGCAAGTCTGGTGTCAGTAGCAGCTGTAATTCCAGCTCCAATAGCGTATATTAAAGTTTCTGCAGGTAAAAAGCTCATAGTTGGATCTTGGGATCGAGCTGGCGGTCCGCAGTGAGGCGAGCTACCACCTGTCCCAGCCCCTGCCTCTCGGCGCCCCCTTGATGCTCTTGACTGAGTGTCCTGGGGGTCTGAAGCGTTTACTTTGAAAAAACTTGAGTGTTCAAAGCAGGCTGGTCGCCTCAATACTTCAGCTAGGAATAATGGAAAAGGACTCCGGTTCTATTTTGTTGGTTTTTGGAACTGGGGCCATGATTAAGAAGGACTGCCGAGGGCATTTGTATTGTGCCACTAGAGGTGAAATCCTTGGACCGACGCAAGACGAACCAAAGCGAAAACATTTGCCAAAAATGTTTTCATTAATCAAGAACGAAAGTCGAAGGTTCGAAGACGATCAAATACCGTTGTAGTTCCAACCATAAACGATGACAACTAGCGATCCGGCAGCGTTATACCCATAACCCGCCGAGCAGCTTCCGGGAAACCAAAGACTTTGGGTTCCGGGGGGGCATGGTTGCAAAGCTGAAACTTAAAGGAATTGACGGAAGGGCACCACTAGGAGTGGAGCCTGTGGCTTAATTTGACTCAACACGGGAAACCACACCCTGTCCGGACACGGAAAGGCTTGACAGAGCGATAGCTCTTTCTCGATTCTGTGGGTGGTGGTGCATGGCTGTTCTTAGTTGGTGGAGCGATTTGTCTAGTTAATTCCGATTACAAGCGAGACTCCTCCATGCTAACTAGTTACGCGACCCCCAGTTGTCGGCGTCTAACTTCTTAGATGGACAAGTGGCGTTCAGCCACACGAGATCGAAAAATAACAGGTCTGTGATGCCCTTAGATGTCCGAAGCTGCACGCGCGCTACACTGTATGGATCAGTGTGTGTCTACAGTTCACCAACAGGTGCGGGTAACCCGCTGAACCCCGTTTGTTATAGGGATTGGGGATTGCAATTTTTTCCCATGAACAAGGAATTCCCAGTAAGTGCGGGTCATAAGCTTGCGTTGATTAAGTCCCTAATCTTTGTACACACCGCCCGTCGCTACTACCAATTTGATGGTTAAGTGAGGTCCTCGGAACAGCCCCACTGAGGTCAGCAACGGCCCTGGCGGAGCGCCTAGAAGACTATCAAACTTGACTATCTAGAGGAAGTAAAAGTTGTAACAAGGTTTCCGTAGGTGAACCTGCGGAAGGATCATTAATGGCGGAGCAGCCCGAGTGACCGACGGCGCAGCCCGAAGCCCTTGGCTGCCTCCTGCAAGTACACACCGTAGGCAAAGGGCCTGTCCCTGCCCTGGCGCGTCCCGGCCGGTGGAGTGGTCCGTGGTCTCATGGGGTGCTCGCATAAGGACCAGGCCTTCGGTGGGCTTCTTCCACCGGGGAGGACCCGAACGACATGCAAGGGACCGGGAACAGGGGGTGGCCCTGTCCCCTGTCCCTCTCTGGGAGGGTCACAGCAGTAGACCCTCCCGAGATGGAACCCAAGCTCACCCGGCATGACCCCCAAGGTGGGGGGAAACCAAATGGCAGTGCATCATCAGGTTGGAAATACCCCCCCACCCTCGAAAGGCCCTGCAGCCGAATAGGCTCTCTGGCACCCATGTCCTGGCTCCACTGGGGTCCGGGCGAACAAAGAGTGGCCCTTCTTGTGAGGCAGGGTGGGCCTGGAAGAATTGGGGCCAAGGGCCTGCGAGTGGACCCCGGCTCCTCTCGGTGGGATGAAGGAATATAAAATCGATGTCATAAGGTTGGCCTGATATATCCAATATATTTTAGCATGCGGTCCTACACGAACCCCTTGTAAATATATTTCTACCATGTATACATCGAATAGCAAGAATCGGGCCTAGGATGAACGGACGCCATTATGGTGTTAGCTTTCGCACGTCTGTTTCGTTAGTTAGGAAAGCACGTGACATACTGCTGAGGGGAGAGCCTGAAAGGTTGGCCTGGGCTATGAACAGACGATTGATTCTAACTTAGGAAACACAAGGTCACATCTGTCTTTCTTGTAGGATGAACACATTCTTGTAGGCACCATGTCTGTACTCCCGTGCCCCAGAGTGAGAGGGAGGCACCTTTGCTGACCTACCCCCGGAATAACTTGAGCTAAGTTTCGAATCAATCAGTTGTGCCTTATATGGGTTTTCCTGTTAGCTTCATGAGAAACGATACTTTCCTTGTACGGGGTTTTCATGAGGTATGCTGAAAGTATATATGCACTGTCTTGTATGTAATCCAGCAGTCTCCTCTGCACACCTTTGAGAGCTGTGGGGAGAGGGAGGTTCCCCTATATAGGGCGCTTTTGCAAAATAAACGATTGAACCTTCTCCATTGCCGATTGACTTATTCTTGGTAAATAAGGTATATGGCCTATTGGTAAATATAGCTCTATGGTATATTTTTTTAGTACTTCAGTTGATGACTCCGCCGGGACTCTGCGATAGGGTTGTCCCCTCCTGTAAGCAGGAGAAGAGGGACGGGGAGGGGTTCTGGTCGAGGGGGTAGATTGAAAAAAGATCCTAATTGAGAAACCAGTTTGTGGTAGAAAAGGAAAATTCCACTCTCCGGCCCAGTGACCTTCCCAGCTGCTAAATAACCCTTCGCCGGAGTCCTTCGGGCTTAACCCGGGAACAGCTGACCGTGTTGGTCTATAAAAGAAGTCGGCAGTGGAAAACGCGCAATCAGACCTGAGTGCACCAGGTGAGTGAATTGTATTGTAAGTCCTTTGTGGATTTTGGAACGAGCACTTTTGAGAAGTGGCTCAAAAGAACAGTTAACTGAGTATGGAATGTAGTGGTTAGTGAACCACAGGGAATCTAGGGGTCTGACGTGGCTGCACGGGCAGATGCCCCACAGACTTGTTCGGTGATTAGTTGGGACAACATCGGACGCCTTAGTGTTGCACCGGGGGTGCATACTCGGCTGAATCCTCTTCGGAAAGGCCTGCAGGAGCAACTGGGTAAGCGCGGGGTCTGGGGTTGCGCCCATAACGCCCGGCCCAACCAGCACGTGACTGCGGGATAGTCTGTAAGAGGGTTCGTGGTGCGCCTGTCTGATGATCCCAGGGTAGTCTTTGGACTGCCTCTTTTGTGAATTCTTTTAGTGGTCTGGAATCTAGAGGGATCGATTCCCCGAACAGGAGTCGACGGGCTCTGTTCGAGTATAAGACATGTCGTATGGAATTGTGAATTCATAACCGGAGTACTCTTATCGATCGAAATGTATGCACTTTAAGTATGATTATGTGAATACAATGGTTTTGAGTTGAACAGTGAATGAATGTGTGGTGAGTGGACGTGTGTATGAGTGTGACTTCAGTCGGAATGGTATAATTTGTTGAATTCATAAAAATGTCATGTTTTAGTAAATTGTGTTTTGGATGCTGCCGTTGGAGAAGTGGATGGCTGGAAGAAAGACAGCCTGCTCCTCCGGAAGGTAGTCCTAGTTTTGATATGTATGTTAAACATGGTATTTCTCCCATTTTGTTTAATACACTGTGGCATAAATATACTAAAGACAATGCAGAATTACAATGGCCTTTAACTGGGTCTTTCGATGAAAGAAAAATTAATTATTTACAGAATAAATTGTTTTTACCAAGAAGCCGCCAGACTATGTTTGACTCCTTGACCTTATGGTTGAAGGAGGCAAAATGTTGGCGAATACGAGAAGAAAAATTGGGAAAGATTAAAACAGGACAGACTGTAACCCAAAAAGCAGTAGCATATGAAAAAGAAAAAGTAGAGAAGAATATTGAGCAATTGGATAGACAGTTCCGATTACAAACAGATAAATGTTATGTGACCCGAACCAAGGCAGAAGATTAAATAGAGGAATTATTAGAGGTTCGCCCTCCACCTCCATATGCCCCTCAAGGTTTGTACCCAGCTGTCCCAGTGGACCGGACAGGAAAGGCGGGAGCAGCGGTGCCTACAGTCGCTACTGCACCAGTAGCTATACACCCTCTGGCTCCATTGTCCGCCCCTCCTATCCTTCATTCAACTACCTCAGATTTGATTACTTTGATACCTGGGTCAGGTGCTGCCTCTCCCTAGTCCCCAGTATTTTTAACACCCCCAGCTAGAGGAATGACGGTCACCCCTATGGAAATGACCACTGCCTCTTCAGATGTCACGCCATGACGCCCTATGGGAGGGATGGAAGATCGACGAGTTTTTACTTGATCGTCCTTAGGAGATGAAGAAAGGCGGGCTGGGGTGATTCAGGCATCCCAATGAATGCGGAATCCAATTTATACTCTGGAAGACATTTGGAGTACTATGATAGATTTTGAACCAGTTACGCAACAATTAGCATTAGAACACATGGCAATAAGACTGATTTCCTTATGGGAGCAATGTTTTCAGGAAGGGCTGGCCCCCCAGATATTATGTGATATCAAAAATCGAGCTTTTAAGTTCGAATTACAGGTCGAAGAAGTATTTTAAAATGTCGAAACTTTGATACGATATCGGGACCGAATGAATAGTAAATGTCCGGATGTAGGGGCACAGTATCCCATGAGGGAAGTCCACACTCTTTTCCATCTAGAGATTCCTGAAGTGTTACATGGAGGGGGCCAGGTAACCAGACCACGTGTAGAGGTACGTTTCCAAGAACAGTGGGTCTATACCCCTTGGAAGCGGAGCGAGGTTCTTACCTTGAAAGCCCAACTCCCTGACCCTCGAAAAAACCCTACGGCTTATTATAAAGAATTGACAGAAGCCGCAAATTCAGCTGTTAAGACTTTGGCTGACATTGAGTTATTCTTTGGTCTTTTGATACCAGTAGATATATGGAGACAGGTGCATGATTCAGATCATGCTGCTGAACTTGGAGGGACCTGGGATCAGATTAAGACATGGGACAAAGATCGAAAACCGGGCGACAAGCCTAAAGACGAGATTTTAGCTATACCCGCTCGAATCATTACATATATGCAAACCCTTATTCCTCCACGAAAGGTGGATTGGTATAAGCTAACAGCCTGCAACCAAAAGAGGATGAAAATGTGTCTGATTTCTTTACTCGCTTTGAGAAAGTGTTTATTGACTTCAGTGGACAAGATTTGTCGACAGAAGGTGGCATACGATTATTTGTAAATAGATTTGTCACTAATTTGTTACCAGAAATAAAGACCCGTTTACAGGCTGCTGAAAGTACTTGGACCACTTCAACCCCCTCAGTTATTCTTAGCATGGCTCAGTATTATGAACATCGGGAAAATGAAAGCAAGGATAAGTCGGATAAAAAGGTTAAGGAGTTGAAAACCCGAGTACTGTTACAGCAAGTCAGCAGAGGGCAAAACGGTAGAAGGGGAGGAAGGGGCTCCTTCCCAAGAGGCGGAATGATGAGAGGAGGAGGTGGTCAGGGACCTAATATAGGGATTAATCAGTGTTCCAATTGTAGACAGGAGGAACACTGGCGAGCCCAGTGTCCATTATTGTATGGACGGGGTGGTTTTAATCGAGGACGAGGAAGAGGAGGTACTGATCGCAACAGTATGAGACGTGGTGACAGGTCCGGCGATGAATCAGGCAAGAACTATTTTGATGATTTTCCGGGAAGGCAATACTATAATGAGGATTATCGGGAAGATGGCTATGATGGAAATAACTATGCATGAGACAGCCACGGACAGAGCAGGGGCCACATATCAGTACCAGTTGACCAACAGGGACATCTGAGAAGTTTTTGGTGGATACTGGAGCAATTAATAGTTCTGTTGCTCATACATTGGTCCCAGGGGCTGCTATGTCTGGGCAAAATAACGTATCTGTGGGATTTTCAGGAATCCCCGTGGTAAGCCCCGTTTCGAAGCCACTTCCATTTACTATTGGCCCTGTTACTGTGGACTCACCATTTTTGCTTACTTCTAGTTGTGGCGAAAATCTGCTGGGATTGGATATACTAAAGAAGTTGTATGCTCGTACTTATTGTTCTCCTGATGGTGTGTATCTAACATTGCAGCCTCCTATTGAACGTATGTCCCAATGTTTAGTCAAAGATGCACCTCTCCCTCCTGAGTTTTTAGACATACCCCACACTCTTTGGGCAAAGGGGGACACGGATGTAGGATTGTTGAAAATACCCCCTGCATCCATAACGTTAAAACTGAATGCACATCTACAGCGTATTCCCCAATATCGAATTTCACCTGAAGGCGAGCAGGCTTTATTGCATGTCATCCATGATTTAATTAAGAAGGGAGTGGTAGAAGAAACGGCTGCAAACATTTGTAACAGCCCCATTTTACCGATTTTGAAAAAGGCCCCTTTAGATGGTGACCCTGATTATAAAGATACTTATAGTTTTGTAATTTACCTCAGAGAGGTTAATAAAATAGTGATTCCTCAATACCCTGTGGTCCCGGATATCACTGCTATCCTGACCATTATTCCCCCTACTGCCCAGTATTTTTCAGTAATAGATTTAAAGAATGCTTTCTTTAGTATGCCGATCCATCCTGACAGCCGTCATATTTTCGGATTCTCATTATCTGGCCAAAGCTTCAGATTTTGCGGCGCACCTCAAGGCTATACTGAAAGTCCTAGTATTTATAGCCAAGCCCTAAAAGCATTATTAGGTGAATTAGTCCTATCTCCTGGTAATGTTCTCGTCCAATATGTAGATGACATCCTAGTGGCATCAGATACGGCAGATGGTTGTAAGGAAGCCACTGTTAAATTGTTGCATCATTTGGCGGCTAATGGTAATAAAGTGTCCTTGTCCAAATTTCAGTATTGTCGACAGGAAGTGACCTACCTTGGTCATTTACTGTCGAAAGCGGGGAAAAGACTAACTCCTGAACGGATAACTGTTATTACTAACATGTCTGTGCCCCGTACTCAGCGTGATATTTGTGCTTTTCTAGGCATAACCTCTTACTGTCGCCAATGGATTCCTAATTTTCTCTTCTGGCTAAACCTTTGTTGCATTTGGTTACCAAAGATGTGCATGAACCCTTGCCCAGGACGGATGAATGTCAGGATTATTTTAATTCTTTAAAATCTGCTCTTTGCTCTGCACCCGTTTTGGGTACTCCGGACTACCGAAAACCTTTTGTACTTTATGTGCATGAGGTGGACGGTTGTTCTCTTTCAGTGTTAATCCAGAGTTTTGGCGGAAAGCAACGACCTTGTGCATATTTTTCAGCAGTATTGGATAATGTTGCCAGAGCCCTTCCTAGCTGTTTAAGGGCCACTGCTGCTGTGGCTGTGGCCATTCGACAGTCGGAGGGGATCGTTTTGAATACTGACCTCACAATGATGGTACCGCACGCTGTGGACATATTACTGAATCGAACAAAAACTCAGCACCTCACAAGTGCATGATTGACTGGTTATGAATTAACTCTATTTGCACCGCACATTAAAATTAAAAGATGTGCCACTCTAAATCCAGCCACGTTACTACCCCTCCCTTCAAGTGATCAAAAGGACGATGTCCATGATTGTATATTTCGGACTGAAGAAGAAACGAAGGGACGTGTAGACCTCACTGACTCCCCTTTATCTGACCCACAAGGGGAGTTGTATGTGGATGGCTCTTGTTTTAAGTTGCGTAATCAAGAGAGAGAGGTAGGACCAGAAAGCTAGTCCATGTCCCCGGTTAATATATGATTAAATCAAAAAGAGACTAGCTCAAGTTACTTTTAGGGGAGGGGGAAGACTCTGATATGTTTTGTCACGGAGTGTGAACACCCAGCAGGTGTGTTCAAAAAGCCCTCACCCACCAACCTGGTTGGTGGCATGCTTCATCATCGGGCCCACCTAGTGGCACCTAGCGTGCCCCGGGTGTGCTTCAACGCCTGACTACAGCGGAGCTGGTATTTTACTGAGTGTGCGGTGAAGATAGTTAAGGAAGTGATGTTAAAACGGCTGAACGGTGGTCCCAGTACCCGAAGGTAAAATTAGACTTTAATACCTGGGCCTCCGTCAGCGGTTAAAAATAAGGCAAGGGGATGTAAGAGGCGAGTTACGACCTCTCACATCCAATGGGTCAACATGTTTCAGCCAGTGCCTTATGACTAGACTGGCTTTCTTCAGGACCTAAAATAAGTGAGTGCAAATTACCTAGTGGGGGTGTAGGGGAGACTATGTGTCTACACGCCCTAAAGTGTATCTACGTGTGAGAGGGGGATTCCCTTCTCAAGACCACCTGTACACATAACATGGAAGGACAAAACAAAACATACAGGGAGAAGGTAGAGTCATTAGGATGTACAGTTTTACGCACATCTGATGCCGTCACTATAGCGAGTGATGGTGGGCTATAGGCGGCTATGGTGTGATGGTATTGGTGGTACCATCACAGTGGGAATCGCACTGATAACTCGAAAGTGAGGTGTTTTAAGAGACGGAGTAAAACAGGGTGCATTAGTGAAAATGCGGCGCAAGGAGGGATTCTTACGCAAGTTATTTGCTCAGTCTGACCTCAAGGTTGGGAGGTGGCAAAAGGCTTGACCCTGGGGGGACAAACATTTACCATACTGATTAGGGAGACCTGTTAGGAAAGAAAATAGCGCTTACCAGGAGTCGTGATGGTGGTTTCTCATACTCACAGTACTTCTGGGTTGAGCCTGCTCTGGACCTGTAGTGCCTCCTTCGCATACCGGTGGGGAATGAGTGTTTTCCCAGGTCTTAAGTACTCTTGTTAATTGGTCTAATTAAGTGCACCTGTGATGGAGGGCAATGGTGAAAAGACTCACAGGCCTGAGTCATGCTGCCTGGAGTAAGTATGGGCGCCTTAGGTGCGCGCGCGCTGTAACGCCCTGTCGCGCTGGGAGGCATCGTTATGGGCCACTCGGGAACCACCCAGGCGCTCGCGTCTATAGTTAGCGCATGCGCGATAGGACCAAGTGCAAGCTCCCCAGGGGAACGCCCTGGAGGGTAGTGTTACTTGTACGCGCATGCGCATTATGACCGGGCTGGTCTGCGCATGTGCGGCGTATGCCGGGTGATCGCCCGCGCATGCGCGATGTATTGTTCACCGGGCTCATTTTATTTCGTCCATTGGGTGGACCTGGGGCTTATAAATGATTTCGTTTCGTCCATTTCATGGATGTTGGGCATATAAAAACATGTCAACAAGTGTATTATGAGTTAATGGGGGACAATCTTTAGCAATTTTCAGGAGAAAGACTGCATAGAGGACGTAGTCGTTTCAGTGATGCTGTGCCCAAACATATGATGATGGGGGATCACTGGCGGGTCAAGGAATTCCACGGGATAGCGTCATTCAATCCCTGGGTGGATGTGGAAAGGCGGTAGATCCACCGTTGTTCAGCCTGCAGTAGTTTCTGGTCATTGTCCATAGCGCCAGAGGTGATCTGCTCTATCACCGTCCATGATAGGTCATTTGGTGTGTGACCTTCGGTGATGAAATGGTTGGTCATCTTGCTTATGTTCTTTTTGCATCTGATGGTACTTCGGTGTTCAGTTATGCGGGTTTTTATTTTCCGTGTGGTCATCCCAATGTATCGGAGTCCACATCTACATGTAATTAAGTAGATGACATTGCGGGAGTTGCAGTTAGTGTGGCAACGTTGGGTCCACATCTTGTTAGGTTCCAGATCCAAGGTTTTGGTGTGGGAGGTAAGGTGGCACACGCTGCAGTCATTGCACGGATAGTGCCCGCTGACATTGGGGAGGCCCCATATGTTGCGGAGGGTGTTGGTGGCAGATGGCGGTGGTAGTCTGGGACGGGTATTGACAAGGCGGTCTTTTAGATTGGAGTTTCGCTTGTATGCGAATCTTGGGAGGTCCCATTTCCTCTGTCCTGAAGTGATGATTTTCCAATGTCTTTTTATAATTTTCGACACCTCATTCGATGCTGTGTTATAGGTCGTAACACAGGTGATGGGTGGGTTATCTTGGACTCTGGTGACAGTCTCGAGGAGGGCCTCCCGATTTTGGTTTCTTGCTCTTTTTTGTGTTTTATTGATGATTGGTCTTGGATAGCCCCGTTGTGACAGCTTGTCGGTCAAGTCCTTGGCCTGTTTTTTGTAGTCAGAGATGTTCGTGCAGTTCCTGCGTATACGCAAGAACTGTCCATAGGGCAGGTTCTCTCTGAGGGGGCGTGGGTGGAAACTGGTAAAGTCAAGTAATGAGTTCCTTGCTGTCGGTTTGTAGTACGTGGTAGTGGTCAGAGTGCCATCTTTGGCTCTGATATCCAGATCTAGGAAGGGGAGATGGCTGTTGCTGGCCGTGCTGGTGAACTTGAGGTAGGGGTCCCTGTTGTTAAGCCACGTCATGAATTCGTCCAGGTCGGAGTGGGAACCTTGCCAGACCATCAGAATATCGTCTATATACCTGCGCCAATTTAGGATGTGGTTAATGTAGGGGTTGGTGTCTGTAGTTATATGGCACTCTTCAAAGTGGTGGACGTATAGTCCCGCCACGCTTGGAGCGAAGACACTGCCCATCGATGTCCCGTTGGTCTGTAAGTAGAGAGTGCCGTCGTACTCAAAGAAGTTTTCTTTGAGTGCCAAGGTTGCGCATGACAGTATAAAGGCTCTTGGCGTGTGGTATTCCCAGTTAGTAGCCATAAGGATGTCATGGAGTACTTGGAGAGTGGCATCTTGTGGGAGGCTGGTGTAGAGGCTCTCCACGTCTAGACCCACCAGCAGTTGTGTGGTGGGGTTGAATTCCTTGTTGTTGAGGACTTGTAAGAGATGCTTAGTGTCTTTGATGTATGTCGGGGTCGACTGTACCAGGGGGTTTAGGAAAAAGTCGCAGTAGCGTGACAGTGGTTCCAATAGGGAGTTGATCCCTGATACTATGGGTCTTCCAGGGGGGGGAGTGACCCCCTTGTGAACTTTGGGCACAGTATAGAAATATGGGGTTCTGGTGTTCTGTGGGCATAGGTAATCTGCTTCCTGTTTGGATATGTGCTCAGCGTCCGCCGCCCTTTTGACCAGTGCGTGGATCGTGGTCCTTAGTTCGTCGGTGGGGTCTTGTGCCAGCCGGCGATAGTTCCTGTTGTCGCTTAGTAATCTGCGGCACTCAGTGTCATAGTCCTGCTTGTTTTGGAGGACAATGCCTCCTCCTTTGTCCGCCGGTTTGATAACGATCAGGGGGTTGTCTTGCAACCGTTGTAGAGTCCTCCTATCCTCCCAAGATAGGTTGTTGAAATGGTTGGTAGGTTTTAATCTCTCAATATCGTTGTACACGGCCTGTTCAAACGTCACGATTTCGGGGGGAATGGCAGAGGGAGGTGGTACAAACGTGGATTTTGGTCGCAGACCAGTGATATTGGGATTGTCGTGGACTGGTTCTATTTCTGGGATTGGTTTCTCGAAAAACGACTTTAGTTTCAGTTTCCGGAAGAATTGCGCCAGTTCCACATGTAATTTGAACTTGTCGAGTCTTGTTGTCGGAACAAATGATAAGCCCTTCTCAAGTACCGACTGTTCTTTGGGGGTCAGGGGTGTACTAGACAAGTTGAAGACCAATGAGTCTTGTTGTTTGTGAGGAATCATTGTTTGCTGGTTCCCGCTGTGCCCTCTTTCGCCTTCTGGCGTGTGTTCGCGCTGACTGGGTTCTCCTCCCCGCCCCAGTGTACTTGTGGTTGTTGTGGGTTTGTTCTTCTTCTGCCCCGTGTTCTTCTGCCCTGTCCTAAAAAAGGAATGTGTTGTCCCTGGTGGCCTGTAAATAAGGGCATTGGTCCAGGAGGGTACATGGGCGGGAATCCAAAGTAGGGGTTTTGCATCGGGCCGTAGTTAGGTGGGAAACCGTGGAATTGTCCAGGTTGACCTCCTTGCCAGTTGTTCTGCCAACGCTGTCCACGTCTGCCGCGTCCTCCACGTCTCGCCGAGCCAGTGCTGGAATCGCTGGACACGGAGCTGTCATCTCCGGAGGTGTTGGACATACTGGTGTTTTTGTTCTGAGGGGTGTAGTCATCCTCTGAGTATGGGTAGACTTTGGCGTAATTGAATTTCTTCAAATCCTTGTCGAATTTCTTTATTTTTGCCTGGGTCAAGTATTCTTTATATTCGTTTATGTCTTTATTCTGGTCCTCCAATTTCTTTTTGTAGGCGGTTATTGTGGCTTTAAAGTGACTTTCTGTTGCTTGGATTTCTATCAGAAAGGCTTCTGAAAGGCGTTTTGCAGTCTTGATGATAAGGATCATCCAGTCCCTGGTGCAGTGCCAGGCGATCTGGGCCCAGTCCTTCCTAAAGGTAACGTCATCTAGGAAGATCCTGGGGGCATTAGTTACTAGGAGTCCTCTTGGTGCAGTGTTAGTTCTGAGGTATTGTGTCAAGATTGTCCCATGAAGGATAGTGCGTATCCTGTTGCGCTTCTTTTCCGTAAGGCTGTCCCAATCAGTTGTTTGTGCGATGGTGCTGGAGATGTTAAAGTCAGCTTGGAACGATGGGTCGGATAGTATATCGGCCACATCGCTTTCATGGTATGTCAATCCATGGTTTTCTGCCATGGTGTAGGGGTGACTCTCGCAGCTGCGCGCTGCCGTATGATGCGTAATCAAGAGAGAGAGGTAGGACCAGAAAGCTAGTCCATGTCCCCGGTTAATATATGATTAAATCAAAAAGAGACTAGCTCAAGTTACTTTTAGGGGAGGGGGAAGACTCTGATATGTTTTGTCACGGAGTGTGAACACCCAGCAGGTGTGTTCAAAAAGCCCTCACCCACCAACCAAAACCCGCATAACTGAACACCGAAGTACCATCAGATGCAAAAAGAACATAAGCAAGATGACCAACCATTTCATCACCGAAGGTCACACACCAAATGACCTATCATGGACGGTGATAGAGCAGATCACCTCTGGCGCTATGGACAATGACCAGAAACTACTGCAGGCTGAACAACGGTGGATCTACCGCCTTTCCACATCCACCCAGGGATTGAATGACGCTATCCCGTGGAATTCCTTGACCCGCCAGTGATCCCCCATCATCATATGTTTGGGCACAGCATCACTGAAACGACTACGTCCTCTATGCAGTCTTTCTCCTGAAAATTGCTAAAGATTGTCCCCCATTAACTCATAATACACTTGTTGACATGTTTTTATATGCCCAACATCCATGAAATGGACGAAACGAAATCATTTATAAGCCCCAGGTCCACCCAATGGACGAAATAAAATGAGCCCGGTGAACAATACATCGCGCATGCGCGGGCGATCACCCGGCATACGCCGCACATGCGCAGACCAGCCCGGTCATAATGCGCATGCGCGTACAAGTAACACTACCCTCCAGGGCGTTCCCCTGGGGAGCTTGCACTTGGTCCTATCGCGCATGCGCTAACTATAGACGCGAGCGCCTGGGTGGTTCCCGAGTGGCCCATAACGATGCCTCCCAGCGCGACAGGGCGTTACAGCGCGCGCGCACCTAAGGCGCCCATACTTACTCCAGGCAGCATGACTCAGGCCTGTGAGTCTTTTCACCATTGCCCTCCATCACAGGTGCACTTAATTAGACCAATTAACAAGAGTACTTAAGACCTGGGAAAACACTCATTCCCCACCGGTATGCGAAGGAGGCACTACAGGTCCAGAGCAGGCTCAACCCAGAAGTACTGTGAGTATGAGAAACCACCATCACGACTCCTGGTAAGCGCTATTTTCTTTCCTAACAGGTCTCCCTAATCAGTATGGTAAATGTTTGTCCCCCCAGGGTCAAGCCTTTTGCCACCTCCCAACCTTGAGGTCAGACTGAGCAAATAACTTGCGTAAGAATCCCTCCTTGCGCCGCATTTTCACTAATGCACCCTGTTTTACTCCGTCTCTTAAAACACCTCACTTTCGAGTTATCAGTGCGATTCCCACTGTGATGGTACCACCAATACCATCACACCATAGCCGCCTATAGCCCACCATCACTCGCTATAGTGACGGCATCAGATGTGCGTAAAACTGTACATCCTAATGACTCTACCTTCTCCCTGTATGTTTTGTTTTGTCCTTCCATGTTATGTGTACAGGTGGTCTTGAGAAGGGAATCCCCCTCTCACACGTAGATACACTTTAGGGCGTGTAGACACATAGTCTCCCCTACACCCCCACTAGGTAATTTGCACTCACTTATTTTAGGTCCTGAAGAAAGCCAGTCTAGTCATAAGGCACTGGCTGAAACATGTTGACCCATTGGATGTGAGAGGTCGTAACTCGCCTCTTACATCCCCTTGCCTTATTTTTAACCGCTGACGGAGGCCCAGGTATTAAAGTCTAATTTTACCTTCGGGTACTGGGACCACCGTTCAGCCGTTTTAACATCACTTCCTTAACTATCTTCACCGCACACTCAGTAAAATACCAGCTCCGCTGTAGTCAGGCGTTGAAGCACACCCGGGGCACGCTAGGTGCCACTAGGTGGGCCCGATGATGAAGCATGCCACCAACCAGGTTGGTGGGTGAGGGCTTTTTGAACACACCTGCTGGGTGTTCACACTCCGTGACAAAACATATCAGAGTCTTCCCCCTCCTCTTGTTTTAAGTTACCAGATGGCACGACAACAGCTGCTCATGCTATAACTACCCTTAGAACAGTAGTAGAGACCGCTCGGTTTTCTCAGCATTCAGCTCAAGCAGCTGAACTAATAGCATTATTAAGAGCATGTGAACTGAGCGAAGGTTTAAGAGTAAATATTTTTACAGACAGCCAGTACGCCTTTGGCGTGGCCCATAGTTTCAGGCGGTTGTGGAGGGAACGAGGATTCCTTACCTCCCATGGTCAAAGAATACAACATGGCCCTTTGATTGAAAGATTGTTAAATGCTCTAACTTTTCCAGAGAAGGTGGCTATCATCAAGTGTAGCGCCCACAAGAGAATTATTGACACTACAGGAGAGGGAAATGCCTTTGCCGTTCAAGTAGCAAAAGAAACAGCGCAAAATATAACGTCCACAATGTTTCCTAGTGTAGCAGCCGGTGGGTGGCTGAGACCACAGTATTTGATAATACTATTGAAAGTGTTAGAGAATTACAGAAAGAAGCCACCCCTGATGAATCATTAAAATGGGAACAGGAAATAGGACGATTAGACAAAAACGATTGTTGGATTGACTTAACTGACAAACAGAGATGGCTATTGCCCAATGTCTTGGTGTATGCAGTAGTAGTGATGGCCCATGGCACTGCCCACATTGGGACAAAAGGTATTTGTACATTATTAGACCCAGTGTGGAATAACTCAAATATCCCCAAGACTGCTGCTCATGTGGTCAAATACTGTATGGTCTGTTTACAGCACAATCCCGGTGGGAGAGAGACAGTTCTCAGTGGAAACTTTGCGCCCCCTTCTTTGCCGTTCGAAGTAGTACAAATGGATTATATTCAATTTGATAGAGACAACCTTAAGTATGTACTGGTGGTGGTTTGTGCGTTTAGCAAATGGGTTGAAGCCTACCCCACCAAAGAGAATACTGCCTTGGCCAGTGCAAAAGCCCTGATTAAGGAGTTTCTGCCTTGATTTGGTTTCCCCGGAATTATATGGACAGACAGCGGGGTGCATTTCAATGCAGAACTCATTAAATATATTTGTAAAGGGTTACAGATAAAACAGAAATTTCATGCAGCACGTCACCCGCAATCTGCAGGACTGGTTAAGAAATATAATGGCATATTGAAATTAAAGATGGCAAAGATACAGGAAAGCACGGGTTTGAGTTGGCCTGATGCGCTGCCTCTAGCGTTAATGTCAATAAGAGTAACCCCTCATTCTCTGGCTGGGCTGTCACCTTATGAGGTTGTTTTTGGTCGACCAGCCAATGTGTGGGGTGTCCCAAGGCCTAGATCCTTCCGTGATCTTGATTATCCTATGATGACAGATTATCTGTATGCTTTAACTAAAGATCTGCGTTCCATTCATCAACAGGTGTCAGCAGTACTGCAGCAGTTGCCGGAGGGTCCCAGATAGAGTTTGGAACCAGGAGAGTGGGTCCTTGTATGAAATTACCAACGGAAATCGAGTTTGGAACCCAGGTGGATCCGTCCATACCAGATCCTTTTGGCCACTCGAACAGCAGTGAAAGTAGATGGGAAAAAACACTGGATCCACGTGTCGCATGTATAAAAACTACCCCTACCACTTCCTTCTGATCAGCAGAACCGAGGCGGAGTTCTAACGCAAGAGGGAGAGCGGAGGTTGAGTTTTGTGCCTCTCTCGGATGCCATTGAAATCGGGCAAGAGGAAGGATTGTTGATGCCATAAGGAGACGAATCAGCCTCAGTTTCTGAAATTCATGATAAGGCTGATCCCCCTGAGGCTTCTGAAAAACGTGTTGTACCAAATGTCCCTGCTGCTGTGTTGTTCCATGATCAGGAGCAACCTGGCCATCTTCGATACAATTTACGGCCCCGAAAACAGCGCGATACCCCAGTCTCGGATTGCAGGAGATAGGGAAAGACTTGAGCTGTAGGGCTGAAAATAAGCTTTTTACTGGGGTATTGAGCAAGACACTGGACTGAACCCGGTGAGAGCACGGAACTGTCATATTGCTCTGCTCAGAAAGAAAGACTGTGTAATGTTAAGGGCCGAAAATTGCAACGTTCAAAGTACAGAGAAGATTGTTTTTTGTAGATGGATAATAAGAGCCTGCCTGTGAGGCTCTAGACGGACACAGGAAGAAGAAACCCTCTGGCAGTTGGCTTGCATCTCATTTCCGAGTTTAGTTTGGACTTTTAGTTAGAATGTATCCCTTTGCCCGGTTTGCCCTCGAAGACGAGAGACCTCTTGATCCCAAACCTTTCCTAGAGAATGTCTCCATGTTTTCCGGTTGGGCTACCAGAGTGAAGATAGCCTTTGTAATCACTATTGCAGTAATTATGATTATATTGATGAGTGTGTTTATGTATTTGGAATTTCAATACCCTATGCACATGGTGTTAGGTACCACCACAGCCTCACCTGAACATTTCTTTTACGCCTTACCTCCTCACAAAGAGCGACATCGAGAAACCTATGCTAAAAATGTATTCATAGAAATGTTGCACGAAGCTCATAGCACTACGAAAAGACAAACTGTTGGGTATGTGGCCTTTTGCCATCTGTAATGCATCGCCATGATTTATTCATCTCTTTGCCATTATCGCACTTAGCAAGTTGTGAAGCCTGGTTTCAATTGTTATCTCTCATGTATCTGCATTACATAGCTGATCCCAAAAGATACACGGAAAAGGATTATGAAGCTGTTTTAAAGTATATAGAACAACATCAAGGATTTGATGCCCAGGGGAACCAAGGGGAGGGATCTTTAGATCCAGATGCCCGTATGAACATGTATACCACATATGAAAATGCTACCTGGTTAAAAGAAGAAATGTTAGATTTTGAACAATTTATTCCATACAATATTTCCAACACTTCCAAGACCGAAATGTTACTGATGATAAGGCAATGCCCGTTCCTATCCTGAATAGTACTGCTTCCTTTTGTATACAAGGACAAGGTCATGTCAGAGTAGGAGATGGTAAATGTAACTACACCTACACTTTGCATACCAACAGCACCCCACCTTTAATAACTCCACCTAATGTATATTTTGTATGTGACGAGAACGCCTATACCTGGCTCCCCAGAGGTTGGGCAGGGCGATGTTACCTGTCCTTCCTTTACCCCCCGGTGTATATAGCTCCTTCTAATTATCACAAAACACATCAGTTGACGAAACGGAGTTCTGATTCTTTCCGAATTAGTTGAAGTATTGAAACTGATGGCACTGATCAGACAGACACTGCCTCCCAGCAGTTTGTAGATATAGCAAAAGGTCTCTTCCCTATTTGGGGTCCTATTTTCACTAGCATGGATGTTAGGCGCCTCTCTAGAGTGGTGGAAAATGTAGTTCAAACTACTACTGGGATTCTGACTAACTTGACAGTGGAGCTTCAGGCTACGAGGCTTGTTTCGCTCCAAAATCGGATGGTGCTTGACGTCATCCTAGCAGACCGAGGAGGAGCATGCCGCGTGATCGGTAGCTCCTGCTGTGTATATATTCCAGATTCTGCTCCAACCATACATTTGGCCATACAGAAATTACACCGCTTAGCTGCAGAAGTCCATGCGGACACTGGTACTTGGTCTTTGACCGGGTGGTTGTGGGACCTCCTCTCTACTTGGGGATGGAAGATTTTCATGATTCTAGCTGGAGCACTTGGAGTGGTCTTTGTTTGCTGCTTATGCCTCCATTGTGGGCCAGCATGTTGCTCTTTCTGTGCTGCCAAGCTCACTTCCTCACTGACCGTATCACGACAGGCTACAGGCTAGTTAGTACAGAAGGAAGTTGCAGACCTCATGCAAATAGATGAAGGAGTGTTCTTAGATTAGAATAATCGGGTATATTATAGTATATATTGGCTAAATCACGCCAAAAGGGCGGTCTGAAGGAATATAAAGTTTATACTATATGATGTTGTTGTAATATATCCAATATATATATCACTGCTACCTCGATAGAACCCCCTTTGTAAATACACTAAACCAATGTAGACTTTCAGAATCGGGCCTGAACAGAACGAGCGCCATCTTGGTTTCATTTCCTGAGGCCTCTTTTGTTAGTTGGGAAAACACGTGACATGCTGCTGATAGAAAAGCTCGAAAGGTTGGCCTAGGACATGAACTGTCCATTGATTCTAACTTAGGGAACTCAGGGTCGCATCTGTCTTTCTTGAAAGAGGAGCACATTCTTGCAGGCGCCATGCTTATACTCCCGTGCACCAGAATGGACGGGAGGCACCTTTACTGACCTACCCCCGGAATAGCTTGAGCTGAGTTTCGAATCAATCAGTTGTGCCTTATATGGGTTTTCCTGTTGGTTTCTCATGAACTGGTACTTTTCCATGTACGGGGTTTCTATGAGGTATGCCGAAAGTATATATGCACTGTTTTGAATGCAATCCAGCAGTCTCCTCTGCACACCTTTGAGAGCTGTGGTGAGAGGGAGGCTCCCCTATATAGGGCGCTTTTGCAAAATAAACGATTGAACCTTCTCCATCGCCGATTGACTTATTCTTGGTAATTATTGTATATGGGCTATTGGTAAGTATAGCTCTATGGTATATTTTTTAGTACTACACCTGGGCTTCTTCCCTCACAGGGTAGGTTGTGAGGCCGTTGTGATTGTAAAGCTCCAGGAGGCTCTTTATGAGGCTCCCACAGCGGTATCTTCTGGCAAAATACCACTCCTGGGGTCAGATGTGCGACCGTTTCATTTTGCTAGTCTCTAATTGCACTGTTTTGCGACTCGCAGTTTGAAACTCGCTCAATGTGATGTACAAATGTGTCTCAGACACATTTAGCGATTCCCAATGGGGAATGACCTACCTGAACAATATTCATGAGGCAGGTTGAGTTTTACAACCCATTGGGAATGGCCAATAACACAGGGATGGTGGCCTGCTGGGGACAGCAGACCACCATGTCTGTGACTGCTTTTTAAATGATGCCGTTTTTTTATCGAAATGCAGCCTAAAAGGAAAACGGGATACATTTCATTAATGAAAATGAAAAGCTACCTTTTCTTTTATTCAGAGTAGGCCACTGCCTGATCTTATAAAATGTTGGCCCCCACATTCACAAATGGGTTTTCCACTCACTTGAAGTTGGTGTTAACTGCGAACGTTTTATGAGCACATTCCCGGTTGCAAAAGATTCATACATCCCAGTGCGACTCGCTATTAGGAAGGACATCCTTAACACCCCCTTCCTAATACCAAGTCACCAAAGCAAGATGTGATTTGGTAACAAGTTACAGAGTCGCATTTTGCCTTCTGCACACTGCAAAATGCATTTTACCGGTCACAAACTACTTGTAATATGCTTCTTACATCTGGCTCCAGGCCCGGTTCTAGCGCTCCAGGGTACAGACAGACTGCACAGGCCCTGCATGACCCCACTTCACCCCATTCCCGCAGCGGAGAAGGCACAACGCTTCCAGCAGACGCACCGTGTGCCCTGCCACCGATGCCCTCCGGCCCCTGCCCGGTGACCCACTTACCCCCCTCACCCCTTCCAAACTCAGTTGTACTCCCTGTTTGGAGCAGGAAACACACCTGACTCAAAAATCCAAGGAATTTGGGGCCATATGTAGGTAGCCCATTTGCGATCGCAATTAGGGCAGTGTGTTATGTAGCACACAAAACCCACATGCAAAATAAGGAATCGCAAAATTTGTGATTCCTTATTTTGTGATTGCATTTAAGGAATTGCAAATTGCGATTCCTTAAATGCAATGTAAGAAGCACCCAAGTTGTGCCACTTTTGGCTTAAGGAATCGCAAAATACCACCAACTTCAAGTTGGTGGTAATTTGCTATTTCTGTGAAAAATGCACTTTTGGGCATTTGTCAAAGTACCATGTGGGTCACATACATGTCCCTAGGGCATATATGTGGGCCACATGTGCACACATGTCAATTTCAGGGGTGCAAAGGGTATTCTATTGACACCCTTGCAACCCTGAAATTGGAATCTCAATTTGCGATTCTCTAATTGAGAATTGCAAATTGAGAATGTCTTCCCTTTCATTCCTATGGGCCTTCTAGCCCATAGGAATGAATGAGAAGGCATTCCTTATTTGCGAATCTCAATTTGCGATTCGCAAATAAGGAATAAGTGGGATTTGCAAAAATGTTTGCTAATCCTACCTACATTACATTTTGCGATTCTCTAATTGCGGTTCCCTAAAAATCGCAATTTGAGAATCGCAAAATTTATTTATTTATTTATTTATTTTTGCAACTTGTAAAGCGCGGCGTATACCCGTAGGTGTCTTGGCGCTGTTACTCATCTTGTTGTCTCTGTCAGAACCTTGTCAGTTTTAAAGGAGCATGCTGAGGAAGTAAATCATTGGTCAAACAACCAGGTCTTCACAAGTTTTCTAAATTGCCACAGTGATGATGTCGACCTTATCACCTTCGGCAGAGTGTTCCAAAGTTTGGCCGCGGTGTTGGTGAAACATCTGTCTCCCCAGGTGACTGTCCTCGTCCGAGCCACTGTGAGTTGGTACAGGTGTTCAGATCTTAAGGATCTCGTAGGATGATACAAGGTGAGCCTCTGTCTCAGAAACCCCGGTCCAAGACCTTGTAATGCCTTATAAGTAAGGCATAAGGTTTTGAATTTGATCCGGTTACTCACTGTGAGCCAGTGGTAATTCCTTATTACATGCTTGACGGATGTGAATTTTGGGGTGCCTGACAGCAGCCTTGCTGCTGCGTTCTGAATATGTTGTAGTTTGGACACCACCTTAGATTGAGCATTCACAAATAAACCGTTGCAGTAATCCAGGGATGATAATATCAAGGCACTGACCACAGTTTTCTTCGCACTCTCTGGGAGAAATGGTAGAATTTTTCTAAGGAGTCTAAGTTTATAAAATGCCACCGCTGTTACCTGATTAGCATGATTGGTGAAGTTCAGCTTTTCGTCGAAAATTATCCCTAGGTTTCTAACCTGATGAACCGGGATTGGCATGGTTCCTAATGACGAAGGCCACCAAACGGAAGACCATATCGGAGATAATTTTCCAAAGATAATTACCTCGGTCTTCTCAGAGTTTAAACGTAGGCAGTTATCTGCCATCCACTCCTTGATTGCCAGCATGCCTTTCTGGAATCGAACTGCCACAAATTACCTACACATGGCCCGCTGTTCGGTGGACAAACTTCGAGAGAACATATATGAACGTAAATTCTTAATTACCTTTAATAAAATGAAGCCTTCAATCGCATATTTCCATCAATGTGAGGCAAACACGGTCTCCTTTCCCCGATTTAGCGTCATATAATTAAAATAATGTTGAAGAAAAAGTGGAGGCAGCACCAAATTGCAAAGTAAATTGCAGGAGACCAGGATTTGCAAAAATAGATTATCTTTAATTTTCTTTTTTCTCAAAGTGCACAAGACAGCCAACGCGTTTCGCTCCCCAACCATGGGAGCTTCGTCAGGGCAAATTTCAAAATATATTTTGTCCAATGTCAGTACGATGTAGAATGTGAATAGCGAAGACGGATAGTACCGATATTTGACTGATTCCGTCGGGGGCCTCTACGCACGTCGAACTCCGTCCGAGTTATTCGTAACAGCGGCTTAACAAGGACTGTCTGTTTTCGATTTTGTTCTGTGACATCACAAAGGAATTTAAAAATATTCACTGATGTCAAATTGATATTACTCGATTCAAGAGACCCTACGGCCCCCCACGTAGCTACATTACGGCATTCTAGATTAGTACCCGTACCACCATATCGGTACTATCCGTCTTCGCTATTCACATTCTACATCGTACTGACATTGGACAAAATATATTTTGAAATTTGCCCTGACGAAGCTCCCATGGTTGGGGAGCGAAACGCGTTGGCTGTCTTGTGCACTTTGAGAAAAAAATAAAATAAAAGATAAATCTATTTTTGCAAATCCTGGTCTCCTGCAATTTACTTTGCAATTTGGTGCTGCCTCCACTTTTTCTTCAACCTATCTATCTGGGATTCCAGTGGGACCGAACCGTAGCAGGTCTTGGAGGTTGGACCGCACATAAGAAATTGGACTACTTTATGGGACTTTGGAAATTTGAGGTGCTTTTGCTTTGATCCGCTGTGGAGATTTCTTTGTTTTCTAATTAAAATAATGTATACACACAAATTTGTCAATTTTTATTTATTTAATTTATTTATTTTGAAAGTTTTATAGAGCGCGAACAAGATCCTGGCGGATATCAGAGCGCTATACAACCATTAAAACTTACTTATACATGAAAATATAACATATCCACACATATTTACAAAGCATATTGTAAAAACGGCATAGTAAGTTGTAACATTAAAAAATGTTTTGTAGTTGTGGGCGCGTGTGCATCTCGTCACAGGGTTTCAAAAGACCATACTCATGTAGATTTGGCCATGAGGATGGATTTTACTTCCTTTTTAAAAGAGGTAGTGGATGGTGTTAGAAAGGCGACCCCGGGGGAGGCAGAAGATGTCTGACTGACCACCCCTAGGTCCACCTCTCCGTCGAGAAGAAGCCGAGCGTTACCGAGAGGCCTCCTGAATGAGGGCCCTCTCCTAGGATCGTACAGCAGAGTAATCACAACACTACAAACGGACACCACACAGGAGATCAAGTTCTCAAGCTTTTATACGTAATAAAGGTTGCGGGTTCTTGGCAGTATATACAGGTGGATCGAGGGATCCGTAAAGTCCCGAAAAGGGGGGTAAGGTAGCGGGACAGTCTTACTCTGGGCGGAGGACGGGGTACCCTACGCACAGCTCTCAATCCTCGAGCCGGGGGGTTCGAGAGTTCGAGCCGCGGCAGCGCCAGCGGGCTTGCAGGATGGTTCAGCGAGGTAGGCCGCGGCAGCGCCAGCAGGCTCTCAGGAGGGTTCAGCACGGTAGGCCGCGGCAGCGCCAGCAGGCTTTCAGATGGTTCAGCACGATAGGCCGCGGCAGCGCCAGCAGGCTCTCAGATGTTTCAGCAAGATAGGCCGCGGCAGCGCCAGCAGGCTCTCAGGAGGTTCAGCAAGATAGGCCGCGGCAGCGCCAGCAGGCGCTCAGATGTTTCAGCAAGGTAGGCCGCGGCAGCGCCAGCAGGCTCTCAGATGATTCAGCAAGGTAGGCCGCGGCAGCGCCAGCAGGCTCTCAAGAGGTTCAGCAGGATAGGCCGCGGCAGGGCCAGCAGGCTCTCAGGATGCTCGTCGGGTTACGGGGAGGATGAGTTCATCTTGTGTCGGCCGTGACAGCGTCAGCAGGGCTTCCAGTCCAGGATACAACTGCCGTCCTAATCCAGGGCTGGCCCAGATATAGGTCTGGAGGTCTTTGAAGTCCGGACCCTCGCGCCTGGGGGTCAGAGGGGCCGGGATGATGGTGTCCAGACACCCAGCAGGGGGGTGGAGCCAGCGCCCAGGGAGGCCAGAGGGCGATCGATACCAGGCGTCCGGGGACGGTGGGAGGCCCATCGAAACTCCCCTTCCTCCGGGATCTGTCGAGTGGCCACTCGACCACCTGGGTGGATCTTGGTGCCTCGATGTCGGGGCTTCGCTGGGGCCTGGGCTGGGGCCAAGGCCACGTGGTTGTGACGTGGTGGGTCCAAGATGGAGTCGGGCACGGCCTCGTGCTGAGGTTGTGCTGGGCCTACGCTGGGGTCAGGCCTGCGCTGGTGGACCGGGATGGTAGCCGGCCCTGTGGTGTTGGGGCGTGCAGGATCGGGCCGAAGGGGCCGTCCGAGGTCTGGTGGAGGGCGGAGATCGTCCTGGGCCCGCCATGCGGAAGGGGTAGGACCACGCCATGAGGCCGGGTCCAACACGCGCCCCTCCCAGCTGAAGGCAGGGGAGAGTCACCCATCCTCTTGGGGGTTCTCCTCGCCGAGGCGGAAGGATCTGGACAGGCCGTCAGCATTGGCGTGGTCGTTGCCGGGGCGATGCTCCACAGTGAAGTCCATCCCCTGCAGGGAGATGGACCAGCGTAGCAGCTTTGGGTTTTCTCCCCGCATCTGCATCAACCAACGCAGGGGCTGGTGGTTGGTCTGGACCCGGAAGTGGGTGCCGAAGAGGTAGGGCCGGAGCTTCTTGAGGGCCCACACCACGGCGAAGGCTTCCCTCTCGATGGTACACCAGCGTTGCTCTCTCGCCAGCAGGCGGCGGCTGATGAAGGCCACAGGCTGGTCGATTCCTTTGGGGTTGACTTGGGACAGGACCGCCCCGATGCCGTGCTCCGAGGCGTCGGTCTGGACTACAAACTCTCTGCTGTAGTCGGGGGCCTGGAGCACAGGGGCGGTGCACATGGCAGTCTTTAGAGTCTCTAAGGCCGTCTGGCACGCAGGGGTCCAGTGCACCCTCTTTGGTAGCTTCTTGGAGGTCAGTTCGGTCAGGGGCCCCACAATGCTCCCGTAGTCTCTTACAAACCGCCGATAATATCCAGTGAGCCCCAGGAAGGCTCGGACAGCGGTCTGGGTGACCGGGGGCTCCCAGGCCCGGATGGCGTCTATCTTTGGTTGGAGGGGAGCCACGTGGCCGCTCCCCACTTGGTGTCCCAGATAGGTCACGGACCCTTGGCCTATCTGGCACTTACTGGCTTTGATGGTGAGTCCGGCCCGCCGAAGGGCCGTCAGGACCGTCCCGAGGTGGGTCAGGTGCTCACCCCAGTGAAGGCTGTATACAGCAATGTCATCGAGGTAGGCAGCTCTGTACTCTTCGAGTCCGGCCAGTACCTGGTTCACGAGTCTCTGGAAGGTTGCTGGGGCGTTCTTCATGCCGAAGGGCATCACTTTGAAGTGATAGTGGCCATCGGGGGTCGAGAAGGCTGATCGCTCTTGTGCACCCGGGGTGAGGCCGATCTGCCAATACCCCGCCGTGAGATCGAAGGTGCTGAGGAATTTCCCCGGAGTGAGGGAAAACAGATCCGCAAAGTGCCCCAGCAGCTTCCGGCAGTCTTGTTGCTGATCTGGGGTCAGGGTAGAGGAGAGTCGGACCCCTTCGAAGGAGCCGTCTTTCTCGGAGGTGCTGAGGAGGTCTGGTAGGGGGTCGGAGTCGTCTTCCGCTCCGTCATCGGTCGCCAGCAGCAGACTTAGTTCAGTGCGGGCAAAGTGCGGCTTGAGTCGGTTAGCGTGGAGAACCCGGAGGGGGTTCCGGGGGGATTCCATGTCCACTAAGTAGGTGACGGGGCTCTTGCGCTCCACCACCTTGAAGGGCCCCGTCCACTTGTCCTGGAGGGCACAAGGTTCGACCGGGGACATGACCCAGACCTGCTGGCCCGGCTCGAATTCGATGGACGAGGCGTTCTGGTCATACCAGCGTTTCATCTCTTCCTGGCTAGCCTCCAGGTTGGCCTCGGCAAGTTCCCGGAACTTCCGAGTCTGATTGCGTAGGGTCAGGAGGTACCGGTAGACATCCGGTGGGGCATCTCGGACTGCCGTCTCCCAGCCTTCCTTGACCAGGCTGAGGGGGCCGTGGACCGGGTGCCCGTACAAGAGTTCGAAAGGGCTGAACCCCAGGGACTTTTGGGGTACCTCTCGGTAGGCGAACAGAAGGCAAGGCAGTAGGACATCCCATTTGCGCCGGAGGGGCTCTTCTAGGCCCTTGATCATCCCCTTCAGTGTCCTGTTGAATAGTTCGACTAGACCATTTCCTTGGGGATGATACGGAGTGGTGAACTTGTAGGCGACCCCGCACTGCTGCCAGAGGGACCGCATATGTTTCGAGATAAAGTTGGAGCCCCGATCACTCACGACTTCCCGGGGGTAGCCGACTCGGGAGAAGATGCTCATGAGGGCTCGGCCTACCACGGGGGCCGTGATGGTTCGGAGGGGGATGGCCTCAGGATAGCGGGTAGCATGATCCACCAGGACGAGGATGAAGCGGTGCCCCTGCGAGGTGCGAGGATCCAGGGGCCCTACGATGTCGATCCCCACTCGCTCGAAGGGGGTGGTGACCACGGGAAAAGGCTGGAGCGGGGCCTTCATCTTCCCCCCGCTCTTTCCGCTGGCTTGACAGGTCGGGCAGGTCCTGCAGTGGTTATGTAGATCGTTCCGCATTTTCGGCCAGTAGAAATGGGTCACCAGGCGGCTGTAAGTTTTGTCCTGCCCCAGGTGCCCGGCGAGGGGCACATCATGTGCTAAGTTTAGGAAGAAGTCTCTGAATCGGAGGGGCACGACCAGCACCCGGCTGGCCCCTAGTTCGGCAATCTTCTGCTCACTGTAGAGAAGGTCGTTGTCCCAATAGACCCAGTGGGACCCCGCGGGGTCTCCCGCGGCTTGAGTAGCGGCCTGCTGTCGGACCCCCTCAAGGGAGGGGCAGGTTTTCTGCTCCTGCCGGAACTGTTCGCGAGTGGGGCCCCCTTCTTGGCGCCATTGAGCGAGTTCGGGGAGGTGTTGGAGCTCGGGGAGGTTTTCTTGGTCGGGCTCTTGGGAGCCGTGTTCCAGGCCAGGGTCCTCGGGGAGGGCGGGTGGCGGCGGTGCGGGCCACTCCGGCTCTTCAGTCGAAGCTTCCCCCGCTGGGGTGGAGGCTCGGGCGGACATGGAACAGGTGGTCACGCAGACCCACTTGGGAAGGCCTAGCATCCCTAGGTGCTCTCTTCTTTCGACGCTTGCCCAGGGGGAACTTTCAAGGTCGTTCCCAAGGAGGCAGTCCACGGGGGCATCGTTGCGGACAGTCACTTTTAGCATGCCCGACACTCCCCCCCACTCGAAGGGGATGCGGGCCATCTGGCACAAAGTCTCTGAGTTATCTGCGGACCGGACTGGGCACAGGACGTTAGGAAGGATCTGTTCGGGGGTCACCAAATGGCAGCGGACGGCTGTTACGCTGGCTCCAGTGTCACGGAGGGCTTCGGTTCGGCGACCATTGATGGTGACCCACTGGCGGTACTTCTGGGTGTTGCCGGGGATCGGGCCTCGGGGGATCAGGTCGTGAGTCCCCAGGCAGGCTAAGGTCATGGCGGCGGGCTCCCACTCGGCCTGCTCGGGGCCGTTGTCCTCTTCCTCACTTCCTTCTTCACCCAGGGCCGCGGCCATTATCTGGCGGGCCGGGGGACCGGTGGTGCCGGGTCGCTGGTTCATCGGGCAGAGGGGGTCATTTGCGTAATGACCCTGTCGCTGGCATCTGTGGCACGTAACGTTCGGGCGGGGCCCTGGTCTGGCTGGGGGGCCCCCTCTCGGGCCCAAGGGTGGCGACGTGGAGGCAGGGGATGACCCCTGGGGGGCGTCTCGTCCCCGGCTCTGGCCTACTCTGCCGCCTCGGGGTCGGTGGTTTCCTGGAGGTCCCCGGCCGGAGTCTTCCGTCGGACCCCGGGCGACTCGGGTGCTCGCCCATCTATCCGCCTCGACAGCGAGTTTTCGTGGCTCAGTCAGTTTGCTGTCTAGGAGGTGTTGCCGGAGTTCGACGAAGCAGTTATTGGATAGATGTTCCCACAGAAGGAGGTCGACCAACTGCTGGTAGGTGGTGACCTGACAGCCCCGAGTCCACCCCTCGAAGGCTCTGCTGTAATAGTTCACGTACTCCACCCACGTGGTACCGGGGATTTTTTTGCAGTCTCGGAATCGCTGCCGGTACATCTCGGGGGTGAGTCCGTAGCGAGTGAGGAGGGCGGTCTTCATGTGCTCATACGAGGTCATCTCGGTATCAGGGAGCTCCAGCAGTGCGTCTCTCCCTTCGTTGATAAACTTCCCCCACAGGCCGGCGCCCCAGTCCTTGAGGGGTACTCGATGGGCGGTCATGGCGACCTCGTAGGCTTTGAACCACTGCTGGATGTCGTCGTTCTTATAGTACTCTTTGACGACATCCTTGGTGTTGGACAGGCCGCATGTTCGAGCTGTCCCCCCTCCCCGCAATGGGACCAGGACCCTGGCTCTCCCTGCATCCCCAGCCAGAGTCCACAAACGACCACCCGAAGTACCCTGCAATCCCTCCACTACAAGACACCAGCTCCGGACCCAGCTGGCCCGGGTCACCATCTACCCCACGACATCGACCCGGCCGCCATCTTGGGGCGCTGCAGCACGAGGCCGCGTGGCCTCAACTCGACCCTAACCCCGGGCCCGGCCGGTCCCGACATCGAGGCCCCACCATCCTCCCAGGAGGCAGAGTGATCACTTGGCGAGTCAATGGGAGAAGGAATCGTCAACGGCTCTCCTCCGCCAGGTGTCGATCACCCCAGGCCGCCTGGGCGCTGGCTCCACCCCCCTGCTGGGTGTCTGGACTCCCTCATCCCGGACCTCCCGGCCCCCAGGCGCGAGGGTCCGGACATCAAAGGGGACCAGACCTATAACTGGGGCAGGGCCAGACCAGGAAGGCAGTTGTATCCTGGAGTCGAGAGACCCGAGAAGAACTCATCCGTGACTTGGCCTGCTGGCGCTGCCGCGGCCCTCTGCCTCGTGAAACCATCGTCTTGGCCTGCTGGCGCTGCCGCGGCCCTCTGCCTCGTGAAACCATCGTCTTGGCCTGCTGGCGCTGCCGCGGCCCTCTGCCTCGTGAAACCATCGTCTTGGCCTGCTGGCGCTGCCGCGGCCCTCTGCCTCGTGAAACCATCGTCTTGGCCTGCTGGCGCTGCCGCGGCCCTCTGCCTCGTGAAACCATCGACTTGGCCTGCTGGCGCTGCCGCGGCCCTCTGCTTTATGAGACTATCACCTTGGCCTGCTGGCGCTGCCGCGGCCCGATCCACAGACCCTCCAGCTCGAGGATTGTGAGCTCGCCTGTTACCACAACCTGTACCGATCCGGTACCAAGACTGTCCCGCTACCCCCTTTCCCTACAGAGACTAGAAGTGAGAGGACCCCCGGGTCCAAGTTATCCTGTATCGCTGATATCCTTGCCTTAAGAACCTTATATAAAAACCTCGAACTCGACTTGGTGTGGTGCCTGTTTGTGGGGAGGGAGGGTACTTGTCTGTACGATCGCCGGAGACGGTCCCCCTCGGGGATCTCTCCCTCGGTATCCGGCCGACCCTCAGGGTCCCCGTCTAACATTGGTGGCCAGCGACGGGATCCGAACCTACGCATAATCGTACAGAAAGTCACTCGCCCCACCACACACAACAACCATGTCAATAGAGAGCGGAACAACGGAAAAATTTCAGATGGAAAAATTGGAAGACTACAACCACCGGGAACTGAAGCAATATTGCATAGAACTTGGACTTCCAACCACAGGTCTTAGCACAAAGGAAGACTTCAAACGAGCCCTAGAAGCTTGGGCAGAAACGGGTACGGCCGTACCCCGAACACAAACAACCGAAACGAGCCCCGCACCAACTAAAGAAAGAGCGGATCTCTCCCTGGAAGAGATCCGAGAAAGAGAAAAAACCAGACTCCACGAATTAGAACTTGCCCGACTTCGCTTGGATGGGGAACTCAAGCTGGCAGAACAAAAAATAACCCTGGAACACTTACGGCTCAGGGAAGAGCGGGAAGACAAGCAAAGACAGAGGGAGCTAGAGGAAAAGAGACTAGAGTACGAACATGAGCGCAATCTCAAAGCACTGGAGATTCAGAAACAGAATAAAGACCTCGGGCTCCCCGAACGACCGACCCCGTCTGCCTCGACCGAGCCCAAGGTTCACATCCCCAAAGATGTCATCCGGGAATACCACAAGAACGATGATATCCAGCAGTGGTTTAAAGCCTATGACCTTCGTGTCCACCGGCGAGGTCTTACCCCCGGCGATGGCAGACTCGTTTGCCTTGGCTTTCAGTTCCATTTCTTTGAGGACGCGCTCGTGCTCGAGCATGAGTTTTTTCTCCTCGAGGTCTCTTTGTCTTCGCCTTTCTTCTAGGTCTCCTTCTAGCCGTAGCTGCTCGAGGGCCAACTTCCTTTCTGCCAGTTGGATCTCTCCTTCTTGTCTGAGTCGAGCAAGATCTAACTCGTGGAGCCGGTTCTTCTCTCGTTCTCGGGCGTCTTCGTGGGAGAGGCCCGTGTCTGGGTTTGCGGGTCTCCCTCCCGCTGGGTTCGTCTCGGCCTCCGGGCCTCCGTTCGGGCCCGGGTTATCTTCACTCGGGGGTGGCGCCTCGCCGGCGTCCACCCAGGCCTGCAGGGCCGATTTAAAGTCTTCTTTGGTGCTTAAGCCAGTGGTAGCGATGCCTAGGTCTTTGCAGAATTGCTTTAGCTCCTTGTGACTGTAGTCTTCCATTTTCTCTTTCTGGAATTCTGTGCTCATGGTCGTAGTGGGTTTTTCTTGGTAGTGAGTGAATTACTCTCTGTACGATCTGCGTGTGCTCGGATCCCAGTGATTGCCACCAATGTTAGAAAGGTGACTCCGGGGGAGGCAGAAGATGTCTGACTGATCACCCCTAGGTCCACCTCTCCGTCGAGAAGAAGCCGAGCGTTACCGAGAGGCCTCCTAAATGAGGGCCCTCTCCTAGGATCATACAGCAGAGTAATCACAACACTACAAACGGACACCACACAGGAGATCAAGTTCTCAAGCTTTTATACGTAATAAAGGTTGCGGGTTCTTGGCAGTATATACAGGTGGATCGAGGGATCCGTAAAGTCCCGAAAAGGGGGGTAAGGTAGCGGGACAGTCTTACTCTGGGCGGAGGACGGGGTACCCTACGCACAGCTCTCAATCCTCGAGCCGGGGGTTCCGAGAGTTCGAGCAGCGCCAGCAGGCTTGCAGGATGGTTCAGCGAGGTAGGCCGCGGCAGCGCCAGCAGGCTCTCAGATGTTTCAGCAAGGTAGGCCGCGGCAGCGCCAGCAGGCTCTCAGATGATTCAGCAAGGTAGGCCGCGGCAGCGCCAGCAGGCTCTCAAGAGGTTCAGCAGGATAGGCCGCGGCAGCGCCAGCAGGCTCTCAGGATGCTCGTCGGGTTACGGGGAGGATGAGTTCGTCTGGTGTCGGCCGTGACAGCGTCAGCAGGGCTTCCAGTCCAGGATACAACTGCCGTCCTAATCCAGGGCTGGCCCAGATATAGGTCTGGAGGTCTTTGAAGTCCGGACCCTCGCGCCTGGGGGTCAGAGGGGCCGGGATGATGGTGTCCAGACACCCAGCAGGGGGGTGGAGCCAGCGCCCAGGGAGGCCAGAGGGCGATCGATACCAGGCGTCCGGGGACGGTGGGAGGCCCATCGAAACTCCCCTTCCTCCGGGATCTGTCGAGTGGCCACTCGACCACCTGGGTGGATCTTGGTGCCTCGATGTCGGGGCTTCGCTGGGGCCTGGGCTGGGGCCGAGGCCACGTGGTTGTGACGTGGTGGGTCCAAGATGGAGTCGGGCACGGCCTCGTGCTGAGGTCGTGCTGGGCCTACGCTGGGGTCAGGCCTGCGCTGGTGGACCGGGATGGTAGCCGGCCCTGTGGTGTTGGGGCATGCAGGATCGGGCCGAAGGGGCCGCCCGAGGTCTGGTGGAGGGCGGAGATCGTCCTGGGCCCGCTATGCGGGAGGGGTAGGACCACGCCATGAGGCCGGGTCCAACAGATGGGTTAAGTCTGGTTTCTGGGGGTAAGGCATTCCATATTCTGGACGCCATCCCAGAGAAGCATCTGTTATAAGTTTTTTTCTTATGGAATTTTTCCGCACTTCTTGAGGATCTGGATCCACCCGAGATCGTCAGTTTCTGTGCCAGGTAGCTGGGTGCCTTGTGATGCATGGCTCTGTGTGTCATGCACACAATTTTCTATTGAATTCTAGCCTCCAGAGGTAGCCAGTTCAGGGATTGTAGGTCCGGGGAGATGTGGGAGCTGCGTTTAGACCCGGTTATGAGTCTTGCTGCGGCGTTGATAGACGCCCTTAGTGGTGCAGTTGAAGATTTGGGTAGGCCACAGAGAGAGACACATCCGTATTCCACTCTAGGAATAACCAGGGCCTGTACAGCTTGCTTGAAGTCATTCTGTGGTAGGAAGGGTTTCAGTTTCCTCAGTGTGTTTATCTAGAAGTTTGCTCCCTTTGTGGCACTGCTGATATGTTTTTGCATGTTGAGGTTACTGTCTAAGGTTATTCCTAATGACTTAGCTGAGTCCACGATGGTGGGTTGAACGTTGAACGCCGTAATATGTTTGATCCAATCTTGCATTTTGGGGATTTGGGCCGGAGGGGCTATTAGTAAGAATTCAGTCTTTAGGGCATTCAATTTTAGATGATTTTCTGCTAGCCAGGTTTGGGTATGCCTAAGCGCTGTATTAAGTCGTTTGACATCCTCTAGGGTGTCGATCTTGAGGTATAGTTGGGTGTCGTCTGCATACATGTGATATTGCACGTTAGAGGTTTGTAGAACTTCGGTGAGAGGTTCCAAGAAGAGATTAAACAATGTTGGGGACAGTGCGGATCCTTGCGGGACTCCCAGTTATACTGGGACGGGCTTGGAAAGGGTGTTATTGACTTTAAATTGTTGTGTCCGATTTTGGAGGAATGAAGTGAACCAGCTCAGCACTGCCCCAGATAGGCCCATTCTGTGTTTCAGGAGGTCCAGCAGGTTCTCATGCTTGACCGTATCGAAGGCTGAGGAGAGGTCAAGTAGGATGAGTAGACAGGATCTGTTTTGATCAAGAATTTGCAGCGCATCGTCAATAATGTGTGTCATGGCTGATTCCGTGCTATGGCCTGCCCGGAAACCTGATTGGTGTTTGTTGAGAAGGTTAAAGTGATCAATATGCTTCGTCAGCTGTAGATGCACAAATTTTTCCAGCAGCTTGGCTAAGGTAGGGATATTGGAGATGGGGCGGTAGTTGTTTAGGTCTGCAGGGTCTGCCGTGGGTTTCTTTAGAATGGGTGATACCTGTCCTACTTTGAGGGTATCTGGGATGAACCCCTGTTGAAGTGAACTGTTAATGATCTTGGACCAAAGCGGTAGCAGCAGTGGCGAAAGGTCTTTGACAGCATTTGCCGGAAGCGGGTCAGAGAAGTGGTTAGCAGGGTTCAATGCACTGAGTATTTTGCCTATGGCATCTTCAGAGTAGGAGGTAAATGACGACCAGTCTGCATTATTTTTTGGGTTGGCTTTGATGGGCTTTGGCATGGCGCGGTTCGGGGAGTAGGAGGGATTTGTGCATTCGGTCTCGCGTATAAGGTTAGATCCTTAAGGAGGTCGTTCATGATGATATCAGTCTTCACGGTGAAGAAGGTGGAGAATTCTTCACAATTTGGCTGCGAGTATTCAGAGTCTTGTGGTCGTTGGGGTGCCTCCTTAGATTGGGTTTTGATCAGTTCAAAGAGTTTTTTGGGACGATTTCTTGCCTGGTCAAGTTGAAGGCTGAAAAAGTTAGCTTTGGTGTCTGGAATTTTCATACAAAATACATAATACAAAATGAATCCCACAGAAGAGCTCCAGTGAAGGTGACAAAGCGGTGTGCCAAGGGTCACACCATTTAATTAAGTGGGGATGTAGTGTGTGCAGGCAGAGGGTGTATGCAGAGGGTGCAGGCAGTGTGTGCAGGCAGAGGATGCAGGCAAAGGGCACAGACGGGGTGCATGTATAGGCACAGGACGTATTTAGAGGGCTCAGGCAGAGGAAGCAGGCAGGAAGCACAGGCAGAGGGTGCAGGCAGGGGGCACAGGTAGATGGTGCAGGCTGGAGGTGCAGACAAAAAGTGCAGATGGGGTGCATGCAGAGGGTGCAGGCAGTGTGTGCAGGCAGAGGGTGCAGGAAGGTAGTGCAGGGAAAGGGTGCAGATGGGGTGCATGCAGAGGGTGCAGGTAAAGGGTGCAGGCAGGGGGTGCAGGCAAAGGGCGCAGACGGGGTGCCAGCAGAGGGTGCAGGCAGTGTGTGCAGGTAGAGGGTGCAGGCAGGGGGTGCAGGCAGACGGCGCAGATGGGGTGCATGCAGAGTGTGCAGGTAGAGATGCAGGCAGGGGGTGCAGGCAAAGGGCGCAGATGGGGTGCATGCATAGGGTGCATGCAGAGGGTGCAGGTAGAGGGTGCAGGCAGGAGGTGCAGACAAAGGGTGCAAATGGGGTGCATGCAGAGGGTGCAGGCAGTGTGCGCAGGTAGAGGGTGCAGGCAGGGGGTGCAGGCAAAGGGCACAGATGGGGTGCATGCAGAGGGTGCATGCAGAGGGTGCAGGTAAAGGGTGCAGGCAGGGGGCACAGATGGGGTGCATGCAGAGGGTGCAGGCAGTGTGTGCATACAGAGGGTGCAGGCAGTGTGTGCAGGTAGAGGGTGCAGGCAGGGGGTGCAGGCCGTGTGTGCAGGTAGAGGGCGCAGATTGGGTGCAGGCAGAGGGTGCATGCAGAGGGTGCAGGTAGAGGGTGCAGGCGGGCGTGCAGGCATCTGGCGCACACGGGGTGCATGCAGAGGGTGCAGGCAGTGTGTGCAGGTACAGGGTGCAGGCAGAGGGTGCAGGCAGTGTGTGCAGGTACAGGGTGCAGGCAGGGGGTGCAGGTAGAGGATGAAGGCACGGGTGAAGGCAAAGGGCACAGATGGGGTGCATGCATAGGTTGCATGCAGAGGGTGCAGGTAGAGGGTGCAGGCAGGGGGTGCAGACAAAGGGCACAGGTGGGGTGCAAACAGAGGTGCAGGCAGGGGGTGAATGCAGAGGGTGTGGGCAGTGTGTGCAGGTAGAGGGTGCAGGCAGGGGGTGCAGGCAGTGTGTGCAGGTAGAGGGTGCAGGCAGGGGGTTCAGACAGAGGGGTCTGGCAGGGGGTGCAGGTAGAAGTGCACGTAGAGGATGCAGGTAGATGGTGCAGGCAGAGGATTTATTCAGAGGGTTCAGGCAGAAGCTGCAGGCAGAGGCTGCAGGCATGGGGTGCAGGCTGAGGGTGCAGGCAGCGGGCACATATAGAGGGCATAGATAGAGGTGCAGGCAGAGGATTCAGAGGCACAAGCAGAGGGTGTATTCAGACCGTGCAGGCAGTGTGTGCAGGCAGAGGGTGTATGCAGAGGGTGCAGGCAGTGTGTGCAGGCAGAGGATGCAGGCAAAGGGCGCAGACGGGGTGCATGTAGAGGGCGCAGATAAAGAGTGTAGGCACAAGGACGTATTTAGAGGGCTCAGGCAGAGGCAGCAGGCAGGAAGCACAGGCAGAGGGTGCAGGCAGGAGGCACAGGTAGAGGGCACAGATAGAGGTGTAGGCAGTGTGTGCAGGCAGAGGGTGCAGGCAGGGGGTGCAGGCAAAGGGCGCAGATGGGGTACATGCAGAGGGTGCAGGCAGTGTGTGCAGGTAGATGGTGCAGGCTGGGGGTGCAGACAAAGGGCACATATGGGATGCATGCAGAGGGTGCAGGTAGAGGGTGCAGGTAGAGGGTGCAGGCAGGGGGTGCAGGCAGTGTGTGCAGGTGGAGGGTGCAGGCAGGGGGTGCAGGCAAAGGGTGCAGATGGGGTGAATACAGAGGGTGCAGGACGTGTGTGCAGGTAGGGGTGCAGGCAAAGAGCGCAGATCGGTGCATGCAGAGGGTGCAGGTGGGGGTGCAGGCAAAGGGCGCAGACGGGGTGCATGCAGAGGGTGCAGGCAGTGTGTGCATGCAGAGGGTGCAGGCAGTGTGTGCAGGTAGAGGGTGCAGGCAGGGGGTGCAGGCAGTGTGTGCAGGTAGAGGGTGTAGGCAGGGGGTGCAGGCAGTGGGTGCAGGCAAAGGGCTCATACGGGGTGCCAGCAGAGGGTGCAGGCAGTGTGTGCAGGTAGAGGGTGCAGGCAGTGGGTGCAGGCAAAGGGCACAGATGGGGTGCATGCAGAGGGTGCAGGCAGTGTGTGCAGGTAGAGGTGCAGGCAGGGGGTGCAGGCAAAGGGCGCAGATGGGGTGCATGCATAGGGTGCATGCAGACGGTGCAGGCATGAGGTGCAGGCAAAGAGCAGTGCAGGCAGTGTGTGCTGGTAGAGAGTGCAGGCAGGGGGTGCAGGCAAGGGGCACAGATGGGGTGCATACAGAGGGTGCAGGCAGTGTGTGCAGGTAGAGGGTGCAGGCAGGGGGTGCAGGCAAAGGGCGCAGATGGGAGGAATGCAGAGGGTGCAGGCAGTGTGTGAATACAGAAGGTACAGGCAGTGTGTGAATACAGAGGGTACAGGCAGTGTGTGAATACAGAGGGTACAGGCAGTGTGTGCAGGTAATCGTGCAGGCAGGGGGTGCAGGCAGTGTGTGCAGGCAGGGGGTGCAGGCAAAGGGTGCAGATGGGGTGCATGCAGAGGGTGCAGGCAGTGTGTGCAGGTACAGGGTGCAGGCAGGGGGTGCAGGTAGAGGATGAAGGCACGGGGGAAGGCAAAGGGGCAGATGGGGTGCATACATAGGGTGCATGCAGAGAGTGCATGCAGAGGGTGGCAGGTATAGGGTGCAGGCAAAGGGCGCAGATGGGGTACATGCAGAGGGTGCAGGCAGTGTGTGCATGCAGAGGGTGCAGGCAGTGTGTGCAGGTAGAGGGTGCAGGCAGGGGGTGCAGGCAAAGGGCGCAGATGGGGTGCATACAGAGGGTGCAGACAGTGTGTGCATGCAGAGGGTGCAGGTAGCGTGTGCAGGTGGAGGGTGCATGCTGAGGGTGGAGGCAGTGTGTGCAGGTGGAGGGTGCATGCTGAGGGTGGAGGCAGTGTGTGCAGGTGGAGGGTGCATGCTGAGGGTGGAGGCAGTGTGTGGAGGTGGAGGGTGCAGGCAAAGGGCGCAGATGGGGTGCATGCAGAGGGTGCAGGCAGCGTGTGCTGGTGGAGGGTGCATGCTGAGGGTGAAGGCAGCGTGTGCTGGTGGAGGGTGCATGCAGAGGGTGCAGGCAGCGTGTGCTGGTGGAGGGTGCAGGCAGGGGGTGCAGACAAAGGGCGCAGATGGGTGCATGCAGAGGGTGCAGGCAGCGTGTGCTGGTGGAGGGTGCATGCTGAGGGTGGAGGCAGTGTGTGCAGGTGGAGGGTGCAGGCAAAGGGCGCAGATGGGGTGCATGCAGAGGGTGCAGGTAGCGTGTGCAGGTGGAGGGTGCAGGCAGTGTGTGCAGGTAGAGGGTGCAGGCAGGGGGTGCAGGCATAGGGCGCAGATGGGGTGCATGCAGAGGGTGAAGGCAGTGTGTGCATGCAGAGGGTGGAGGCTGTGTGTGCTGGTGGAGGGTGCAGGCAAAGGGCGCAGATGGGGTGCATGCTGAGGGTGGAGGCAGTGTGTGCAGGTGGAGGGTGCAGGTAAAGGGCACAGATGGGGTGCATGCAGAAGGTGCAGGCAGCGTGTGCAGGTGGAGGGTGCATGCTGAGGGTGGAGGCAGTGTGTGCAGGTGGAGGGTGCAGGCAAAGGGCACAGATGGGGTGCATGCAGAGTGTGTAGGTAGAGGACTCAGTCAGGAGGTGGAGAGTTGGGTGTGGGCGGTGAAAGTAACTATGCTTGTTCATACGCAGGGCCCTCAAGCCCAACAATACTCACTCCCACAGCTGCGCTTGCAGACTGACCCTATGGAAGCCCACCTACGCCTCGGAACGGCCGGTGTGGCTGGGTCAGAGCCAGTCCCATGCCACGCATAGACAGGCTCCACTGGTTTGTTACTAGGGGACTTGCAGAGTTCAGTCACATGTCAGGCTGTGCATAACATGTGACAGTGTATACCCAGCCCTAGAAAGGACTGGAAGGGCCATTCTGCCATTTTCCTAGTAGTGTGCAGGCTAGTGAGATGCTTCATGAGTGGGATGGGTTGCCATGACAACCATGAAACAACTCCTGACTCAATTTCATCACAGCATCCTTCAGTGTCGGTCTGGCTGGAACAGTTTGGCGGGGCTGATGTTGTTTCGAGTCCGACCCTAGCCCTGTCTGCCTTCCACAGACTCTATTTGGTTAGAGAATGACGATTCTTAAAGGTTAACTGTGTAAAGAATTGTGATTTTATTAAAGACAAGGAGGATAGCATTATGCATTACCTTTATTCACTCTTCTGAGCAGCAACACATGAATGCTCTCAGAATCAGAACTTAGAACTACTTCACTAAGAACACAACTCCCAGGTCCTTTTAAGTCTCTTGTCCTCCATTTTCTTCCTCCTTTATTGCACCTCCTCTTCTTCTCACTCTCATCATGTGACGATTCTTGTGCAGAGCTAACATGGCGGACAGAAGACGCCGCGGAGTAGCAGCGGCTAATCGGGGCTCCCTACCCTCAACCGGCATGAAAGAATTTTGAATACAGGCAACCCAGCTGAGTGTGTCCCGGACTCAAGCACACAACTTTTTTTCACCTCGAAGAGCCGAGAACGGTGTTCTGTATGCTGAGCCAAGCTGCGAGCTGTACGGAGATCCAGAACGGATGCAGCGGCTGTTTTAACATTGTTCCCTGATCGCCCGGCACTCCATCCCGCGGCTGATCGTGGGCTAGGCGCTTGGCTGGACTGGGCTCGGACTTGGGCTCGTATCTCTGCTGCAATCAGTGCAGGTGCGCCAGGGGCCGCAGGAGACGAAGGGCTCGGCGCTAGACGTCGGGCGGATGATGGCGCCTAAAAATGCACCCAGATCATCAAGGGCAACCAAGAACTCGACGTTGGATATGCCGGCACCCTCGTCTGCCTTGGCCCCCGGGAGCACTACTGTTAGAAGGGGCGATCTCGGAGGGCCAGGTATTGCTCACCGAACCACCCCAGGACCCACCTCTCCCACAGATCTTGCCGAGTCTTATCGTGAGGTCCTCACCGGGGAGGACTTCGGGTCTAGGATCGTACGTACTGAGCTCACACCACACTTAGGAACAGACACCACACTGTTGGATTCTAGTAACAGGTTCTTTATATGCAGTAAAAAGAAGGTAGCACTCTTATGTACAAATGATCGAGGGATCACAAAGTCTTTGAGGATTCGGGAAGAGGGGAGCGGGACAGTCTTTAGCCTTTGGGCCAGTACGAGGCATACCCTGCGCACAGCTCTCAATCCTCGAGCCGGGGGATACGGAAGGTGATGGTCGTACTGGCTGCTTCACTCACGTCGAGTCGGCTCAGGTCGTGATGGTGATCTTGATGGTCCAGCCGGACCAGAGTACTCCTCGAGCCGCGACGAGGTCAGCAGGGCTCGATCCGGAGAAGTTCTTGAGGAGCCGCGACAGCTTCAGCAGGGCTCAGATGGTACGAGTTCAAGTTCGAGCCGCGACAGCGTCAGCAGGGCTCCGAGGTCTTAGAGAGGACGAGCCGCGACAGCGTCAGCAGGGCTCCGAGGGTTTCGAGTTCAAGCTCGAGCCGCGACAGCGTCAGCAGGGCTCCGGTGGTCTTCTAGAGGACGAGCCGCGATAGCATCAGCAGGGCTCCGATGGTCTTTGAGAACGAGCCGCGACAGCGTCAGCAGGGCTCAGGTGGTTCAGTTCCGTGTTGCGAAGAAGGAGTCGCAACAGCGTCACCAGGGCTCAGCGATTCAAGATGAGTTCTTCTTAGGGTCAGCCGCGATCAGATCAGCAGGCTTCAGGTCCAAGATACAACTGCCCGCTAGTTGTGGTGCGGGCCCTGATATAGTCCAGGAGCCCTTTGCTGTCCGGACCCTCGCAGGCGGAGGTCTCATGCCTTGGGGGCTGGTCGTTGGCGAGGTCTGGCGGTTGGCTCTTTGATCGCTTTGGAAGATGCATCCGGGAATTCCCAGACGCCCAGCAGGTCTGGAGCCAGCACTCGGGGAGGCCAGAGGTGGGATTGAAACTGGCCCACAGGGGAGGGCCAAAGGTGTGACAGATACCAGTCTCTCAGAGGAGGCCGGAGGTGCCATCGAAACTCCCTGGCGTCTCAATTGTGGAGCTCTTTACCCCGCAGCCGGGACTGGCGCGCCTTTGGAGTCTGGGTTTCACTGGGGCCGGGGTCACGCTAGGCCCAGGGAGTCAGGGATCTCGGGAAGGGAAAATGGCTGCCGGGCCTTGTGGGGCATGCAAGGTTTCGGCGTGGGGCATGCAGGCCTGGTCGCCGGGTACGGGTTCTGGGCGTTCGGGGAGCAGGATGACCAGGAAACTCGAGGGCCGCTACTCTAACGGGGTGCTGCGCAGGGAACTCAGGGTGCAGGGTGCGCTCACAGGGTGCGGGGGAACAGGGGCGGACCACGCCACGAGGCCGGGTCCAACACGCGTCCCCCCCAGCTGAAGGCGGGGAGAACTACCCATCCTCTTGGGGGTTCTCTTCGCTGAGGCGGAAGAATCGGGACAGGCCGTCTGCGTTGGCGTGGTCAACACCAGGCCGGTGCGTAACAGTGAAATCCATCCCCTGGAGGGAGATGGACCAGCGCAACAGTTTGGGGTTCTCCCCTCTCATCTGCATTAGCCACCGGAGGGGTCGGTGGTCGGTCTGGACCCGGAAGTGAGTGCCAAACAGGTAGGGCCTCAGCTTCTTCAGGGCCCAAACCACCGCGAAGGCTTCCCGCTCGATGGTGCTCCATCTTTGTTCTCGAGGGAGTAACCTCCGGCTAATGAAAGCCACTGGCTGGCCGAGGCCATTTTCGCTCACCTGGGACAGGACTGCTCCGATGCCATGTTCGGACGCGTCCGTCTGGACCACGAACTCTCGGGAGTAGTCGGGGGCCTGTAGCACGGGGGCAGTGCACATGGCATCTTTTAATGTTTCGAATGCCTCTTGGCAGGCGGGGGTCCAGTTGACTTTCTTTGGCTGGTTTTTGGAGGTTAACTCCGTGAGAGGGGTTACGATGCTGCCGTACCCCTTGATGTACCTTCGATAGTATCCCGTGAGCCCTAGGAACGCCCGCACTTCTGTCTGGGTCGTGGGGGCCTCCCAGGCCACGATCGCATCGATCTTGGGCTGGAGGGGGGCCACGATGCCGCTTCCGACCTGGTGCCCCAGGTAGACTACGGACCCTTGTCCGATCTGGCACTTGCTTGCCTTAATGGTGAGACCGGCCCTCTGCAGGGCCATCAGCACCTCCCAGAGGTGTTGGAGATGTTCGGACCAGTGAGCACTGAACACCGCGATATCGTCCAGCTACGCAGCGCTGAACTCCTCCAACCCAGCCAGTACCTGGTTAACCTGCCTCTGGAAGGTGGCGGGGGCGTTTTTCATCCCGAAGGGCATCACCCGGAAATGGTAGTGACCATCCGGGGTGGAAAAAGCGGATCTCTCCCTGGCCCCTTCTGTGAGGGCGATCTGCCAGTATCCGCTGGTCAAGTCGAACGTGCTGAGAAAGCGAGCAGCTCTGAGGCGGTCAATGAGCTCGTCTGCTCGGGGGATGGGATGGGCGTCGGTTCTGGTGACTGCGTTGAGCCCGCGGTAGTCGACGCAGAACCTCAGCTCGGGAGCAGCCCCGGGGGCAGCCGCCTTCGGATCCAGGACCACGGGGCTGGCCCATGGGCTGTCAGAGGCTTCGACCACTCCGAGGGCTAGCATTTTGTTGACCTCGGCCTTGACGCAGGCCCGGACTCTGTCAGGGACGCGGTAGGCTCTGTGCCGTACCGGAGGGCTGTCCCCGGTGTCCACGTTGTGGACGCACCAGCTGGTGACGCCGGGGATGAGGGAGAAAAGGTGGGAGAATTGTCCCAGTAACTGGCGACAGTCCTCACGCTGCTCAGGGGTGAGGGAGGCGCTGAAGGCGACAAAGGAGGTACTCTTACCCTCGGGAAGGGAAATAGACGCACCTAGCACGGGGAAACAGGTTCTTCGCTCCCCGGTTTTGATATTGCCCCCTTCTAACGAGCGGAAATCGGTGGTGTCTGGAAATTCTACCAACGAAATTCCTGAGGAGGTGGTAGCGCCAGGACGGGCTCATACTGATCTATTACCCTCTGGACAGAAATCAGAGGGTGGGGAGCAATGCACAATTTTGACCCTTATTGATGTTTTGGAGGAGGACGCCACTGAGGCTGGGCTATTGGGAACTTTACAAGATACGAATACAGCCGTAGGTAACACTAGTGCCTTAAATCTACAACTGGAGGCAGAAACAGTAGGGGGGGACGGGATATCAAATGATGAATATGAAGACGAAGACCTTACTGAGACTGGCTTCACTTCAGGTACAGCTAAGTATTTGGCAAAAAGGAGAGATAAGATAAGGCAAAGTTAAAGTTAAAAAATAAAAATAAAAGGGGAAAAGGCCTTGGTCTTGGCAACACAGGGGCTCCCCCATTAATCCCTGCTCCCCCCATGAAAAAATCCTTAATGGTGGAGAAAATCCCCCTAAGGAAATGGATCCAAGCCAGGGGATTGGTAAAGAGCATGACACTAAGGTTATCTGGCACTAGTCCGCCTGATCAGGACGGCGCTCAGGTGCGTGCTGGGCTATCAGAAGATACTTCACCTACTGTGGGTCTGTCACACTCTACTGCTATAGACTCTGTTCCAACAGTGTCATCACCGGAACTGATCTCTGAAGCTGAGTACTCCGAAATGGACAAATCAACTGAGGTGGTTCCCTCGGATACCTTAATGTTTAAGGACCTTAAACATGCCTCTGAGTCAACACCTTTAATTCTATCTATGCTACCAGCCCCTCTGGGACCTTCAATAACCACAAATATCACTGGATCAACATCAATAGGAGAGCAGGGATCTTCTACTGCTATTGTGGATCTGTCGCATTCTACTACTAAAGACTCTGCTCCAATAGTGTTACCCCCGGAACTGATTTCTGCAGCTAGGTACCCCGAAATGGGGATTCCAGCTGAGGTGGCTCCCTCGGATACCTTAACATCTAACGACCTTACACTCGCCTCTGAGACAATACCTTTAATTTCATCTATGCTACCTGTCCCTCTGGGATCTTCAATACCTGCTAACACTACTGGACTAACACCAACAGGAGAGCAGGGTACTGCTAACTCATCCTTTGACATTATCCTGCAAACATTAACGAACCATCGGAGAGAAGCTCAAGAACATTTCTTGTTACTACGGGATGATAACACTAAATTACAGCGTAGCTTGCAGGATATTACCCTCAAGATCGGGGGGCTTTCTCAAAAAATAGATGAGTTACAGCAACGTGTGGTTAAGGTGGAAGAGGGATCTTCAAGAACAGAATCTGTTATCAGCCAACATGACACCCAGCTTATAACTCTGCAATTAAAGGTTGAGGATTTGGAAAATCGCCAACGGCGATCCAATCTAAGACTTTTTGGAATACCAGAGGGAGCCTGTTGGACAGGCCCCACGAAGGGCTCGCTCCCTCCCCGCATGACAGGGCCCCGACATCGGCTCTCCGGGTGCTACCCGCAGAAGCAACCCGCAACCCGTCCCCCTCCGGGACGCCGGCTCCCGGATATCTCTGTGCCACGGGCCCAGGCCCCCGTCAACCCCATTGCCCGGCCCAGCCGACATCTTGGACACTGCACCACGCGGCCGCGTGGCCTCGGCTCGACCCCCAACCCTGGGCCTGGCCGGGCCCAGACATCCCGGCACCACCATCCATCCAGGAGGTGAACGGACCACTTGGCAGGTTAATGGGAGAAAGAAGTGTCGATGGCTCTCCCCCGCCAGGTGCCGATCGCCCCCAGCCTCCCCGGGTGCTGGCTCCACCCCCCTGCTGGGTGTCTGGACTCCCTCATCCCGGACCTCCCGACCTCCCAGTGCGAGGGTCCGGACATCAAAGGGCGCCAGACCTATAACTGAGGCAGCCCCAGAGCAGGAAGGCAGTTGTATCCTGGAGTCGAGAGACACCGAGAAGAACTCATCCTTGACGGACTGCTGGCGCTGCCGCAGCCCTGCCTTGTGAACTATCGTCCTGCCTGCTGGCGCTGCCGCGGCCCTGCCTTGTGAACTATTGTCCTGCCTGCTGGCGCTGCCGCGGCCTTCTGCACCGTTCGTCCTCGTGGGACCTGCTGGCGCTGCCGCGGCCCGTTGTAACCGTCATCCTCGCTGGGACCTGCTGGCGCTGCCGCGGCCCGTTGCCACCTACGACCTCTTCGGGACCTGCTGGCGCAGCCGCGGTCTGACCCGTCCGAACACCGAGCTCGAGGATTGTGAGCTACCACCGTTTCACCTCAGTACCTGTAGGTACCAAGACTGTCCCGCTACCCCCTTCCCCTAATAGAGACTAGAATTGAGAGGATCATCGTGTCCTGATCTCCTTGTATCGTACCACCTTACTCAAAGAATTGCCTATAAAAGGTGTTAAGCTGACCTTCGTGTGGTGTCCATCTGTGGGGGGGAAGTCACTTGTCTGTACGATCGCTGGAGACGGCCCTCACCGGAGGCCTCTCCCCTTGTGCTCGGCCGACCCTCCAGGTCCCCGTCTAACAGAGCCAAGGGGGCGGAGCCTAGGGCATTTATTGTGAGCTTACTCCAGAAGGCTTTTACAGATCTGTCTGATTGGGACTGGGACTCCCAACTGCAGAGAGTACATAGGCTACCTTTTGTTTTGAGGAATAAACAGGGTAAATTCCCCCGGCCTTTCCTTATCCATTTTGGGAATTTCCTTTTAAGACAGGCAGTTTCTCTAAAAGCTAAACCTAACACCCCTGTCGTTGTAGGAAATTGGTCCTTCTTTGTTAAGTCGGACCTTAGCAAGGCCACCATGGATAGACGGTGGCAATTGCGTAAATGTATTGATCCGTTTAAATCTTTGGGGGCCCAAGTGTTTTTGCAGGAACCGGCTCGCCTAAAAGTTATTAAAGGAGGACATACATTTCTTTTTACAGATGTGAAGGAAGCCGAGAGGGTATTAAGCTCAGTTTCTTGAATTAGTTAGCTAGGGAAATCTTATTGCTCTTGCCCATGTACTCTCTTAGGGTTTTTTTTTGCTTTATGTGTTTAGAAAAGCTGGTTAAGGGTAGGTTGAGCCGATGCTGCTTCTCCAGTTAGCTGCCAAAACTTCGGCAGCAGGTCTTTGGGGGGTGCTCCTTCTTGAGGGAGGGGGGAGCTGGGTGAGAGGGGGGTGGGGATGCGGGGGGGATGGGTAGGGTGGTGTGGTCTACTTTGGGAAAAGCCTCTCAGGATGGAAATTTCTTCGAATATGACTGAGGGAGGATTGTATGAAGGAATATTACAGAATGAAAAGATTAATCTGACTCTTATTATTAAATGTCGTTATTGCTAAAATGTTTAGCATGGAATGTTGCGGGACTTAATAATAAAAGTAAAAGACGTCTGGTTAGGGAAGAATTATCATCGTATAAATCTCATTTTGCCTTTCTATCAGAAACTCATGTTGCTTATAAGGACAAAAAGATTCTGGGTCAGCTGAGGTACGAGGTTATAATTTGCTCTAATTACACTGCTTCTATAAGGGGAGTTACTATCCTTAAAGATACTCATTTTAAGACTGAAATTTGCAAATCCATATGCGACAAGAAGGGCCGATGGGCTATTACTGAACTAATAATCGAGAAACGTAAATTTGTTTTTTGTGTGGTTTACGGATCTAATACTGATGAAGCTTTTATCTTTGACCAACTGAATATTGAACTGCTGGGATGGGAGGGAGAATTAGTGATGATGGGTGATTTTAATTGCATCATGAATTATCAAATTGATACTACCAGGCGAAATGCCTTTCAACGTATGTGCAGAACTCGGGCTGCCATTCTCGAAATAGGACGCATCCATGATGTTAAAGATGTCTGGCGTAGTATCTATCCTGATGTACCCAGCCATACATACTACTCGGCCCCACACAGACTTTGTTCACGTATTGATATGGTTTGGTCATCAAATTCTCTTTTGAACTCCTGCACTATAGAACTACTCCCTCGTGTCACATCAGACCATAATCCTATCCTATGTTCATTTAATATTGAGCCCAACTACCTTACATCTCGGGCATTTTCTTTCCCAAGACACCTGTTTACAAACACTTTTTTTATATCTCAACTTAAAGCACATATTTTGATTTTATTGAGCTCAACATTAATTCTACTACATGTATTACAGTATGGGATGCCTGTAAGGCAAGTATACGGGGGTTCACTCAGCAGTTATGTTATGTTATGTTATGTTATCATAGGTTTTATTAAGCGCTCAGCTACTCTAGCAGAGTGTCCCGGCGCTGACAGATCAAACACAGCATAACTCATCCAAACGAGGGGCAGATTAAAGGCCGAACAACCACTTTTTAAGATCTTTCCTGAAAGATGCCAAGTTCTCGCTCTTTCTCAGGGCAAGCGGCAGATCGTTCCAGGCGCGTGCCGCTAGATGTTGAAAAGAACGGTCCCCAGTCCGTGCACGCCTGATTACAGGGATCCTCGCCAGTGACATGGCAGCCGAACGTAAGGCTCTGGTAGGATGGTGGAAGACAACTCTCTTCCGCAAATAGAGAGCCCCAATACCATGCAAAGCTTTAAACGCCATGGTAAGGGCCTTAAACTTAATGCGTTTCCTGATTGGAAGCCAGTGAAGGGACTCCAGGAGGCCAGTGGCATGAGAACGGCGACCAAGGCCAAAAATTGCCCGAGCCGCCGCATTCTGCACCACCTGCAGCCGAGACAGAAGATATTCAGGCAGGCCGAGGTAGAGTACGTTCACGTAGTCCAGCCTCGATCCGATCAGGGCTTGCACCGTTGTTTTTCTATGGGCGATAGAGAGAAGGGGAAGGAATTTCCTCAGAATTTTGAGTATTCCGAAACACTGCCCCACCAGGCCCAAAATCTGAGATTTCAGTGAAAGGCAGTTGTCCGACCTGATTCCCAGGTTATTAGCTACCTTGGAATCAGTGGCAGGGGGAAACATTCCTGCATGCCACCAGGTCTTCCAACCGGGATCAGGGGGACAACCGAAGAAGAGGAGCTCGGACTTGTCGGAGTTGCATTTCAACTGGTTAAGTTGAAACCAGGTGAATATTGCGCCCAAGCAGTTCTTAATGCACTCGCCATCAAAGTCCTTGTTCTTACCACAGGTGAAGAGAAGCTGGGTATCATCGGCGTACGATATAATCTGGGCGCCAAACGACTCTGCCAGTGCCGCGAGGGGGGCCATATAGATATTAAAAAGGGTGGGGCTCAGAATTGACCCCTGAGGAACTCCCACCTCAAGACGCGGCACTGTAGCAGAGTACGGAGGGGCCCAGACTGTCTGATGTCGGTTAGAAAGAAAGGACTCAAACCATTTGAACACCGTTCCCCGAACCCCGATCTCCCAAAGTCTCGCCAGGAGCCGGTCATGGGGAACGGTGTCAAATGCCGCCGAAAGATCTAATAATACCAGAACTGCTTTCCCTCCACTGTCTAGGACTTCCTTGATGGCTTCTGACACCTCCAACAATGCCGACTCAGTGCTCATGTTAGCCCTGAAACCGGACTGGGTATAATGCAAAATCTCATTGGATTCCACAAAATTGGCCAGGACTGAGTGCACATGCTTTTCAGTCACCTTGGCCAAGGCCGGTAGCAGCGAGATAGGCCTATAGTTGGCATGATTACTGGGGTCTAAGGACGGCTTCTTCAAGAGAGGGAGAACCATCGCCTGTTTCCATGCTTGCGGTACGGATCCGGTATCCAAAGAGCTATTTAGGATCTGATTGACAGTCGGATTGATAACATAAGCAATTTTAGCTAAAAACTTAGCGGGGCATGGATCACACGGGGAGCCAGATCTCAGTTTTGACAAAATTTCCAGAGAAGATTGCAGCTCGAGCAGGGGAAAAGTCATCAAAGTGGGCTGTGCCACGATCATCTTAGGAGAGCCCAATGCTTGATCGAGCAAACCCACTCTCGCCACCACAGGAAAAGTGTCCTGAATGCTAATGATCTTATTAGAGAAGAAGCTAGCCAGTTGGACCACCCAAGGTTCCGAAAATGAACATTTAGGTGTGATGGCGGCCGGGGAGGTAAATTCCTTCACTACCAGGAAAACTTCTTTACTGGTGTTCCTGGCCTCCTCAATCCTTCTGGCAAAGTAGGCTTTCTTCTCTAAATAAATTTCCCTGTGGTACGCCTTGATCCTGCTCTTATACGCTTCCTTCAAAGGCTCCAGATAACTAGCTCTCCATGCTCTCTCAGCTTTCTTACAGAGCCTACGGCTGGAGTTAAGAGCTGAAGTGAACCAAGGAGCGGAGGCGCGGGACGAGGCCTTAAAGGAACCCTCGAGCGGCTCCAACTCCTCCAAACAGCGTGTAAGCCAACTCTGAAAGAGATTAATATCAGCCTCCACATCGCCTGACAGACGACACGGATGATTCATCAAGTATTGGTCGATCATGTCAGGGGACACTTTCTGGAAGGCACGCGTGAGCTGGGATAGATGTCCTTTGTCCCTAATAGTGGCGCTAGATTTATGCAAAATACCAAAGGACACCAACAGATGATCAGTCCACAGTACTGGTAAAGGAGGGGAGACTCTAATAAGGGCCGTAGAAAAAATTTGATCCAACGTATGTCCTTTGTTGTGTGTAGGTGACATCAGGTAAGGTAGTAAGCCCAGTGGCTCCGTGGCATCTAAGAGCTTGATCGTATCCACAGCATCCACTTCATCAAAGTGGATGTTGAAGTCGCCAAGGAGTATACAGTGTTTAAACTGTACGCACAGTGACAACATCACTGAGGAAAGTCCCTCATGGAAAGATCCAATAGGACCTGGAGGTCTATAGACCAATAGTCCAGCACAGGATTGGGCTGGTGATAGTGATAAGCAGAAACCCAACGTTTCAGCTCCCTGAATATCTTCAGTTGGTATAATATTACATTTAAAGCGCCTATCTATCACTAGGGCAATACCCCCTCCTCTGCCCAAACCTCGATCTTTCCTCAACATAAAGTAGTTAGAGGGTAAAGCATTAGCTATATCCGGCTCCGATGTCTCGCCAAGCCATGTTTCTGTCAAGAACAAATAGTCTGGTTTAGAATCAGCCAAAAAATTGAATAAGTCCTGAGCATGTTTGCTCACTGACCGAGTGTTTAAGAGGGCACAGCTAAAAATGTGATCAGAATGGTCCTCCCCTGACAAGGGGGCAGCTACGCGCCCCTTCACCCAGATGTTTCCAGTCGGCGAGGTATCGCAGAGTGACCAGCCACAGTCGGGACAGGCAGAGATATTCTCAAAGAGTTGATCCTGAGGAATACATTCCCTACTGCCAGCATGTCTCAGGCTCAAAAGCTGCGCAGAAGAATACCTGAGAAGAGATTGCTGTGAATGTCTCAGGAGATCGCAGGATCGCCCGCCCCCGACCGCCTCCGGGACGCTGACGGGCGCAGACGGGCTGTCCTTAGGCGCTCCTTTGGCGCGGTAAGGGCGCGCCCACTGACCGCGTCCGCTGCGCGGAGGTGTGGACATCTCAATTTATGCGCATCAGCGCGAGGGCCTCCCTCCTTCCCCACAGCTGCAGCGCTAACCTGCCTCCACCCCAAGATGGCCGCTAAGAGTTGCCGGCCGCCTCCAAGCCCCAAAACCACTCAGCACGTACTCTGCTGAGAGGGAGCGCTACAGTACACGTGAATAGCACATTATATTTAAATTCGAGCGCAAATAACACAAAATGCGTGAATTAAAGATCGGCGATTTTAGTAAATCAAAAATCACAATACAGGTGCAGTTAAAAGAGAGCTAACTCCCGGCTTCCGCCTCAGGAGTGAAATGCAGTGTGTGAGATCAGTTTCTCTTTAGACAGAACTTCGAATCTTGGGAAAAAGATAAACTTCTGATTAGTGAGATTCTCTCGACTGAGCGCATGTTGGCTGAGGCACTTAGGTTGCGCTCTTCTAACGCCCTTGAACTAGGACTACAACTAGGGAGGTTAAAAACGACTCTTAAAACTATTTTTTGAGAAAAAAGCAGTATAAAAATGAATAAGTATCAAGTCACTCATTACGAGAGTGGGGACAAAATTGGAAAAGTATTAACCTACAAGGTGGCGGATGAGAGAGCTAACACCCGGATTAAAAAACTGAATGGTCCAAATAATACTATATATGAAGAACCATTACAGATATTGGATCAATTCTCCAAATTTTATCAGAAATGATATACCCCTGAAACTTATCCGACATCGACCAGTGTTCAAGATTATCTATCTGATAACACTCCAGGTAACTTAGATTTACCTGAGCTAAACCAGTTATCTGATCATATTAACCAGCTAGAGATTAGACAGGCGATTTGTGCTCTGCCTTCTGGAAAAGCGTCCTGGGAAGACGCTTTACCCATTGAAATTCATAAAATTTGCATCGAAGAAATATTACCTCTCTTCCATCAGGTTCTTAATTTTATTGGCGATAACGGAAAAGCTCCCAGCTCCTAAGAATGTGGTTAAGCTGTTTAAAAAAAAAACAAAAAAAAACGGCAGAAGACTGTGGCTCATACTGCCCTATTTCGTTGGTCAATGCTGATGCTAAGGTGTTTGCCAAAGTTCTAGCTACTCGCCTGGCTCCCCTCATCCCCAAAATAGTCAACCCGCAACAACATGGGTTTGTAACAGGCAGAGACACTACGGCTCACATTAATATGGCCATTATGGCTTTTGACATTGCAGAGACAGAGCCCACCCCACTCGGTATGATTTTGCTGGATGCAGAAAAGGCTTTTGACCGAGTGGGGTGGGACTACCTATGGCAAGTAATGACTAGATTCGGCTTTAGTGGCAAATTTTTAAACTGGATTCAGTCATTGTATGATAATCCAACTGCGAAAGTGTGCTACGCGGGTTTGACTTCTTCTAGCTTTTCTATATCACGGGGCACTCAACAGGGGTGTCCTCTGTCTCCACTTTTGTTTGCTTTATCCATGGAACCTTTTCTTTATGCTTTACAATCACAATCTGATATTATTCCCTTTAAGCAGGGTTCTCATTTATTGAAGATTACGGCATATGCCGATGATATTGCCATATTTTCCACGGATATTATAAGGGCAATGAAAGGAATCATTGGCGAGGCAAACAAATTTGGAGACGTCTCCGGTTATAAACTAAATTTAAACAAAACTCAAATTATTGCCAATTACAAACTGGTGATTGTAATGTCTGGACTGTGCAAGACAGCCACATACTTAGGGTGAGAATTTCAGCTAAAATTAAAGATATAATAACTATCAATGATGATGCTCTAGTGAAAACCACGATAATGACGTTAAAGAAATGGCACAAAATTCCCCTTAACATTATAGGCAAAATTAATTTGATTAAAATGAAAATACTGCCCAAATTTCTTTATTTATTTCGCTCTATCCCTTTGTCATTGAGTAATTCTTTTTTAAAGAAGCTGGACGGAATTTTCAGCAGCTTCATCTGAGGGTATCGCAAAGCTCGGAGGTCTATGGAACTGCTTAAAGCTGCCCCTGAGGACGGTGGGCTGAACTTCCCAGACTTCAAGTTATATTTCTGGGCGACTTTTTAGGGCGTTTGCGGGGTTTACTTGGCACAGATAATAAACCTTATTTTTTTATCTTCATGTTAAATACGGACTCTAATTTATTTTTGCTAAGAGTAAATGATCCTAACTACTATAAAAGAGTGAAATTTAAGACAGTTAGGGATTTAGTCAAAATTTAGCGTAATATTTTGGTTTTTTGTCACACCTCCTTTTATCACCCTAAACTCTTATTATGGGGGAACCCTGGCCTTCCCGGCATTTTTAATGATGGTGCAATTAACAGTTGGGGTTCATGCGGTATAAAAACACTGGGGGACTTATATGGGGCACAGGGTTTTTTGAGCTTCAAATCACTAAAGGCTTTGTATAAGGTTACAGAACTAATGAGGTTTAAATATATACAGATATATGATTTTTTTATTCGGAAAGTGAAACTTATTGAGCTATTGGACTCGAATATCTAGGATCATATGTATTCTGATAAAAATAAATCTTTAATTAGTATTGGATATAAAAGCTTTGGGGTGTATAAGGTCGCTGATTGCTCCAGGCTGGTGGTAAAATGGAGTCAAATGCTGGGGATCAATATAACCCCGAGTATGATTAGTCAATCTCTTTGGAACAGCAATAGCTTCACTTCTTCTTCCAGCCTGAGGCTTAAGCAATTTAAAACTAATTGCATGTTGTATTACACTCCTGAAAAGATCTCAAAATGGTCAATAAATGTTTTATATACTGAACGAACTAAATGCCCTAAGTGCGCTTTGGTCGCAGCGGATTTGGAACATATGTTATATTCGTGTCCTCTGCTATCTGAATTTTGGAAGGCCTTAGATAAAGTAATGAAACAAAAATTTACTCAACCCCCCGTCCCTTACTGCACCCCTAATTTTACTGGAGATTTGTTCTGTTAACGTACCCCAGCAAACTTTAATTTCGATTATGTTGTCATGTGCTAAGTTAACAATTGCCCGCGCATGGATCTCTCCCACTCCTCCACATATCATGGAATGGTGGTCTCTTCTTAACGAAATTTATGTGATGGAACTCGCTCTGGCTAAACAAAGAGGCACAAAAACGTTAATGAAATTTGAGAAAATTTGGGACTCCTTTCTGTAAGTGAAATCTTGTAAATGTTCTAATTGCTGTTGTCGCCCGCAACAACTAGTATGGTCATATGGATTTTTTGTTTGGATTTACTCGTATGAAATTTGTATCAAATGTGATTTTCATTCTGTATTCCTCTTTTTGTGGTAATTTCCTTTTTGTCATAATGTGTATTTTCTGATTCTTGAGACGCAATAAAAAAAAAGAGAATGACGATTCTTAAAGGTTAACTGTGTAAAGAATTGTGATTTTATTAAAGACAAGGAGGCAAGCATTATACATTACCTTTATTCACTCTTCTGAGCAGCAACACATGAATGTTCTCAGAATCAGAACTTAGAACTGTTTCACAAGGAACACAACTCCCAGGTCCTCTGAAGTCTCCCGTCCTCCATTGTCTTCCTCTTTTATTTCTCTTCCTAATATGCACCTCCTCTTCTTCTCACTCTCATCATGTAACTGTCATTGGTCTGAAAAACACCTTCATGAGTTCCAAAATGTACATTATCTTTCTACTTCTCTTATCAAAACATCACATATACTCTATTTATAACATTTATCAATCATACCTCCTGTAAAGACGAGTACGCTGTGTACATCCAGGAATGCTTTATAGTCGTCGTAGTATACAGCACACTAGATGGGAGGACGACGCAGTAAAACACAACGCGCCATCTCCTCGACGAATCTTCTTCAACTGACAACCAGGACCAGCGGGAATTCTAGAATCCCAGCTGAGAACATCATACTGCAGGTGAGAGCGCAAGGGAGATACGGACGCCTGGAGGAACCAACATAGGGAAAACAACTGGGAAGGAACTTCCAACTTAACACCTCCTCCCACAAAATCCGGGACAGGTGCATGGGATAATGCTAGCCTCCTTGTCTTTAATGAAATCGAGATTCTTTACACAGTTAACCGTTAAGAATCGTCATTTCATGGCAAAACAGCAGACTGGCATTATGCATGTTCAAAGTTTCTCAAAGCGCAGCGTGAAACATGATCTACAGGTCTAACATAACATTTCCTAAATGTATCTGCATTTGACCAATCTGATGCTTTTAAAAAAAAATCCAAACTCCCTCGGTACATAAATATCTTACTTGCCAAAGCCCCCCTGATAGAATGTGTCTTAAACTCGGTCAATGTTATTCCTGCCTCCTTCGACCGACTTAACTCTCCTGGCAATAGTAGCTGCATTTGAGGCACCTTTAAATTGTTTCACACATGAAATCAGTATCTCATCCAATCAAGCACAACTTTTTTCCATTGTCTAAGCCTCATATTCCTTTAAACATCTTACCACACACAATTTCTGTGAATTATCTAAACTTTGATACAACACAGAAGTTGACATTATCTTAGTTCTCTTCCAAATTTGGAATACTACCCCAGTAGGTTGAAAAAATCTACTTGATAACTCCAGTGCTCTCTCCTCTGATGCCCTTCTGAATGAGGCACAACGTTTGGTGCGCGATGATATAAGTTGCAACAATCCGGCCACAATGAACCAAAAGTTGGGTTTGCAGTAGCTCCCTGGAAATGAGGCACAACATCTGGTGCACGATGACACTAGTCGCCCCAGACAATCCAGTCCCAATCAACCCACAGTCTCGTTCACCGTACCTCCCTGGAATGAAGCACAACGTCTGGTGCACGATGATAAAAATCACTCAGACAATCCGGCCACATTGAACCAAAAGTTGGGTTTGCAGTAGCTCCCTGGAAATGAAGCACAATGTCTGGTGCACGAAGATACGAGTTGCCCCAGACAATCCAGTCCCAATCAACCCACAGTCGGGTTTGCCGTATGTACATGGAATGAGGCACGATGTCTGGTGCACGATGATACAAGTCACAACAGACAATCCAGTCACAATGAACTAAAAGTTGGGTTCACAGTAGCTCCCTGGAAATGAGGCATAATGTCTGGTGCACGAAGATATGAGTCGTCCTAGACGATCCAGTCCCAATCAACCCACAGTCGAGTTTGCCGTACCTACGTGGAATGAGGCACAACACCTGGTGAGCGATGATACGAGTCGCTCTCTCCAGACAATCGAGTTACAATCAACCAACAGTCTGGTTCACCATACCTCCCTAGAAAGAGGCTAAACGTCTGGTGCACGATGATACGAGTTGCATCAGACAATATTGTGCCACATACACGATTGCAAGTTCAGTTGTACCACATGAGGTAGAATGTGGTGCTACTATGGATGTTCCCTCTCTCTGAGGGTCTCAATCTGTGAATCGGACACTGCACACAATTAGCATGTAGTCTGCTTGTCGCACGAGAGAGATGTGGCACGGACAACGAAGCGGAACACGTTGAGTCCCACAACCGGTGAATCTGCTCACCAACAACGAGACGCTTGTGAGTGCTGAGGCTCCATGATGTGGGGGAAACACTCCTTAAATGGGGGCACAACTTGGGGGCGCCACACTAAGCAATCCGGTCTCCAGGCACAATACTTAGTTCCAGGCTCACACCGCGCAGCAGTCAGGATCCAGCAGACAAAGCAGGCGCTTGAGAGGGCACAGCTCTCCAGGTAAAACACGTAGATGGTATAGGTCCCTCACCGGAGGTCTTTGATGTCCCTGAGACGTCCACAAAGTCCCTTAACCCCTTCGCTGCGGCGGCTATTCCGCCGCAGCGCTAAGGGGGAGGTGGGGCCGCGCGTCAGTCCCGTGCTCGTGACGGAACCGCTCCGTCACGGCCCTCGGGTGAGCTGTGCTTGTGACGGAACGGTTCCGTCACGGACCCGCCCACCCATTAGAACGTCAGCGCAGGCGCGGAATTCGCACCGCGCAGGCGTGGCGAGCGGGCCGTGACAGAACCGTTCCGTCACCATCACAGCCCACCCGAGGCTCATGACGGAACAGTGCCGTCACGAGCATGGGAGGGGTTACAAGGTGGATGTTTAAATCCATGCCCTTAATGTATGCTTCTTCCACCAAATCAAAACTCCTTAAGAAAGGTCCTACGATATCCCAAACCTTGTCCTGGCATTGTTTTAATGATCTTTCTAACCCTTTTCTAGGGTTTCTGCCCAACTTAAAAAGATTGGTAATCAACTCGGGGGTCTAAATTTGGTGTAGCTGTCACCTAATCCTCTATCACAGGGCGCGAGCACTCGGCTCTCATAACATTTCCCTCGTCCCTTTACAAAGGTGTGGGAATCCAGTGTGTATTATATTCTGCCACATGTTCCAGTGGCCCCCATTGGGTGTCTAATGTCCTTCAGATCAAATCATTTTTCACCCAGTGGATCAGATATTGATCTTTTTCCTTTCTCTCTACTTGTTTGTTTTCATTAAACTCCTCATCCAAACTGTCTTTATAATTTAAATCTAGAATGTACCCATCTGAATGATGACATACACCATTTCGCTCAAAGCTTTCAGAGTTATCCTTGCCATTTTCAGTGCTAGACTGCCCATCCCGCATGTCGCTCTGGACATCAATTTTATTTTAGCTGTTTCGGGCTCCTTTCGTATCAAAACCATTCTTTAAATGCTTTCTCTTTTTTGGATACTGTCCACCTGGACCCCTATTGAAATTACCATCTCCCTTTAAGATGGAAAAATATTCCTCATCCTCCTGACTTTTGTTTGATCTCTTTTCTGTAATACCCCTTTTACTGTCTCCTTTACTGCCATTCGCAGTTCTTGTGACACTAACAGCCTGATTCATGTACAGGCCGTTTTGCGTGGCCCTAATAGCGAATCATAGCGATTCGCTATTGAGGACACGCAAAACGGCATTCATGTAGGAATTGCTAATGAAATAGCGAATCCTACATGTTCTTTATTTGCGAGTAACAATTTGCTACTCGCAAAAACTCCCCATTCATTCCTATGGGCCAAGAGGCCCATAGGAATGAATGGGGAGTATCCCTTATTTGCGAGTAGCAATTTGCTACTCGCAAATAAGATAGCGATTTTAAGGGTGCCAGGGGTGTCCAAAGGACGCCCTGTAGCACCCCTAAAAGGCACATTTGAACAGGTGTTGCGCACACACATGTCCAAAGGACATGTGTGTGTGTGCAACATGCAACTTAGAAAAATGCTTTTAAAAGCATTTTTCTGAGTTTTTGCTATTTACCGACAGGTCTGACCTCTCGGTAAATAGCGGCCCCAAAAGTGGAAAATCGCTATTTTTCTTTGTGTCATGAATAGCATTTGAGGAATCTCTATTAGAGATTCCTTAAATGCCATTCCTCGCAAATATGCGAATTCTTACATAGCGATTTTTGCATTTGGGATTGTGAATACCAAATGCAAAAATCGCAGTCGCAAAGGGCCAGATTCTCAGAATCTGGCCCTTTTGCGAGCGCTATTGCCTACATGAATCAGGCTGTATATTTCTTAATAAATTCTCCTGTGTCATTTCTCTTGATGCGTGTTCACTCATGTCCACTTATCTTGTCCTTATCTGTCCTGTATTTCATTTGACAATATATAGTTTTTATATGTAACTTTCTTTTTTCCTTTTATTTTCCTGTACGGTAGTGCTAAAAGCCTGCCACAGTGTTTCGCCTTCCAATTCCAGTAACAGCCATCACAGAAAGAGTGGTACTAAGCAATTAGATGTGTTGCACATGCCATTGCCAAAATGCACCCTTTTCCCCTCAAAAACACCAAGTAACAACGTAATGCGTTATACGCGATGCGTCACCAATACGAAAGATGGCGACCATATTGCGGTGTTCGAGGCTGCCCGTATTTTGGTGTGAACGCTTTCAGAGTCACTCGCTGATCGGGGTAATGCTTCCCATATTGCAATATAATCAGAGTCCTTATTATGCCGTGTATTTTCCAAATACCACAGTATTCACTTTAAATAGGCATTTTTATAAAGTATATTAAAATTTATCTAAAACTATCTAAAATACAAACATTAATCCCTAGCGTTATATTCCCAGGATAGGCCCATGTAGCGAAGCAGCTAATTTCTTACATTGACCTCACAATAACATTTTGTCGTGAACTTTTAGCCCGTATTTGCATGCACGACAATGTTGGATTCGTTTACCCGAAACTAAACTTGCTTACACATCTAGCTTCACACAACATTATCACAATGCCCTGAACATCATGTACAAGGTCTCTTTTCGCAGTGTGTACAAATGTCACCTCTATCTTCATCCACAGGGCAACAGGGCTATCCACATATCCATAACATCACTAATCTATAAGCGCATGGCAAGGTTGCTTTCTATCATAACAGATGAGCATCCCGATAGATTGTGAGAGGAGGCACTTCAGCTGACACCGAGTGTCCCCGCATGCTGAGACTTCACCACGCAGCAGTCTGACATCTCGTGAGTGGTGTCCAGTTCATGACCGGCTGTGGTCCTACAATCTCTCCCATTAGGTAATGGGGTTGGATCGTCCCTTGGGGGATTCTTGGCTCTACACCTACACACACTCAAGGTACACTCAGAGTAAGGTTCGCATAGTAGGAGTACACTCGATTACTGCCATGTTTTATATGCCTGCATATATACACTGCTTTAGCACCATGGTAGAACTATAACTACTATTTACGCTTTTGGTGCGCATAATCACTTTTATCTGCTTCTGTCTATTGATCATTGCAGCGCACCGATTTTATACAAGAATAACGTTGGTTCAATAAACTTATTGGAGAATGTCCCACTGTGTATTCTCTGTATACTTCTCTGAGAATAAGTGAGCACGAGTGACTGAACGAAAGGTTCTGTACTGTTTCCACGATCCCTGAGGGGTCAGGGTTGTCATGTTCAGTGGTTGCCAGAAACCATTGGCTCCCTAGTAAGGTTTGGGGGGCTTACGGTGGCACTGTGAGCTAGCTGGCCTAGAGGCCAACATATCCTGTGGGGGTCTCCGGAATCAGTCTTGACACCAAGCTCCTAGTTTATGTTGTCCAAACAAGTGTGCATATCCTATAGATTAGTAGGAACTACACAACACTAGATTTCTAGCCCAGTTATATATTTACTATTGAAATAC